>NC_052338.1:3085000-3685833 GCF_016432855.1 Salvelinus namaycush | reverse complement strand
TACTTCCTCCTATGGGACACGGGGTGACAATTCTATATCCTCTCACAGCAACTGGACACACCCGAGTAGAAAAGCCATAACTGGTGACAGTGCCCGTGCCCCATCTCTCTATCTGACTAAATATGATGGAGTGGCCAAGCAGGCAATTCAGAGGCTTGTCAAAATGTCGGCCAGAGGGAACTCTAGCAAGCTGAGGACATTGAGAGAGGAATGTGTACATTGTGTTTCTGGGTTGTGTTAAATGGTGATATGAAAGAAAAAGGAGGACATTGTGAGAAGGCTAGTCACGTCCGTCTGACACACACACACACTAGGCTAGCATGCTGAGCATGTGTTGAGGGGCACCGGGGGGAGCCCCTGAGCTGTCAGAACAGGATCGATGCAGAGGCTGCCCTGAATAGCAACAGGCTCAGGGGAAATACTAGCAGCACCACGACACAACAGTTACAAAAAGTTACACTGTGGCCTTCACAACACGCTACACTAAGCTAACGCCAGGCTACGCTATCGCTAGGCTATGCTAGTGCTGTGGGCCTCACAGAACACAACGCTACGCTATGCTAACGCTACGCTAGTGGTGTGGACTTCACAGGCCTGAGGAGGAGGATCTGCTTTGCCTCACAAGAGGCCATGGGCTCTGAGCTCTGCTCTCTGGGGACCTGCAGCTAGAACATTTGAGTTTGATGTTTAGAAGCATGTTGTTGAGGGATCTCCGTTTGGCAGACAGTGTCAACGTGGACAGGGTTTTGATAGAAAAAGACAGTACATTTCAATCTCTATAGAGGCACAGACTATAGGGAAAGGGGGATACCTAGTCAGTTGTCCAACTGAATGTATTCAACTGAAATGTGTCTTCCGCGTTTAACCCAACCCCTCTGAATCAGAGAGGTACCGGGGGGGGGCTGCCTTAATTCGACATCCACGGCGCCCAGGGAACAGTGCCTTCCTCAGGGGTAGAACGACAGATTTTGACCTTGTCAGCTCAGGGATTTGATCCAGCAACCTTCCGGTTACTGGCCCAACGCTCTGACGACTAGGCTACCTGCCACCCCATACTGTAGCTAACAAGGTAAACACAACAGTGACTGGATGAATCAGTCTATCAATAGCACCAGTGTCCAAGGGAAATTAGCTCTTATCAACAACAATAACAAAATTAGACGTTGTAATCAAACGTCACTGTGCAAGAGGAGACCATCAAATTACAGCAACTTAGCCGAAGACTTCAGATTATGACAATTTCAATTTGATTACGTTTTATGACATACAAAGACTGATTTCTAGCTGATCGCTGAAAATCTTGTCAGTTGGCACTTTTCCTTAGAATCTATAAATCATAATAGTTTCCCCCAAAGCACCTGGGAGGGGACACTTAAAGGGGAAGGTCAGTGTGATATTATCACTTTAAAGGTTTCCCATTACATCCCAGCCCAATATACGCGCATGCCTTTAATGGCTAGTGGGATAGCCTATGCAGTGGGCTCAGTGGATTACGGGCAATTGAAAAAATGGGGACAGTACTGTAAGGGACTATATTCTAAGGGCAATCCATGCTGTGTCCCTGTGGAAACCCTCTTGCACTCAGCTCCCTTTTGAAATGAACAGGGGTCTTAGTGCACCACTGCACCTGGCCTGAAAACTGCTGAGGCAGCCCACTGTTGCATTCCCTCTCCTTTCTCGCTCACTCCATCTCTCTGGGTCCCGTTGGCAGGTTGGCTGCAGGAAAGGCAGCTCTTAAGTAGATTTCGGAGCAGCAGAGAGGCCCGCGGTGTGAATATTAAGAGCGCTTCGGCTTCCCTAGAAGCTCCCGAGTCAAACAGTCAGCGATAGCCAGGCACGCCCTTTTTTTTTTTGAATGGGAGGAGAGTACTAGTGAGAGATGAGCTAGCGACAACGCTCCGCGTCGGGTGTCGGAAGTGCAATTGTACACAATCAAGGAGAGGAAAGTTGAAATTGACATAACTGAATCGGGACGGAGGGGTTTTCGAAGGTAGGGAGGAGTGGGTTTTCTCTGTGAAAATGGGCGATTTGCAGGGGGGGGGGGGGGGGGGGGGGGGGGGATGTGAGAGGAATGTTTAAAGCAGAGAGGGAACTCTTCTTACCTGGAATGCCCGGCGGGGTTTTCAGGTATTTCCCGTTGAAATGCTGTATCACAACGTCACATTTCTCCGTCGACTCCATCCTGTAGCGAAAAGAAAAGGACATGGATAGATGAACACAACTGGGTGCATTACACATGATGAATACATAAAAACCTGCTATAAAAAAAACATACAATACGGTTCCTTTCACGCGTCTACATTTCAGTCATTTAGCAGACGCTCCTTATCCAGAAGTGTAGGGAGGGCATATGTTTTCGTTGCATCACACGTCGTAGCCGAGGTATCTATTCTTTAACCTGGCAGTGTACGGAGCATTCGGAAACTATTCAGACCCCTTGCCTTATTCCACATTTTGTTACGTTACAGCCTTATTCTAAAATGGATTAAATCGTTTTCCCCCCCGTTATCAATCTACACACAATACCCCATTATGACAAAGCAAAAACAGGTTTTTAGAAATGTTTGCAAATGTATTCAAACTTAAATATCACATTTACATAAGAATTTCAGACACTTTACTCTGTTGAAGCACCTTTGGCAGCGATTACAGCATCGAGTCTTATTGGTTAGGAAGCTACAAGCTTGGCACACCTGTATTTGGGGAGTTTCTCCCATTCTTCTCTGCAGATCCACTCATGCTCTGTCAGGTTGGATGGGGAGCGTTGCTGCACAGCTATTTTCAGGTCTCTCCAGAGATGTTCGATCGGTTTCAAGTCTGGGCTCTGACTGGGCCACTCAAGGTCCATTCAGAGACCAGAGAATCTTGTGTCTCATGGTCTGAGAGTCCTTTAGGTTCCATTTGGCAAAATCCAAGCGGGCTGTCTTTTACTGAGGAGTGGCTTCCGTCTGGCAACTCTACCATAACGGCCTGATTGGTTGAAGCTGCAGAGATGTTTGTCCTTCTGGAAGGTTCTCCCATCTCCACAGAGGAATTCTGGAGCTCTGTAAGAGTGACCATTGGGTTCTTGGTCACCTCCCTGACCAAGGCCCTTCTCCCCAGAGTGCTCAGTTTAGCTGGGCGGTCAGCTCTAGGAAGAGTCTTGGTGGTTCCAAACTTCTTCCATTTAAGAAGGATGGAGGACACTGTGTTCTTGGGGACCTTCAATGCTGTTGGTATCCTTCCCCAGATCTGTACCTCGACACAATCCTGTCTCGGAGCTCTACAGACAATTCCTTTGACCACATGTCTTGGTTTTTGCTCTGACATGCACTGTGAACGGTGGAACCTTATATAAACAAGTATGTGCCTTTACAAATCATGTCCAAACAAATTAATTTACCACAGGTGGACTCCAAGTTGTAGAAACGTCTCAAGGATGATCAATGGAAAGAGGATGCACTTGAGCTCAATTTCAAGTCTCATAGCAAAGGGTCTGAATACTTATGTAAATAAGGCATCTGTTTTTTTTATTTTATACATTTTATACAAATTCTATATTTTTTTGTCATTAGGGGGTATTGTGTATAGATTGTTATTTGATTTAATACATTTTAGAATAAGGCTGTAACATAACAAAATGTGGAAGGGAAGGGGTCTGAATACTTTCCCAATGCACTGTATAGCCTACTCAAGTGCCCGAATACAACTATTACAAATAATGAATACCTGAAACATAACATATACTATATGTAGTATGTTTAAGTATGCATGGAACATTTTCTATGTTGAACCAATTTAGATTCGAGGCCCTATGACAACACTTTGAGGCAAATTGAGGAAGTACACCCGTGATTTACAGTGGTATCCAAATTCTCCTGGGCTAATTGAGGAAAGTGAGTGGAGTGAGCAGTAATGGGACATGAGAGACTGGAGAGAGTGCCGACTGTCTGTGTGTCATGGAATGGGAAGGGTGGCGTTACTAAGGGAGTGGAGTCACACAGTGCAACTGTGACTCATCTCATTTACAGAGAACAAAGTAAGATCATATTAAACCCTCGCCTCCCTCTCTTCCCTCCGCCCGACTCAGACCACTGATCAACTAAATATGTACGTACCAGGAAGGAGTCTATGATCTATCTCTCACTCTATATCACTTCCCCTCTATCATCCTCCATTCTTTACTTTCTGTCTTGCTCTCTCGTACTTCTCTTTTTCTGTTTCATCCTTCTTTTCTTTCTCTCTCCCTTTTCTTTCACCCCCTTTTCCATACCCATCTACCTCTCTTCTTTACCCTCCATATTTTCATATGCTTTATCCATTTCTTTCTGTTATCAATCTCTTTTCCTCCCCCCTCTTACCTATTTTTTTACTCTCCATCTTTCTCACCTGTCTTCTTTCTCACCTGTCTTCACCCCTGTTACCCTCCCCCTCGCTCTCTCTCTCCGGCAGTGGGTCCTGTAGTGTAAGTGGATCAGGTCCCTCTGTCTCATTGTGGCAGTATGAGTCAACGGAGCCCTTTTCAGAGTGACCGGCCTTGAACGGCCTGCCATGCACACATTCACCTACCGCTGCAGCCAGTGAGCCAATGGGGCGCACACGTCCCAGACACACACACTAACACAATTACACACACTCTGTTCGGCCCCTCCCTCCTTCTGTTCACAATGACAGAGAGGCCCCAGATGAGAGGAAAGAACCTGCATAGAGCAGAGGTAACCTCTCTCTTTTACACAATCCTAAATAAACCCATCGCCCTACCATAGGCACTGTGTGGACTTGAATTGATTTGATACTATATGCAATATGGTAACGCACTTCTGTCACAAGTGAAACTAGTGGTTGATTTTGTGGAAAATGTATCCCTCTTGTGAGCAATTGGATCAGACCCAGACTGACAACTACTCTTTACGACCTACTCTGTTTCTCTCCATCCTCTTTCTCTACCTCTTTCCGTTCTCTTTCTCCCTCCCTCTATTAAAACCTGTTCTCTCTCTCTTTTCTACCTTTTTCCTCATTCTCTCATCTCCCTTCTCCCCCCCCACCCCCCCCCTTTATCTCTTTCAGGTCTGATGAGCTCCCGACAGCCACCCATCCTCTTCCTGGCTGCTCTGCCTCTGCTCTGCGTGAAGCAGGGAGCCCTGCATGATGGTTAAAGACATCAGGTGGTCTTGTCCACAGTGATTAGCGGCGAAGCCCCCAGTAATGGGCTCTGATAACAGTAATGGAGGAGTGCAGAAACACTTAGCAAGGTTGACTCTCTCTAATGCCCCTCTGTCCCTCAACATCTGTGGACTGGAGGCTGGGGCCTTCTATCTCAACACCCAATGAGTCTCAAATGGATGGGACCGTATGAGACTATTTAGTGCACTGCTTTAGACCAGAGCCCAGGGGATATATCAACTATATAGGTGGTAGGGTACCATTTCGGACGCACCCTTGCCTCTCTCTTTCTGTTCCTCTTTCTCCCCATTTGAACAGGTGGCCTGTGCCAGCCGTGTGTGTACGTTCGTGCGCGTATATGTCCATGTTAGTCTGTAGGAGTCTGCCTGCCTGTCCTTCTGTAACCCGCTGTAATAGAGTGGGGAATAGGAGTGGACTGCAGCACGGGCTGAATAAGAGAAATCCCTGCAAGATGGTGGTGTTGTTCTCATCAACACCTTCCACTGGGTAAACAAGCCGGGAGTGTTGTTGTGTTGGGGGAGAAATGAGAGCAGTGTGGAGGATGAGGAGGACGTACATGACTTTGAAGAAATAGCAGGGTCAACTCAAGTTTTACAGGGGGAAAATATAGCCTCAAACAGCTGGATGATATGCAGACAGAAGTATGTACAATGTGTGTATGTGTGTTGTCTTTTTCTCTCTCCCGCACGCATCCAAACCCACAGGCGGGCAGGCGGGCACTACCCTTCAGGCTTCCTAACACTTGTCAATGGAGTGCGTGTGCTCCAGCAGGTATACCTGGCGAAGCCGACCCCTCTGCTGACCCCGTTGGCGTCCCGCAGTATCCGCGTGGAGATGACGTGACCGAAGGGCTTCAGCATGTTCTCCAGCTCCTGCTCGTCCATGGACACCGGCAGGTTGGAGATGTACAGGTTGGTGGGGTCCTGCTCCTGTTGCTGTGGAGGGAGAGCGCGATTCAGATTTAGATTCCCGAAAAACGGTATTGTCTCAACATTTGGTCATTCGGCGTAAGAATGATACGGCAACAACGATACACAAGAACAGATACACACACAGAGAGAGAGAGAGATACACACAAAGAGAGAGACAGAGAGAGACAGAGAGAGAGAGAGAGAGAGAGAGAGAGAGAGAGAGAGAGAGAGAGAGAGAGACAGAGAGCGACAGAGAGAGAGAGCGACAGAGAGAGAGAGCGACAGAGAGAGAGAGCGACAGCGAGAGAGAGCGACAGCGAGAGAGAGCGACAGAGACAGAGAGAGAGCGACAGAGAGAGACAGAAAGAGAGCCAGAGAGCGAGAGAGAGAGAGAGAGCGACAGAGAGAGACAGAGAGAGAGACAGAGAGAGAGAGAGAGAGAGAGACAGAGAGAGAGAGAGAGAGAGAGAGAGAGAGAGAGACAGAGACAGAGAGAGAGAGAGAGCAAATGTGTGTTAGAAAGAATGCGTCAGTTACGTTTTAAATATGTACAACCAGTGCCTTGCGAGCTGTCACGAAACAACTTTCGTCACAGGCAACTCTGTGTGAACTCAGATACAGCTTGGTCTCCGCGATGATGACAATCACATTCACACACACAGTCAGAGCGCGCTTTGCTATGCTCGTCTATGCGCGCGTGGTCACGCATACTGTATCTGTGTATGTGGGTAATACTGTGTGTGTGTGCCAGCATATGTACCAGTAATCTATGCATGCCAGCGTGTGTGTGTGTATGCAAGGGAATGTAGGATAGGATAAGATTAACTTTAATGTCCCAGAGGTGGAAAATGTATTTAGACTATACATTACACATTTAACATAATAAATACAGTGCCTTCAGAAAGTATTCACACACCTTTTTCTACATTTTGTTGTGTACTAATGTATTATTAATGTATTAAATTGAGATTTTGTGTCTCTGATCTACACACAATACCCCATACAATACAATACCCCATAATGTATTTTGTTCGTAGAACATTAAAGAAATTAATGAAAAATGTCAAGCTGAAATGTCTTGCGTCAATAAAGTATTCAACCTCTTTGTTATGGCAAGCCTAAATAAGTTCAGGAGTAAAAATTTGCTTAACAAATTGCATAATAAGTTGCATGGACTCATTCAGTGTTCAATAATAGTGGTTTAACATGATTTTTGAATGACTACCCCATCTCTTTACCCCAACTCATCACTGAGTACCACTTCAAATTTTCAAGCATGGTGGTGGCTGCATCATGTTATGGGTATGCTTGTCATCGACATGGACTAGGGAGATTTTTTGGATACATATAAACGGAATACAGCTATAAGCACAGGCATAATCCTACAGGAAAAACAGACTGATCCAGGTTTTCCATCAGACACTGGTAGACGGATTAACCTTTCAGCAGGACAATAACCTAAAGCACAAGGCCAAATCTACACGGGAGTTGCTTAACAAGACGACAGTAAATGTTCCTGATTGGCCTTGCTACAGTTTTAACTTAACCTTTTACTGCAGTGGACTAAATCAGACTAAATCACTTTGAAACAAAAGTATACACCTCACACTCATGGTTATGGGCTTAAAAAAGACACCTGTACCATGTCAAATATAGAGTTGAAATGTAATCAATTTAGAGTTTGCATCCCAATATTAAACTTGATATACAGTTGAAGTCAGAAGTTAACATACACTTAGGTTGGAGTCATTAAAACTAATTTTTCAACCACTACACAAATTTCTTGTTAACAAACTATTGTTTTGGCAAGTCGGTTAGGACATCTACTTTGTGCATGACACAACAAATTTTTTCAACAATTGTTTACAGACAGATATTTCACTTATTATTGACTGTATCACAATTCCAGTGGGTCAGAAGTTTACATACACTAAGTTGACTGTGCCTTTAAACAGCTTGGAAAATTTCAGAAAATTATGTCATGGCTTTAGAAGCTTCTGATAGGCTAGTTCACATCATTTGAGTCAATTGGAGGTGTACCTGTGAATGTATTTCAAGGCCTACCTTCAAACTCTGTGCCTCTTTGCTTGGCAACATGGGAAAATCAAAAGAAATCAGCCAAGACCTCAGAAAAAAAATTGTAGACCTCCACAAGTCTGGTTCATCCTTGGGAGCAATTTCCAAACACCTGAAGGTACCACGTTCATCTGTACAAACAATAGTACGCAAGTATAAACACCATGGAACCACGCAGCAGTCATACCTCTCAGGAAGGAGACACGTTCTGTCTCCTAGAGATGAACGTACTTTGGTGTGAAAAGTGCAAATCAATCCCAGAACAACAGCAAAGGACCTTGTGAAACTGCTGGAGGAAACAGGCACAAAAGTATCTATATCCACAGTAAAACGAGTCCTATATCGACATAACCTGAAAGGCCGCTCAGCAAGGAAGAAGCCACTACTTCAAAACCTCCATAAAAAACCCAGACTATGGTTTGTAACTGCACATGGGGACAAAGATTGTACTTTTTGGAGAAATGTCCTATGGTCTCTATGAAACAAAAATAGAACTGTTTTGCCATAAAGACCATTGTTATGTTTGGAGGAAAACGGGGGAGGCTTGCAAGCTGAAGGACACCATCCCAACCGTGAAGCACAGGGGGGTGGCAGCATCATGTTGTGGGGGTGCTTTGCTGCAGGAGGGACTGGTGCCCTTCACAAAATAGATGACATCATGAGGGATGAAGATTATGTGGATATATTGAAGCAACATCTCAAGACATCAGTCAGGAAGTTAAAGCTTGGTCGCAAATGGGTCTTCCAAGTGGACAATGACCCAAAGCATACTTCCAAAGTTGTGGCAAAATGGCATAAGGATAACAAAGTCAAGGTATTGGAGTGGCCATCACAAAGCCCTGACCTCAATCCTATAGAAAATGTGTGGGCAGAACTGAAAAAGCATGTGCGAGCAAGGAGGCCTACAAAACCTGTTTCAGTTACACCAGCTCTGTCAGGAGGAATGGGCCAAAATTCACCCAACTTATTGTGGGAAGCTTGTGGAAGGCTACCCGAAACGTTTGACCCAAGTTAAACCATTTAAAGGCAATGCTACCAAACACTAATTGAGTGTATGTAAACTTCTGACCCACTGGGAATATGATGAATGAAAAAAAAGCTGAAATTATTCTCTCTACTATTATTCTGACATTTCAGTCTTAAAATAAAGTGGTGATCCTAACTGACCTAAGACAGGGAATGTTTACTCGGATTAAATGTCAGGATTTGTGAAAAACTGAGTTTAAATGTATTTGGCTAAGGTGTATGTAAACTTCCAACTTCAACTGTACATCACAGAAGACTGAAATAACAAAACTGTTTGACATAGAAAAACCAGAATTTCATTTTTTTGTTGTTGTTGTTGTAATTTCATAATAATAATGAAAAATATGAATAACATTCCACCCATGAGGCCAAGGAGGGCACATGAGGTCATTGACTGCAGGAAAGGGCTACATCGCCTTGAAAATGGCTGTCTAGCAACCATCAACAATCATCTTGACAGAGCTTAAAGAATTTGAAAAACAGTAAATGGGCATATATTGGACAATCCAGGTGTGTAAAGCTCTTAGAGACTTATCCAAAAAGACTCGCATCTGTAATCGCTGCCAAAGATGCTTCTACAAAGTATTGACTCAGGCGTGTGAATACTTAGTGTGTAAATGAGATATTTCACTTTGTCATTATCGGGGTATTGTGTGTAATCAATTTTGAATTCAGGCTGTAACACAAAAAAAGGGGTATGAATACTTTGTGCATGTACACATGTATGGGTGCGTGTATGTATGCCAACTTGTGAGTGTGTGTGTGGTATTTTTATGTCAGTGTGTGTGTACACCAGTGAGTGTGTATGTTTACACTAACGTGTGGTCTGTAGCGCCTGAGGGTTCTAGCTAGCGGGGGCACAGCTGGCGGGGGCAGCGCCAGGGAGAGAGGGTGGCAGCAGGCCAGCAGCGTCTCTCCAATACGGCCAGTCTGGACAACCACCAGCACATCTCATCACACCCTTTAGCCCGCCGTACTCAGGGCCACACTGGAGTACAAGCAGCCATGGCAAGGCTTACATTTTAACAGCAAGCGTCTTCTATTCTCCTGAATGGGAGCAAGGTGTGCTGTGGTACAGCTAGCAGGCAAACAGGTTAGCTAGCAGCCCTGAGGGCTAACACCTAGACATGATACTTCACTTTACCCACAGAGAATAATGACCAGCCAAGGTCATTATTTACCAGCAGCCCTTTCTCATTACCTTAATGGGAGCAGGCTGTGTTGTTAGCACAGGCTAGCACAGGCTAGCAGCCCTGAGGGCTAACACCTATACATTTACATTTGAGTAATTTAGCAGACACTCTTATCCAGAGCGACCTACAGGAGCAAGTAGGGTTAAGTGCCTTGCTCATGGGCACATTGGCATATTTTTCACCTAGTCTGCTTGGGGATTTGAACCAGCTACCTTTCGGTTACTGGCCCAACGCTCTTAACAGTTAGGCTACCTGCCGCCCAATACATGGTACTTCACTTTAGCCACAGAGAGTTATTACAAAATCCGACTCAGACATCAACAGAAATGACCGTTTCAAAATGGCCTCTTTCAGATGTAGAGGGAACAAACTGTGACTGATGAGGATCGTATAAATGTCCGGTGTAGATGTTTAGCCACTCCTCAGTGCTTCTTCCCTGTCCCTTTTTTGCTTAGTCCCTCTCTCTTTTTGCTTCCTCCCTCTCTCTGCTTCTTTTTGCTTCCTCCCTCTCTCTTTTTGCTTCCTCCCTCTCTCTTTTTGCTTCCTCCCTCTCTCTTTTTGCTTCCTCCCTCTCTCTTTTTGCTTCCTCTCACTTTTTTTGTTATCGAGAGAGAGCACAGGAAGTATCTTGGATGTCTTGTTCCATCTGACTGTCGGTCCTTTCTCTGATTAAGTGTCTTATCGAACAGGACATGTAGGATCTGATTAAAGCCCATCATGGACAAAACCCATGCTGGAAAAACAGGAAAACACGGTTTTTGCTAAAGTATGTTTTACATTTCCAGTGTATTCATGAGTTATTGGGGGGTTCAACTTAATGTAGGTAGTACAAAATGAGCTTCCAACTATTTGGAACTTAATAGCTTCCAACTATTAAAAGCGACTTCTATATCATTCTATTCCATAACAGCCCATTGATTTCCAGAAGGCCACTATTCAGAATTATGTCAGATATGCTAAATCCAACATTAAGGCAGACACTGATTCACATAGTTAGACAATGCACATGCTCAGCTGTCGGGCCGTAAATGAAACAGTAATTGAGGCGACTGTGTGTGCTTGTGTATGTTTGTCTAAGTGCATGTCATAGTGTGTGTACCAGTGTATGTGTGCATATGCAAGGGCATGAGTATGAGCGGGTGTGTGTGTGAGAGAGAGAGAGAGTCATTGCTTGCTGGGGCCTTGGCGAAGCATCCTCTTGCCATTGAGCTGTGCTATAGAAGGTTAATGGAACCCCTGCAGGCTGTGAGGGGCTCTTTGATGGGGATGACGGATGGCACGCCGCGCCTGAGCCAACAGCCTCTCTCATATTAAGGGCTGCTCTGTTTACCTCAGTGTAATTTCAATGAATATTACCTCATTATAGGGGAAGAAGAGTGAACAAGAAAGAGGGAGGGGAGAAAGAGAGAGAGAGAGAGGATGAGCTCTGATTTGACATGGAGAGAGATATGACACATAAAAGAAAGCCCTTGTTGCCTTCGCAGAGTACTTAAGTAGAAAGCCATTAACAGTGCTCACGATCTGCCTCCAGGCCATCCAGGTTGTATTCATTGAAAATGATAAAAGCGAGAAGAGACAGACAGAAGAAGAAAAGAGACAGACAGATGTGCGTCTTGACTGGGGGGGCACTGTATTTGACACTACACCGGTGCTCTGATTGCCCTCCCTTCTCCTCCCCTTTCCTTCCTGTTCAGAGTGAAAGAGAGGATTAGAGCATTGCTGGGTAATTGGCTCTGCAGCCTCTCTGATTCGTTTTCAGAGCGCCGGCAGTTTCTTGTCTTCAAGGGGGTAAGGGAGCTCAAGGCGATTGGATGACCCCCAGCCACAGGAGGGCGCCAAAACGGTAGCTGGGTGGGGGGGCAATTAAAGACAAAGACTATAGTGTTTCTGGGGAGGGCTATTAGTAACAAAACAGTTATGTTTGTGTGGATATGTGTTTAGTTTTCTCAAATGTGTCGCCAGAGGGAAAAATACAGTAGAATGTGTTCTAAGTGCTCATTGTGGAACCCCAGGTCGGTGGTACCGGTTTAGAAGCTCCACCAACTAGGTGGGGAATGGGAATGATATAGAGAGGGAGACAGGCAAAGGGGGAGACGGGAGAGAAGGAGAGGGCGTGTGAGAAAGCGGACGAATACATCCCCTCAGTTCAAAAGCAGCCCCGGGTTTAATTTGTCAGAAGTCAGAAGGAGCCAGAGACAAAAAAGCAGCAGTACAAAAAACTGTCAGTCAGACAGGCTCTTTGATGAGCCCTCTTCTGCTCCCAGCGATAGCCCCCCCCCCCCCCTCCCCGAATGTTGGGATCAAGCCACCTGCCTTTGAAGGTTCTGTTGTCAAGCACGTCCAAGCCGCCACTCTCCCTCTGTCTGCCCGCTGCACTGTCCCCACATAGAGGGGACAGTAAGGGGGTGAAGGGGGGACGAGGGATACAGAGCTACATGTGTTAAGCGTGTGTGTGAGGGGATCTAGGTCCTTAAGAGGGCGCTATGGATTTCTGTGAGCATGTGAGAGTACAGATACCACCCCCCCCACCCCCCCACCCCACCCCGCAAACACACACATTAGCACTCATGCATCAATGCACGCACATGCACTCACATCCACGGAGAGAGAGAGAGCGAGAGAGAGAGAGCACGCAATGTCCCTATGCTCCACACTAACAAACTCCACATTCCAAATTCATGCAAAGAGATGAGACGTAGAAGATTTGTGCTGTCCCCAAGTCGGCCATTTCCTTTCAATTACGGCACGTTAAAAACAAACAGATCCTAAACTGCCTGCCTGATATGAAGTCATAACTGTAAGACTATAACACAGCAATAACGAGGCGAAGAAGTATGGTTTTCTGTCTTTCCTTTCTGCCCATGATCTGACATACAACGCAATTGATCCGTTAACGGCTCGTGCCATTATGTCAATGAAATGTAATGTAATTACGCAGTAAGTCTGGACGCGGTCTGTTACCGACCATTCACCAGAGTAAAAAGCGCCACCTTTGCGTTCACCTCGATGACAGTTTGTTTCATTCTGCTACAGCCACCCAGGACTAATCCACTACTCCGCTCTGCCACAGAACCCATCCTAAAATTAGCATACGTTGCTACGGAACCGAGTCTAATGCATCACATGAATTATCGACCTAGCGTTCTTTCACTTCCTGCGACAATCTATGTCAACGACAGCCGAGGGGGTACGACCACCCCCGCCGAGGCACCAAGGTGTTTAGTTGCGTGTACCGTAACACTTATTCACACTCTTTAATTGCATGAACCCACCCGGTACCACCACAGCACCGTCCCCCTTGACACATGCATAGGAATATGGTTTATTGCCACTTATGGAAAATAGGTAGCTGGTACTGTTATATATTCTAATCTGCTGAAGATGTTAGATGCCTTTGAGGGAACAAGAGGTGGTGATACATTATTAAGGGTTTCCGCACACTGTCAGCTAGTCAGGAAGCATGGGCTTTGTTTAAGGCTAAGAGGCATAATCCAGGCGGGAGGTGGGCTGGGTTGGCATCCTGGGTTGGGTGGTAAATTATTCATCGGGCAGAGATAGTTTGGGGTGGCAAACAGTGTGTTGGAATGTGCCATGGCGTGTCATGCGGTTGTGTGCTGCATGTGTGTAAGAAAAAGCAAACATACACCAGAATCAATGGATCAAACAAACATACAAAATTAACCTCACAAATAGCCGTGTTGGGCCATTTGGAAAGCCATAGTCAGTCAATAAATAATATAATAATACTCGTAGGAAAGGTTTTCATCTTTAGCTCACAATCTGTGGATACTATACGATTGGAAATGTAAAAAAATTATGTAAAACATCACAGCACAATTGAAAACTATGTGGCACATGGAAACCAAATGAGGGTGGTCTATGGTGATAGGTGGGATGGGCTGAGAGTGGCTGAGGGATGGGATTAAAGAGCTTATGTTTGGTAATGTATTATTGCCATGTGACTGCTTTCTATAAAAGTACCATGTAAAATACGTATGCAGAATGTATATGTAAAATGTACGTATATGTAGCAGAAAGGCTGTATCATTAGCAATCTGTGTTTAAGAATATTAGTTCACATTCAACATACATTTAAACATATCTTAATCGATACATAAACCTTTACATTAGCAGTATGACAACTATATTAACCAGATGAAGGGAACCTACAGGCTTGCTACCTCTCTCATGTTCTCCTTCACACAGGCATGTACGTGGGAGAAGATCACACCTTCTCCCAGCAAAACAGACATAACACCTCTAAATCACGGTAGCCGTCAGTGCCAAGCCTCATCCATTTTTATGAAGGGTTCATGTGAATTTAAATGGGTCGATATGTGCTTCACCCGCGCTTAATCACGGCCACTGATTAGATTTTGTATCTCCCTCGGTGAGCTAATATTCCAGAGATTAAAATTTCATGCGGAGCTCATATCAAAAATCCATTATTAACATGGAAGAAGATGGGCACAGGGTGCTGGATGGCCTCGCCCCTCTTCCTTAAGCACAGACGCACAGGCTAGGACTTAAACAGGCAGACAAAATACCCTTTTTGATCAAATCCCAGGTTGGTCTCATTAAGTCCAATAATGTCCACAATCAGGATGTTTCCTCATCTCCCAAGATTGAATAACATCACTAATCTCTCCCCCATTGACATCATGTGTTTACAGTATTTCCCCCCATGACGGTGTTGCTACAACAGCTCATTGTGTTCTTGGTAAACGCATTTCTCCTTCTCAGGTCTAATGCATCAATTATGATATCATTTTGGGAGATTGAAGTCCTGTTCGTTGACAGGCGGTCGGTCATTCGTTTAAACTCGTTTAGGGCGTGTTGCTAGTTGGTGTTTGATTTCTGTGTTGACCAGGAGGGGACCTCTCCTACGACACGCCGTCGGGAGCCATGACTGTAAATTATAGATGATTCACTCAGAGAGGGCAGCGGTCTCGGCCTAGATAACCTAGCCAGCTCGGATTCTCATTCTCACTTTCTACCTCCATCTCACCATCCCTTCTATTCAGCTCAGAAAGCCTCATCTTCAACAAAGGAGCAGAGATTGTGGTGGTATATATTTTCCTACATTGACTGTATGATCCATGCATTCCAGTTCATGGTAATCAAAATGTGTTGATACTGTATAAAATGGGGTCTTCATATTTATGCGTAGAAATATCTACTGATATAAATGTCTATTTTATTTCACAGATCAGGGATGATTGAGATGCTCTGTTGCCTTGAGTATCAAATGACTACAAAGCCCTTCCTGTTTCATGAGCTGAAATAAAAGATCCCAGAGACGGTCCATACGCACAAAAAGAGTATTTCACTCAAATTTTGTGCACCAATTTGTTTACATCCCTGTTAGTGAACATTTCTCCTTTGCCAAGATAATCCATCCACCTGACAGGTGTGGCATATCAATATGCTGATTAAACAGCATGATCATTACACAGGTGCACCTTGTGCTGGGGACAATAAAAGGCCACTTTAAAATGTGCAGTTTTATCACACAACACAATGCCACAGATATCTCAAGTTGAGGGTGTGTGCAATTGGCATGCTGACTGCAGGAATGTCCACCAGAGCTGTTGCCAGAGAATTTAATGTTAATTTCTCTACTATAAGCCGCCTCCAAAGTCATTTTAGAGAATTTGGCAGTATGTCCAACCGGCCTCACAACCACGTATGGCATTGTGTGGGCGAGCGGTTTGCTGATGTCAACGTTGTGAACAGAGTGCCCCGTGGTGGCGGTGGGGTTATGGTATGGACAGATATAAGCTACAGACAACGAACACAACTGTATTTGGCAAAATGATAATGATAATGCACAGCCCCATGTCGCAAGGATCTGTACACAAATCCTGAAAGCTGAAAATGTCCCAGTTCTTCCATGGCCTGCACACTCACCGGACATGTCACTTTTCCCACATTTTGTTACTTCACAGCCTTATTCTAAAATTAATTAAATAGTTTCCCCCCTGATCAATCTACAAACATTACCCCATAATGACAAGGCAAAAACAGGTTTTTAGACATTTTTGCTCATTTATTTTAAAAAATGTAAACGAAAATATCACATTTACGTAAGTATTCAGACCCTTTGAAAGTACTCAGTACTTTGAAGCACCTTTGGCAGTGATTACAGCCTCGAGTCTTCTTGAGTATGACGCTACAAGCTTCACACACCTGTATTTGGGGAGTTTCTCCCATTCTTCTCTGCAGATCCTCTCAAGCTCTGTCAGGTTGGATGGGGACTGTTGCTGCACAGCTTTTCAGGTTTCTCCAAAGATGTTCAATCAGTTTCAGGTCCGGGCCACTCAAGGACATTCAGAGACTTACCCCGAAGCCACTCCTGCGTTGTCTACACTGTGTGCTTAGGGTCGTTATCCTGTTGAAAGATGAACCTTCGCCCTAATCTTGCTACATAGGACCGAATCGAGCCGGTTGGTCACAAAGTACCAAAATGTTTTACATGTCAGGAAACAAGTTTTCAAGATTTTGATGCAAAATGCATCATACCGGCTGTATTTCTTTATTTTAAAAGTTATGCGTCTTAAAAGTGGGTCCGAGGCTCATAAAGTCCGTCTCCATTGTGGATGAGTCAAATGATCCGCATCAGGGGACATTAGTGACTTCAAAGCGTTTGTCTGAAAGACCCCTCTGCTGGCCAGTCTGCCAGCACATGGCTATGTTGATCTTCCCTGTTTACTGAAGGGTGGAAGGCAAACTTAGTCAGAAACTCACACACATGCATACACACTAAACATACACACAAGGGGTACTTCTGCTACCAATATGTATTTTTAGTAACGGGCACACAGGAAGAGGTTATTCTGCAACATGGTTGCATTAGAATACAGTATGTAAAGAACAGCCATGTTTAACCATTGTACTTACATCACCTGAGCTGACTTACAGTATAAGTTATATAACATGAAAGCAACAATGAGCAACTTTGGATGCCACAGTATCGTCAACCACGAGCGTTCTCTCTTGGAGAAATGCAATCCTCGCTGAGGAATTCGACACTGCGAAGCCATTACGCTCTATTCCCGTTTCACAAACATGCATAGAATAACTAAGCCGAGTTGAAGCTTAAATTTTGTTTTCCCCTAATGTGCCGACACTCACAAACAACACCGAGATTGGCACACAAAGCCTTTAGCATGACACAAACATCATACATCAAAACGGGAACAGAAAAGAAATGGCACGCTTCACGCCGCCACATCAACATCCAGCAGTGACACAAGAGCACTGGAGAACGAGGCGTGACTGAGGCCCTGAGATATTGAAACGCATATATTGAGAAATGATTTTGCGGCACAAACAAAAGCAATAAAAAAATGTAATAACAGAGGTTGTCTGTAAGCACGCTGGCAGTCGGAATGCACTGCAATATCAGCTGACGTACAGCGGCTCCATTGTCGAATCTAATGTATATAGAACCTATGACTTTTGTCACAGTTATAAATCAAATCAAATATTAAATTTATTTGGGTACATAACAAAATGTGAAAAGTGGACCCAGAGGATAACAGTCACTACAGACCCGAAACCGATGACGGAATCAGAGTCAATCATATCTGTATAAATCGTGATAACGCGCCAAATTGATCAAACCAATACTTATTTGCAATTTCCTTGTGTCAACCTCAACGCGCCATGTTCCTTCATACAGAATCAGACCGACATGATATCATTGTTGCTGTATGACTGTCGTGTCTCATTGGCTCATTAGCACCAGATGACCTGTGTTGAGGGGCCGGACGGCTGCTTGTAAACAGTCTCGTTAGCATATAAATGGGCTGTAAGAGTAGTGCTGTTAAGCGGCTGGAGGAGATAGATAATGTGTTTGTCACGGACGCTGATGATACACTGAGTGAACTAACAAACTTAACGACCCACCCTTGGTGTCTCACTGAGATCTCCCCACGTCTCAACAACAGTGTGTGTGTGTGTGTGTGTGTGTGTGTGTGTGTGAGTGAGCGGGTGGAAGACACATGCTCTCGTTTAGCGACCCTGCAACAATAAAAGCGTCCGAGACAAATTGGTCGTGAACGTCCAGATCACAGTGTGTAAGAGACATAATCAGGGACCTCTGGTCCTCGGTGGAGGATAGAGGGAAGGTTGGGACGGATGCCCTCTAAGTGAGTTCATCTTGAACTGAGGTCAGGGGTCAAGGAGGAGAGCGGTGAGACGGTCCCCATTTCATTGTGATGTCACACACTTTACAATTGTCTTGAAGAGTGAAGTGATCTCCATTTTGAATTGCATATATTCTCCACAAATTGGAGTATTGGCATTCAATGAGTTATGAGTCACATACAGCTAAGGTTGTAATCAACCCACCAGACACAAAATTGGCCCGACTACACTGAACATTTTATCCCAAGCCTCCACATAGCTTTCTTGATGCACATGATATACCACTATTTACATATCATATACTGCTCTCACGTACTCCACACGTGTACACAACATTTTCTACTATTTCTCATTTTTTCCCCCTCTGCATTGTTGTAAAGGGCCCGTAAGTAAGCATTTCACTGTTATACACACTCTATCAATCCTTCAGTAAATAAGCCTTTGTTAGAAAATGGAAACTCATCAATCCTTTATCATGGCATCATCTAATGAGGTCTTAATTCAAAGTGTGTGTGCATCATTAACAAGGCCTGCTGTTTGAAGACAGCACTTGAACGGGCCTTTCATCTCCACCACAACGTGCGGAGAAAACTGGTCCTGTTATGCTGCTGCGCAAAAAAAAACAAGCAAATGTAATGCTTCAGCCCCTGTGAAGACTTGTAAAATACTTCTATTATATTCTTCTTTGATTTGCATTGTAGAGACACACTATACATGTCTCGACTGGGACGATGGGATTAAGAATGAGGAGAATTGCTCAAGTTGGTCAATTGGTAAACCAGCGATGTTTAGGACCTGGGAGGCTGCCACCAGATCATTCATCCTAAAAAAACATCAACCTGCTTTACTGTACCCGGTAGTACAGTAAACGTTAGCATCCTTGTACCCAGCATCTCTTCATGGGCACTGGGCTGTGACAGCACCATGACTCGCACCCTGGCAGCAGGCATGACTGATTGTGTCACCGTGTGATGACATCAGAGGAGGCTTCGGGGGCTACAGGTGTCAACCATGATTGGTGACACCGTGTCCATTTACAAGACCCGACACAAAGATAAAGGGATAACGATCAACGCCCATAGCATACTGTTTCACCACACCCTGTCAAAGTGCCTCTCCCGTTGTCTCTCTACCGTTACTGCTGTAGCCTACAGCTTAACAGAACTTGCGGTTGTTGTTTCCAGCGGTACGGCCTCATGTGACCGCTACGTGCTAGCTGCATTTGTGCGCCTGCCGTCCGCCTACAGAGTGCACGCAGCGCAACGCCCCCACATCCCCCGCTGCTATAATTACACTAATTGGAAGTTGGAAAGGAATGCAAACGGGATTACAGGGCTTTTCCCGCACGGAAAATCAGCTGCAAAAGGTGAACACGAGATAGAGGGGGAGAGGAGAGCAGAAGAGGGCCGGCGCAGTCATACATTCTGTTGTCCTGGCATTTAATAAAATGGCCAGGATTCCTTTAAACACAGTGAGGCAAACACACACACACACACACACACAAAAAGGTTTGAGTGTTGTCGTATGTAGGCAAAATGTTCAGGCAGCATGCCAGGTAAAGGCATGATTTCAATTACCTAAACACACAATGCATATACATGAGCTCAATTGAATTAATTGCTCTAATTCACGGAGATCTAATCCTCTCATTTGACACTCAATCACGCATGGTATCACAGTCACTGTATGCATGCAGATTTCAGGCAGCAGACTGGAGGGACTATTGGTTTGATATCTACACATGATGAAAACTTGAAATACGCCAGGGGTGTGATATCTGTACATGGAATGATGAAAAGTGGATATACACACTTGCTGACACGAGGGCGGAATATTAAAGGTTAGAATCTCTCCGTACGAGGGCAAGTATAATATAAACCCTGCCAAAAGCATATTTCCTCCCCAGTTGGCGAGGGAGGGCGACAACCCAGGCAGGTTTCATTCTGTTGAAAGTCGGTCTGATTGTCTTCTGTTTGTGTGCTGTTGTGTGGCCACTGAGGCGTGGGACGCAGCGTGTGGATTCCCTGCAGGCGATGGGGACTTAATGAAGGAGAGACACACTGGAAGCAAACAGGGCCCTTGTCAGTTCCACCTCAGCTGTCCTCCTCACCAGCAGGGGGCAGTGTAGCAGTGTCGAGTCCAGTGGGAGGTGGGGGTGTTTACGTGTCAGTTCGTGTGTTTGTTTACCCAGCTAAAGAACCGTGACAAAGGGAAGTCACCAAAAGGTTGATTCAATTATCTCCTGACTCCCACTCACTGACCCTCTTACAAAACAACATTTCCTGGTGCTTGTTTCCATCACGTGTTTGATCACGAGAGATCTTTGTCAGGTTCACTCCCTATCACTGTGTACGTCTCATCCTGCATCTCATCGCTGATCTATTAGCATGGGGGTGTTAAAGAGAACACACAACACAAGAAGTGAACACTAAGTAGCCCACCTCCTCCCCCGCTCCTCTGTGGGTGTCTACATGTGGATTAGAATGTGTCGTTGGTCTATACAGCTCTTTTGTTTCCTCTTGCTTGGTTGACGACTGCTCAGCGCATTTGTCTTCCACTGATGCTCCCTGGCTCTCTGTTAGTTACCGAGCGTAATTAGCACGTGGACTCCCCGGACACCGCAAAACGCATTAAATTCCACTAGCGTGGTTTTTTCACAGGCTTGCTTTAGCCCAATATTAATCTTCCTCTCTCCACAAACTTTAATTCTTTGATAAATGTTTATTAAAAAAAGACGTGAAAAAAGCTTTCGCTCTCTCATGTAATAATGGCGTGTATGTGTTTGTGTGTGCATGTGTGCACTTTAATGGATATTATTGAGGTGTGGATTTAAGGTCGGGCCTTAATGAGGAGCTGTCTAATTAGATGTGAGGTGCTGCCTTTGTTTCTTGTAGAGTGTAGCAGGTCGAAGAGGAGACCCGGTGCTCTCCTTGGGACTCCAGTCAATGACAGTCATACATCTCCTCTCACCAGCAGGCCACACAAACAAGGTCATTGTCTGTTGTACAGATGTAGGATCTTAATTTGATCACCCTGTTCCAGGAGAACTTTCCTGCAATGCACACATTTTTTAATTTGTAGAATATTTGAGGTTTAAAAAGGCTTCTGAAGTTTGTAATTTACACTTACAAATTTCAGACTTGATTTTTCACTATGAAAAATGTATCAACCCCTACAAAAATGTCCATGAATTATAATCCAAATAATTCAGATTTTCTGTTGCTGCAGGATTATTTTCCTGCTGTAGCAAACTGGCTCAAATTAGGATCCCATTCGGAAAGTATTCAGACCCCCTGACTTTTTCCACATTTTGTTATCTTACAGCCTTATTCTAAAATTGATTAAATAGATTTTCCCTCATCAATCTACACACAATACCCCAAAATGACAAACCAAAAACAGGTTTTTAGAAATGTTAGCAAATTTATACAAATATCACATTTACAGTACCTTGCAAAAGTATTCATCCTCCTTGGCGTTTTTCCTATTTTGTTGCATTACAACCTGTAATTTAAATGGATTTTTATTTGGATTTCATGTAATGGACATACACAAAATAGTCCAAATTTGTGAAGTGAAATTAACTAGTTTCAAAATAAATGTAAACATTAAAAAATGTTTGAAAAATATCTGAAACTTTGAACATCCCACAGAGCACCATTAAATCCATGATTTAAAAAATTGAAAGAATATGGCACCACAACAAACCTGCCAAGAGAGGGCCGCACCAAAACTCACAGACCAGGCAAGGAGGACATTAATCAGAGAGGCAACAAAGAGACCAAAGATATCCCTGAAGGAGCTGCAAAGCTCCACAGCGGAGATTGGAGAATCTGTCCATAGGACCACTTTAAGCCGTACACTCCACAGAGCTGGGATTTATGGAAGAGTGGCCAGAAAAAAGCTATTGCTTAAAGTAAAGAAATATAAGCAAACACGTTTGGTGTCTGCCAAAAGGCATGTGGGAGACTCCCCAAACATATGGAAGAAGGTACTCTGGGCAGATGAGACTAAAATTGAGCTTTTTGGCCATCAAGGAAAACACTACTCAACACCTCTTATCACCCCGAGAATACCATCCCCACAGTGAAGCACGGTGGTGGCAGCATCCTGCTGTGGGGATGTTTTTCATCGGCAGGGACTGGGAAACTGGTCAGAATTGAAGGAATGATGGATGGCGCTAAATACGGGGAAATTCTTGAGGGAAATCTGTTTCAGTCTTCAAGAGATTTGAGACTGGGACGGAGGTTCACATTCCAGCAGGACAATGACCCTAAGCATACAGCTAAAGCAACACTCGAGTGCTTTAAGGGGAAACATTTAAATGTCTTGGAATGGCCTAGTCAAAGCCCAGACCTCAATCTGTGGTATGACTGAAAGATTGCTGTACACCAGCGGAACCCATCCAACTTGAAGGAGGTGGAGCAGTTTTTTCTTGAAGAATGGGCAAAAATCCCAGTGGCTAGATGTCCCAAGCTTATAGAGACATACCTCAAAACACAATTCCGTGTTCTGGCTGGGCCACTCAAGGACATTCACAGACTTGTCCCGAAGCCACTCCTGCATTGTCTTTTCTGTGTGCTTAGGGTTGTTGTCCTGTTGGAAGGTGAACCTTCGTCCCAGTCTGAGGTCCTGAGTGCTCTGGAGCAAGTTTTCATCAAGGATCTCTTTGTACTTTGCTCCGTTCATCTTTCCCTCGCTCCTGACTAGTCTCCTAGTCCCTAATGCTGAAAAACATACCCACAGCATGATGCTGCCACCACCATGCTTCCCCATCATGCTTCCTTCAGAAGTCACACTTCAATCTTGGTTTCATCAGACCAGAGAATCTTGTTTGGATTGAGGCTCCTTTAGATGGCTTTTGGCAAACTCCAAGAAGGCTGTCATGTGCCTTTTACTAACGAGTGGCTTCCGTCTGGCCACTCTACCATAAAGGCCTGATCTGTGGAGTGCTGTAGAGAAGGTTGTCCTTCTGGAAGGTTCTCCCATCTCTACAGAGAAATTCTGGAGCTCTGTCACAGTCACCAAGGCCCTTCTCCCCCGATTGCTCAGTTTGGCCAGGCGGCCAGCTCTAGGAAGAGTCTTGGTGGTTCCAAACTTCTTCCATTTAAGAGGGTTGGAGGCCACTGTGTTCGTGGGGACCTTCAATGCTGCAGAAATGTTTTGGTACCCTTCCCCATATCTGTGCCTCCACACAATCCTGTCTCGGAGCTCTACGGACAATTCCTCAACCTCATGGCTTGGTTGTTGCTCTGACATGCATTGTCAACTGTGGGACTTTATATAGACAGGTGTGTGCCTTTCCAAATCATGTCCAATCAATTGAATTTACCACAGGTGGACTCGAATCAAGTTGTAGAAACATCAAGGATTATCAATGGATTATTATTATTGTTTATTTAACTAGGAAAGTCAGTTAAGAACAAATTCTTATTTACAATGACGGCCTACCGGGGAACAGTGGGTTAACTGCCTTGTTCAGCAGCAGAACAACAGATTTTTACCTTGTCAGCTTGGGGATCTGATCCAGCAACCTTTGGGTTACTGGCTCAGCGCTCTAACCACTAGGCTCCCTGCCGCCCCAAAACAGGAGACCCCAAATTCGAATCTCATAAATGTGTAAATAAATGTGTAAATAAGGTATCTGTTTTTTATTTTTAATACTTTTGCAAACATTTCTAAAGACCTGTTTTCGCTTTGCCATTATGGGGTATTGTGTGTAGATTGACGAGTAAAAAATGTTATGTAATACATTTTAGAATAAGCATGTAACGTAACAAAATGTGGAAAAAGTCAAGGGGTCTGAATACTTTCCGAATGCACTGTATGCATAATTTGGTTGGAAATAGACGACATGATGATGTCCTTGCAAAAAGCCTATATTTTTTACCAGTAGTGTGGGGGAGTCTTGTATCAATTGATATTGATTGCTGCATTGCAAGCAAAAAAGGCGTTTCACTGTACTTGTGCATGTGACAACAAAAATGTGAAACTTGAGTCCACGTTTTTTTCTCTCTCTCTTTCTCCCTCCATTCTTAAAATGGAAGATTGGCATCTCTGATATTCCCTCTTACGAGAAAGAATTTCACCCATCCCTTTCTGCATCTCACTGTGTGTCAGTCATCTGGTGACTTTCAGGAGTCGCTAGTGCGCGATGAGACAAGGATATCCCTACCGGCCAAACCCTCCCTAACCCTAGGCCAATTGTGCGTCGCCCCATGGACCTCCCGGGCGCAGCCGGTCGCGGCCGGCTGCGACAGAGCCTGGGCTCGAACCCAGAGTCTCTGGTGGCACAGCTAGCACTGCGATGCAGTGCCTTAGACCACTGCGCCACCCGAGGCCCTGTAAATACATTTTACATCCATTATTTTAGTCACTTAGCAGACACTCATATCTAGGGCCACTTACAGTCATGTAAATGTGTGTTTTATATAAGGGATGTGAACTTATTTGGGAATAGATTGATGATACATTCCCTGTTAGCATTTATAGCCATGCAAATGGGCAGTCCTGTGATCTCGGTCACCATCTGTGACCACAAGCCAACACATGAACCGCATACTAAAGAGTCAACCACATTTGCATTTTTGAGAGAAGGTAGCTCCTAGCTCACATAACTCACTATCACCTATCTTCCATATGAACTGAGTCTAGACAGTGTCCAGACAGAATTAGTCTCCCACGGCTATGTAGAAAGTCAAGCACATCCCATTAGTAATAGCACAGTAGGCTAATGTCTCATGCCATCACTGCAGGTAGCCCATGTCATGCTAATGTAGCGTTGAGGATCTTTGAAGCCATCCTGGCTGTAATGACGTCTGAAGAACACTTTTTAGGAAGGAACCCTATAGGGACTCATTAACGGAGAGGAGAGGAGAAAGAGAGCAAGATAGGGTGTTTCCTGCCTACGTGTGTGTGTGCTTTTTGAAGGAGGGGACGTAGGGAAAGATTGGTGGGAGATGGCTATTTTTGCCCAACTTCATGGGAATCTCAAGCTGTTTTCGAGTACAGAGAGACAGACTGTTGGTGGTGGTGGAGGAGGGTTGTGCCCAAATTCACTGGGGTGGTAGGCATGTGGTGCCTTGGCAGAAACAGTGCCACTGGAAAGCTTACTGAGTCACCACATGCTTCGGTGTTGTGTGTCAGTAACTGATGTGTCCAGGGTCGTGCACACAGACACGTGTATTTCTTATTTATTTTTTAGGGGGTATATCAGACGATAGATTGTGGTTTCTATCAATGTAATTTCTGCATCATTTCCAATTCCCCATTAAGCGCATTAAGAGTCTTGGTTGTTCCAAACTTCTTCCATTTATAAATGATGGAGGACACTGTTCTGGGGGACCTTGAATGCTGCAGACATTTTTTGGTACCCTTCCCCAGATCGGTGCCTTGACACAATCCTGTCTCTGAGCTCTACGGACAATTCCTTCGACCGCATGGCTTGGTTTTTGCTCTGACATGCACTGTCAACTGTGGGACTTTATATAGACAGGTGTGTGCCTTTCCAAATCATGTCCAATCAATTGAATTTACCACAGGTGGACTAAAATCAAGTTGTAGAAACATCTCAAGGATGATCAATGGACACAGGATGCACCTGAGCTCAATTTCGAGTCTCATAGCATAGGGTCTGAATAATTATGTAAATAAGGTATCTGCTTTTTATATTGAATAAATCTGCAAAATTTTCTAAAAACCTGTTGTCACTTTGTCATTATGGGGTAGTGCGTGTAGATGGATGAAATAAAAACAGTTCCTAATCAATTTTAGAATAAGGCTGTAATGTAACAAAATGTGGAAAAAGTCAAGGGGTCTGAATACTTTCCGAATGCACTGTATACAATTCCAGTCAAAAGTTTGGACACACCTACTCATTCAAGGGTTTTTCTTAATTTGTATTATTTTCTATATTGTAGAATAATAGTGAAGACATCAAAACAATGAAATAACACATATGGAATCATGTAGTAACCAACATTTTATAAACCAATCAAAATATATTCTAGATTCTAGATTCTTCAAAGTGGCCACACTTTGACTTGATGACAGCTTTGCACACATTTTTGGTTACTACATGATTCCATATGTGCTATTTCATAGTTTTAATGTCCACTATTATTTTACAACGTAGAAAATAGTCAAAATAAAGAAAAACACTTGAATGAGTAGGTGTTCTAAAGCTTTTGACCAGTAGTGTGT
Source organism: Salvelinus namaycush (assembly GCF_016432855.1). Taxonomy (NCBI): domain Eukaryota; kingdom Metazoa; phylum Chordata; class Actinopteri; order Salmoniformes; family Salmonidae; genus Salvelinus; species Salvelinus namaycush. The sequence continues at coordinate 3,659,111 of NC_052338.1, read as the reverse complement.
GTGTGTGTATATATATATATATATATATATATAGATAGATAGATAGATAGATAGATAGATAGATAGATAGATAGATAGATAGATAGATAGATAGATAGATAGATAGATAGAATATGTATTATATCTGTAGAATACGTAGGGTAGAATAGTATATGTACAGCAATAGTTAAATAGGATGGCCTCGACTAGAATACAGTATTATATACTGAACAAAAATATAAATGCAACATGTAAAGTGTTGGCCCAATGTTTCATGAGCTGAAATAAAAGATCCCAGAAATGTTCCATACGCACAAAAAGCTTATTTCATCCCTGTTAGTGAGCATTTCTCCTTGGCCAAGATAATCCATCCTCCTGACAGGTGTGGAATATCAAGAAGCTGATTAAACAGCATGATCATTACACAGGTGCACTTTTTGCCAGGGACAATAAAAAGGCCACTCTAAAATGTGCAGTTTTGTCACACAACACAATGCCACTGATGTTTCAAGTTTTGAGGGAGTGTGCAATTAGCATGCGGACTGCAGGAATGTCCACCAGAGCTGTTGCCAGAGAATTGAATGTTTATTTCTCTACCATAAGCCACCTCCAACGTGGTGTTAGAGAATTTGGCAGTATATCATTCATTCACCACCATCACCTCATGTTTCAGCATGATAATGCACGGCACCATGTCGCAAGGATCTGTACTCATTTCCTGGAAGCTCAAAATGTCCCAGTTCTTCCATGGACTGCATACTCACCAGACATGCAACTCATTAAACATGTTTGGGATGCGACGGCATGTTCCAGTTCCTGCCAATATCCAGCAACTTCACACAGCCATTGACGAGGAGTGGTACACCCATTCCTCAGGCCACAATCAGCAGCCTGATCAATTCTATGCGAAGGAGATGTGTCGCGCTGCATGAGGCAAATGGTGGTCACACCAGATACTGACTGGTTTTCTTGTCCACGCCCCTATCTTTTTTTAATGTATCTGCGACCAACAGATGTATATCTGTATTCCCAGTCGTGTGAAATCCATAGATTAGGGCCTATTGAATGTATTTCAATTTACTGATTTCCTTATATGAACTGTAACTCAGTAAAATCTTTGAAATTGTTGCACGTTGCATTTATATTTTTGTTCAGTATACATACAGTATCAAATTTGTAAAACAGTATGTCTATATTATTAAAGTGACCAGTGTTCCATTAAAATTATATAGATTAATATTTACAGCAGGCATATTATTCGGTATGTGGGCACTGTAATTATTTTATGGTTTTATGCTGGTTATATTGTGATATTTCCTCACATAGTATATATTTCAATTGACCCAATTCCATACCAATGAATCAAAACATTCTCACATATCAATTTCCGACTCCCTTTTGTCACATGAAAAGACTATGAAGGATCTGTAGAAGCTGCAGCCATGATGCGGTGCGGTGTATTCGTTACCGGGTAGATCTCACCATTTACATTCCCCTAACCCCATGCCTTTCATGCCGGGCCTGCTTTCAATATCAAAGCTGCTTTGGAGAGCCTCGGGTGGAATGATAACACAGAAAAAAGGAGGATTTAAGTGAGGAACGTAAGATCGTGAAAAGAGACGGAGGGAAAAAAATTGCATATCAATCCTCCTTTAACTGACACAAACCTTTCCAGAGCGAGTTTAGTATGCGGGGAAATCTGAACATGACGTTTAAGTGTGATAAAACATCATTATGCGGCTCCATGAAACAGAGCCATAGTTTGGGTTGACAATAGGATCCTTCCCTCAGATAGCGGGATTAGAATGGCATATCACTGTGTATGTGTGTTTTTCCTCAGATTTTTTTTCTAAAACAAACACAGCATGCACCTGGGCATTACTCAAAAGCGGTTTGAGATCACTTGATAGAGTATGTGCTAGTTACATGCATGCCATGTGTGTTTGTGTGTGTGTGTGTGTGAGCGTGCACAAGACTACATGACATCACTGTACTGTTTTTCCGCCAACGGGTGAAGTTGAATAATGATGAAAAGGAAACCTATGCAGTGGAAGAAGATAAAGTAGATGGTATTTGACAGGTGGTTGATTAAAGGAGAACAGTAAGACCTCATTCAACCGAGAGAGACTGATCCAAGTGGCATGAACTCGTGGAAAGACCGAAACAACATTTCTCTACAAAAAGCAACTTCAAAATACACAACTTTTTTTTTTTAACTCACACTACGATGATGATCCTTTACTTTGTTTTGGATACGTGAATCCAACTGTTATTTGTGTTGTCTTTGTAACGTGTAATCTGTAAGAAGACATGTGCAAAGAAGAACACAAAGTATCGTTTTTTTTAGTGTGTTATATTCTATTCTATTATTTTCTAAAAACTTTTCTAAAGAAAAACACATCCTATTTCATGTACACATCATGCTTAGCTTATACTGCGTCGCTATGGGCAACACTTCTGTACAAGCTAGGTGATCTCCATCCTCCCAATCCTCATTTACCACAGTGTCAACACCTCCCTGTGAGCCTGTGTGTGTGTGTGTGTGACCTCTCTGCTGTGTCCTGTGGATAGGGGGTATAAAGAGAGGAAGCACGCCCTGCCTCTCTCCTCATCACTCACTCCCACACTGTAAACAACACCCTCCAGGTAGTGGCACTGATGAGGGGAGCACCCCGCTAACTGGGGAAGTGCGAGTGGCGGGTTTGTTTGTGTGCCCGTGTGTGTGCCCGTGCGTGCATGTGACATGTGCATGTACATGTGAGTCAGTCTATTATGCCTGTGTCCTGGCCTCTTGTGTGTTTAAGGTGTTAAGTGTATGTGTATCTGGGAGAGATGGGAGATGGAGAGAACACGCTCTGTCGCCTCAGCCCGACCTCTCACTCACTGTCAGCAGGCTTTCTTCAGTCTACTCTCCCCAGGAGACTTCCAGACAAGACCCACACACAGATAATGACTTGCCCTGATTCCCTCCTCCTTTCCCTCCTCCATTTCTGCGGTTCCACTGCCAGAAGAGGTGGGCTGACCCCAGAACAGTCCTTGAGCGCCAGACCATTTCCAGGAACCTGCTGGGCACCGCGACAGGTCTGGCGGTATCTGACGTAAGAGACTGGAGTACCTCAGCCCACCATGAAAGGCGTTCTACACCGTGCCACAGAGATAATGAGAGGCAAGGAGGTGAAACTTTCCAGGTCCTCAAACAGCTTGTTCTCTCTCTTTCTCGGTCTCTCGCTCTCTCTGTGTGTAATGTGAGGGTTTGCCGCGACACGCAGGTAAACGCCGCTTCATTTTGGGATCAGTGCCTCAATTTTTTTTGGGGTGCTTTTTTCAATCCGCCTCTGACCAAACGGATCCTCCAGAAGTCTGTCAATCTCTAACACGAACACAAACAGACATGATCTCTGCAGAACCTTCTCAAAGTCAAGGAAGCCGTACAGGCGGGCATTTCTGCGAAAAAGCTCTACTCAGAGGGAACAAAGTGGACGGACGCTTTACCCCAGGAGGGACTTAATGGCACGCTGAAGGCTTTCAAATGGAAGCTTGGCCATGGTAAACAAGCTGAAATGGTGCTGGAAACCTCTGAGCTCAGCGCCGTGCGGCGCCCTAAGTAAACCCACTCCGGAATGACACAATTCTGTTGGTGCGGGCCAAGCTCGCTTGTTCTCAACCACTACATTACTCACTCAAAACCACAGGCACGCACATGTCACTCCACCCTTCACAGCCCTTTCCTGCAGTCAAATGACCTCGTGACCTCATGGGTGGAATGTTATTAATATTTATAATAATTAATAAACATTCATGTTTCTATGTCAAACGGTTTTGTTATATTTCAGTTTTCTGTGATGTATATAAAGTGTAATATTGAGATACAAACTCAATTTCAACTCTATACCTGACGTGGTACAGGCGTCTTCTTTTTGTTAAGCCCATAAGCCTGTGTGAGTGTGAGGTGTATACTTTTGTTTCAAAACAGATTTGTTTAAGACTACCAAGAAACACTCTGTGTGACCCGGATTTAGCCCACTGCAGTAAAAAGGTTCACCACTACGCATAGCATAACCCCTCAACCAAAGCAGTCAATCTATCTCCACCCACTGTGTCATGCCACCCCTGGACTGGGCATTAGTGACACCGTAAAGTAATACATGTCATGGTCCGTAGTTACCCTGAATCAGTGTCATTTTCCATGCTGCCATAGTCACGTTTTGCCATCTTTCATTGCATAGCACAGCAGAACATGTAAATGCTGATGGAGGCGATATTGTAGACTGCTTGAAATTGGGAAAGAACACTGAAAAAAAATAAGGAAAGTCGTGTCAAACATGAGACGACAAACGGATACTTTGTAGAGCTAAAACGCTGGACGGGGGTTTGTAATACCAGCATGACATGCACAAGTGTATCGTAAAGCCAAAATGGAGTCCAAGACGAGAACGAGGGACACATCAGGACTCCAAGAGCTAGCCAGAGTAATGGAGAAAACAAGCCAAAGTGAAACCAAAAACCCAGTGAAACCAAACCGTAGGTTTTTATTTAGACCTGTTTACAAACCTGCCTCGTAAAAAAAGCTGAAGGGAGCAGCGGCCATTTCCTTGCTAATGGCATTACAGCTCATACGCCTCCACCACTGGGAGCCATCTGCTTTTCCTGTGTTTATGCCTCTCAGGACCCCGTTTAAATATGACGGAAGACGCCAGCGACAGAGCCTGCTTTTAAATCTCTCTTGACTCTCGGTCACTGACTTGCATGTACCAGTCGGTCTGTGTGTGTGCGGGGGAGTTCTGTGTGTGTGTGCGTGTGTACCAGTCAGTCTGTCTGACAGACTCTGTCATGCCTGGCCTGGTCTTCCAGAATTAGATCAGAGGGATATCCAGTAAAAACTGGCATTTAGATTTCGAGACATCCTCTGAGGACTGTCGCTGCCTGTTCTGTTCCCTGAGAGAGGAAGCACACTCCCTTCCTTCTGAGCGAGATAAAACGACGACAGCCCAAAGCACAGTTAAAACACGTATGTTTCACTGAGGCAAAGCTCCTCAGAGTCTGTGATACAACTGAATTCAAATGCGTAATTCTTCGAATGAACGCACCAGATGCTCGTAAGCCAAGGCATGTTCAGTGCAGAAACTGGATAGTAAGACAGTCAAATGATGTACAGTATAGACTAGAGTTTCAAACATTAAGTACTGCACAATGTACCAGATGTTCACAAGCCACAAGACATGCTCAGTGCATAAAATAATGCAGTTCCACATGATATCATATACACCATACAATAATAAACCATTTAGCAGACGCTTTTATCCAAAGCGACTTAGTCACACGTGCATTCATTTTTTCACATATGGGTGGTCCAGGGAATCGAACCCACTATCCTGGCATAGCAAGCGCCATGCTCTACCAACTGAGCTGTAGAGGGCCGCAGAACAAGGTTAGGACCTGTCAGAGAATCAGACACCCACGGAGCTGTCATGAAGCATAAGGCTGCATCACCATCTCTCAAGTGCACAGGATAGAGCATCCCCAGTCTCCTCTGCTGTTCTCTAAGGTCAGGAAGCCATGCTATCACAGCAGTGAGAGGCACCATACATTGTACCACTCCTCTGCTTGTGCCAGTGATTGAGACTCCCCAGCTGATTTTGTTAGTACGGGTAAATCCGTGTCGGTCTTTGAAAAAAAAGAAAAATCCCATTGAGGCCTTCATTGGAAATTATACATTATACTTGCCTGTGTTATCTTCTAGGTCGTAGTTAACACTAACTGTATTTTTCATCCCCAAAATTGAATCAAATCAAATCTCTTGTGTGTGGGAGAACTTGGCGCTCACTCAGAGGAAAAGCCATACAGTATGTTGCAGCCAAGAAATCAGAACCTGCTTGGCATGCAGCGCAGGCCTAGTTCATTGTTGGTTGGGAATGAGTGACTGGGTCCATCTAGTCCTAGCAATGAGGTCACAGGGACTGCGTGATCCTGACCCATCCATCAAACAGGCAACTCACACTTCCCTCTCTCTCTCTCTTTCTCGATGAAGGGCCCTTTACTGGTTGGCCAGGCTGAGCTAAGCAAGGTCCAGCCTGAGGGCAGCTATTCTCACAACAAGACTCTTAGATCTAACAAGGCTTATTCATTTAACTAACACAAATAACGCCAATAGGCTTGTAACCAGTCCACTCGAGGTGTAAAGCAGTAACATTTTGCTATGAAAGCAGTGCTTATCGGCCTTCTCGCCAGGCTAAGTAGAAATGTATCATTTATAGCTGGTACTTAAGAGGTGTTAGGCACTCGCAAGGCCACTAAAGACTAAAGACGCACAATCCCAAAGGCTGTGTACTATCCTGAACACTTTACCCAGGTCTGTTATCTGATGGGAGCATCTTGTCTAAGGGGTAAAGGCTTCATCTCTCTATGGACTCAGGGATTTGAACCCTCAACCTCGGCTGATAATTCTGTGAAGCCCGGCGGTGATGACTGTGCCACTTTGCTGCCCAAATGTCACCCTGCCCTTTCTCTCTCTTCTGAAAAGCCTGTCAGAGGGGCCCGGGAGCCCTCGCTAATTACTGTTCCCATTTGTGTGGGGGTGTGTGGGTGTGGGTAGGTCTGAGTGTGCATGTATGTGTATGTGTATGTGTGTGTGTGTATGTGTGTGTGTGTGTGTGTGTGTGTGTGTGTGTGTGTGTGTGTGTGTGTGTGTGTGTGTGTGTGTGTGTGTATGTGTGTGTGTGTGTGTGTGTGTGTGTGTATGTGTGTGTGTGTGTGTGTATGTGTGTGTGTGTGTATGTGTGTGTGTGTGTGTATGTGTGTGTGTGTGCGTGTGTGTGTGTATGTGTGTGTATGTGTGTGTGCTCGGTGGCAAAAGACACCGACTGTGCCTGTTTAAAAGGTCACAGTAAACTGGTGTATCAGCGAGTGAGAGACGGCACGTACACTACAGACGCCTTCTATCTACACTACAGACGCCTGCTATCTACACTACAAAGCACTAACAGAGTGGGATAGGCGCCATAATAGGTGCTCCAATGTGCACTTTCTGGCAAAACAGGGAATTATTAGCTTAGCAATTAAATGACATATCACATTGCTTATCAAGGAGCTAAGTATTACTGTAGATGAGTGTGTACCTCATCATAAAAAAATGGAGTGTGTATGTCAGTGTGTGCATGTACTCATGTGCATACGCACAAGACAAATATAGATCTTAACACGGGCTTCCCAACCCCTGCCTCTCCCCCTGCCTCCTCACCTTTCCTGGCTGTGTTGCTCCTTCCTTGTGGTGTCGGCACAAGGTGATTTAGACGTTGTTCCGTGCGGGGGGGAAGGAAAGGCTTGCCGCAAGCAGAGTCAGCGGAATGGCCTCCCTGTTCTGTGCATAGCTCCCTGCTACGTGTCTAATGGCTCCTCTACACGTGGAGCCTCCCTGGTGAGCTCAACTGTTAATTACTACAGAGCACCTTCCCCTACTCCTCTCCTCCCTCCAAAAACAAGGACATACCACTCTCAGCACAACTTCTCTCCATCTCTCCCTCCTTCATTTCTCTCCTTCCTTCCCTCCCTTGTTCCACTCTCTTCTCCTCCCACTCTCTGCCTCTCTTAAACAGATACTTCGGGATTTTGGCAATGAGACCCTTTGTCTACTACTCAGAGTCAGATGAACTCGTGGACACCATTTTTATGTCTCTGTGTCCAGTATGAAGGAAGTTAAAAGGTAGCTTCGTAAGCCAATGCTAACTAGTGATAGCTAAATGACTGGAAGTCTATGGTTATCTGCTAGCATGCTGGGGAAGTAGATAAAAGGGCCTCATTGCCAAAATCATAAAGTATCCCCTTTAACTTCTTGACCCAACGCATCGTCTCTAGACCTATAGAATTCATTCAGACACCAAGCGCTGTCTATAGGAGCAATGTCTATACTGTAGGACCTATATACTGATCGGGTGGTGGGATAAACATCCTGTGACATGGGAGCCTCCATGCATTGCTTCCGGGATGGGATAGTCTGGGCGCTCAACTAAACCACAGCCCCATTAAAAAGGTTGTTATTAGAATGGGTGCAGTGGAGCGGACGGGGTGTGTGTGTGCATGCATGTGTGTGAGCCATGCTAATGGGGCGTAGAGAGGTGCAGTGATTCTGAGAGGCCATATGGGGGGGGGGGGGGGGAGGCGAGCGTGAGCAGCCCGTGGCCACAATCAATTACAAAGTGTCGGGCTTCGTGCTCTAATCAGACGCATAGATGTCAGCCAGTTTCCCCAACGCACGCCTCCATTTGCATCCATTGCTGCAAATTGGTGGAGAGGAGACTCCATGTGTTTCTGATGGAGGGTGAGAGGGAGAAAGGGAGACTATCAGGGGACAGTGGGAGAGATTGCTGTGGGATTGAGTGGTGCTTACTTGACAGTATGCAATGCGCTGAATGATGGCACGCCACAGCTCTTGTCTACTTCGTAGACGCTGCGAGGCTCTCTGTTCTGAGTGCTGATCTAGGATCTATCCATATAATCTTATTCGTTATGATCTAAAAGGCTAAACTGACCCTAGATCAGCACTGAAATCTGAGAGGCTTTGTGTATACGGGCCCTGGTCATATAACACAACCATATATACAGAGGTGCTCCATCACATATGTCTCTTCTGCATTTCCAAAATATGTGAAATAATTCCAGAGTACATTTTACATGGTTTAAAAACCTTTTAGATGTAAATTCCCCTGTTTTAGGGGACCTGTGTGGTTCTGGTACCGGTTACGACTGCCATTTTTGCTTATAAATCAATCTGTGTACACCGTAGATCAAAATAGCTTGCATTGAGCAATAGCCCCGGTTCCCACGGACACAATAGTATATTTTAAACACCTGTGTGATGTGGGATGTGAAATCTGAAACCACTTGAAGCTGGGATGCCCCTCCTACAATTTAATTGGCTCTTCCGACTGTCTATCAACTCCTGACTGAACCCTAGCGCGTCTGCAATCCTTACATCTTAGCTCAGCAGGAGAGATTGATTGATAGCCGTTAATCTAAAATAATTCATAGATTTTAAACCAAAAAAAAATGTGATGGACAAGATTAATACGAGATGAAAGGCGAGTTCCCAAGCTAAAGCTCTATGTGACGTTCACAGAGATGGGAGAGAGACCTTTAGAAAATGTGCACATTTTCTCTAACAATAAACATACAAATGTATTTTAAAGTTATAAGGAAGGTGAAATATTATAGTTAGTGATTATCATTTGATTATACTATATTTAGAAAGCCTATAAGTAATTTCAAGCCTCATTCATACAGTCTTGTTTAATAACAAAAACTTCATAAAATATTTAATATTTTGATATTTGTATCATATTTGCACTGTTAACTTGAGCTTGTGTCCTCAAAAGTGACTACACTTCAGCAATTTATAGTTATTTTACCAGAAAGGTAAGATTTTAACCTTTCTTGGAGTATGCAGTATTACTAGTTATTTTTTATAGTCCTCTCGTGATAAATAGTTACTTTCGGGGATGATGTAGATTACATTTTAGTTACGTGTAGTTACATTTAAGAGTTGGTGGTGCTTTTAATTTTTTTTTGCAGTAGCCTACTGTACTTATTCGCATATGAACGCAATTGAATGCAGTTACCAGGTAACAGAGGCCTATTCAACCTCATTCCTACACACCATAATCATGTGAGGCGTTTAAATTCCAGCAAGGCATATATAATGAATGGCGAGAGAGAGAGAAAGTGAGAGAGAGAGAAAGGGAGAAAGACAGAGGGAGAGAGAGACAGAAATGGAGAGAGAGAGAGAGAGAGAGAGAGAGAGAGAGAGAGAGAAAGAGAGAGAGAGAGCGAGAGAGAAAGAAAGAGAGAGAGAGAGAGAGCTTGACACCTGAGGACAGAGGTCTATGAGAATGGCCTCTCTGTATGATCCTGCAGAAGAGAGAAGACCGGAAAAGAAGGATGAGAGAGGAAGAGTCTAGAAAGAACACACAGCATAGAGCCAGACGGTTGGAGGGACCGACACAGCTGCGATAGCGATTAGGGCCCTTATGTATTAAACATACCTTTGTAGAGCAGGGTGAGGAGAGGAAAGGAAAAGAAAAGAGGGACATGGAAAGGAAGAGAGGGAGGAGGAGGGAGGGACTGTAGCCAGCAGAGCTTCTGACTCATCCCTCTGTCTAAGCGAGAGTAGATGTGTGTGTGTGTGTGTGTGTGTGTGTGTGTGTGTGTGTGTGTGTGTGTGTGTGTGTGTGTGTGTGCGCATGTGTGTGTGTGTGTGTGTGTGTCAGGAGAAGTGAAAGCTGTTCCCCTGCAGGTCCAGAGTCTCTGAACGGCCTCCAACACACAGTCATTACAGGCTGACAGGGACACTTATATACCGCCGCCAAACATGTACAGCTCCTTCCTTTCTCTTCCTCCGCTAGCTCCTGCACCTCTCACCGCTCCCTCTCTTCCCTCTTCCACGCTCATTTACTCCTCTCCCTCCGGATAGCTATAACTACTCCAATCTCCCATGACTGACACTGTATCACAGAGATTCGAAGCTTAATAGATGGAAGACGATAAGCTGCTGGTAAATAATGAGGCGCTATTCAATCAAAAATGGTGCAAACTTTCAACGGTTTCCGTTGTTGCACTTGTGTGTGGGAAAACAATGTTTACAGAATGAAACCCCAAGAAACACTCACTGATTATGACAGACAGATGAATTCAAACACGCTTTTTCCTTGCGTCGGGAAAGGGTTATTGTGGCTGTATCCCGGACACCCAGGCCATCTGTTCTAGAGAAGCAGGTATTCATAAGATGTTAACCAGCACAATGCTGAACTTGTCACTTCCCCTCAAGCTGATCTGCTTGATTGGCTGAATGGGATGCTACTGTTTATGCATAATCCGTTCTCGGCTACTGTACATGTATGTGCATTTTCAAATAGCTCAACACGCAGAATCTTGCAGTTGCCTGGGCACGTTTCAAAGGCGGAACTGCATGATCGTGACACAGGCTGTAGTCAGTCAGTTGGGGTGGATCTGGTTCAGGGAATTGAGGAAAGATCAGATGTATTGGTCATGCCACAGGGAAATAAGGACATGCTCCCCCTAGTCAAACGGGATTTCATAATACTATACTTTTGTAGAACTCTTTTCGGCCTCTCACATCCTTAGACACATGCCTTCACGACGACCAAAAACAGCCCCCCAATATCATTCTCCTGCCCATTGTTTTCGTCCATTTACGACCATTAAGACGCTTTTCAACGAAAACCCCTCATTGTTGTATTAACTCTGGAGAGAGGGGATGCCAGAACCAACAGAACCAAAGAGCCAAAGAGCCAAAGCAACGGGCTTCCAGTAGAAAAGCCACAACACAAACGAGCTCTTGGCAGGGTCCGGAGAAGCAGTATTTTTCCAAAAGTGATTACCTTCTCTCCCTTTTTCCCTCCCTCCCGCCGACAAGCTGTTCCCCTGGCAGCTGTTTCTACTATGCGGATACCCGGGCACGAGGCGGAGCAAGGGGAGCTGGTTCAGGAACCCTCCACATGCAAATCGCATGGAAAAGTGTCAAGGCTTTTCTCTGGGAGGGCCGCCCTCTCCAAAGCCATGAAACAGAGCCTGATTAGCGCTCCACGCCAGTGTCAAACCTCCGGAAACCAACATCGGCTTTGGAGAGAGGGAGTCTTTGTTGGAGCCCCTCCTGTTCAAACGCCAGGCATGTTGTAGCTGTGTGTTCATAGTGATTCTCCAGGTGTAAGCCCTCCTGGTTGACTACCTCAAAGCTGGGAGATGTCACACTGAATGTGTACAACGAGCGGCATTATACACACAGCTGAAGACGTTAAACCCCATAGGTTATTAACAATGTGGAGCCAAAAGACAACATTTGAGAGCCAACCGTATAAGCAAATACAGTAATACTAATGCAAATATGAAGTATATTGCAGTACTACATAAGTAAAACATCATTATGTACAGACAAAATGTCCTGTATACCTCCGGTGAGTCAGATATGACCAGGGGACACCAGACAGCACACAAACAGATCATAATCCTCTTCCGTAATTGGACACATGAGAAATGTTGTCAATGACCAATGAGACAGAAGCAGATGGCAACACAGGCGAAATCCACCCTTCCACTCTACCCCGTCTCTTGCAGCGATACGCCAAAGGCAGAGATCGAGACATTATTTAAAACTCCACCATCCACCCCTCCTCATTCAACGTGAAAAATACCTCTCAACTCCTATCAAAAGGGCCGTCTTCCTCTGAGACCCCCCACTGAGCGCGCCCACTAAGAGCTCCACCCCCCTCCTCGCCGACCCCATATCCTCTCAGCCCCTAATGCACAGCCAATGAGATTATCCCCGTTGATGTAGGCCTTGAATTACTCACGTTATGACTTGATTGGCCAATAATTCGATTGGAGGCACATTTATACTTCCTCTGGATCTCTCAGACTCCATCCTCTTTCGCTCTACTCTCTCACTCTCTGCTCCCTCCCTCAAGGCAACACTGTGCCATCAGCTAGCTATCGAAGCAGGTGTGACCATTTCCATGGAGATTGATGAACCTCTATATCAGGAAAAGGGCTCAGATCCTGCACAGAAACTGCACAGTTTCTCACAAAGCCCTTTTTTGCCTTTTCATTCAATTGCCAATGCTTTATGTAAACATCCATGTTCTTGCTTTTAGCTAAAACGTGTTCGGGAATACTATATGCCTATCGTCATGGCGAATATTAAACAAGGTTACAGCTTGCAAAACGGTCCACGCTCCGCCTGTAGATTCGAGCAGAGCCCGGCCAGATGTGGGGGGGGATCATGTGATGTACTGAAGGGGTGTTCATCACGCAGAGGATGAGCTCTGTGTGCAGCATCCACACAATCTACCTCAAAGGGTGGAGAGGGAGTGATCAATATTCAAGATGGCAACGGCTCCCAACCTACCGTCCGTTCCAGGTCTTTCTTATAGGGAACTTCGGGTCAGGGAACGTCCCTGGCTTGGCCCGGGAAGATCCTTGAATCCTTCTTCTCTTCTAAACACAGTCCTGGAGCAGCACACCTACAACAGGCCTGGGTTATCCAGTATTCGCAAAATACAAAAAGTACCCTGAAGGCCATTTGGCGAATGTACTGTACAATTCATACGCAACTGATTTGTTCACACAAGGAACTCGCAGAAGTAACGTCAAGGCCTTAGGAGTTCCCGTTTGAGTATCATGTTCTGTAAACGTATATTATTTGACAATCGGATGTAAACATCGCTGTCAGACTGGCTAGGAAGGAAAAGAGCATTAACCATTGTACGAGGCGCAAACAGCCTGAAATATTTAACGGTTTAGAGTCAGATTACACAACATGGAACCTAAAGACGTGATACTATTTGACGGCTTGCTTCGTAATACATTTGATAGTTAGCATGTTCTTCCATCGGTTATTGCGAGAGGCATCTGTGTGAACGTCACATCCCAGCAGAGAGGGAGAGAAAGCCAGATAGGATGCTCCTTGTGCATAAATCTGCCTCTCTCTGTGTCTCTGTCTCTCTCTCTCTGTAGTTGATGGCATGTCTGGTTTTCTCTCTCTCGTCTTGTCTACTGTTTTCTCCATTACTACTTCAGTTGTCAGACTCCCAAAGACTAGCCATCTGGTTTCAATCAGGTCTGCTGTGCACCAAACATAACAACACAGGGACAACACAGACATGTAGCCGTGTAAACACATAAACACGGAGGACGTGATGAGCACACAACACAGAAACACTGGAGGAATCACACACACACAACGACAAAATTATATAATCACAAAACTACAAAGACAAAATACTAAGATAACACCAGAGGGGACGATGCGAGTTAGATAAGACTGACTACTGTAAAGACAACTCTAACTAAAAGATAACATTAAGATAGCATGAGGATTATACTAGGTGTTGCAACACAAAGCCATTGCCTTGATTGCAAGACGATAACACACGGGACAACAAAGAGATAACACTAACATCAAAAGAGATTACACTAAGACAACGTTGCCAAAGTACAAAGACAATGCCATGATAACAGTGGCACAAGCACGGACGCAACACAAGCATAGCACACAGACCAACACACGAGAAGCCAGACACAATAAACACGGTACAGGAGGAGCGCACTTAGCACAGGAAGCTAGAAGTGAGTGAGACATAACCAAGGCAAAGACATAACAGACTCATCACAGGCGACAACTCGGCAGCAAATTACAGACGACAGAACGCAGACAAAATATTGACACAATGCAGAGGCGGAAAGAACACATTTAAACAGCAGACACCCTACACACACATCACAGATTTGTAGGGGGAGGGGGAGATGAAAGAATCACAGCCAAGACATGTGAGCAACCTTCCAACACAAGTGGTTCGTCGAGGGAGAGGGAACTATGGGGATTGACATGTAAATGTGTATATTTCCTTGAAAATGTCATCAAGTCAACAAGTGAGTCAAAATCTCATTGAACGTGAATATACTCAAAACGCTATGTCTGAGAAAAGTTAAACGTACATATTTCCCTATGATTTTACAAGCACACACAGCCAAACCTGCATCATCCACCCAGATCCACACAGGGCTCAAGGTTAACAGCCTAGGAGGAGGGCTCGGTCTGTTTTCAGGATGTGCTGATGTACAGTATGTTATGTAGGGTAAACAACCCCGGACAGCGAAATGTGGTGTGGAGGAATCACCCCGCAGATGGTGATAATTTCTGCCCCCAGTATCTGGCCTGCCCCCGTGGTCTCTGAACTGCTGACTGGCTCTCACTCTGCTCTGACTGAGGCCCTGGAGACAGCTTCATATGTGAACTCTGAAGAGCCCCCTCATCACACACATGTATGCGTGCACACACACATGAACGCAAGCAAGCACGCACACACACACACACACGCAGACACACACCTCCCTTGCTCAATAAACCAGCAGTCAGTCGAGATGCGTCTGCTGGGACAGAAGTTCATTAAGGGCAGCTCCTGGGTGAGTCTGGTTTCCTGGTCGACCTTGACTTTGGGAACCTGAGAGAGTAGAGTGGCTCCCTCACGTTTTTCCTTCTTTTTTCCCCCCAGAGAGACGAAAACTCACAGGCTAATTTCATCCCGAAGATGCAGATTTGACATTCACTTCTCTCTTCTTTGTTTGTTGTTGTTGACCTTTCACCCCCCACTCGGAGACCACTAGCAGAGATTGACAGACACACCGCCACACACATTCAGATGGAGGGGGAAAAAACGGCATTGCCAAAGCCAGAGAGCCAGAGCCAACTACTTCCTCAGTTCCCTCACCCTCATTAGTCTGAATAAGAGACATGGGTGTCACAGTTCCCCATCCATCAACAGTCACTAGGCAGCCCCTAGCTGATGCGTGGGCCCTTTGACATGGCCAGAGCTCTATACTGCTCTGTCTCAGAGTCCTCCTACAGTACAGCCCCTACCAATATGATGGAAACTGTCAGTCTAATTTAACATGGCATGCCTGCACAATTCATTAGGGGCCTGCAGAGAGAGAACATGAGAGAGAACGAGAGAGAGAGAACCAGAGAGAGACAGACAGACAGCGAGAACCAGAGAGCGAGCAAGAGAACGAGAGAGAGGGATGGTGATGGTGGGGGGACAGATGGCCAAAAAGAGACAGAGACAGACAGTGACGAACCGGTGACAGCCAGACAGTCACGGGATGAGGACAAACCCGACCATGAGCCTCACTCCGAGCTCCTGTGTGATTAGTCTCTCGTTAATGGCCAGGCACGTAACACGGTCGGCACTATTTGTTTGTGTTACCATCGGCAGCCAGTCGGAAATCCAAACAGACTGTGCAGCAGCGCCCAGAATTAGCATTAAATCTTAATTACGTTGAGAGGCTTTCTCAGCGCGGTAGAAATGTAAACTCACGCAGACAGGAGCTTTAAGCCCTGAATATGTAACTGTGCTACGGTGGGAGGGTACCTTAATCGTGTTACATTTTCGAGTGAATTAAACATAGCCTGGCTAGTGGCGCTTTCGTTCGTCTACTGTGTGTGTGTGTTAGGTTCTTACTTCACTGTAAGGAGGTGGATTAATGTGTGTTTAGAAAGAAGAACCTACAGATGAATTACCCCTAGAAATGTTACTTCACGCATACATTCTATGTTATTCTCTCCATCTAAATGTATGGAAGCTTAATTCATACATTATGACAGCATAGCGCTATAAAAAAAATGTAAAAAATCGAATAACGTGATGTGGCTTATTTCGTTTATTAGATGAGCCGTGTGTGTGTGTGTGAACGTGAAAATAACCTGCTTCAGGAGCACGAGCAGGGACAGGCTCGTCATTCAATGTCATTTGGATTCCCTTAGCTTTAAATAGCTCCTACTTCACTGCGTGGTTTAGGTTGGCACTCGTGGTATTTTCCTGCTGGTTCGGTCGGAGGGGAAACTCACAGTTCACAGTTTCCAGGCTGTAAGGGGAAATTGCCCTCTCATGCCTCGTGAAGGATGACAGGTAGAGGAAAATGATGGCAGAGAAATCCCCCCTGAAAATACATGGTCAAGGAGGCTCCTTTACAATGTGTGGAAACGGCGAAATAGTAGGCTGTCCACCACACTGAATTTTAAGAAAATACATGGTCAAGAAGTCTCTCCTCTCCTTTAAAATTCTGTTCATACGCCAAAGTCCACCCACCACACAACATACTAAGAAGAGCGTCAGTTGGGAGTGCGAAACCTCCAGTGATAAGAATGTCTACAAGGGAGCTGTTAGTGGAGCGTAGATTTAAACATATCTATAATGTGTATAGTCAGGGCCGTGCATGCTGGCAGAGAGGGTAGGACAAGGGAGGGGTAGGGAGGAGGGCCGGAGATTGCTGGCAGTGAGGAATCTAATCCCCGAGTTAATTGGTATGACTGATGAAGACAAATTTAAATGGGGCAACTGAATCAGCGGCTCGCACGGAAGGCCTGGGCTGGGAGAGAGCTGGGAGAGCTTAAAGCTCTCGACTACAGCCACAGCCGCCTACTGCAAGCCCACAACATACTCCCATCAAAGAAACAAACACACGAGTGTGTGTGTGCCTAGGTCCGGATTACTGCGAAGCAGTGCCTTAGACCGCTGCGCCACTCGGGATAATAATAATAATAACTAACTTACTGTTGGGAATTACAATATGCATAGAAATACAGTAACTGAGCTTCAACTAAAAATGTTCGGACCTCAACCTCACTAAACCTCTGAGCCCCTGACATAAGCTATTTTCTCTGACAATCTGTAAGAAATATGTTGCTAAGTACATTACTGTTCAACAATTTAGACGTAAAATGTACAGATTACAGTGTAGGTAAAACTGCTAACACCATGAAGGCATAAAAATAGACCGATTTTAAACACTATCCAGCTTTGTGCAGCATAGCTTTAATTGAAGAACTGTCCCTTCTCTGACCAAATGGGTAAACTAATGCAAAGTGCTGCTTAGTCTGTCTGTCTGTCTGTCATGGTGGAACCAGGGTCCTTTGAAATGGCTCTCCCTCAGTCTGGTAGTGGACGCAGATCAATTGAAGGATTAAGGGAGGGGCTTGACACATTTGCCACATCAAAGGGATTCGAATAACTGCATACGGTGGCCATTATTGAGTCTGAAAAGACGTATTTATATGTATTTATATTTGCTTCAAAGCGACGCAAATGGCAGCATTGAGCACATTGAGGCTGGCCTTCACTACTTTTGAAATACACCGATTTGGGCTCAGGGCCACTGCTAAGCAATTTGGTAACAAAATAGACAGCTATTCACTGAATAAAGCCCCAATGTTACTTCAATTAGAATACTATTTGTCTTTGTTCGTAGTGCCATTCAAACTACAGATAGGATCGTATAATGAATTGAGAATTGAATTACAAAGCAGAGTCACAACAAACTCTAACAAACAGTAAAAAAATAAATCCCATATCAATTTAAAGTCTTTCTCTGTGTATTGGGATGGTGATGTATGCCAATGTCCATTAAAAGTTACTGTAACTCTCGCTCCCCTAGAGGGAGTGTGGCAGACCAGACACTCTCTCCCTCTGATAAGTTTGTAACTTTGTTCATTAGTGCTGGCCTGTCTCCTGCTGCAGCTGGCTGTCTGTGGTGATACGGTCTCTGCCAAACCCCTCTCTCTCTCTCTCTCTCTCTCTCACTCTCCCCCTCTCCTTCTCGCTCTCTCTCTGCACGTCTCCAAGCTGCTCTGTGAAATAATTTACCGCACGCCGCGCTCCTCCGTATGATTGAAGCGTAATTAGAGCGCTGAGACAGTGCGAGCCAATGACGGGGCACGGGATTGGGAGCTAGTCAGATGGTCCTTCTCACTCGCGCTGGTTTTGCCCTTCAAAAGTATCACTTTGGGAAAGGGAGGGCCGAGAGGCGCGCTGCCGCTAAGGCGAGTTGATGCGCCTGCATGAGGCGTCTATGCAACGTATGCACATAGAGAGATAAAGAGAGAGGAATATATATGTGTAGGGGAACCTAGCCTCCCATACACTCAGTGATACTGTCATACTGTCACTAGGGGGAGAAACGTATAGTATAAACTAAAGGAGGAAGGGGTTGATAAGGATACAAGAATATGCAACTATATGGTGTATTCAAAGAGCGGCTGTGACAGGCGGACACATACGGAGCGGAGGAACTAGAAAACGTCTCTACTAGGCTACACCATAATCTCTATGACACCCCCAGTCTCGATGGCACCACACCGGGAAATGTGCTTATTACGACTATCTTCTGGCTGACACCATTATGCTTTATGAAAAACACAGTTCTCAGACAGCTCACAATGTCTTGCTGAAATGGCATCATATTCAAGGTGGGATAACACAAACTCCAGAGCGAGATGGGTGCTGAACCGGCACCTGTATACTTTAGTCCAGCCAATTATCCTTTCTTTCTGAATAGATTCCCACTGCCTGAGAAGAAGCCAACGTTGACCTCAGCCTGTGGTGCAGGGCAGCTATGCTAAGCTAACCTAGCTATTCTCAGCCACACCAACGTCAACCATCCGTTGGATTGGAGTCCAGAGGTCACCCTTCGTCTCGTTGAATTGTAAAGGGGTGTCAGTGCAGGAACTGTGTCAAAGAAATCACCCTTAAAAGGATAATAGGGTAATAATGAAAATCATACCACCGCTGACTGCCCAGACCACCCACAGGGAGCTTCCTCGCTGTTTGCATGAATATAAATGCAATATTGAAATTTCCCCTGAGAGATAAGAATGTCAATCTCCGTTATTCTGCGTTTATTGGGCTGTTGCCCTGCCGAGGCCCAAACGTTACCGTAACAACTCCATGGGCCCTTAAATGTCCAAATGGCGAACAGAGACAGCTGCCTGATGGGCCGGATATTTTCCCCTCGCTCTAATGTGGACAGAAAGTGAAGGGCAAGCAGAGACAGAGAGGGTGAACAGCCCTGCGTTAGAGAGGGTAAAACTCTCTCTACTTTTATCCAATGTATAAAAAAAAAAAACGATTTCAAATGTTGCTACAAAAGACCGATTTCAGATGGTTCGGTCACATATGACATGTCAATAACAACCGCAATAACACCCTCCATATCCAAATGAACCTGAGGCTCTCATTTTGGGCTTTTAAAAAAGTTGGTATTTTCTCCCGCGTTCCGATTTGCCTCTGTTATTACTGGAGAATAAACACGGTAATGTTTGTTAGCTCAGGAGGCAGCGATTTCAGATTGAATACAAGGTGAATCTAAATATGCACGTCAAGGGAGTGTGACGTGTAAATATCCATGTGATGTTGGCGATCCTATGGCTAATCTGGGCTGGTTCAGGTAGCTTGGCGAGAAAGGGAGAGAGAAAGGGAGAGAGAAAGAGAGAAAGGGAGAGAGAAAGTGAGAGCTTTGTTTTCATCTCGGCAACCATAAGACAAACAAAGACAAATGTAGAGAGATCATTTCCATAAAGACTGGGTTGTTGTCTGAGAGCTAGCAGCTGTCAGGTGGAATTGCTTCTCCGACACAACTACCACAATCGAGGGCGCTCACCCCATAATTCAGTGTGATTGGCTCAAGGGGAAAATGGCAGCCTGTGGAGAGTTGAGGAGAGCTCTTTGACAGGTTTGCATCTTCGATGGGAGAAGCGGACCGTTTACTTGTTATCATTCTGTCTCTTTTAATGTCAGTCTTCGCACGGTGAGAAAAAGCATTCCACACGCAGTGACATGGAGAATGAAGTCTTCAGCTAGGACCTCCCCCCCACCGATGAACACACACAGAGACGCACGCACAAACACTTGCACGCACACACACTCTCGCCCAAGCTGCTGCTTTGTAGGTGACTGACAGCGAGGGAGGCACAAGGAAGTGTCCTTCAGGTACCTCAATTATGGTTCTCATCCTCCCTCATGCTGTCACAGTCCCCAAGGGGGGAGGAGGAAATAAAAGGAAGCCAATGTTTCACATTTCCTTGGTATTACCAATTCAGAGGGGGGACATCCAGACAAAAGGAGACGGAAGAAGAAATAAAGACCCATTTCTCCACCTTTCTCTTCCCTTCTTCTCTTCCCTCCCTCGCAACCGTGTTTAAAATAAGGCACCTCAATAAAAGCCTTTTAATGGCACTGCGGCGGGAAAAGAAGGCGCAACTTGATTACTCCGACGGTTTTATTTAACGAGCTCAAAGCCTCTGGCTCTGACTCGCAATTCCGTTTATTACTTTGTTGCTGGAGATCTACGTGACAAAATGGAGCCTTGGGACGTGGAGAATGAAGAGAATGAGCCCCAGCATGACCGTGTTCAGTCATCGGGGTGGCAGCCATCGCCACAATGATTTACATCTGCAGGATGTGATGGTGACGCTCACCTGGGTTCCTGTTTGATACCTCTAGGGCAACCAACCGGTGTTTCAATGTCACAGCTACAGACTGCCACGTTAATTATGGATGGGACTAAATTGCCCTTGTTGAATGTATGGCTGGCAAACACATGGTAGATGGGAGTGTACGTGGCTGTGTGTTTGTGTGAGAGAGAGACAAAGGGAAATAGATAGAGACAGCGAGCAAGTAGAAGAGAGACTGAGTAGACAGAGATACAGAGAGTCAATAAAAACTAAACGACTTAATGTCTCTCAGACGTGGGATAAAAAGACAGTAGTAGAGAATGCCTGACCTTAATTCATGTGGCCGGAAATATTCAAGAGTACGTTCACACACACACACACACACAGTAAAAGGGCCAGCTGTTTTATATTGGGACAAAAGCCAACTCCTGGGAATGTTGACTGACAACAGAAAGCAACACAAAGAAAGGTTTTAAATGAAATATGGAAAAAGCATACACCCTAATCTGTATTCTGTGTGTGTGGCCTCCTATAAGAGGAAGGACAGACACTTTGTGAAGAGAGGAAATGGGTAAATTGTTCATTTGAGGATATAATTTCCCCTCTAGCTGCTACTCCCATTATATTCCATCACAATAATGGGGGTATCATCTTTATCGTAATTTCTAGCATCATTATCCTCACCGTCATCATTATTGGAATAGTGAATAAAAATCGAAGTCTCTCTCTCATCTTCCTCCTCATCATCATCATCACCACAGTTCTAATCAGCACCAATGCCAGCAGCATCAGTACAAGTGAAACGTCCGATTAATGTTCAATTAAGCCCCTAGTTACCTGGCCTTATGGTATGGTCATTCACTCTCTCAAGCTGTGGAGCTCACTGGGGTCTCATGTTCCAGCTCCTCTCATCTGCTTCCACTTTCACATCAAAGAGCACATGACAGGCGGCTGTGCCCACTGCAACCAGAGCACAGCCTAATTGACAGTGTCCACCACATGGCACCTGGTGATTCTCTCCCAGACCATGCAACTGTAAAAGCCCATATTCAGTAATGAGCGAGCTGACCTTGTATAAGCAATAAGGCCCGAGAAGGTGTGGTATATAGTCAATATACCACGGCTAAGGGCCATTCTTACCAAAGGTATACTGTCTGATATACCACAGCTTTCAGCCAATCAGCATTCAGGGCTCGAACCACCCGGTTTATTATGTAGTGTATGCAATGGGTGTAAGTCATCGAAGGACTCTATAAAATGTGTTTATTGAGAAAAGCCATTCCACTAAGGGGGATGCCTGAGGAATGAGCTTGGCCTAGCGTAGGTAGCCTAACCTTGGCTATTTGAGCCTGGCCTAGAATATCATATATGGTGGTGATGCTAACATGCTAACGCCTTATCTTGGCTATTTGAGTCTGGTCTATATTAGCGTAGGTGGCGCTTAACATTCTAACAGCTCCTTAACTTGGCTATTTGAGCCTGGCCTATATTAGCATACATAGCAGCGATGCTAACGTGCTAACAGTTCTTACCTTGGCCATTTGAGCCTGCACCCCGGTGGCTTTGAGAGACGACACCGCCTTCTGTGCTGCAGCCGGGCTATCAAAGTCCACAAAGCCATATCCTGAAGGTAAAGAGAGAAGGAAAGAATGATGGAGAATGCAGGTGGAGTTCTTAGACGGAGAGAGAGAATGACAGGGCTTGGTAATTGTAGCAGTAATAGGTAGGTAATATGACCAGAGAGGCTGCCAGTTCTCATATCTTGTAAGCACTACGTCGCTTAATAATTAGCACCACTGACGTTCATATGGGGATGCTTAGGAATGCTAATTAGGAGCATACATGAACTGTTTAGCAATAACAAACCAAGCCGGTGAGCGACTTGAATGAAGGAATCTACACCGGTAGTTTAAAGTCCTACAGTACAGTCTACATTGCTACATTTTTTAAGAACATTTTCCAACAAAACTATACAAAGAATCACAATGCACAGATAAAGTATATACACAAACATGCCAATCATTTCTTAAAAAAAAAAACCTGCCTATCGATTCTTCTAATGAAAGGAATCCCCCTCAAAATGAAAGGAATCCCCCTCCCTTGATATTTGAAGTGACTGACATTGGCCATCAAGCTCCTCACAGCAACAGCCCATTAGCACAGAGAGAGCCATTTTCATTTCGCAGGGTTTTTAATTTTCTCCCCGGCAAACAAATCTCTCAAAGGTTGACGCCGTCGTACAAGAGCCTTCGTTCATTCCCTTGTTTTTTTTCTTCTTCAACTCTCCCACCCCCTCTGGAAATTCATCAGTGGTGAAAAGGCGGGAATGAAATCTGCAGCGGTGATTTATGAGTTATTGTGATCCCGACATTCCCGGGGATGTATCAGCGGCGGGGTCGCGTCGGTGTTAATTAAAATTTGGTGCCGGATTAAAAGCAGTCAATGGTGGCCTCTGATCCACTGTTTCACAAGGAAAGTGTAATTAGAAAAGGATAATGGGGGGAGCCGGGCCGAGCTGGTGTGGCTCCCCTCTACACACTCACACACACACGGGTGCGCACACACAGATGTGTGTCTGGACTTTCCTGCATTCGATAGAGGTAAAAGAGACTGAAATAATGGCAAAATCATAACCTGTGGCAGAACGGAATTGAGCTCGCGTCTGATTAACAACAGGGCGGTAAAATGAAGGAGAAGACCTGACAAATGTTAATTAGGAAACACTACTGTAAGAGCTGGAGGTGAAATAAGGTTGAATTAAATCATATTGCCAAAACAGATCTAGTTGTTCTACTTAGCTGAGATGCAGTTAACCGGTCTATAAATATATTATTCAAGAGGTGAATGGTGAAGTATAAAAACAGAATCCTTTCAGGACATCCCTTCGAAAGAATGTTCATTGGAACGAGAAGGGGATTTGAGAAAGAGATTGTTGACCTACATTCAGCAGAGATAGGAGAGTAATTATTCCTTAGAGTAGCGATTACCTGTAGGGCATTGGAAAGTCACCGTCGTCGGCTCCATTCAGAGACCAAGGCCAAAAGGCCACGGCACTACGGCGCGACCTCAAACGATCAAATGACCCGTGAATACACAAACACAAGCCTTGACAGAGAGAGTTCAACTGAATCCAGTTGCAGGAGTCTGGAGAGGACAATGTAGGTCAAGACAAGAGAGTTCAATATGACAGACAGTGAAGCCCTCAATAACTGGAGTTACAGTATGCATGTCTAACATGGTACAGTACAGACAGTATTTTGTTGGGAAGCCAAAAAGCCAAGACTGTCTGGGTTCCTGCATACATAAAGTCATCCCACGAGAGCAATTTGGCCAGTACAAAACACTTGCTCTCTCAAGATGCTGAGAAACAGATGAGAGCCATTGAGAGCATCCTGTCGGGCTGTATCACCGCCCTGGTATGGCAATTACACCGCCCGCAACTGCAAGGCTCTCCAGAGGGTGGTGCGGTCTGCTCAACGCATCACCAGCGGCACACTGCCCGTCTTCCAGGACACCTACAGCACCCAATGTAACAGCAAGGCCAAAAAGATCATGAAGGACATGAACCACCCGAGCCACAGCCTGTTCACCCCGCTATCATCAAGAAGGCGAGGTCTTAATAACAAACTCGTATGTAATCTGTAAATAAAATGTGAAATCACAAAGCTGATTTACCCCCTTTTTCTCCCAATTTCAAATATGATCCTGCAACCCCCAATGGGCTCGGGAGAGGTGAAGGTCAAGGCATGCGTCCTCCAAAACATGACCCGCCAAACCGCGCTCCTTAACACCCGCTCACTTAACCCGGAAGCCAGCTGCACCAATGTTTCGGAGGAAACACTGCTCAACTGACAACTGAAGTCAACCTGCAGGTGCCCAGCCCGCCACAAGGAGTCGCTAGAGCGCGATGAGCCAAGTAAAGCCCCCCCCCGGCCAAACCCTCCCCTAACCCGGACGACACTGGGCTAATTGTGAGCCGCACTATGGGACTCCCGGTCACGGCCGGTTGTGACACAGCCTGGGATCGAACCCGGGTCTGTCGTGACGCCCTAGAACACTGCACCACTCAGGAGGCCATCACAAAGCTGTTTAGACACAGAGAAAATACAGACTCATGATTGGTTGAGATAATGAGGGGGCTCACGAGAAAGAGTCCATTCTGTCACTCAAGGCTTCTCTGTCAAATGGCACATCCTGCTCTCTGCAACCGCGGATATTTGAAAGATCCATTGGATAAATATTTTCATCATGGACTACATGCAAAGTGTAGCTAAAGCTATCAATACCAGTGCTGTCCTGAGTAGAGCTCCTGGTATTGACACAGCTCTGTTTCTGTGGCTAAAGCAGCCTGGACTGGTTGAAGCCGAGTGGGATTGGGAAGGATTATTTTGAAAGTGTTTCAGTCTGCCGCGAATCATCATAATCCAAACACCGGTATGAGTCTACATTTAAAATGCCAAAGATAGCTACATGTAAATATGTTACAGTCTCAACTGTATCAAAAAGCTGTTTCATTGCTAGCTATATAGCTAGCTAGACAGTTGCATGCAGGTACCATTATAGCTCGCTTCGTCCCGGAACTAGCCATTGTTTACAGATGGCTTGTGGCGGGACGAAGTAACGGTAAAATAGCTAGCTAGCTAAGCTGGCCAGTTGCATTCTGCTATTAGTGTTGATTGCTGATGTGCTAAGGCATGCATGACGATAAACTTTTTTCAAGTTTGCCAGTTTGTCGTGTTTAACTAGCTAGTTACCAAAAATAGCCACTGTGGTGCGAATGCTGATCGATTATAAAGCTAATCAAACCCCATGTTACGTTATAGGGACACATGCTAAATTGGCTAGCTAGCTAGCTAGCTATTAGATTATAGATTTTGAGGTTGTTTTTTTCATGTTCAACCAGCTGGCTAGCTACAGTAGATGAATACAATTTACATCTGGCCTGCTGGTAATTATGAAGCCAAATGTTCGCTAAATCTAGCTAGTTATTTTGTCTGCATTGCCATTGTTGGGCTGGAAGCAGGTTAAGTGTATACAAGGCATTTTAGTACAGCTGTAGCAGTAAACAGGCAATAACAAGATATAGGACATTAATTAATTAATGTTTTACCCTATTTTTATGTAATTTGTCTTTCAGCATAAACCTGCTCTCCTTCACCAGTACAAGGAGATGATGACGGGTGATCAAGTAACATTTCACATATTTTGTCTTTGTACTTTTAGATTATTGCTTGAACTTGGGGGTCAATGAATGTTATTGCTGGAATGCAAGGTTTTAATATCTTGTCTATTTTTGTCTGGTTTCTTACTTTACATATTTAATTTTCTGGAGCCTGGTTTTGTTGTGGCCAAGGAGCTTTCACTCAGATGGAAACAATTTTCAGCTGCTGTGCAATGTTAACATCCTTCCTCCCAGAGATGTGAAAGCGTCCCCCGGACTGGACACAACCAGGCAAACATATATTTTGGAGCAGATCAGGACTTTTGCAATGAAAAGACCATGGACATTACATGTCCTGCTCCAAAGGACAGGACAGAAAAATGCTCTGAGGCTAGATTTCTTTGTTCATATCATAACATGAACCAAAGTTCTCAAAGGATCTGATGATATAGGCCTAGGTCTAGAAAGTGTTTTTACCTAAGCCTTTATGAGTTTGTGTACAATTAAGTTTTTCCTAATTGTAGGCTACTACCTTTAGCACTTGAAGTTAAAGTATTTTATTGTTGAAATCTTTTATTTATTTGCCACAGTCGCGTCTGTTCCAATGTGAACTCTTTAAGAGATGGGTCTAAGGCTTTCGAGGCTGTGAACAATGATAAATGGTCGTTAACAAAAAACAGCACTGTAGTTGTTCAATGTGAAAGGTTATCTTTATTATACAACAATAGGCAATGTAATACTGTAAATGGCTTGCCTGATGGGCAGTGGCAATTTTAGCATGTAAATCTTGGTGGGGCAAAAAAAAAATGTCACTCTGTTTTGTTAACTTTGAATACATTTGCTGGAGCAAGGAAATAAATATAATTTATACACAGCAAGTCACCTGACAATAATGGGCTACTCTCCCTTTTTATTTACCTGTCATTCTCCTGTCATGTCTCAAATATGAGCTGAGACACAAGGAAGGAATCCCTAGGACTTTGCTTATTTTCTTTAGAGCTGCATAACCAAGTCCAAGTTTGTGGGCTAGAAGAACCATCCTCACATTTATATCAAATGCCACATCTCCCCCGGAGCGCTCCTGCAGCCTGGAGGAAATGTAAACACTCCTAAATGCATCACGATCACCTTCACAGTGTGCACATCGTATCATGACAGAATGACAGAATCCCTGATTGGTGGGGTCTATGGTGATTTTCGGTCCAGTATTCAAGTTGGTTTATTTGTGACATGTGGAATAAAAGCCACTGTTGGCTGTCTGCTGTCTGATTGATCGCCTCTAGCTGTCATCTTCATCTCAACGAATTTGCGTCTAGACGCGCTGCTGCCGGCTACCTCCTTTTCCTCCTCTAGTTACCTGTACTGCCGCTGCCTCGATCGGCTGATCAAGCACATTTTTTTCTTTCATTCACTGCTTTTGTCGCATTGGCTAACTGAGATTGCATATTTTTATTCACATACTGTAGGTATATTATTCGAGATTTTCTCATTTAGTATTTTTTTTTAACGTGGATTCTTCGCGGGAGATATTTTCAAAAAAGGAAGCGCTGCACGGCACGTGAGGCATTTTAACCAATCAGGTTGCCGGAAAGGGCTTTTAAATGCCATTAGCCAATCGGATGCCAGGAAATTACTCCTCTTTCAGCTTGAAGCACTACGTCTACAAAGGATATAGCTATGTATGGACTAGCTAACGCTATGCTCCAGAAAACAAGCTTTTGAATGATATATGATTCAACATGGAGAGTTTTAAAAATAGCTCTACATGAAACATGCTAACAAGAACAACATTTATGGTAGGTATAGTTGACGGGGTTGGGATAAAATGATACAAATCAAGTATTTATATACGTTATTGCTGATTTATTTGTAAATTGTATGAAAGTATGGAAGTTATAGTTGCAAAATATCCCAAAAGCTGAAAATTGACACAAGTAAAATCATATTTTTTGCCTGTGGTGCCTGGCCTATTTACGTCCTAACCCGGACTATTTACATTGCACATGCTCTGAAAAGACTGCTGTTCAAAGGTAAGTATGAGGTGCAGTAGAGTATTTCTAATGAGGGTGCTCTAGAATTACATCCATGGAGATGGAATGGAGGAAGGCATCACTTTGAAGTCTGAAACATCCTGGCTGTACACAAACAAAAAATCTATATCTGTCATTTAAGCCAGCTCAACTATATTGAGAAGATGCCCCATGTCTGATACACTGCGCAGATACAAAAAAAATCGTAACCGGAATAAAGACAAACATGAACTGCCATATCGCATTTCCTGGGCCTGCTCTAACTGCTGCTGTTGAGATAAAGACAGAATTGTCAGTTAGGATAGTGTAGCCTAGAAGCGCAGAGAGCAGAGAGCAGCAAGAGCCCCAGGCCCCTATGGAACGCAATGCACTTTAGGCTACACCGCTAACGCTAAGCTACGTAGCTACAATATCCTGAGACCAGATAAGGGACTTATTACAATGCACGAATCAATCATGCATGCATCATTCATGCATTTCGCTATCAAATTATGTTAATCCTAATTACGTCGGGGGAAATTAGCATACTTTATCTGCATAATAGTCTGGATTGTTTGCCCCCCCCCCGCAATTTGATATTCCCATTTTGATACAGAATTCCCATTTCTATATTCTGCTAGCTCTAATGATCCTGTGTGGTATTGCATACTACTTTACAATAATACCATCAGCGGGAATAATGGTTTAGTCACACACAGGCAGACTCATAGTTAAATGTAATCTTTAACATCCATGTGAGTCATCAAAGAGAGAGAGAGAGAGCAGCTGACACACATGCATGAATAATTACCGCTGTTACACACATGTACATGATTATTCGAGAGCATTTGCATGCTGTAATAGAGGAGATACATATGACCACTTTAAACAATATTCATGCTGATTTATACAGTATCATAGAATTACAATATTTCAAAAATGTGACATGCCAGCCCAATGGGGGCAGATTATGCTAGTTCTTACTTCACAGTAGCAGGGCCGGCATTATGGGCGGGCCTTAGGAGGCCGTACCACCTTGCCCGTCCAAATAAAATATTTAAATATTGGTAATTTATTTGACCGAGATGCGCGCCGACAGAAAGACGCATCAATCTCCAAGTGAGCAAAACTGCTCCCCTCTATCTCAGTATGTGTAGACCATGTATCTGATGCTGTCTGGACCAAAAGAGTATGGTCATGTCATTCTATTTCTGTCCAGACTGCATCAGATACATGAGCTAGATATATAGAGAGGGACGCTGTTTCGCTCACTTGAAAGCTTTCACCGGTGATATAGTTTCAGCAGAGAGGAAGAGGCGAAGCGATAGGGCTCACTCTCGCCAAAATCTGTCCAGTATGCCGAATGTGTTTCTATGGGAGTCATATGCAGACCTAAACGTGTCGCCTGCCTTCCCGCCTTTGGGACAAAGTTGTTAGGGCAGAGATATGAGCATCTTGTCATTATATACAAATCTCTGGTTTCAGCCTCTTGCGAATTGGAAAGGAAAGTTGGCACATGTAACAGTTTAACTTTAGTCCGTACCCTCGCCCCGACCCGGGCGCGAACCAGGAACCCTCTGCACACATCAACAACAGTCACCCACGAAGCATCGTTACCCATCGCTCCACAAAAGCCGCGGCCCTTGCTGAGCAAGGGGAACTACTTCAAGGTCTCAGAGCAAGTGACGTCACCGATTGAAAGGCTATTAGCGCGCACCACCGCTAACTAGCTAGCCATTTCACATCCGTTACACTCACCCCCCTTTTGACCTCCTCCTTTTCTGCAGCAACCAGTGATCCGGGTCACGGCACCAATGTAACAGTTTAACTTTAGTCCGTACCCTCGCCCCGACCCGGGCGCGGACCAGGGACCCTCTGCACACATCAACAACAGTCACCCACGAAGCATCGTTACCCATCGCTCCACAAAAGCCGCGGCCCTTGCAGAGCAAGGGGAACCACTATTTCAAGGTCTCAGAGCAAGTGACGTCACCGATTGAAAGGCTATTAGCGCGCACCACCGCTAACTAGCTAGCCATTTCACATCCGTTACACACAGTGCACTGTTAGGATGCTGGATTGCTCTAAAGTAAATTTATGTTTCGCCAAAATTATTTAATTACTCCGGTCTAAATAAAATCATAAAAAATACTTCACCAGAGAGCATGACTTCGGCACAGAGGATCATTAGCTTATTTTCAAAAAATTGCTGTGGATTGTTTCAAATCACAAGTGTGTTTGGGAAGGCCGTAATTTGAGTAGTGCGCGTGTCAATAGTCTAGCTGAATGACTTGCGGGTGTCAGTGAAAAACATCTAAAATATGTGTGAAAATAATGTGTCTTGTGTAGAATTAAACATTTTGCATCAAGAAAAAGGGGAGGGGTTGTGTCGAAGATATGGTGCCCAATTGGCATAACACACCACCTACACCACTAACATGCTGACCAGACCGCTTGCACGCATGTTGATTTTGTCCACCCACACCAGACGCGATCAGGACACGCTGGCTGAAATATCAAAACGAACTCTGAACCAACTATATTAATTTGGGGACAGGTCAAAAAGCATTAAACATGTATGGCAATTTAGCTAGCTAGCTTGCTGTTGCTAGCTAATTTATCCTGGGATATAAACATTGGGTTGTTATTTTGCCTGAAATGCACAAGGTCCTCTACTCCGACAATTAATACACAGATAAAAGGGTAAACTGAATTTGTTTCCAGTAATCTCTCCTCCTTCAGGCTTCTTCTTCTTCCTTGGACTTTATATGGAGGTTGGCAACCAACTTTAAGGAGCATTACCTCCACATTCTGGACTAGAGTGTGGACCTCAGTTCATCTTTCAATCACCCATGTGGGTATATGCTTCTAAAAACCAATGAGGAGATGGGAGAGGCAGGACTTGCAGTGTGTCTAGCATCATGAACAGAACCAAGTTCTATTTAGGTGTGGTTGCAATGGTTGAATAACATGTATGTGTACATTTATTTTGCAACGCTTGCAGGATGCAAGCAGTGTGGTCAGCATGTAACTTTTTATTCTTCTCACACAAGTCAACAAGTCTGTTTTTTAAACATCCATTGCGAATGATAGTTCCTCAGTATTTAAAAATTATTTCCAACACTCCCGGCCTCGATTATCAACAAGCCTCGGTGTGAGCAAAATATCATATCTGGTGATCCCATATATCCTGTGGAAACATAATACAAAAACAGTTTTCTGTCCCGATCTCACTGGCGCAGGAAACGTTGATGGCCCAGAATTGGCTCTTTGATACAATGTTGCAAGTTCGTTAGCAACTGTTTCTGGCCAGACACTAACGCAGAGAAGAGAGATAGATGGATATAATTGAAAGAACCAGAATTTTCCTCAGGATATTTTCTACTTTTTTATTTGTCGGCTTTAGGTCTAGGTGTTTTACTTAATTGATGATGGAAGTTATAGGCCTACTGCTGCAACTCCGAGTTCTATGCTTTCATTTCTTCAGCCGCTAATGGATCGCAGTGTATGAATGTGTCCATATGGCAGAGGCTCGTGCTCTTGCCATAGTTTAATTTGAACTTTTAAACTTTTCTCATTTCACTTCAGATTTTTATGATTCATCACATGACAATGGTTTTGAGAAACGAAAACGTTATTATTGGAATTAAACTGTTCCACGAAAATGTGCATATAAAAATAATCATAACTGATTGGTAGGATAAATTGCTAGCTTCCCCAAACTTGAAACTCACAAGCTGCCATGGAACTCACGAGCTGCCAAAAATGCGCGCAAGCGCGTGCACACAGGGGTGTCCCGTGAAAAAATAGGCCAGCCTATGGAAATCAAATGCCCGTCCAACTGATTAATTATGTTGCTGCACAGTAGGGCCGTCAAAAATTATTAAAACAAATATTTTTTCATTTTGCAGAAATGCCTTCTTGAACGTGTGAACTTTCTTGTGCCTTAATTACAAACTTGTTTGGGATCTATTAATGTTACATTATGAGCCTGGTTTAGCCATGGAGAAAGAATTCAGCTATACAGGGAGAAAGACAGGATCCTTCTCCCAACTAAGCCATACCGAATCGAATTTCACACATATAACAACAGATTAATTAAATTAAGTAAAGTATGATGGGGATAAAGGAGGAGAATGGGTGAGTTGATGAGCGAGGGGAAGCAAACGATGCATAATTATGTAACCACCAATTGTGTAAGAACAACAGGACGAGCCATGCTATTGCATTGATCAATTCTAATTCTAGTATTCAAATTGTATGTACCCTATATCAGTCCAACGAATCAAAGCTGTCTTATCAGTCTACTCTGGCCTACTTGGATTAGGCTACACAGTGAGTAATTGTACATGCTGAACGGCTTTCAATATCTGGGAAAATATCCACATCACGCAGCAGGTGAGCGAGTGTCGGAGAATGTGGTGATGAGGCTTGTAGAGCCTTACGTTGGCAAGGGGAGAAATGCCACCAAGGCCAATTTCTTCACTTCACTGTCCTTGGCGAAGAAGTTGCTTGCAAAGAAAACAAGTCTGGCATGATGAGAGGGAGCTCCATCCCTCTGCGAAAAATAAGGCACCTGCACAGCCATTGTACTCCACAACGGTGCTGAAGAACGACAGAGATGACGGGACACAATAAAGAAGGCCGCAGACTATTACGCACTACAACCAAACAAATGGTACTGTATGTCAAAGTGTGAAAGTGACGAAAATTGTGTCAACTGTAAGGACAAGGGATAACAGCTAAATTACATTCAACTGATGCGATTGCGTGAAGACCCACACAAGCAGGAGCGGACAATCATTTTATATTTTTGACTGCTGTCATAGTGACACTTATATTCATTATAATGCCATTATTGGTTTTGTGCTGAGTTTCAAAATTTATCAAGGCTACTTGGAACTTATAATTATGTTTTTTTATTCAATGTTTTTACATACAGCCTACGGACGGGACCCCCCTTCATCTAATGTAAATGATATTGTGTTATTCGAAAGAAAATAAACACAATCAAGTTATTATTTTTGCTATAGCATATATGAAATGTAGGCTATTAATTGCAATGTTAGAATGTTGCAGTCAGAAGGACTGCTCATTAGCTTGAAGGGGGGTCCGTCAAGACGCAGCGGTTTAGGGGTTAAGCGGGCGTGAACGTTGCTGAATGGGCCTGAACAAAGAGGAGCTCCGAGCACTCAACAAAATCTTTCATGGGCATTTCATCCTACTTGTCTCCTAAGTAGGATAACACATTTTTATGTTTTAAAGAAGCATGCTTCCTCGAATCACATTGTATGATATACCTTTTTGGAGCTTTGAACTTTTGTAATCTGTAAAAAAAAAAAAAAACATTTCAGATTTTTCGACATAAGCCCCCTTTGGGACATGCCATCACAAATTATTGAATTAGATTCAAAAGGCTTTATTGGCATGGAAAGTGTAACAACATACATTGCCAAAGCAAACATATAGAAATGTATCAAATCAATGATGACACAGATTTATTTCAAGTGAGGAAGTGTCACATACGGAGCTAAAGGCATAGCAATGTAAAACCCTAATTGATTATATACTGAATGCCATAGGATATCCGATAGACCTATGGAAAACAATGACAAACATGGTTGACCATTGCCTTGGACTAATGACCTCAAGGCTAATTACGACTCAATTTATGGGAGTGTTTATATAGTTAGTTGACCCTGTTCTTTCCACCACCACGTCCCTCAATAAAGTTTTCGATTAATTCATTAAATGAAGCAATGGGACATTGGTCATGTTTTCCTGCTCGTAGCTGTACTCTTGTTTACTTAGCCCTTATCAAATCATTGGAGGGACCGTAGGAACCCTTGACAAGAAGTTTTTAAAAGGGGACTTTTATGAGACGTATTTAGTAAGTCTTTGGGGTTTTGAACAGCGGCCAGCCCTTTCCCCGGCGGGCAGGGAGGGAGGGTGGGCGGGTGATGGTTTGGGTGAGCTGCATTGCGGTGAGCAGAGCAAACAGTAAGGCAATGTGGGGGGGTTTTGAAAAGCTTACTGGATAGAATTCTGGGCTTAGCTGTGTCTGTGTGTATCTGTGTGTGAGTATGTGTGTCTGTGTGGCTAGCTGCAGCCAAGCCAAGGCCGAGTTGGTTGGTCCCGCTAAAAACCCAGGCAAGAGAATCCTCGCTAGGTTCTGCATTCCTCCTCATTTATCCTCCTGCACTGGGTGACTGGCGATAAATAAAATTAGGCTCCCAGAGCCCGTCTTGTGGCTGCTGTCCATGCACCACCAAACCAACATTGTGTGTGTGTGTGTGTGTGTGTATGTGCGTACGTGTCTAAACTGAGGCGATGTATGAAAATGTTATCTTTGGGTTGGAGACCTCTGACCACATCAGTCACATCAGGGCATAACAGCACAGTGTGTTGACATATCACATGGCACCACTTCCCCCTCACAAATACACTGGTAGGACAGACCTGTTCTCATCTTGGCTCCTCTGCACACATACACACACCCAACGCACACTTCTCATAGAAACACACACGTGTGTGTGTACATGTATAATATGTGTGCATATGTGTGCACACGCACACACACAACACACAGCTTTTACACATTCATTTACCCCTCACGCATTCAATGTCAACCTGTCGGCCTAATGCTCAGGGACAATATCTAATTTATTGTAAAATAATTCTTATTCTTTTATATGAGACACTACAGGTGAGATAGTGGTACAGGCAATTCACTTATCAACCCTGCAACATGGATTTATGGGGGATTCATCTCGCGCTGATGCACCGTATTGGCGTCATTGTATTTCTTGTCATTTTCTCCCAGGTATAAAAGTGTCCTTGGCGGCATCCCAAATGGCCCCCTCTATTCCCTACATAGTGCACCACTTTTAACCAGAGCCCTATTGGTCCTGGTCAAAAACAGTGCACTATACAGGGAGTAGAGTGCCATTTGAGACGTAGCTCTTATCTATGAGCTGCAGTGGCTTGCTGAGGGAAGAGCGCCAGGGCACAGGGCCAAGGGGACCCAGACAGCACAGCTCACTGGTACCATACATTACAGACTGTGGCAGTTCTGGACTAAAAAGCATTTTCAATGGATATTCTCTATTCAGCATGCTTTTTAGTTCAGGACTAGGTTTAATCTGTGTCCAGGAAACTGGCCCTATGGGTTTTGAACCAAAATATGAGTGTGGACCTCTACCTCAATCATCATCTGATCAATAACCTTCTGCATTCTGCCTCCCTTAGCTGCAGGATCTGTTTATTGATCTGCACTTTCTGTCTGCACCACTTTTACTGTAGCAGAACTCAATCTTACTGTAAAGCACTGCTTATTGTAAAACTGTTACAGGTTAGTGCAGCAGAACAGGAAATCAACCAGGTGCTGTAGATATGAGATTATCATCTTGACTATTCAAATACTGAAGTATTTTCATATCTGGGCCTCAATTAATCCATCCTTCCTTCTACCCTTCGCCTTCCTACCAATGCCCAGGGGTAACGTATAGTACAACACCATACAGTCCAGCTGCTGTAGTATTTTACTCAAATTCTCATCAATCAAAACAAGTAACTGGGTTTCTGAGGTACAGTCATTCCAAAATCAACATTGCTGTTGCACAGTTGATTTAACTGATGTGCAGTTCACATTGTTTTGCATGAATAATTAAGAATTATGAGGACTATCATAACTCTTCCAATCATAAATGTTCCATCATGATTTGTGGACTCCTAAAGCTATCTATATTGGGATAAGACGTTACTAAAATACCCAGTTACTCAGACAGACAGCTCAGGTTTGAACAGTGCTCAGTTCACAGTGTTTATATTAAGATCCATTTGGATGAGAGAGAATGACATATGGGCCAGTCTTGACTAAATGGCTAGCCTGATTTAAAAGACCCAAAACCAGCCTTTAAATTATAATTCGCATATTTCAAGAACACCTCTCACAGCCAACTGGTGTTAATTGATCTGAGTGGGCAGAATAATGTTAGTGAGAAAATATCCTAAACACACAGTAGACCTGGTCTCCATTCAGATGTGTAATTGCATTCGCCACTCAGTTGCACAGTAATACACAGTAACTACATTGTCTTGTTGGCTTAAAAGTGTAACACCGCATCATCTGAAGAGCTCTTGACAGGGAGGGAGGAAGATACCTGCAGGGTGTTAATTACTTGTCAAAAGGTTGTTAAAGGTAGACTCAGTTAAATGACCTTGTGGCACCACAGATATTGAGATAAGCGAGATGCAAGACTTCGCTCTCACACGGTCACACACAGTATCTGCGCACGTGCATGAGTTTGCTTCACGCTGCTGGAGAGTGGTAGCCAGGGCGCCAAAACAGTGGAGAGGTTGAGCCTCACGCTTCAATGCTCTTAGTTGTTGAGGAAATTGACCCACTATGCTGTTTACTTTCTGCATCTACGTCATATCGCTGAGTCTACCTTGAAGATAGATGATCTGGCGAAACACTGACTGGCAATAGTGACCCACGCAAATTTGACAAGAGTGTAAACAAACACACACACCCACACAGGGGCTAGAAAACACTGGTTCTTGAGGGATACTCAATGCCTGAAATTTAATTTGACGATTTAAGTAATTTAAGTCGTAGGCTAGAATGTCAACAGACCTTAAACAGTGGCAGATTACATGAAAAAGTGTAAACCCTTAAGCCCACAAAGCTTGGAGTTCTAGAGGGAAAATGAATAGACAGTGACATTTTGTGCTACATGTACATCCAGTTTAGCCTGATTGTTGACGCAGGTTGGAATACAGCAACATAATTAAATCAAATTTTATTTGTCAGATGCTTCTTAAAAAAACAGGTGTAGACTAAGTTAAATGCTTTTCTTACGGGCCCTTCCCACCAATGCAGAGAGAGAAAAAAGATAAATAATTGAAAAATAATAACAAGGAATGAATACACATTGAGTAACGATAACTTGGCTATATACACAGGGTACCAGTACCGAGTCGATGTGCAGGTGTAACGATGTAACTGAGGTAGAGATTCAGTACCAGTCTAAAGTTTGGACACACCTACTCAGTCAAGGGTTTTTCTTTATTTTTACTATTTTCTAAATTGTAGAATAATAGTGAAGACATCCAAACAATGAAATAACACGTATGGAATCATGTGGTAACCAAACAAGTGTTAAACAAATCAAAATACAATTTATATTTTAGATTCTTCAAAGTAGCCATCCTTTGCCTTGATGACAGCTTTGCACACTCTTGGCATTATCTCAACAAACCATGCTTTTCCAACAGTCTTGAAGGAGTTCCCACATATGCTAAGCATTTGTTGGTTCACTCTGCGGTCCAACTCATCCCAAACCATCTCACGCTAGTAGGCCGTCATTGTAAATAAGAATTGTTCTTAACTGACTAGCCTAGTTAAATAAAGGTTAAATATATATACACTGCTCAAAAAAATAAAGGGAACACTTAAACAACACAATGTAACTCCAAGTCAATCACACTTCTGTGAAATCAAACTGTCCACTTAGGAAGCAACACTGATTGACAATAAATTTCACATGCTGTTGTGCAAATGGAATAGACAACAGGTGGAAATTATAGGCAATTAGCAAGACACCCCCAATAAAGGAGTGGTTCTGCAGGTGGTGACCACAGACCACTTCTCAGTTCTTATGCTTCCTGGCTGATGTTTTGGTCACTTTTGAATGCTGGCGGTGCTTTCACTCTAGTGGTAGCATGAGACGGAGTCTACAACCCACACAAGTGGCTCAGGTAGTGCAGCTCATCCAGGATGGCACATCAATGCGAGCTGTGGCAAGAAGGTTTGCTGTGTCTGTCAGCGTAGTGTCCAGAGCATGGAGGCGCTACCAGGAGACAGGCCAGTACATCAGGAGACGTGGAGGAGGCCGTAGGAGGGCAACAACCCAGCAGCAGGACCGCTACCTCCGCCTTTGTGCAAGGAGGAGCACTGCCAGAGCCCTGCAAAATGACCTCCAGCAGGCCACAAATGTGCATGTGTCTGCTCAAACGAGGGTGGTATGAGGGCCCGACGTCCACAGGTGGGGGTTGTGCTTACAGCCCAACACCGTGCAGGACGTTTGGCATTTGCCAGAGAACACCAAGATTGGCAAATTCGCCACTGGCGCCCTGTGCTCTTCACAGATGAAAGCAGGTTCACACTGAGCACATGAGCACATGTGACAGACGTGACAGAGTCTGGAGACGCCGTGGAGAACGTTCTGCTGCCTGCAACATCCTCCAGCATGACCGGTTTGGCGGTGGGTCAGTCATGGTGTGGGGTGGCATTTCTTTGTGGGGCCGCACAGCCCTCCATGTGCTCGCCAGAGGTAGCCTGACTGCCATTAGGTACCGAGATGAGATCCTCAGACCCCTTGTGAGACCATATGCTGGTGCGGTTGGCCCTGGGTTCCTCCTAATGCAAGACAATGCTAGACCTCATGTGGCTGGAGTGTGTCAGCAGTTCCTGCATGAGGAAGGCATTGATGCTATGAACTGGCCCGCCCGTTCCCCAGACCTGAATCCAATTGAGCACATCTGGGACATCATGTCTCGCTCCATCCACCAACGCCACGTTGCACCACAGACTGTCCAGGAGTTGGCGGATGCTTTAGTCCAGGTCTGGGAGGAGATCCCTCAGGAGACCATCCGCCACCTCATCAGGAGCATGCCCAGGAGGTCATACAGGCACGTGGAGGCCACACACACTACTGAGCCTCATTTTGACTTGTTTTAAGGACATTACATCAAAGTTGGATCAGCCTGTAGTGTGGTTGTCCACTTTAATTTTGAGTGTGACTCCAAATCCAGACCTCCATGGGTTGATAAATTTGATTTCCATTGATAATTTTTGTGTGATTTTGTTGTCAGCACATTCAACTATGTAAAGAAAAAAGTATTTAATAAGAATATTTCATTCATTCAGATCTAGGATGTGTTATTTTAGTGTTCCCTTTATTTTTTTGAGCAGTGTATATATATTTTTAAATAGTAATGAGGTCAGGTGATTGTGGAGGCCAGGTCATCTGATGTAGCACTCCATCACTCTCCTTCTTGGTAAAATAGCCCTTACACAGCATGGAGGTGTGTTGGGTCATTGTCCTGTTGAAAAACAAATGATAGGCCCTCTAAGCGCAAACCAGACGGGATGGCGTATCGCTGCAGAATGCTGGTAACCATGCTGGTTAAGTGTGCCTTGAATTCGAAATAAATCCCAGACAGTGTCACCAGCAAAGCACCCCCACACCATCACATCTCCTCCTCCATGCTTCACGGTGGGAACTACACATACGGAGATCATCCGTTCACCTACTCTGTGTCTCACAAAGACAGTGGTTGAAACCAAAAATCTCAAATTTGGACTAATCAGACCAAAGGACAGATTTCCACCGGTTTAATGTCCATTGCTCGTGTTTCTTGGCGCAAGCATGTCTCTTCTTATTATTGGTGTCCTTTAGTACTGGTTTCTTTGCAGAAATTCGACCATGAATGCCTGATTCACACTTCTCTCCCCTGAACAGTTGATGTTGAGATGTGTCTGTTACTTGAACTCTGTGTAGCATTTACTTGGGCTGCAATTTCTGAGGCTGGTAACTCTAATGAACTTATCCTCTGCAGCAGACGTAACTCTCGGTCTTCCTTTCCTGTGGCGGTCCTCATGAGAGCCAGTTTCATCATAGCGCTTGATGGTTTTTGCGACTGCACTTGAAGAAACTTTTAAAGTTCTTGAAATTTTCCACATTGACTAACCTTCACGTCTGAAAGTAATGATGGACTGTTGTTTCTCTTTGCTTATTTGAGCTGTTCTTGCCATAATATGGACTTTGTATTTTACCAAATAGGGCTATCTTCTGTATACCACCCCTACCTTGTCACAACACAACTGATTGGCTCAAACACATTAAGAAGGAAAGAAATTCCAAAAATGTACTTTTAACAAGGCACACCTGTTATTTGAAATACATTCCAGGTGACTACCTCATGAAGCTGGTTGAGAGAATGCCAAGAGTTTGCAAAGCTGTCATCAAAGCAAAGGGTGGCTACTTTGAATAATCTAAAATCTAAAATATATTTTGATTTGTTTAAGACTTTTTTGGTTTCTACATGATTCCATGTGTTATTTTATAGTTTTAAAGTCTTCCCTATTATTCTACAACGTAGAAAACAGTAAAAATAAAGAAAAACACTTTAATGAGTAGGTGTGTCCAAACTTTAGACTGTTACTGTATATAGTGCATTCTGAAAGTATTCAGACCCCCACATTTTGTTACGTTACAGCCTTATTCTAAAATGGATTAAACTGTTTTTTTCCCTCAATCTACACACCATACCCCATAATGACAAAGCAAAACAGGTTTTTAGAAATTGTTGCTAATTTATTACAAATAAAAAACTGAAATGTCACATTTACATAAGCATTCAGACCCTTTACTCAGTACGTTGTTGAAGCACCTTTGGCAGCGATTACAGCCTTGAGTCTTCTTGGGTATGACGCTACAAGCTTGGCACAACTGTATTTGGGGAGTTTCTCCCATTCTTCTCTGCAGTTCCTCTCAAACTCTGTCAGGTTGGATGGGGAGCAGCTATTTTTAGGTCTCTCCAGAGATATTAGATCGGGTTCAAGTCCGGGCTCTGGCTGGGCCACTCAAAGACTTGTCCCGAAGCCACTCCTGTGTGTTGTCTT
Source organism: Salvelinus namaycush (assembly GCF_016432855.1). Lineage (NCBI taxonomy): Eukaryota > Metazoa > Chordata > Actinopteri > Salmoniformes > Salmonidae > Salvelinus > Salvelinus namaycush. Next base: position 3,618,480 of record NC_052338.1, on the reverse strand, counting down.
GGCTGTGTGCTTAGGGTAGTTGTCCTGATGGAAGGTGAACATTTACCCCAATCTGAGGTCCTGAGCGCTCTGGAGCAGATTTTCATCAAGAATCTCTGTCATGTGCCTTTTACTGAGGAGTGGCTTCTGTCTGGCCACTCTACCATGAAGGCCTGATTAGTGGAGTGCTGCAGAGATGGTTGTCCTTCTGAAAGAACTCTGGAGCTCTGTCAGAGTAACCATTGGGTTCTTGGTCACCTCCCTAACCAAGGCCCCCCAATTGTGCAGTTTGGCCGAGTGGCCAGCTCTAGTTAGAGTCTTGGTTGTTCCAAACTTTGACCATTTAAGAATTGAGGCCACTGTGTTCTTGGGGACCTTCAATGCTGCAGAAATGTTTTGGTACCCTTCCCCAGATATATACCTCGACACAATCCTGTCTTGGAGCTCTACGGACAATTTCTTCGACCTCATGGCTTGGTTTTTTCTCTGACATGCACTGTCAACTGTGGGACCTTATATACACAGGTGTGTGCCTTTCCAAATCATGTCCAATCAATTGAATTTACTACAGGTAGACTCCAATCAAGTAGTAGAAACATCTCAAGGATGATCAATGGAAACAGGATGCACCTGAGCATCACTTTTGAGTCTCATAGCAAAGGGTCTGAATAATTACGTAAATATTATATTATTACCTGTTTTTGCTTTGTCATTATGGGGTATTGGGTGTAGATTGATGAGGAACATTTTTTTTTGAATCCATTTTAGAATAAGGGTATAACGTAACAAAATGTGGAAAAACTGAACGGGTTTTAATACTTTCCCGAAATGCACTGTACATATAGGTAGGAATACAGTGACTAGGCAACAGGATAGATAATCACCTCAGCTACCATGGCAGATTGCACAAAAATGGGCAGACAGAGACAATATTTTAACAAAGCTTTGATCACGAGGGGCCTCCGAAAAATAAATCTCCAATGCAGAGACAAACATAAAAACCATGAGAAGGACAAAGTGTTCCTTTATTTTTTATGCACGGCCCTCTTTGTCCCTGAGCTCTGATTCATTCATGAGGAACAGCCAAGCCGCTCCCATCTACCCTTATTCATTCATTTCTGATTTATTCCTTCCTTAACTAATCAAGGATATGATCATTACTCCGGAAGATGCAGGGGCGAACCCCTTGCAGGTCAGTGGAAGGCTGCGGCCCCCATTGTGGTTACCACAATAGCGACGGCGACTCTCGGATAAAAAATGGTGGTAGATACGCCCTCGCCCTCGACTGATAACCCTCAAGGCCGTTTGTCGATGGATCGGGAGGGAAGAGAGCTCAACAGTGTTGTATAAGGATGGAACTGACGTCAAACACAAGCAAGGATGGTGTCAGAGCTCAGGGCTCATGACACAGAGACAGGGCTGCTGTCCCTCGGGGCATTGGTCTCCCGGCCGGCCAGCCCTGGAAGTGAAGCGGCGACCACACTGCCAGCGGGAGCAGCACAGGAAGTGGAGGGGGGGGACAAAAGGTCACTGCTGGAGGAATGTGGTGGCCGGGTTCTATTTACGACGTGCTCACCCATTTAGACGCCAGCTTGGTGAGTGGCCAACTTGGAAGGCGAGAGAGCGCCTTGGCTTAAAGGAATGGGAGATGGAAAAGGGAGGGAGATGGAAGCGGGTGGGGGGGGGGGGGGGGTCTTGAGCTGTGTGAGGCGCTGCAGCAAAACAAGAACACCACAAGAACACGGGTACACCACATTGAGGTTTGCGACGCCACCCGATCAATGGAATTCTCCCATTGTGATTACTAATTAAGGGCATTACTACACATGCAAACAGGGGACAGGCTTACGCTCTTCTCTTTATGCCTCTCTCTCACCTGTTTCTCCATAGCTTGCCTCTTTCTGGAATCACTGTTGGGAAGAGAGAAGCATTTTGGAAGAGGTCCGTTGCTGGCCGCACTTAAGTTGAGATTCTCATCTGCACATAATTCATTTTCAAAAGGGCAGAGGGGCTGCAGAGAGAATCCTTAATTGCGCCGGCAACATAGACAAATGTTTATATCTCGGCCCCTCTAATGAGAAACCGATAATGGATGCAAACAGCACTCGCTTGCCTTTCCCTTTCCACTTCCCAGAAATGCACACGGGACAATCCAAAACAGGCCTTTTTGGAGAGCACAACCTCATTCATCAATTCTCCTTTATGCTCGGCATCATGCAATACTCTACTCAGCCATCGACGTAGCCATAAATCTCATTTTTTTATAGAGACTAACATTTGCAGATATTTCTCCATTAGAGGCTCACTCTGTGCTAGGGGGAGGTGTATGGATGCAGGCAACTGTAATGGCCAAGCCTAGAAGAAAGTGAAGCACCACTTTATATACCGTATCTCTTCTATTGTAGTGTCATGTATCTTCAAGGATTCCCAGCCCACATGGGCTTATAAGACACTTTATCTGCTGTAGAAAAGTAACATAATCTCATATACACTGAGTGTACAAAACATTAAGTACCACATTTTCCATGACATACAGTTGAAGTCGGAAGTTACCATACACCTTAGCCAAATACATTTAAACTCAGTTTTTCAAAATTCCTGACATTTAACCCGAGTAAACATTCCCTGTCTTAGGTCAGTTAGGATCACCACTTTATTTTAAGAATGTGAAATGTCAGAATAATAGTAGAGAGAATGATTTATTTCAGCTTTTATTTCATTCATCACATTCCCAGTGGGTCAGAAGTTTACATGCACTCAATTAGTATTTGGTAGCATTGCCTTTAAATTGTTTAACTTAGGTCAAATGTTTCGGGTAGCCTTCCACAAGCTTCCAACAAGAAGTTGGGTGAATTTTGGCCCATTCCTCCTGACAAAGCTGGTGTAACTGAGTCAGGTTTGTAGGCCTCCTTGCTCGCACACGCTTTTTCAGTTCTGCCCACACATTTTCTATAGGATTGAGGTCAGGGCTTTGTGATGGCCAATACCTTGACTTTGTTGTCCTTAAGCCATTTTGCCACAACTTTGGAAGTATGCCTGGGGTCATTGTCCATTTGGAAGATCCATTTGCGACCAAGCTTTAACTTCCTGACTGATGTCTTGAGATGTTGCTTCAATATATCCACATAATTTTCCTCCCTCCTGATGCCATCTATTTTGTGAAGTGCACCAGTCCCTCCTGCAGCAAAGCACCCCCACAACATGATGCTGCCACCCCCGTGCTTCACGGTTGGGATGGTGTTCTTCGGCTTGCAAGCATCCCCCTTTTTCCTCCAAACATAACAATGGTCATTATGGCCAAACAGTTCTATTTTTGTTTCATCAGACCAGAGGACATTTCTCCAAAAAGTACGATCTTTGTCCCCATGTGCATAAAAACCATAGTCTGGCTTTTTTATGGCGGTTTTGGAGCAGTGGCTTCTTCCTTGCTGAGCGGCCTTTCAGGTTATGTTGATATAGGACTCGTTTTACTGTGGATATTGATACTTTTGTACCTGTTTTCTCCAGCATCTTCACAAGGTCCTTTGCTGTTGTTCTGGGATTGATTTGCACTTTTCGCACCAAAGTACGTTCATCTCCAGCAGACAGAATGCATCTCCTTCCTGAGCGGTATGACGGCTGTGTGGTCCCATGGTATTTATACTTGTGTACTATTGTTTGTACAGATGAACGTGGTACCTTCATGCGTTTGGAAATTGCTCCCAAGGATGAACCAGAATTGGAGGTCAATTTTTTTTTGCTGATTTCTTTAGATTTTCCCATGATGTCAAGCAAAGAGGCACTGAGTTTGAAGGTAGGCCTTGAAATACATCCACAGGTACACCTCCAATTGACTCAAATGATGTCAATTAGCCTATCAGAAGCTTCTAAAGCCATGACATCATTTTCTGGAATTTTCCAAGCTGTTTAAAGGCACAGTCAACTTAGTGTATGTAAACTTCTGACCAACTGGAATTGTGATACAGTGAATTATAAGTGAAATAATCTGTTTGTAAACAATTGTTGGAAAAATGACTTGTGTCGTGCACAAAGTAGATGTCCTAACCGAGTTGCCAAAACTATAGTTTGTTAACAAGAAATATGTGGAGTGGTTGAAAAACGAGTTTTAATGACTCCAACATAAGTGTATGTAAACTTCCGACTTCAACTGTAGACTGACCAGGTGAATCCAGGTGAAAGCTATGATCCATTATTGATGTCACTTGTTAAATCCACTTCAATCAGTGTAGATGAAGGGGAGGAGAAAGGTTAAAGAAGGCCTTGAGACAACTTGAGACAAAGCCTTGAGACAACTGAGACATGGATTGTGTATGTGTGCCATTCAGAGGGTGAATGGACAAGACACAATAGTTAAGTGTCTTTGAACGGGGTATGGTAGTAAGTCCCAGGCGCAACGGTTTGTGTCAAGAACTGCAACGCTGCTGGGTTTTTCACGCTCAACAGTTTCCTGTGTGTATCAAGAATGGCCAACCACCCAAAGGACATTGAGCCAACTGTGGGAAGCATTGGAGTCAACATGGGCCAGCATCCCTGTGGAACGCTTGACACCTTGTAGAGTCCATGCCGAAACGAATTGAGGCTGTTCTCAGGGCAAAATTATTACGTATGTGTTTTCCCAGGATTCAAATCCACTATCCTGGCATTGCAAGCATCATGCACTACCAACTGAGCTACAGAACACAAATATAAACTGGATGACAGGTGTCATTGAGGAACAACAACAGGCAGCTGAGAAGAGAACAAAACCGTGGGAGCCAATTGTCTCATCTAATTTCGTACAATCCAGTGTGGTGTTGAACTGCCAGGCCGGCTTGCGAATCTCAGCCTCCGCGGCCTTATCTCCTGGCAGAGGAAACGGAGGTCCTTCAAAGGGCTGAGGTCATTTCCTCTGCCTCGGGGCTCATAAAGAAAAATATAAAATGTCTCCATTCGGTCAGCCCCTGCTTTCCTTGAAATGCCTGAGCTGCCTTTTTCATGTTTTTTTTCGGGACAGCAAATTAGTGGTTTCGGTTCCCCCAGACCCTCAGATTAAGCTAACCCACATCTCACTCCTACTAAATGAAAAACATCCAAAGGGAAGCAGGAGGGAACAATACAGGGACAGAGGGAGAGAATGCCTCCCCTCTTACCCACGGAGCTTGACGGCCCTTAAGCCTTTCACAACTTCCTGTTCCCATTGCTCTCCGGTCGGTCCAGGGCGTCAGCGCTGGGAAGATGGAGAGGCTCATTCAGAGCCCGCGCGATGCAGAGGTGGAAGGCAGTCACGCTGTGATACTAGGCAGGCGGAGGATTGATGGATCTGCTGCTGGTTGCTGCAGGAGCCATAGAGTCCTAAGGCAGATGGATGAGTGTGTGGGTGGGGGTGTAGGCTGCGTGTGTGGAGGAGACGAGAGGCTCTAGTATGCTAGCCTAAATGTGATTATGCACTCTGTGTTTTACAGAGTGCAAAAATGTGGAATGTACATGTGTGTGTTATTCTACGTGCATGTGTGCATTAATGTACATATGTGTATGCAAGCTCAGTGGTGGAAAAAGTACCCAATTGTCATACTTGGGGCAGCAGGTAGCCTAGTGGTTAGAGCGTTGGACTAGTAACCGAAAGGTTGCAAGATCGAATCCCCGAGCTGACAAGGTAAAAATCTGTCGTTCTGCCCCTGAACAAGACAGTTAACCCACTGTTCCTAGGCCGTCATTGAAAATAAGAATTTGCTCTTAACTGACTTGCCTAGTTAAATAATGGTAAAATACATTTAAAAAAAATACTTGCGTAAAAGTAAAGATACGTTAATAGAAAATGACTGTTACGCTCGTCGTCGGATGATAAATGACCGGACCAAGGTGCAGCGTGGTAGGCGTACATTCTCTCTTTATTTGAAAACGTAACACCGGGAAAAAACTATGAACACAAACCGAACGTAAAGCTAGTCGTGCATAAAGCAACAAACGAAGACAAGATCCCACAAAACCCAAAAGGAAACTGACATCTTATATCTGATTCCCAATCAGAGACAACGATAGACAGCTGCCTCCGATTGGGAATCAAACACACCAACATAGAAACAGAAAACCTAGAATGCCCACCCTAATCACACCCTGACCTAACCAAATAGAGAAATAAAAAGGCTCTCTAAGGTCAGGGCGTGACAATGACTCAAGTAAAAGTGAAGGTCACCCAGTAAAATCCTACTTGAGGAAAAATCTAAAAGTATTTGGTTTTGAATATACTTAAGTATCAAAAGTAAATGTAATTGCTAAAATACTTAAGTATCAAAAGTAAAAGTAAAAGTATAAATAATTTCAAATTCCTTATATTAAGCAAACTAGATGGCACCATTTCCTAGTTATTTTTTATTTACGGATAGCCAGGGGCACGCTCCAACACTCAGACATCATTTACAAACGAAGCATGTGTTTAGTGAGTCCGCCAGATCAGAGGCAGTAGGGATGACCAGGGATGTTCTCTTGATAAGTCTGTGAATTAGACCATTTTCGTATCCTGCTAAGCATTCAAAAATGTAACGAGTACTTTTGGGTGTCAAGAAACATGTATGTAGTAAAAAGTATATCATTTTATTTAGGAATGTAGTGAAGTAAAAGTAAAAGTATTCAAAAATGTAAATCGTAAAGTAAAGTACTGATACCCATAAAAACTACTTAAGTAGTCCTTTCACATATTTTTACTGAAGTACTTTACACCACTGTCCATGCATGCGTGATTGTGTGCGTGCGTGAGTGCATTTGTTTGTGTGTGTGTGGGGTACATCAGTGCCCAGCATATCTCGGTCTCTCTACAACAAACAGGTTCCTCTCCCACGCTTCTATCTCAGTGTATCTCGCATTTCTTAATCTTTCCCAGAGATGACCGGTTGCTGACCTCTTGCACCCTCCCCTTTTCTGGCGCTTTGCTGCATGCTCACTGAGCTGAACTAAATACAAATAACACAGGAGAGGAAGGAGGGAGGATTGGCCTGGTTTGTTCCCGGCTCGGTGTCTGTCTGGTGGTGCCACCGTGTTGAAAAAGCCCTGCTTCTGACATTTAAACAAGCACCAGGTCAAAAGGGCAGACGACTGAAAACAAAGTGATACTGGATCAGGGCGACGCAGTGTTCTTTTTATGATGCTCCAACCCGTACCTGCCTTCCTGCATTCACCTTTACAAGGATGGAGAGGAGGAGAGAGCATCTTTTGAAAGGACAAATCTGTTTAGAAGCAGATTGAGTAGACTAGAGTAACCTCTGAACATTGATGTTATCGTAAAAAAGTTGTGCGGGTATGTTACGACATTGGTCTCTCACTAGAAGAAAATCATTTCAGTTTAAGAAATAAAATGCTGGTCAGGGTCAAGGAAAAAAAAAAACACACAGGCCCTCTGTATCAAGCTCTCTAAAATCAGAAATATATTGCACATGTATTTCAACATCAGTATGAAAGGAATGAGGCCCTGGCTGTCAATAGTGATCAGAGACATGGGTTACATGGTAGGGGTAAGCCAGCGATCTGGATCTGCATTTATACAGAAACACATGGCTTCTGATGAGGCCTTTGAGCTATTGTGGTCTCTCTTCCTTCCTTTCTTCCTCTTTCTGTCCTACTCTCTCTACCCCTCCCTCAGTGCACAGGGCTGGACCATCATTTCCACTCGTAAAATACAGATGCTTATGCATGGCTCTTGGCATCTCGGCGGCGCTGCATTCCAGGCAGGTGAGGTATGGGAAACTGGTCTCCCCCACCCGCGAGTGCAGAGCAGAGTGCCCGGCCCTGCAGAGCATAACTCACCAGGCCAGTGCCCTGGACACAGAGAGGCTCTACTGTATTTCATCTCCACACCCTGCGATTTACTTCACACCTCTGGTGTATCCTTATACTCCCTCAATCCTCTCTTCCTGTTTTCCACGACCCATGGGTCCATCCTTCCTCCTAACAAGGGGCCCAGGCTGACTTCTGATTGCCGACATGAGTCACCAGCAACAAATGGACATTTTAGTCATTTAGCAGACGCTCTTCTCCTTACAGGAGCAATTAGGGTTAAGTGCCTTGCTCAAGGGCACATCGATGGATTTCTCACCTACTGTAGATGTCTCTGCGATTCGAACCAGTGACCTTTTGGTTACTGGCCCAACGCTCTTAACCGCTAAGCTACCTGCCGCCCCACACAAAGGAGGTTAAGCCAATCCGCGGCTTTTCCAGCTTTGAATCACGGCGGGTTGTTTTCCCTCTACATCTGACCCGTCACACAACGGGTGGGTTCCATCCAGGTAAGGACGGGTAGGAAGGCGGCATCACCTTGAAGGCGGCAGCAATACCGAGTAAGGAAGCTGTGAAAAACAACCACAAGTATTGATGGAACTTCAATAGCGCTTAAACAGTGCTGCCAGACACCTCGGGACTAATCCGCTCTTTTTCTCCCCCTCTACGGCTGGCCATTAAAAGGGTCTACACACCATGCGCAAACGGAGCTGCCGCTGAATTTTTGGAATGGACCGTATACGACACTCAGTCGCTCTGTTGTGTAGAGTGTGTAGCAGGCTTAAGAGGAGAGTGAACAAAAGGAACACTACCGAAGTGTATTTACAGTACTGTAGCAGCTAAGGCTGAAGCGGGGAATATGTCTACGAATAGCTTGAGATGTAAGACAAGAGCGATAGTGAAGAATGTGCAACTACATCGTACTTGCCTGTTGGCCTTCTAATTGGATGTGTGTACTCGATTAAGCGATTTAGAAAATGTGCCGCTAATAAGACAGCTCCGTCGTTTGGTTTGATGTGTCAACGTGACACTCCTAGTGAGTGTACAGGCAGCACAGGCTAATGCTGTTTTCCAAGACCTGGGTTGAAAGAGGAGGAGATAAAAGAGTCTACGGAGACGTAGCTAGGGAGGGGTTGCACAACAACTGCCTATCCTCTGACGTCCTTCCAGCGAGCGAGCTTCGTCGCAGGGCCTAGTCATTGACCTCCATCCTTCCTCCAGCTAGCGCTAACTGCTAAATCATTGATTTACGACACGCAGGTGCTTTCTTGACTGAGGTCTGTGCTAATGCCAGGGCTTGGCTCCGAACGCTTCCTATGACAACATCTGCTTTGAAGAGTGATCGCTGCGCCGCGGACGGTGGCAGACACAAGGCTCTCGGTGGCTAACACAAGGCTCAGGGTGCATCCCAAATGGCACCCTATTCCCTACATAGTGCCCTGGGCAAAAGTAGTGCACAACCTAGGGAATATGGTGCCATTTGGGATACAGTTACCTTGGTGACATACCTTTGCACTGGTTGGTGTTCTTGTCCAGGATGGCCTTGGTTGACACTATTTTCCCATATCTGTGAAGAGAAGAGAGAAGCAGAATTACTAGGTGGAATGGTTCTAGAACATAACATCGGGAACATTCTTCAAATTCAGTAGTGCTATTACCGTTACAGTAGGCTATTTTGTCCTCTCTCAATTCTCTAACCTCCACTTGGCCTAAAAATGTATAAATGTAGCGAGGCACGATTGCTCTCTTGATAACCATTACCGCTGCTGGGAAATAAACATAGCGAAAGTTAACACATCGGGAATATCTACGACCACTTCATCTCTCCCATTAATCAAACAACTGCACTAGGACTTGATGTGGCAAAAACTCATCGTTACGGACTGTGTGTGGACTAGGGGATGACGGCATCAGGCAGCTCTGTGTGTGTGTGCCTGCCTGTGTGTTTGTGCCTGTGTGTATGCGTGCGTGCCTGTACTTGCCCTTGTGTGTGTGTGTGTGTGTGTGTGTGTGTGTGTGTGTGTGTGTGTGTGTGTGTGTGTGTGTGTGTGTGTGTGTGTGTGTGTGTGCGTGTGTGTGAAATAGAGCTTCTCTCTCAGTACATAGGGACGTGTGGAGCTTCCTGGCCCATATTTCACCAGCGGGGGATAATTGTGCCATTTCTCAACGCACAGTGAAGACTCTATTTATTGCATGCTGCGGTGGGGTCGGTGGCAGGTATGAACTGATGAGCACAAGGAGGAAAACTACAGCCTGACACTCAGCCTCCTGGATACCAATCAGACTGTTGTCTTGATGGGATAGAGACGCAGGGTAATTTGAGGGTGGGTGCGTCCCAAATGGCGCCAGTTCCCAATGTGCCTGGGTCAAAAGTAGTGTACCTTTAAGGGAACCGGGCGCCATTAGGGACGCAGCCCTGCAGGCGGAAACTTGCCTCATTGATACCAATCAGTCGATTGTATTTTATGGGAGTGAGAGACACAGGGTAATTTGACTTACCTGGTAAGAAATATCAACAGGGATTTGTAATCACCGAGGGAGTTCGAGGGCGTATCCCATGAGCAATAGAAAAGATTGTCTTCAACATGGGGTTGGTGCATATATTTGATGCCATTGCCATATACTCAAAGCGAACATTGTTTGTTTGTTATTTTTTATATTTTTTTTATTTCACCTTTATTTAACCCAGGAGGCTAGTTGAGAACAAGTTCTCATTTGCAACTGCAAATAACTGCAAGATAAAGCATAGCAATTCGACACATACAACACAGAGTTACACATGGAATAAACAAAACATACAGTCAATAATACAGTAGAAAAATAAGTCTATATACAATGTGAGCAAATGAGGTGAGATAAGGGAGGTAAAGGCAAAAAAAGGCCATGGTGGCGAAGTAAATACAATATAGCAAGTAAAACACTGGAATGGTAGATTTGCAGTGGAAGAATGTGCAAAGTAGAAATAGAAATAATGGGGTGCAAAGCAGCAAAATAAATAAATAAATAAATACAGTAGAGGAAGAGGTAGTTGTTTGGGCTAAATTATAGATGGGCTATGTACAGGTGCAGTAATCTGTGAGCTGCTCTGACAGCTGGTGCTTAAAGCTAGTGAGGGAGATAGGTGTTTCCAGCTTCAGAGATTTTTGCAGTTTGTTCCAGTCATTGGCAGCAGAGAACTGGAAGGAAAGACGACCAAAGGAGGAATTGGCTTTGGGGGTGACCAGTGAGATATACCTGCTGGAGCGCGTGCTATGAGTGGGTGCTGCTATGGTGACCAGTGAGCTGAGATAAGGCGGGGCTTTACCTAGCAGAGACTTGTAGATAACCTGTAGCCAGTGGGTTTGGCGACGAGTATGAAGCGAGGGCCAACCAACGAGAGCGTACAGGTCGCAATGGTGGGTAGTGTATGGGGCTTTGGTGACAAAAACGGATGGCACTGTGATAGACTGCATCCAGTTTGTTGAGTAGAGTGTTGGAGGCTATTTTATAGATGGGTAAGTCTAATTGGTGCTTGCTCCGAGATGGAAACGCTAGCCAGGAGTGGTCTCCCAGGATTGCGGTTAGCTAGTTGCGAAGATCCAGATGAAAATGTTCAGAGTTTGCGGTAGGAATCCGGGGATATGGAGAGAAATAGGTCCGTTATGCTCTGGTTTGAGTCACGTTGTTCGAACTGGCGAGATGTTTCCGAGCTAAAGGTTAGCTGATGACCGCTAGCAATGGTTTGCTAACTGATAGCTGGTAGGTAGTTAGCTGGCTAGCTTCAGTTGAGGGATTCCAGATCCGAAGTAAATAGAAATACTTTAGAAAAAAGCAGATCCACGCCACATTGGGTGAGGCGGGTTGCAGGAGAGTATTTAGAAGTTGAGGTTTAGGAAAATATTTTTAAAAGATATGCGAAGAAAAATATGTAAAAAGATATATACAAGGGACACGACAGGACAAAGACAAAGACGTCTGACTGCTACGCCATCTTGGACTCATCTTGTTTGTTATTGATGTTGCACTGTTGAGGAAAAAGTCTGCAAGTAAGCATTTCACTGTTTCGTTTACACCTGCCTTTATCCTGTGCACGTGACAAATAAACTATGATGGGGGAAAAAAACTGAACATATATTGGAAACTCAATGAAGTTACACATCAATTGTAACACTAACGTAGCACTAACTAAGGTGTGCATGTGTTTTTTTGCATGTCTGGTTGTGTGTACGTGCGAAAATGGGCAAGAGCGCACGCGTGTGTGTACAGTCAGCTCGTTCTGGGAAACAGTTAAAAAGGCCTCCGATTGGCATGGAGTTGGGGAAAGTTCTCATTAGAACTTTGTTTGGGTCCACTGGGACCAGGAGACCACTCATCATGGCTCGTCTCATTAATTGTTAAAGAAGGTTCATCAATGCATCGCGCCTGTGATCCAAAAATACCCTACAAAGACACCAGGCGTGGGATGAAGAGAAAAGGTTGAATCAGGCATCTAGCCCATAATGGAGAATATTGGAAATAAACAGGGAATACAAGCCGTGCATGAGCCATGTATATGTGTTTGGGCATGCGAAGGTGTGTTTGTGTGTGTGTGTGGACACCGTGCTGGCGGCTTCTCTTGCATGACTTTGATGTGACAGAGACAGTCCCTGTGAAGCCCAGGTTTAATACTGGCGATGCTGTAGCTCTGCTAGAGCCGGTCTCCTCTAATCATATTTCAATCACTCTCAGTCTCCGTTATCTCTGTGTCTAATGGTCCTCGTCAGTCCTCACCCAGTCCCTCTCGCTCTTTCCCTCTTTTTCTCTCTCTCTCCCTCATTCCCTCTCCTCCTCTATCCCTCTCCCAATTCTATCTCTCTCTCCAGTGGCGTACCACAGTTTTGGGGGGCCCCCCGCAAGGTCTGAGAATGTGTTTTTTCTCTCTCGGGGAAACAGTTAACTTCCTACAATTCTACTAATTTCGCCATGGGGCAAAGTGCTATTATACACATTTTGCAATGAGGCTCAGAGAATTTGGCATTTCGAAAGATAATTTCATGCTATTCTACACATATTGCCATGGGGTGGAGAGAAAAATGTGCAGTTTTACAGCTAATCTCATGGTATTCTACATATATTGAATTGAGGATGAGAGAATTTGGCATTTTTAAAGCAAATTCCCTGCTATTCTACACATATTGCCATGGGGCAGAGAGGAGATCCAAACCAGCCTAATTGTAATGAATGGCAGCAGAGGCATAATACTGATTTTACTTATGCAGGAACATAAAACAAATGCATGTGATATATTAGAAAATGTGTAATAGAATTATTGTCAAGCTAAAATATTGTCATATAATCATACATACAGTTTATACGGATTTCCTACCAGTGTTCTGTATAAACATCTTCGGAAATATATGTAAACAGACCAGAAATGTCTCAATTGATGTTTTCTTGGAAAGCTGAGAGTGCTATTATATGATCAAATGTGGTATGCCAATGTCTCTTTCCCTCTCTTCCTCTCACTCTTTCTCCCTTCCTCTTTCTCTCGCTTTCTCTCTCTCTCTCTCTCTGGCAATCATTCCACCGCCATATCCAATCAAGAATTAGAGATGACGATACTAAAAAAGGACACCCGCCCAATAAAAATACAAGGTTTTATACGTGGTTCTATGTCGTTGAACATTGTACAAATTGAGGCAACTGTAAAAGATGTCATTTGTTCGAAAGTTTTCTCGGAATTGAAGCACGATGCGTAGCCTCAACCGCAGCTTCTACTTTTTGGGTGGAGGCCTGATGACGAGACATTGGATCATTTGGATCCATTGAATATCTGCATCTCCTTTTTCCTCTCTGGGTGAAATGATCCAGGCATATTTCATTTCCGCCATTGCGCTGGGGGTGAAGTGGTTCTTACATGGAGAGCAGGCCAGAGCCAGCACACATCACTGGTGCAGCTTGGCAGGAGGAGTGAGGGGGACTGGCGGACCACCCAAGCGTGGCGTTGTCCCCCTTCTGGCTCTCCAAAGGCCCTCGCTGTCTGCATGTCTGTTTGCTGCAGTAGACGTGTGAAGTGGCATGACAGGTAGGTGGGAAACAGCTCCAGGCAGTTTCTGCTCCATGTCTGTGTTTCCCTACTTCCCTTCTGCTGACCACATGGTGTAACCACATCCTCTAAGGGATACAGTCACATTCTCTCCTCTGCGTGTGTGTAAAGACCCCAGGGTATGGGGTCTGACAGGCCCTTGGGCCTCTAGGTTTGGGGAGGAGTTTGAAAGGAGGAAATTGAAAGAAAGTGATCCTGCTGTGGACCCCAGAGGCAGATGGGGGCCCCTGGCTGCGTGGCGTCTGTGTCAGTTCATCTCTGAGTTTTGCGTTTATATTGCTCAATGTTTGATGGTAATTTAAGAGACAGGTGTCACTGTTGTACACATATTCTGACTGGACAGGTACGGATAGAGGGAGAGAGAGAGTGGGAGACAGAGGAAGAGGGATAGATGATTGAAAGCAGGAAAGTGAGAGATGGCGCCATACCATGGCGCCAAACCTTAGTGCAACGTTCCGGTTGAGTTAGTGCCACGTTCCGGTTGACCCACAAGCTCAACCGACCCCCCCCCAGAGCTCTAAAGGTGAGCCTGACAGACAGGGGTCAAATCACAGCTATTAGTGCTGCGGGCCATTAAGGACTAGGACCAGTTGACCTGGGAGCATGGGAGCTCCCTCTGTGACTACAGGACAGAGGGTTAAGGGCAGGGGAGGGGACCCAGGTTGTGTTCCAAATGGCACTATATTTCCCTATATAGTGCACTACTTTTGACCAGAGCCCAGGGAGCTATATAGGGAACAGGGTGCCATTTAGGACGCAGGCCCAGTCTCCCAGTGAACTGCAGAGACAGACAGGCAGGTGCTGCGCACTGCTGAACTAGCCTGCTCTATCCTGATGGACACCTGGCAGGAGGGAGACCCGCTGGTCACTCAAGTAGAACTGAATCAAAATCAATCACGAGCCACTCTCCTGAGCTATACTTGTGTACTGTAGAAGGGACCTGCCCTTTGAAGATATCCCACAGTATGGCCGCTGCACTACCACGGTACAAGATGTTATAGTTGTCGGTTAAGCTCTTCTCTCCCTGCTTCTAGCAGGTGACACAATGGTTTTCTGTGAACTGTAGGTCTAAGCTCTTTGGCCCTCTGGTCCCACCCACTGTGGAAAGTATTTCCATTGCTGGAAGACAACAGTTCTATTTCAAAAATGTCATCTTGACATTTCTGCATTAGAAATGAATTATGATTGCTCCCCTGGCAACGACGGCCCTCTGACAAATTGTGACCCGGTGAATTAGGCCAATACTTTGCTGGCTCACTCACGAGATGACATGCCAACTGGCCCAGGGCTGGAGCTTGGGTTGCATTTCCTCCTTACGATTTTGTTAGCCACTCATCCGGGATCCGGCCCTTCGTCACCTTTAAGGGGCTCTAACTGAGGCTAGCCTGACAAGTGTCGGCCATGGTTGAGCATCACCAGTGTTAAACAGCAGTGTCGGCCATGGTTGAGCATCACCAGTGTTAAACAGCAGTGTCGGCCATGGTTGAGTATCACCAGTGTTAAACAGCAGTGTCGGCCATGGTTGAGCATCACCAGTGTTAAACAGCAGTGTCGGCCATGGTTGAGTATCACCAGTGTTAAACAGCAGTGTCGGCCATGGTTGAGCATCACCAGTGTTAAACAGCAGTGTCGGCCATGGTTGAGCATCACCAGTGTTAAACAGCAGTGTCGGCCATGGTTGAGTATCACCAGTGTTAAACAGCAGTGTCGGCCATGGTTGAGTATCACCAGTGTTAAACAGCAGTGTCGGCCATGGTTGAGCATCACCAGTGTTAAACAGCAGTGTCGGCCATGGTTGAGCATCACCAGTGTTAAACAGCAGTGTCGGCCATGGTTGAGTATCACCAGTGTTAAACAGCAGTGTCGGCCATGGTTGAGTATCACCAGTGTTAAACAGCAGTGTCGGCCATGGTTGAGTATCACCAGTGTTAAACAGCAGTGTCGGCCATGGTTGAGTATCACCAGTGTTAAACAGCAGTGTCGGCCATGGTTGAGTTAGCACCTGCAGCTGACCTGAGAATGATTTAGTGGTGATGTCCTTGTCAACCCAGGATCTGTATCAGGCCAAAAATAACACACACACTCTGAACGCACACTCTGAAGGCACACACGCACACACAGGATAATGCATTTCTGACAGGTAGTGCTGGTGATTGATGCTGGCCGATCATCAGATTGGAGCTCGCCACAGAGATCTCCACCCACAGGGAGGGTAGGAGGGAGAGAAAGAACGAAAAAGAGAGAGAGAGAGGGGGGGGAGAACAAGAGCGAGAGAGTGAGAGAACAAGAGGACGTGAGAGAGAGAACAAGAGAGAGGGAACAACTACAGTGGCTCCACTATAGATATGGAGTGCTTTTAATGGAGTGAGTGGGAGAGAAAAATGGCAGTGTGTTTGTGTGTGTTTGTACGTATGTGTGTGTGTGTTTAATAGAATGAGTAATGGGCATATGGCTATTTTCCACAGTACCACAGTTCTCTTTCAGGCTTCAGCGTTCCAAAATAGCTCCTGTTTGTCCACGGCCGTCTACAACCTGTCAAGCCGACATGCCACGCATTTCTGTCTGACACGCACAAATGAACATATCTCATCTGTGCTGCTTTCTCCACACTACTCCAGATGAAAGGGAAAGAGAGAGAGAAAGAGGCGGAAGGGATGGAGAGTGTCAAAGCAGCTGGGAGGGAAACTGTAGAGTCCCGAGGGCTCGGCTTCCTGCCCTCACGTCAATCAGTCTTAAGGCTGACGGCTGCTGCACCTGTAATGGACGGAGTGGAGCTTTAATTTGACATTTTAGTCATTTAACAGACACTCTTATCCAGAGTGACTTGCGGTTAAGTGCTTTGTTCAAGGGCACATCGGCAGATTTCTGGAATTTGGACCCAGCGACCTTTCGGTTACTGGCCCAATGCTCTTAACCGCTAGGCTACCTGCCGCTTCCCAGCAGAGTGGGTGTACTGGCTGTAACGAGACAAACAGAGGGAGTGCCTATGAAAAGCCAAGCTGTCCCGATACCATGTATACAGTAATAGGGGGATGAATAATGTAGGAGATTGCCTGGGGGCATATCAGCCACTGCACAGCAACTGCTCTCCAAATCAATGTTGTGGAGGATACAACATATTAGTTTGGTCTGGGCATTCCTGCGGTCGTCTCACTGCCTCAGAGGTTAAGCGCCGCTATCTCGGTCCGTTCTGAAGGACGTGCGGCGGAGTTGGTTGACTGGACGGAGAAGGAGAGAGAGGGAGAGACAGAGAGAGAGAGAGAGAAAGGGCCAGGAAAGGCGGAGCCGGACGGAAAGTGTAGGGCGACGATGACGGAGGCGAAAGAGCCGAGGCTGGGCTGACTGGAGTGTCTTTTCTCACACTTCATCTCTTTGGCAGTTTGTTGAAAAGGAGCCCGTGGGATCGGGGAGGCTCTGATAGCCGGCCGGTTCGTGTCAACAGAGGGCCTCTGAGAGTCATGAGGGATAATGTGGCGCTTCGGATCGCAGAGGCTCTGTGGAACAGGTGGTCCCAGGGTCACCCCTTCCTCCTTCCTCTGCTGTGTGGAGCTCCGAACCACTCACTCCCCACTCTCTCTCTCTCTCTCTCACTCCTCCCTCCCTCGCCACACATGGGAAAGTTTTTGGGGGACAATTGGCGGTGATTAGCTCTTGATTTGGGTTTCTCTCCGTTTGATCAGGCGAGGGAAAGCAATGTGATAGAGAACACAGCTGTAGCTGGTCCGCGGCTTAAATTGGGTGCAGAGATCCAGAAGGGCGGGATGGATGAAAGCAGGAGGTAGGGGAAAACAAAGAAGTCAAAAGGGAGGTGGACGGAAGGGAGGGTAGGGAGGGAAGCTCTGGGGTCCTTTACATGTACGTTTTTGAGTTATGGATTTAGGCCACTGGCAGGGAGAATGTGAGCTCGAATGCTTCTGTTATTCCAGGTGTGGGCCCTATGTCTGGTCTGGAGCGCCTTGTATAAAAAATGCTCTTTACTCAAAAGAACCAGCGGGCTGGTTCAGCCCCTCTACCTCTCCTGGGTGGTGGACTGCAACAAGAAAACCCTGGGGCTGCCCAATCGCTTGGTAGTGAAATGGATCATAAAGTCTCCCGTCGCCCAAGAGGGCTCGGAGGTTAGCGTTGGATACACACCCCATGGGTGGTTTATGCTTGGCCCTGTGCCCCACCTGCCTGGCTTTGTCCAGCCATTTTTTTAACGGTAACGGCTGTTCCATCCAGGTTTCTCTTGCTCTGGGTGTTCAGCCAAACCTCCTTCTCTGGCTGCTTCTCCATGCCCATATATCAGGCTGATGGTTCTGGAGAGCTACAGATCCAGCCAATTGAATAAAATAGATTAAGCACACTCCCAAATCCCATTAATTGCTCTTCCAACTGCGTATAATTAGAACCTCCTTTGCCATTGTTGTTATTGACTCCCTTTTCTGTTGGCTATGTTTGAAGTAGCAGAGGAAGTTGTGGTAGTTGAGTGTTAGGACTCTTTGGAGACTGTAGCTCGCTGTATCGTTACGGGTCACGGAGCGGAGTTCATTTTCATGTAGGAGTGGCCGCCGCAATTTGAGAGAACTTTGGCATTTCCAAGCATCTCTCAGGCCGGCGTGTAACAACCTCCAATCAGCAGCTACGATATGGCACACTCTCAAGAATGCGTCAGTTGGCGGCACTGTGTTTACTTTAGAGATACGGGGTCTGGACTGCTGGGGCTGTCTCACAGTGTGTGTGACCCCGTGAGCCTGTCTCGGGAACCGGCATGGCTCAAGACACCACAAGGACTCATAACAATTGGAGTTGACCCCGAAAACCCGACCCTAGGCAACAGTGACTAGGGTCTGGTTTCAATGACAGACTCTTCAGGCATAGACAAACTACGTCACTTCCTTATCCGCTTCACACCAAACCTCTACACCAAAGTTGCAGTCTACCAGGCAGTGTGTGTATCTAAACTCCTTTATGGATGTGGAACATGGATAGTTTACAGCCGACACTTAAAACAACTGGAGTCCTTTCACATAAAATGCCTTAAACGAATGTTGAAAGTGACCTGGCAGGACCGTGTGCCACATTGAGAGATCCTACAGAGAACCAACTGCAGGAGCATCGAGGTGTCCTTCACACACCACCAGCTTAGATGGCTCGGGCCATGCCATCTGGATGCCAAAGGATCGCCTGCCACGAAAGATGCTGTACAGACAGCTAGAACTGGGCCGTCACTCTTCAGGTGGGCGGAAAAAGCGGCTAAAGGACCAACGGAGGACATCGCTAAAGAAGTTGGGGATAAACCCTGTCTCCCTCTAGATTGGCGCGGCCTCAAGGAGTGCAGTTGGCCGAGGAAAAAAGGATGTAGCCTGGCATAGTGACAGAGAAGACATATGACCACTGGCCTCAACAGGACAGGCCTTTGTGTGCTCTTTCCGTGGCAGACAGTGTGCATCTTGCATCGGATTATACAATCATCAACGAACCCACAAGCAGTAGTGGAAGTCATCATTGGATATGATGGACTACCTTAAGTGCCTTATCTGCTTGAATATTATATTTTTTTTTTAATGGATATCACGGAGGTAATTTTTAATGAGTGCGAAATGCAAGAGGCTAGTATGCATCAACTACCTTCACTAAAATCACTGCAAACTTTGGTTTCGTATCGCAACGTTCTGGAACCATGATTTGCTGAGAGAGTTGTCTGTCTGAAGAGGACTCACCCCGGATCACTTTTTTTCTCCCTTAGAGAAGTTGCCAAAAGAGTCCAGACTCTAGTCACTGTTGCCTAGGGTCGGTTTTTCAAGACTAATCTCTGAGAGGAAAATGCTGCCACACACACACACACACACACAGGCAGAGTCAGACAACCCCGTGATACTGATAATAACTCGGGCGGCTGAGAGGTGGTTGAAAAACCCCCTAGGACTCCTCATTCTCCCGAAAACTGCAACAGCTCATTTCAGAGGTTTCAGTTTAACATGAAGCCCTGAAGGACAAGGCGTCGGGCCAAGGGAGGATGCCATTATGGTGGGGTGGAGCAGGTTGAGTTGGGAGGAGGACCCGGGTGTCACAGACTGCAGCGCCAGATGACCTTTGTGAAAATGTTACTACCCGCCTGTGCCTGAAACAGTGGCTGGCTAATTAAAGTTTCATTGGCATTGGATTTTCATTGGCACAGCAGACCTCGGGCAACCTTGGGGGCACTTAGACAATACGGACGAAGGCGACTGGCAAAAATACAAGGAAGAGAAATGCTGAGGACAGACTGTGTGTGGGAGGAAGGGAAGTGAGGCATCCACTAGAGGACAGTGAGGTGTATGGTGTATGGTGTATGTCCAATATGTTGTCATGTTTTGAGGTACAGTAGCTAGTAAACCACAGAATGATATTTGATCCTTCACTGCCGGGTACTTTACTGAAGTTCCGACAATGCCCTTCTGAAAAACGTCCGGCCTCAAATTCAAGATCATACTGAATTGGAAAAATAAATTGAAACGGCCTACAGTGAGATTGTACAAAAGGGGACTATGTGGCGAAGAGATGTGCAATGTCAAAACGCTGAGTACCTCCGCGCTCTTATCGTGCTCGCTCTCTAGCTAATGGAATTTTGATGGGTCAATATCGAGACATGCGGGACTTCTGACATAGCGAGAGCATTACCAAATACTGGGCAGCACCTTCCGATTCCATAAGATCATTAAATAATTGGCTGCATTTGACTGGGACATTTTCTGAAAAGATGGGCAAGGAAAGGATAGATGACCAGCAGACTTCCCTTTTAGCCTGTATTTCACAATTTGCAGTGTCTTTATTAATGATCTTGACCTTTTTATCGATTAAGACGTGGAGGATTTTAATGGAGCTGAACAAAGCTGTGTGTGTGCATGTGTGTGTGTGTATGTATGTGTGTGTGTATGTATGTGTGTGTGTGTGTGTGTGTGTGTGTGTGTGTATATGTGTGTGTATATGTGTGTGTGCCTTGTGTGTGTGTGTGTGTGTGTGTGTGTGTGTGTGTGTGTGTGTGTGTGTGTGTGTGTGTGTGTGTGTGTGTGTGTGTGTGTGTGTGTGTGTGTGTGTGTGTTGCAGCTTGATGAGGTCCTGGTCCATGGTTCCTGGGGGAGGCAGTCCAATCTAGGCTTTATTAAGGCTTTATTGAGCTGAGTGTAGGTGTGTGTGTGTATCCATGCGCATGGCTGTTTTTGTAGCAGACACACACTTGGCAGAGCTTTTATGATTACCCGTGTCTGTTTCTTTTATACACTCACAATTGGTGGAGCTTAAATGAGGGTGTGTGTGTACCAGCAGGTGTGTGCGTCTGTGTGAGTGAGTGTGTGTGTGTATGCGTGTACGAGCAAGGGTGTGCGTTTCTCATCATCTGTGTACGTGTGCCACACTCACGGTTGGCAGAGCTTGATGAGATCCTGGTCCGTGGTCCCCGGGGGCAGGCCTCGGATGTACAGGTTAGTTTTACTCAGCTGCTCGGATCCGCCGTGACTGCAGCTGTTATGGCTGGGGCTAGGCGGAGCCATGGGGTGAGGGGGTGGAGCATAGGGCTGCTGCAGGAAGAGAAGAGAGGAGGGGTTAAGGGCTAAATATATATTTTTTATAAGTAATGTGAGTAACTCGCACATCTTTGAGAGAGAGAGATAGGGAGATCGAGAGGGGTTAGACAGATGGAAAAATATGTGTTGAGAGATGTTGGTTGGAGTGCATTCTTTGAGGGGGAGTGACATTTCATATGTTATTGATGGTTTTAACGGAACCAACAACCTGTGAACTATTGACCCTTTCGCATCTTCACATTTGTGTCTACAAACATCCCCATCTACATTTCCACGATTTCTTCCTTCTCTCTCCCATCTTCTATACACTAAATCCCTCTTCCTTTTCTCTCTCTCTCTCTCTCTCTCTCTGCAGCCTCCTCTCTCCTCTCCCTCTCTCCCCCTCCATTTGGCTGTGTTCCCATTAGTGTGGATTTATGGTGTGAGAGTCAGGGCTCCCTGCTCACATCCCATTTATATCTCTATTCCAGGGATGGGAACGTGGGGCCCCTGTGGGCATAGAAGAGAGACAGAGGGATCGAGAAAGAGGGAGAGCGGGTGAGAGGGAGAAAGAAAGAAAGAAAGGGAGGAAGGAATAGTGAGAGAGAGAGAGAGAGAGAGAGAGAGAGAGAGAGAGAGAGAGAGAGAGAGAGAGAGAGAGAGAGAGAGAGAGAGAGAGAGAGAGAGAGAGAGAGAGAGAGAGAGAGAGAGAGAGAGAGAGAGAGAGAGAGAGAGAGAGAGAGAGAGAGAGAGAGAGAACTGGAGATGGGGGAGGTGAAAGAGAGAAAGAGAGAAAGAGAGAGAAAGGGGTGGGCAGTGATGGAGAAAGAGGAGAAAAGCGAGAGAGTATAGCTTAAACGCCACCAGCGGCTCCAGTTAACCACGTTAACCCCATAGCCTCCCCGGAGAGACACTGCACACTGGGATATGGGAGACCTCCTACCCCCAGATAAAACAAACACACACGCACCACTCATCGTATCCGCCCCGCACATTAGCACCGGCCCGTGAAGCATGGCTGATTTGATGTGCTGTTTTGAGTGTGCTCGGGCAGTGTGTCGCCTCCTCTGACAATGAGCCGAGGCCCCTGGAGCGTGAAGGGAGCCCACGTCTATCAATGGGAGGCCAATTATCATGCTGGGCTAACTGGAACTGACGGCCAGCCACTCTCTCACTAGAGTAGTGAGTACACACAATGTGATTCCTCACTGCCGAGCTACAGCATATTGTGTGTGGGGGGGGGGGGGGGGGGGGGGGGGGGGGAGAGAGAAAGAGAAAAGTAGAGAGAGAGAGAGAGAGGTAGAGAGGTAGAGAGAGAGAGAGGTAGAGAGAGAGAGAGAGAGAGAGAGAGAGAGAGAGAGAGAGAGAGAGGAGAGAGACCTGGTGGTAGTCCACACAGTCCATTTAGGAAGGAGACTGGACATTTACTGGGGGGGGGGGGGGGGGGGGGGTTGTTTTGGGGGTCAGGATACATTTTATGTAGAAGGACTGACAAGCTCAGTTCTGGTGACTTTTTTAAAGGACATTCTACTCCAAAATGAATGGAAATGATTATGCTGACACTATCTAAAACTACATTTCCACCTCCAGAATATTATTTGGACCAACATATTGGACCATCTATATAGCCTATGCATGGTCCACATTATTAGCTGTGCTATTAGCAGTAAGCATTATCACCTGAAGCCCAACTGATGCAGCATAGTGGCTATAAATAAAAAGTCTGAATCATTAGCCATATCCCAAATGTGATCTTTTAACTTGTTGATTCCATTTTACTTCCTAAAAAACTTGCATAAACACAGGGAATATAATGTAGGCCTACCTGTTAGGGTAACTCGGGGTAAGCTGCCAACAGGGGTAACATGCCCCCTGCCTGTACTTGTCACAGAAATCACTTCATGGCACCATTGTTTCCCTCCAACACTTTCCCTGGTTGCCACTACTCTTGCTAAAAAGTCACTCCCCCAAAAATTTGAGGTAGGGTGGCAGTTAGGGTAATTGCAATTGATCCGTGTTACATTTAGCCCCGCTTTCCCTTATGCCGTTGCTAAAAACTCCAGGGTGGTGCAGTTGAGAAATAAATTGAGAAATAAATAAAGTAGGAATGGAAAGCTGGGATCCCCATCTTTTAAACAAAGGCTATTAAAACCGCTGTTCTTGCGAGATTTGTTGTGCTTGTCAGAATACACGTTTCCCTCATGTTTCCCTCTCTGACAGGTTTTTCTATTCATTACTTGTTTTGTTTGCAGAGGGAAAGTAAACGTGGACTGTTCTGTCATCTCCAAAGCGAGCCTCAGCAGAAATATTTGTTCATGTTCTATATTTTTGGGCCGTGGCGTCAATGATTTTGCCAATGGCGCAGCGCCACAGCTAAATGACTGCGGCGGAAACACTGTTAGGTTGAGTCCGCCTAAAAATCCACATCTATCACTCCACTGCTGGGATGCCTTGATAGTTTTACATGTTATGTTGTAGATGCCATAGTCATTTCATTGTCTTGAATTACAGCATATTGGCTACTGTAAGTGTTTATAAAGTACATATGAACTATCACTGTAACTCCTAAAAGCAAGGTACCGTACATGAAATCATCCTCCAAAGAATTTTTTTATGTTTATTATTCATCTAAAATAAAGTGTCCCTGTACATTTTGACACACACCAAATGAAGATTAAAATCCAAGTGTTGAGAATAATCTCTGAGCTAGGGTGCATCTCTCTCTCTCCCTCTGACGTACTTTAGATTACCCCACTCTACACTAAACTCACTGCGTGACACACAATTTACATGCAAATTCACTGCCGCACACTAGCGATACAGTGTTGGTCCCTATTGAAGGTGACGTGAAAGAGGCTCTCTACTCCCTAGTATATTGTGCAGCGCCACATTCCTCCCTCCACTCCAGACTTGGCTTATGCCCTGGGCTTTGGAATTCACGTGTCCCGCCCTATCAATTTGCTTGCATTTTTAAGGTCAGAAGCTGAAATCTTACACAATAAAGGCATGGAGGGTCAACCTTGACCCATTACTTACAGCGCTGGGAAAGAGGGAGGTTATCCAAGGGAAAAGAGAAGGCTCTCAGAAGCCCCGGGATGAGAAATGAGAGGGTGCTAGAGGTCCCTGAGGAGCTGTGTGTGAGTGTGTGTGTGGGAATGTGAGTGCACACCGACCAGCATGTGTGGTTGACAGTCTGTGTTCTGTGTATCCAATTACTCCCTCTTTTCCTCTCTCTTTTTCCCCGTTTCTCCTCTTGAGTTTAATAAACAGATTTGTTCCTCTTCTGGATTGTCCGTGACTGGTATTTACCCTCACCCTGCTCACCCTGTCAGTCTGTGAGACGCAAAAAAAAAAAAAAACAGCCCCCCCCGGAAATAGAGAAACATCTCCCTCACATGTCTGGCTTATGGGAGTTGAATACAGCACTTGACAAAGAGGATCTCTGCTGCCTTGCTGGCTGCCTTCAGTAAGAGGAGATGGTTACGACACTTCAAAACCTCCAGGTGGTAAATGAGACAAACTTCCCGTTTCAGATGGGTAGAATGGTGTACACGGGGCCAATTTACTGAGCTAGCCATGGAGGGGGCTCTGCCGACACTGTGAACCACTGGAGAATGTTTATGAGTGTATTAACCGAGGATGATAAATCTATCGTATCGTATATACGGCTGTGGCGGGCTGTACAGTATATACACACACCGAGGCACACCGCGCACACATTTCTTCTGATTGGAGCAAGGGAAGAGCTGTCAGGGGTAGAGAGTGTTTGTGTAAATGTGTGTGTGTGTGTGTGTGTGTGTGTGTGTGCGCAATCCAATCCACTGCAGATTGCCAGTCCAAGCAAAAGCCATTCCAACCGAGGCTTGATAAAAAAATTAAAACATTAGGCTACAGTAAAAATACAAATAAATAAGAAAAGATAGAAAACACTCAAATTATACTGGACTGGTCCTCCTACTGTAATCCAAACAAAGACAATTTGTAAATATGGACAGCCACCCGGTACTTTACATATCATATCCACAGCAGTATGTTTGTGGTATGAACACGTAGCAGATATGAGGTCCATAGATGGAGGGAGCAGGCTACAGTGGTTTGTATGGGGCCTGTGTTACAGTAGTTGGTATGGGGCCTGTGTTTGCCCTCTCTGCCTGCCTGTGAGTGGATGAAAGGGCCTGTGCTGTAGCCTGGTAATTGGGTATGATTTATAGGGGTCCATGGCAGCAGTCACTGAGGACTGGCAGAGGGCCAACCACACTGCAGCCATGGTGTCAATATCAGCGCGCCAGTCCCCTTCAGCCTACACTGCTTGGAGGGAGCTATGACACTTTTGGTGTGTGTGTGTGAGTCAGTGTGAGTGAGCAAGGATGACTATGCAAGTGCAAAGTGCAGGGTGAATGCCTTTATACAGTGTTACAGTGCCTTCAGAAAGAATTCACACCCCTTGACTTTTTCCACATTTTGTTGTGTTACAGCCTGAATTTAAAATGGATTAAATTGAGATTTTTGTTGTCACTGGCCTACATGCAATAAATACCCCATAATGTCAAAGTGGAGGTAGAAAAGCTGAAATGCCTTGAATCAATAAGTATTCAACCCCTTTTGTCATGGCAAGCCTAAATAAGTTCAGGAGTAAAAATGTGCTTAAACGAGTCACATAATAAGTTGCATGGACTCTCTGTGTGCAATAATAGTGTTTTACGTGATTTTTAAATGGCTGCCTCATCTCTGTACCCCACATATACAATCATCTGTAAGGTCCCACAGATTCAACTACAAAGACTAGCGAGGTTTTCCAATGCCTCACAAAGAATGGCACCTATTGGTAGATGGGTAAAACATTTAAAATGCAGACATTGAATATCCTTGTGAGCATGGTGAAGTGTTAATTACACTGGATGTTGTATCAATACATCCAGTCACTACAAAGATACAGGCGTCCTTCCTAACTCAGTTGCCGGAGAGGAAGGAAACCGCTCAGGGATTTCATAATGAGGCCAATGGTGACTTTAAAACAGAGTATAATGGCTGTGATAGGAGAAAACTGAGGATAGATCAACAACATTGTAGCTACTCCACAATACTAACCTAATTGACAGAGTGAAAAGAAGAAAGCCTGTACAGAGTAACAATATTTCAAAACATGCATCCTGTTTGCAACAAGGCACTAAAGCAATACTGCAAAAAATGGGGCAATTAATATTTTGTCCAAAAGTGTTAAGTTTGGGGCAAATCCAATACAATATATTACCACTCTCAATATTATCAAGTATTGTGGCGACTGCATCATGTTATGGGTATGCTTGTAATCGTTATGGACTGGGGAGTTTTTCAGGATAAAAAAGAATGGAATGTAGCTAAGCACAGGCAAAATCCTAGAGGAAAACCTGGTTCAGTCTGGTTTTCACCAGACACTGGGAGATTAATTAACTTTTCAGCAGGACAATAACCTAAAACACAAGGTCAAATGTACACTGAAGTTGATTACCAAGAAGACAGTGAATGTTCCTGAGTGGCCGAGTTAGTTTAGACTTAAATCTGCTTGTCTTGCAATGTTGAACAACCAATTTGACAAAACTTGAAGAATTTTAAAAATAATATTGGACAAATATTGTGCAAGGTGTGCAATGCTTGTAGAGACTTACCCAGAAAGACACACGGCTGTAATCACTGCCAAAGTTGATTCTAACGTATACCGACTCAGGGGTGCGAATAATTATGTATATTTATGTGTTTCATTTTGAATAAATTAGCAAAAATGTCTAAAGACGTATTCACTTTGTGATTATGGGGTGTTGTGTGTAGATGAGTGAGGAAAAGAATGTATTTAATCCATTTTGAATTCAGGCTGTAACACAACAAAATGTGGAATAAGTCAAGAGGTATGAATACTTTCTGAAGCCACTGTATGTGCTTGTTTGTGTGCTTGTGTTAAGCACAACCGTTAGGCCCAGATACACTAGAAAAACATAAGCAATTCATTTGTAGTGACGGGGGAGGGGGGGTAAACCGTTAAATATCTTAATTTTATTTTGGACGATATTATATAGATACTTTGACTCCAAATATGGGGGGGGGGTAGCTAGCACTAGTTGCCTGCGCTAAAACTCCGGTATTTTTCATCCTATAGCTTGTCCTATAGCTTGTTCTCCATATTCTTTTTAAAGAGTGAGTCAACATGTTTATCAGCACTTATTTCCATGACTGATAAAAACTGATTTTGTCATGCTCTCTCTTGTCCTTTTGCAGCAGACATATAGTGAGAAATATGTTCGGAACATCAAATTGCATAAAAATCGCAGTATCGAATCACAATACATATTGTATTGGCAGCTAAGTGTCGTGATAATATCGTATCGTGACGTCCCTGGCAATTCCCAGCCCTATTAACAACGTGTGCTGCAAATCTCAGTTATGACTCACAAGACAGGCTGAATAATCATGTATACAGACAGTATCTGTACAGCAAGTATACAGTATGACTGCCTAACACAAAACCCCATACACGAAGGGTGGCAGAAAAGCCAGACCGTAAACATGTGTTCTTAAAACCACTGTGTCTTCAAGCAGAAAGATACAGTGTGTCGTCCCATCCACTTCCTTTGTCTCTCTATCCCACGGTAAACCCATAGCCAGAGGAGTGAAGAGGAACTAATCTCCCACTGCCCTAAGGACAGATGCTAAAGCCAATGTCTCCTATTAGGAGGCTAGGCAGACAGAGAGATATCTATGGGGTGGGGGAGACCGAGAGCGAGAGAAAAAGAGAGAGGTTGCGATAGAGAGAGAAATCAAGAGCTCGATTGACCAACAACAAAAAAAGAGAAGGAGAGAACAAGTCGCACAGTGCCTCCTTCCAGAATCCCGCTGGACTTCCGGTTAGCCTGGAGGTTTTCCATCCAGAGAAACAAAACAAAAGCGAGAGCTGGTCTGTAGGATGCAGCAGCACAGCCCGAGCAGCCCGAGCACCAGCCACTGAGGATGCCAGGCTATTTTTAAACATGCTGAATGGTCTATCTCAGAGTTTCCCAAATTCGGTCCATGTTATAGCTTGTCCTCGATGTTTTGTTTTTAACATAGAGGCGACTCCTGTGTCTACGAAAAGCTGACGACACGTACAAAATGAGATTTGGATCAGTAACAGAGTGTTTTTCTGCCACTATGAACATATGGCTATCACGTCAGTCACTACACAGCATTCAAGAGCAAACTTTGCAAAGTGAAATTGTGTGTTAGGCATAAGATTGACTTTGATGGTTGCTTTCATGACATCATTATATTATTAAACATTTCAGTTCATTATATTATCATTTTTATTTATTTATTTGACTATTTCTTTCTAGTTTTCTAGTATTTTGTGCACTTTGAGATTATTCTTGTGTAATGGAAAGCACTTAAATGGTATAAATTATATGGGTACATTATTTAGTATGTGTATATGAGTGGTCCCGTGTGGCTCAGTTGGTAAGAGCATGGCGCTTGCAACGCCAGGGTTGTGGGTTCGATTCCCACGGGGGACCAGTACAAAAAAAAGTATGAATGTATGTACTTGTAAGTCGCTCTGGATAAGAGCGTCTGCTAAATGACTTAAATGTAAATGTACAAGATAGACGGGTGCATTACTACATTGCCATGGGGAGCAAGGTATTTACAGTAAAGGGCGTTCGTGGAACCTACATTACATTATCACTCCTACACTGTCAACATGTAAACAGCTCCTTGGACAACCATGAACCTCAATAGCGGCAGGCATTAACAGTCGACTGGTGTTTAGGTGACATTTCAAGGCTGAGACGTGTTAGTGGGAGTGACTACGACAGCTTGGCGATTGAAAATGTGAAAAAACGCAAATGTTTCATGGGGATAACTATGAAGGCGGCGAGTGCCGTGACCTGAGCCAAATAAAAATTCGACGGACATAAATATTTGGATTGATTTGTCATCATTACATTTACAGCCGGCTGGGCCGCGTGGGAGGAGAGAGTCTGCCGAGACACAAGATCACAGAATTCCATCGCCTCCAAAACTATATCCAAAACTCCCAAAGCTATATAGTTCTCCCCGAGCTCTTGAACCTGTTTTAGGAAATGGTCACAACACTCACAATCATACTAGCGCAAACACAATAAGAAAACTAATTGGCTACTGTTTTATAATGGATATTTTGATTTTCATTCCTGTGCAGTTACACCCAATTGAAACGGACTATACACGGAACAGTTGGATTTATTCAATTGGTTTATTCAATTTACTTCTGGTTACCGTAGCTTGGGTACACTCTGCTGCGTTTTAATATATTGTGACTGATAGGATAAGTAGGTAGCTCTCTGTTCGATTCTCCACAGTGTGCAGACTGAATGGGGTGGGGAGTTTTGTGCAGATTGAATGGGGATTTATTCTGTTAAGTAGAGCTGCAGTGTTGCTGGGAGAGCAGGGGTATCCCCTCTCTCTCGCTCGCTCTCCTTTCCTCTCTCTCTCTAATTGGGAGCTGCATTCCTCAGGAGTCAGTTGTGCTTCTCACAGGAATCCCAAACACAAACAGAGGCGAGGTTGGGGGCACAGCCCGCTCCTGTGTGACCTATCTCTCGCCCTCACTCCCTCTTTTTCTCTCCCCCTCCCTCACTTTCAGACATGTGTCTGCCAATCCAGTCACGAGCCTGACAACATCCCCACCCTCCCTGCGCTGCTGCAGTCAAACAAAGGACACACACACACACACACAGTGCTATCCGAAACACATACGCAACTTTCGTACACACGAGCACGCACGCGTGCACACACACGTCTTAATAGATGATAGACCAATGCACTTCATGCATTAAAGTACAACATATTCCTCCTCACTCATCAACATCTCTTCTGCCACACACATCCATCCGCTCACATAAGCAGACATACACAGAGCACTAATAGCTGCCGTTCCATCGAGCTCCATTGGCTGCAGGCAAAGAAGCAGGGCCTGGGTGGAGGAGAGTTATTGCTGATGTGCAGGGAGGGCTGGGAGGAGAGGAGGCCGCTCCGCTCCCGACAGACCATTTGTTCTGCCATTCTTCAGCCAAAACAAATTTAAGTCTCTCCTACAGAAGGTCAACTGTGCTCAAATTCATAAATAAGGGGGTAATTGGCGCAAGAGCCGGTGGCGAAGCTCAAAGGCCACCGCCGTCCTGTCCCGGAGTTACAGCCCACTGACCAATGGGGGAGGCAAACACACTGTGTCACACACACACATATCTACTGTATAGTTGTATATATAGTTGAATTTGAGTAATGTCTGTACAGTCTGCCTCATAGCACTGGGTATGCTATATACAGACTATGCTAGAGCCGGATCGACTCCCTTATCAAGCATTCCAAACACCCCCTATGCTATGGGACTGTGAGTGGCTGTACAATCCACAATAGAGCTAGTTGTGTGTGTGTGTGTGTGTGTGTGTGTGTGTGTGTGTGTGTGTGTGTGTGTGTGTGTGTGTGTGTGTGTGTGTGTGTGTGTTCATACGTACACACCTCTCTCTGTGTGTACAGAACAGTACGTGCCCAGGCATACTAGTGTATAAAGCGAGATAGATAGAATGCGATAAAAGGGGCCTAGCTGTCTGGTGTGTGTGTATAGCCCCTCTCTCTAATTAGGGCACCACGAGCCAGTGAGGAGGAATTCCGATCCGCAACACTGCTTTTCTCTGGCAGCCTCACTCACACATGCGTAGTACAGAGGTACAAGCGTCTGTGTGCATCCTAACACACATGAACGCATGCAGACCCCCGACACCTGTCTTGAACATGCCGTCTTTCTTTTTATCATCTAAAACATCCATACCATCTCTGGAATGTCACTTTAGGCCCCCAGGGAATCTATTACATGAGGCATCAATGACAAAAGCCAGGCTAGATGCTGGCACCAAGTGCCAGGCACTGCTATGGCAGATACGCACAAATGATGACAAACCAGCATGGAAACAATGACTGTTTCATTGTCTTTGATGGACTATTTTACTGCATTCCTCTCAAAGGAATGCACATGTTGTGAATTGCGCTGTCTGCTAAAAGGTATGAATTCCTCTCCTACACAAAAACAGACTAAGGTGCCCTCAAGTGGGCTGAATAGCAATATTGACTCCTGTGAGACATCGCTAACGTCGCTAACAATTCTAAATGTACGTTTTTTTAAGCCTGCAAATGTCAAATAAACTACTTGAACATGTATGTAGTTCCCAAACTGTAGTTTCAACTCAACTAGCCCGCCCCCCCAAATAATGCAGACCGTATCGAATGTATAGTTGAGTAACACAGAGCTAGAGGAAGATGGGAGCGCACTGGTGTTAGTCACGGTCTTGTTTCGCTTCAGGCCTCAGTATTCAAGAACCGTGGAACCATCATCCTCCCTCCTTCTCCCTCCTTCCTCCCCCTCCTCCTCTCCCTCCTCCCCCTCTCCATCCTCCTACCTCTCCTCCTCCTCTTCCCTGTTAAGGGCCATCGGGGAGCTGATGCAGTGTTGTAAGCAGAGTTTAGTAGGCCAAAGAAGACGATGTGCCAGATTCCAGCATCTTAAGCAACAGGCTCTCTCCTCTGTGGAATACTGCATTACTCAACACAAACCCTCTACATCCCACCCCACCGCCTCACACACTAAGCATACTGCAGGGTTTCATCATGAATAGGCAGTAGAGATATGTTGTGTGTATATCCAAATTGCGGACCGCAATACTATACGTAACCTATTGGAATGGCTTTGAGTATATATAGTATGTTGACGAAGAGGGAAAACTAGTTTGTGCATCTTAGTAAAGTTATTGTTGACATTCACAGAAGAATCCATCATTCTGACGCAATGGTTGGCTTAGAGACGGCACGAAGTGACACATGAGAGAACTTTGGACAATGTGCAGTTCTGGGTTTATTGTATTGGCATCCCTTAGCGGCCCTTGAAACAAGACTCTCCCAGTAAGTTAGGGGAAAGAGTGTTAGACATCCCTGGGCAGGAATCTATGCCATCTATCCCCATGACTTACTGGAAAAAGAGGAACGTCCTGAACTTTTTCCCAGCTCTCCCAAGTGGAGTTCAAATCGGTGTGGGTTTCGAGCAATTTGTGATTAATAACATGAGCCATACTGGGCAGCCGGCGAGAAAGAAGAAAGTGTGAAATAAAAGAAACAAAGAGACGGAGTAAGAGACAGATAGCGTAAGAGAGAGAGAGAGAGAAAGCATAGTGCTGTTGTACATCAATGCTATAGGCTAGTGATGGGGAACCCTGCCAATGGGGGAGAATTACAGTGTTTGTCCAGCCCTTGGTAGGTGGTGTGATTTATTCATGAGATAAGTCACCAGTGCTGTGGAATATGAGAGTGTCACGTTGTAATGTTTCCTCCCTACCGCAGTGACTCAGGTCTGCCATGCCCTCACTGGGGAAGAGTTTACTGGGTGCAAAACAAGGCAATGGTCAGGGATCGGGCGTGTGTTTTCTCGGAGTAGAAATTGTCACTCTGACAAGAGTCTGTGTCAACAGTAGGTATGTATTTAAAAAAAAATAGTTTTCTTATGCAAATTTTACTTTTTTGTCTGTTATATATAAAAACGTATTCAAATCTAGCTAGAATATGGACTGCATTACACATGCAAAAGTTTATATGATGCGCTCTAGATTTATTTTCTAGGGGGGAGAAATATCCACCAGTGAAAAATTATAAAAACGATTCAAGATTTCACAAGTTTGCAGTTTCTGTACATCCATTTGTATTGCCTATTGCATTGTGTTTCATAAAACATGGCAAGTTATGGGGAGAGATAAAAGATGAATTCAGCTCCGGTGGTCTTGTCTATTGTATATGCTAAAGTGTTTCTAAACTATTTATTTACCCTCCAATGGACTCTTTCCCTCAGACGATAGTCACACGCTATTGTTGTGCACTGTTGGCCCTCCATTCTCTCTGTGAATGTGTCGGGCCAGGCTCTGAGGGAACAGCGATCCGCCCATTGTCCTACCACACAGATTACCACATGAACAGGAAGCTCCTTGGCGCTGACGGCAGCCAGCGGCAGGCCCCCGCTAAATACCCAAGACAGGAGACTCATTGTGGAGGGAATGGCGGACGGGTCGGTCAACTACCACGGACGGACGATTAACATGACAATACGGCCCATGCAGCGTTAAATGTCTGTACGACGCATGCGAGTCAGAGGAGAGGGATACCACAGAAAGCAGCCGTCAGACACAGGGTGGCCTTCCTCTAGGGGAGGAAGTGAGGGAAGCTGGAAATGCATTATTAATCAATTCGAGCCGGCTTCACACCCTGCGCGCACCCAGACATCTTCTGCTCCGATCCCATTCGCCCCGGACACTGTTGGAAGCCGAGTTTTAGACCGCATTTCAAGTGGCACCCTATTCCCTTTAAAGTGCACTAGTTTTGACCAAGGCACATACGGATCTGGTCAAAAGTAGTGCACTATGTAGGGAATAAGGTGCCATTTGGGCACAGGCTTGAACTCATCCTGAAAATACCCGAGGCTTGAATGATTGTGAAATCCTGTGGTTTCGGGTTTCAACAGCCTTTGACAAGGGAGCTATGCTAGCTCATACAATGGGGTTTGAAAGATACAGATGACGTCCCCGAGGGATATGACTCTGGACATACGTCTGTCGGACAACTTGATGTTCTGTCCACGTTGAACGCTGTAGCTGGATCGGAGGTGTGGGGGCGATGGAGGCGAGCATTGGGAAAGTCTACACAACTTTCCGAGAGCACAGAACTGCAGCCATATCTAACCATGCTACTAGTCATTTGAGCTTTAAGTAACATATTACTGCTATGCTCCTGTTAGTCCTAAATGACCTATTCTATTATCCCACAAGAGTTCTGACTGTGCTTGACGAGAATGTGTCTAGTACCCACAACAACATATCCTTCACCCAGATTAAAATGTATGCATGAATGACTAAGTCGCTTTGGATAAAAGCGGCTGCTAAATGGCATATTCAGTGGCAAGAAAAAGTATGTGAAACCTTTGGAATAACCTGGATTTCTACATAAATTGGACATAACATTTGATCTGATCTTCATCTAAGTAACAACAATAGACAAACACAGTCTGCTTAAACTAACACACAAACAATTATACGTTTTCATGGCTTTATTGAACACACCGTGTAAACATTCACAGTGCAGGGTGGGATAAGTATGTGAACCCTTGGATTTAATAACTCCTTTGGCAGCAATAACCTCAACCAAATGTTTTCTGTAGTTACCAATCAGACCTGCACAACGGTCAGGAGGAATTTTGGACGATTCCTCTTTACAAAACTGTTTCAGTTCAGCAATATTCTTGCCCCCGCATCACCGGGGGCAAACTACCTGCCCTCCAGGACACCTACACCACTCGATGTCACAGGAAGGCCAAAAAGATCATCAAGGACAACAACCACCCGAGCCACTGCCTGTTCACCCCGCTATCATCCAGAAGGCGAGGTCAGTACAGGTGCATCAAAGCGGGGACCGAGAGACTGAAAAACAGCTTCAATCTCAAGGCCATCAGACTGTTAAACAGCCATCACTAACATTGAGTGGCTGCTGCCAACATACTGACTCATCTCTAGACACTTTAATAATGAAAAAAATTGATGTAATAAATGTATCACTAGCCACTTTAAACAATGCCACTTTATATCATGTTTACATACCCTACATTGCTCATCTCATATGTATATACTGTACTCTATACCATCTACTGCATCTTGTCTATGCCGTTCGGACATCGCTCATTCATATATTTTTATGTACATATTCTTATTCCTTTACACCTTTGTAGGTGTCCTGGAGGGCAGGTAGTTTGCCCCCAGTGATGCGTTGTGCAGACCTCACTACCCTCTGGAGAGCCTTACGGTTGTGGGCGGAGCAGTTGCTGTACCAGGTAGTGATACAGCCCGACAGGATGCTCTCAATTGTGCATCTGTAAAAGTTTGTGAGTGTTTTTGGTGACAAGCCAAATTTCTTCAGCCTCCTGAGGTTGAAGAGGCGCTGTTGCGCCTTCTTCACCACGCTGTCTGTGTGGGTGGACCATTTCAGTTTGTCCGTGATGTGTATGCCGAGGAACTTAAAAACCTTTCAACCTTCTCCACTACTGTCCCGTCGATGTGGATAGGGGGACGCTCCCTCTGCTGTTTCCTGAAGTCCACAATCATCTCCTTTGTTTTGTCGACGTTGAGTGTGAGGTTGTTGTCCTGACACCACACTCCGAGGGCCTTCACCTCCTCCCTGTAGGCCGTCTCGTCGTTGTTGGTAATCAAGCCTACCACTGTAGTGTCGTCTGCAAACTTGATGATTGAGTTGGAGGCGTGCATGGCCACGCAGTCATGGGTGAACAGGGAGTACAGGAGAGGGCTGAGAACGCACCTTTGTGGGGCCCCAGTGTTGAGGATCAGCGGGGTGGAGATGTTGTTTCCTATAGGGCGAAAGTCATTTAGCTCAGTTACCTTAGCTTTCTTGGGAACAGGAACAATGGTGGCCCCCTTGAAGCATGTGGGAACAGCAGACTGGGATAGGGATTGATTGAATATGTCCGTAAACACACCAGCCAGCTGGTCTGCGCATGCTCTGAGGACGCGGCTAGGGATGCCGTCTGGGCCGGCAGCCTTGCGAGGGTTAACACGTTTAAATGTTTTACTCACGTTGGCTGCGGTGAAGGAGAGTCCGCAGGTTTTGGTAGCGGGCCGTGTCGTTGGCACTGTATTGTCCTCAAAGCGAGCAAAGAAGTTGTTTAGTTTGTCTGGGAGCAAGAAATCGGGATCCGCTACGGGGCTGGTTTTCTTTTTGTAGTCCGTGATTGACTGTAGACCCTGCCACATACCTCTCGTGTCTGAGCCGTTGAATTGCAACTCTACGTTGTCTCTATATTGACGCTTAGCTTGTTTGATTGCCTTGCGGAGGGGATAGCTACATTGTTTGTATTTCCAGCTTTATGCAAGTCAACAATTCTTAATCTTAGTTCTTCTGAGATCTCTTTTGTTCGAGCCATGGTTCACATCAGGCAATGCATGGAACACAAGCATTTCGCTACAGCTGCAAAAACATCTGCTAAATATGTGTAAGTGACCAATACAATTTGATTTGATTTGATCAGGCATTGCTTCTTGTGAATAGCAAACTCAAATTTTGTGAGTGTTTTTTATTGGGCAGGGCAGCTCTAACCAACATCTCCAATCTCGTCTCATTGATTGGACTCCAGGTTAGCTGACTCCAATTAGCTTTCGGAGAAGTCATTAGCCTAGGGATTCACATACTTTTTCCAACCTACACTGTGAATGTTTAAATGATGTATTCAATATAGACAAGAAAAATACAATCATTTGTGTGCTATTAGTTTAAGCACACTGTGTTTGTCTATTGTCGTGACTTTGATGAAGATCAGATCAATTTATGCAGAAATCCAGGTAATTCCAAAGGGTTCACATACTTTTTCTTGCCACTGTATTATTAGATTTGACATTTTAGTCATTATATTATTATCAGGGGTGAAAGTAAGGCAGCGTTTTACCGGTAAAATATGAGCCTGTCACAATAATGAAAACAAAATGTCAAAACTGTAGGCTATCAGACCATTATTTATCATCACCGCATGTCAGAGGCATGACAAATTAGCGAATGGACTTGAAAACGGTTGGTATAGCCTACGCGCCAAAATGTGATGTGGTTAGACGAGAACACAGACATTTTGCCCCAGGCAGAGATGAGTGGCCGACACCGAGACGCGCGAGGACAGCAGTGGAGACCTAATGACAGTCGCCAAATGTCATTAGACTTTGTGGTGTTTTGTGTAACGGATGTCTCTTTCTATACACCACTGTTTGGTGGCTGGAAATATGTTGCGAGTGGATGAACGTGTGCGGTGGCCCATTTTCCAAACTAAACTGACCAAGACGCACCTCCAACAACACATAACACCTCACATTATTCTGCCCCAAAAACAACAACTTCTCTCACCCAATGGCATGAGGGCTTTTTAGGTCAGCACTGATGCTGTCCCATGATAAGCTAGACGCCCTCTTTGCTAGACGCAGGGGCGCTAAATATTGAGCCTTTCCATGCCCAGCACGCCTCTCCAGGGCCCTGTTGGAGAGACGCAGCACTGCGGTACTCCACCAATGCTGCATCGAATTCATTCAACATAAATAATGTAGTCTACGGTAGAAAGAGTACACTCTTAGAAAAAAAGAGTTCCAAAAGGGTTCTGTCCCCATAGAAGAACCCTTTTTAGTTCCAGGTAGAGAACCCTTTTTGGTTTCAGGTAGAACCATTTTGGTTTCCAAGTAGAACCCTCTGTGGAAAGGGTTCTCCATGGAGCCCAAAAGTGTTTTTACCTGGAACCAAAAAGGGTTCTTCAAAGGGTTCTCCTATGGGGACAGCCGAAGAACCATTTTAGGTTCTAGATAGCACTTTGTTTTCTAAGAGTGTTGTAGCCTATGTGCTCTCTCTGTAGCTCATAGACTGGTGCGCAAATGTATTACAATGTCTTGAGACACTTTTTCAATCATTAACGAGGAGAGAGAGTGCAGGTCAACTAAAAAAAGGCAAGCAGGCAGACATCAGCTTTGTAGTGGCTGTGGCGTAATGAGAAAGAGGTGGATGGCAAGTGGTGCTGAAAGACGTGAAAGACGTGACTCTGAAAGACGTGACTCTGATGCATACGGGGATATATTGATTTATGCATATGACGTTCTGAGGCTGAGCTACGGCCTTCGATATTTTCGAGGAGGCAGAACATGGACTTTGCTTTTCACTTCCAGAAAATAGAAGATGCTTAAGCCGACAACAGAAGTGCTTCCCTAAAAGCTGCATGGGTTTAAACAATGGACGAGTGGAAAGCAGTTGAAGCTTACATTTTTATGCGTTGGTCTGGCCTCTGTCTGGGAGGAGAGGTAACTTTTGAAAGTGCAATGCTTAGATTCATAAGGATGTCTAATGTTACATTATTTGCAAACAAGACACTGGAGAAATATGATAAGAGTGCCTATTTCTCTGTCCCTTCTTCCCTGAAAATTGTATTTTCACTATCCACCTTTCTTTTGAGACATTTTCACAGCAAAATCTTCTCTTGGCTGCAAGCTGTTTTTTCCCACCAATCAACGCACAAATAAATATAAAAAAACGAATTTAACAGAGACATTGGTGATTTTATCAGTGTAATCAGATTGAAAATATTAGGATATGTTATTGACATTGAACTGATTATATAGCCTACTAAGCAGATGTGTTAAAAAAAATATATATAATTTGTAAACATAGGCCTATGAATTGGGCTGCTAATATGTTCTGCTTTGCCGACTAAGGCCAAACCTATTGCCGACCCCTGCTGTACACTATTCTAGTTTAGCGGTGATGGAAGGGGGGGGGCAATTTTTTGTCTTGCCCATGCATTTTTTGGGTGCACTTGCTTGCACACACAGGAGGTCCCATACCGGGAAGAAATTAAATCCACTTTCACCCCTGATTATTATGATGTATTAATCCATTAATAGATACAAAACTGAGTGTGTGTGTGGCCTTGATCGCATCCTTACATCATGACAGCATATCTTTGAATTCTTCCCATGGTATAAAACCCATCTTATTTCTGCTGGAACACTGCATAGACAGCTGTGTGTACTGTCTTATGGGAATCATCAATATCATAAATGTCCAAAGTAGAAAAATAATGAGCAAGTGAGAGAAAACTTCTGACAAATAGACACCTGTTAATCATTTGCTAGTTTTCCATCGAATTGGCGACAGATTTTCACACGAACATTCAAAAGTCTTCATAACAGAAACGCGCATTTTCCCACCACTGGTGTTTTCACCCAACTGACTTGTGGATTAAAATCAGTGTGTGATGACGTGGAGATGGATAGAGGCATGGGGGATGGGTGGTAACAAGACAAATTCTGTTTTCGTGTGCACACTAAACCATTTTGTTGTGTTTATTTAAAATTGGGAACACTGGATGTCATGTCAGATAAAGGGAATTTTAGCTATTCTGGTGACAAAAAGGGGCTGGGCTAATGTATATGACCAAACTGAGAGCCAGTCGTTTTTCTCTTCGTGGCAAGAGAGACAAGTCCAGCATTCATTTCCTTCATTCCTTGCAACCAAACAATAAATAACCTAATCAGAAGACTCTTAAAAGCTCTGCGCCACAATACACACATATTTCTCTCCCCACCCCACTCTTCCACTCTTAGCTGCTATAACGGATTTAAATTCCGGGAAAGAACAGTCATTCACATAAGTAATCAGTTTCATGAGCTCTCTCACTCACGGACTTATTCGACAACCCCGCCACATTAGACAGTCACTGGTGAAAATAAGAAAAAGGATAACGCATCCAATTATTTGTGCATAATGACAGCTCTGTTATCCACCGAGGCAGTGCCTCACAGAAAAAAACAATTCCCCTCTTCTCTCTATGCATCTCAAGTACTCAAAATGTCCAGGAGTAACATTTGGCCATTTTCATTCGTCAAGAGTTATGGCCCATTGGCACCGTCTCTGAGATATATTTATGGTGGGAGCGGGGGACATTAGTGAGGTGTTCCCCTAAAAGCTGGTACATTGGCAGGCCTTGGCGGCGGCCATCTCGGGGTCATGTATCGGGCACTGGAGCTTGGAGGAGTCGTGGACCGCAGACGAGGAGGCTTCCCTCTGTGAAGCGCCACTGGCATCCAACGGCATGCCCTTCAGATGCACAACGACTCATTAGCTCACCTCCAGTCAGGAAATAAATCCTATAACGACATGAGTCGCTTACAAGGTCTCCAAGGCACCCAGACTGTATATGTGTGAACCCCAACAACATACCCCTGGAACGACCCCTTCCAAAATGGAAACGTTGATAAATCAATGCTAGATGAATCCAATATATGATGGAATGAAAGCAACAATAACAGAATCCTGGATACTAGTCGATATACGGGTTTTGTAGCAGGCAAACCGCTAACAGCTCGGGTTTTCAGGTGCCTTGGCGGTGTGCTTTTGCCCTCCACCACTTCTCATTGTCGATGGGTGCTCTTAATAATTCATAGGCTTTAAGAATCGGCAGGCTCTAATTGGTGGGCTGCTGTAATCCTCTCAGCACTGCGGGGACCGAGGCTCAGTGGCAGTTGCTTTTCACAGGGAAGCCGAGAAGAATTGAAACACCTTTTTTTCCAAAAAGGAACCCAGCTTGAAGATAAAAGGCCTCGCTTGAAATCGAAACAGCACCGTGAAGCAGCACACAAGTTGTGTTGAGGTTGTGGTTGGGTCGGGGCTCCTTTCACACACGTTGAGAATGCGAGATGGACCACTCAGGACTCTCCAGGACTCCTTTTGGAGTTTGGTGTTATGTCAGTCAGTGGGTCTGTGTAGAATCTACTAGAGACAAAATCGTGTCGACTCACATCCGGAAAATTACACTTATGTTGCTCTGTTGTAGAGTTAGGTGAATGGACTTACCACCAATTCCACCTAACAACACATCTCACTCCTTGCAGAGGAGAGAGAGCTAGCGAGAGGGAGACAGAGAGAGAGAGCGTGAACAAAGACCAGATCACTGAACATGATCCTCCTGCATGGTGGCTCACAAGTAATCACATGATCACGAGTGTGTGTGTGTGTGCCAATCCATCCTGGGTATCTCAGGGGGATGTGAATCATGCTGCTGGTGCTGTCAGTCACAGGCAGGGCCCCTTAGGGCAGGCAACCTCTATTAACTATCACTCTCCTCTTACTGTGTTACCATGGAGCCGCATCACAGTATCTTTGCTTGAGCAAATCCCATCTTCATCCACCCTGCTATTTTTCTAATCTCCTTCGCTATTGGCCCTAATCATTTGGAAATCTTGATTTGCAAGCAGAGGCAGACTAAGCACACACAACTTCTCAGCAGATTCTCAGCAGGTCGTCGGTGCCTGATCACTCTTTTCTGCCTGTTTCTCAAAGACTCCCTCTCAGTCTCCTTCGGTCCCTAACTCAATCTCTCTATGTCTAGCTTTTGACTTAGCTATGTCTGTGCTACAACCACTCTCTCTGTGTTGCATCTCTTTCTCTCTCAGCTCCTCCCTCCCTCCGTTTGTCTCGTCTCCACTTCCCTCCCTCCCTCCCTCCCTCCCTCCCTCCCTCCCTCCCTCCCTCCCTCCCTCCCTCCCTCCCTCCATTTGTCCCGGCTCCACCCTCCCTCCCTCCCTCCTCCTCTAATAGCTCAAATTGAGTTCAGCCATGAGAAACCCTTCTGTGTGTTTAAGTCCTCTCTGGCTTTCCCCCGCTTGTTATCCCCAGAGTGGCTTTCTGAGGCGCTTAGGCAGCAAGGTGCGTGGGTAGCGGATCTAAGTGCCTGCCGGGTTTGCAAACGACTAGACCTTCACCTGGTGCTTTTCACCTTGAGAGCCGCTGACGATCCGCTTGCAACCGCATTGTGCGTCTGCCCGAGCCAAACTCCATCTCTCCCTCCCTCCCTCCCTGCACTCGCTTTTATCGAATTACCGGGTGCAGTGGCACCCTGTGCTGCGTTTAAAACAGACTTAATATGTCTTGGTGTGGTGTGGACAGCTATGTCTATGACACTGAGTTACAGATAGTCACCGCAAGCGGAGGCCAAATGGAGAGGAAACAAATAGCAAAATGAAGAGCGTTACTCTGAATGACTCATTAACCATTCAGCCCTTGATGCTCAGTGTGATTTCAGCCTTGCTCAAAATGCCTTAAGTATGTCATTTGTCTGTTCCCATCGATTCCTTTCTCCCCCAACTTGTAATTGAAAAAGAGAAGAAAATGCTATTCAAAACCATGGGAGAGAAGTTAGACATTGCTGGGTGACAGCATAGCAAGTCGGTGGATGGGAATCATTGAATCCAGATGAGTTGGAGTGAACGAGCTGCATTCAATGTATCACATTCTAATTGATTATTGTAGCCCTGCAGATAATGATTTCTTTACAAGTCAAATTGTTTAGAGATTGTTTAGAGGAGAAATCATGCATTTTCTCTTTCCCCTGCTCAAATCTAATGGTTGGGGACCAAGACGTCTGATCCGATTCAACATTTGTTTTGCCATGACTGCCAGCGAGCCCAAGCTTTCTAACCGGGGTCACTGCGGGCGAAAACAAATCAGGTTTTATTATGGCAATGAGAGGCTCTTTGGGGGGCCAATAGTTATCAAAGAGTGCTACTAAAACACACAATATCCCAGCGAGGAGATTGGATTCCTCCTGCACCTCATCGACACAACACCGGGGTCACTCCCCAATTTACACGGGTCACAGCTAAAACAGCGCCACAAGCAAGCATTGATTTTCTCCATTAGCTTCACCTCTCTAATACTCCGGGGGAAAAAACAAACGCCTAATGTTAAGAAGAGGAAGAAAAAACCAGATACAGCTGATGACAATTAATTACCCAACTGGAATCTTTACAATGCAGCATGTGGAGCATGTGGTGTTTTATCTAGTGCTATTGATGCGTGAACTATTAGCATAACAGATACCTCTCGACAATGTGTCAGATGTATTTTTGTAAATGTACAGGGAGAAATCTCTCACAACTGTATCCTGGGTCTCATGTATGCTTCCAAACAAATGGATTTCTTTAAAGCCAATTTATTAGGTGGACTCTCTTAGCAACTGACAACTGTCAACAATTCAAGTTGATAACGTTGTACTTGTATTGTGTGTCAATAGGGCTGACCCCAATTAGTCGACTGGTCAATTGTTTGGTCCATAGGCTGTTGGTCGACCGAGATTTTGTTTTGGTCGAGCAGTAGCAAATATATATATATATACACTACCAGTCAAAAGTTTGGGGTCACTGAGAAATGTCCTTGTTTTTGAAAGAAAAGCACAATTTTTGTCCATTAAAATAACATCAAATTGATCAGAAATACAATGTAGACATTGTTAATGTTGTAAATGACTATTGTAGCTGGAAATGGCTGATTTTTAATGGAATATCTACATAGGTGTACAGAGGCCCATTATCAGCAACCATCACTCCTGTGTTCCAATGGCACGTTGTGTTAACTAATCCTAAAGTTGATCATTTTAAAAGGCTAATTGACCATTAGAAAACCCGTTTGCAATGATGTTAGCACAGCTCAAAACTGTTGTTTTGATTAAAGAAGCAATAAAACTGTCCTTCTTTAGACTAGTTGGGTATCTGGAGCATCAGCATTTGTGGGTTCGATTTCAGGCTCAAAATGGCCAGAAACAAAGAACTTTCTTCTGAAACTCGTCAGTCTATTCTTGTTCTGAGAAATGAAGGCTATTCCATGCGAGAAATTGATTGCCAAGAAACTGAAGATCTCATACAACGCTGTGTACTACTCCCTTCACAGAACAACGGCTCTAACAGAATAGAAAAAGGAGTGGGAGGCCCCGGTGCACAACTGAGCAAGAGGACAAGTACATTAGAGTGTATAGTTTGAGAAACAGATGCCTCACAAGTCATCAACTGGCAGCTCATTAAATAGTACCCGCAAAACACCAGTCTCAACGTCAACAGTGAAGTGGTGACTCCGGGATGTCTCAGATTGGCCAATAAAAAGAAAAGATTAAGATTTGCAAAAGAACACAGACACTGGACAGAGGAACTCTGCCTAGAAGGCCAGCATCCCGGAGTTGCCTCTTCACTGTTGACGTTGAGACTGGTGTTTTGCGGGTACTATTTAATGAAGCTGCCAGATGAGGACTTGTGAGGCGTCTGTTTCTCAAAATGTTGTCAATTTAGTCATTATCTTTAGTTTAGTGCGCTCCTGTCAATGTTGAGTAAAGACGCACACCTGATTACACATAGAAGTAGGCCTAAATGTGCTCAATTGGGGATCTGATTATATTTCTGATTGGCTTAACACACCACCACTAATGAGCTGTGGAGCATCTCAAAGTAATGTTTTCTTCAGCTCAAAATGCAAGCAAACAAAGTCTGTTACAAAATTGTATCTGAAACATCTTTTTCATCTCTTACGTTTTTTCCCTTTGGGTTATCTTGATTTCTGTCTCCCTCTTCAGTCATTTGTGTCTTATTTCATCAAACGGTGCGCTTAAAGCATCAGACAAGCTCAATGCATATACTTGATTTTATTAAAATGCATAGGGTGTGTCTATATATATAGAAAAATACACATTTAAAAGTCAATCGATTTGTCGAAAGAACAAACGACTTTCGGTCGACAAAGATTTTCTTTCGTCTTGGACAGCCCTAGTTAATAGGGAATATAAAGTCAAGCCAGGTGGTCCTCTGCTGAATTCAAGAGGTTTGTTTTTGCCGGCTCTCAAAATTAGAAGCAATGCAAAAAAGTTATGACAGGCAGGCTTAAGCAAAAATGAGTAAATATCCCTCTAAATTTTTCCGATAAGGTCAATTCGTTATGGGTAGAAGCACTACAGCACACTGCATAGCAATCATGCCCTCTCTCAAGTTATTGAATGAAGACATGGCCAATGGCAGGAAGAAAGCCATCCTGAAATATACTACCTAGTGTTTTATTAGATTTTTAGCATTTTCATTTTCTGGGCAAAGTGATATGTTTAGGGAGGGT
This sequence comes from Salvelinus namaycush, assembly GCF_016432855.1. Classification (NCBI taxonomy): domain Eukaryota; kingdom Metazoa; phylum Chordata; class Actinopteri; order Salmoniformes; family Salmonidae; genus Salvelinus; species Salvelinus namaycush. The sequence continues at coordinate 3,573,642 of NC_052338.1, read as the reverse complement.
AGACAGGGTGGCTATTAGACTTGATATAATTTCAGTGGTGGCATATTTGGGAGCATGTATGAGTTGCAGTGTGGGTAAACTGTGCACGGTATAGGATAGGCCTACAGCCACAACCACAGCCTCATTTAAACACTGCTCAGCCTAGAGTGACTTCCAAAAAGTTTATACTCGGGATAAGGTTATTCGGGGTAGCCCTCAAAACATCTGAAACAGCAGTTAAGACGACAAATTAATTTCATGCTTACAAGTGGGAAACGAAAGCCAACATATGCAACCAGTTTGAAGTTCACTCAGTCGTTACGCATTCTGCATACTAAAAAACAGGAAATAGTCGGTGTTAAACAGTGCATCCACTCGTACGTCGCAGAGACATGTATGAGCTAAAGCCCATCGACAACCATGGCACGCCATCCATGACGGTGCAGTACAATAATCCACACTTGTGTTTCCTACAGAGCACTTGAGCTCCAAATAGCAGTATGACTTTCTCTGTCAGTGCTTCTTGAACAATGAAACATCACATGATCTTTCTAACTGCTGTCATACAGATTTATCAGGCTGGCAATAATGAATGCTAAACTCCCTGCTGTAAAAAACACCATGGAGACAGAGCGCTGCTGCTCTCCAACAAAAACAAAATCACGGTAGGGCAATTATCCGTGTCCATTCTAACGTAATATGGGAAGAATATGAGATGGGTGGGAGAGAGAGAGGTGATTTTCATGCAGTGTGGGGGAGGGAACAAAGTCGTGTGTGTGTGTGTGTGTGTGTGTGTGTGTGTGTGTGTGTGTGTGTGTGTGTGTAGCCATGGGCTTTGGTGTGTGTATGTTTGGGGTTGAAAAGAGTCCAGCGTATGAGCTTTGAGTGTTGTTTGTGTCTTGGAGAGGTTAGTTCAAAGGGTTTTTGGAGATAGGGGTAGAGCAGATCTACAGTGACATCAGAAAGTATTCGGGCCCCGTGGCTTTTTCCACAATTTGTTACGTTAAAGCCTTATTCTAAAATTGAATAAATAATTTTTTCCCTCATCAATCTACACACAATACCCCGTAATTACAAAGAGAAAACAGGTTTTTAGAAATTTTTGCAAATGTATAAAAAATATAAAACAGAAATACCTTATTTACATAAGTATTCAGACCCTTTGCTATGAGACTCGAAATTGAGCTCAGGTGCATCCTGTTTCCATTGATCATCCTTGAGAGGTTTCTACAACTAGGAGTACACCTGTGGTAAATTCAATTGATTGGACATGATTTGGATATAAGGTCCCACAGTTGACAGTGCATGGTGCAGAGTAAAAACCATGAGCCATGAGGTCGAAGGAACTGTCCGTAGTGCAACTGTAGATTCACAGAATGTTTATGAATCCTGTTTCATGCATAATGTGTGCCATGTTTGCTGGAACGAAATTTATTTTGCTAACAAAACTGACAACCTGATTAAATTATTGAATGGCACTCTTGAGTGTTTGTTAGTTCTGCATTTTTATTTAATGCATAGGTGCCCTACTTGCAACCATTTTAAATTTAAACAGTTTATCAGCCAATTTAAACGAAATTTATTTTGCTAACAAAACTGACAACCTGATTAAATTATTGAATGGCACTCTTGAGTGTTTGTTAGTTCTGCATTTTTATTTAATGCATAGGTGCCCTACTTGCAACCATTTTAAATTTAAACAGTTTATCAGCCAATTTAAATTGTTTAAATTGGCTGATAAACTGTTTAAATTTAAAATGGTTGCAAGTAGGGCACCTATGCATTAAATAAAAATGCAGAACTAACAAACACTCAAGAGTGCCATTCAATAATTTAATCAGGTTGTCAGTTTTGTTAGCAAAATAAATTTCGACAGGATTGTGTCAAGGCATAGATCTGGGGAAGGGTACCAAAACATTTCTGCAGCATTGAAGGTCCCCAAGAACACAGTGGCCTCCATCATTCTTAAATGGAATAAGTTTGGAACCACCAAGACTCTTCCTAGAGCTGGCTGCCCGGCCAAACTGAGCAAATGGGGGAGAAGGACCTTGGTCAGGAAGGAGACCAAGAACTCGATGGTCATTCTGACAGAGCTCCAGAGTTTCTCTGTGGAGATGGGAGAACCTTCCAGAAGGACAACCATCTCTGCAGCACTACACCAATCAGGCCTTTATGGTAGAGGGGCCAGACGGAAGCCACTCCTTAGTAAAAGGCACATGACAGCCCGCTTGGAGTTTGCCAAAAGCCACCTAAAGACTCTCAGACCATGAGAAACAAGATTCTCTGGTCTGATGAAACGGAGATTGAACTCTTTGGCCTGAATGCCAAGCGTCACGTCTGGAGGAAACCAGGCTCCGCTCACCATCCCTACGGTGAAGCATGGTGGTGGCAGCATCGTGCTGTGGGGATGTTTTTCAGCGGCAAGGACTGGGAGACTAGTCAGGATCAAGGGAAAGATGAACGGAGCGAAGTACAGAGAGATCCTTGATGAAAACCTGCTCCAGAGTGCTCAAGACCTCAGACTGGGGCAAAGGTTCACCTTCCAACAGGACAAAGACCCTAAACTCACAGCCAAGACAACGCATGAGTGGTTTCGGGACAAGTCTCTGAATGTCCTTGAGTGGCCCAGACAGAGCCTGGACTTGAACCCGATCGAACATCTCTGGAGATACCTGAAAATAGCTGTGCAGCGACACTCCCCATCCAACCTGACAGAGTTTGAGAGAATCTGCAGAAAAGAATGGGAGAAACTCCCCAATTACAGGTGTGCCAAGCTTGTAGTGTCATAACCAAGAAGACTCAAGGCTGTAATCGCTGCCAAAGGTGCTTTAACAAAGTACTGAGTAAAGCGTCTGAATACTTATGTAAAAGTTTTTATATATATATAAATTAGCAAACATTTCAAAAACATTTCATTATGCGATATTGCGTGTAGATAGATGACATTTTTGTTGTTGTTGTATTTAATCCATTTTAGAATAAGGCTGTAATGTAACAAAATGTGGAAAAAGTAAAAGGGTCTGAATACTTTCCGAATGCACTGTATGCATAGTGCTGCTGTATGGTGTTGTGAGCGTTAGGCGTGAGGGGGTGATGTAGGAATGTGCAGGGGGCGTGAGGAGGCTGCAAGGCAGCTAGGCCAGTCAGGGTGACCTCATGCATTTGGCACAGACACAGGCTATCAGGTTTCCCCAGTGCAGATTCCAGCTTGCGCTTCACAGAACATTTCCCAGGGCCCTCTCCTCCGGCCTGACTCTTTAGAAGTGTGTGTGTGTGTGTGTGTGTGTGTGTGTGTGTGTGTGTGTGTGTGTGTGTGTATGTTTGTCTGGCTGTGTGTGTGCTTGTGAGTGTACTTGTGCGTGCGTTGTGTGTGTGTGTGTGTGTGTGTGTGTGTGTGTGTGTGTGTGTGTGTGTGTGTGTGTGTGTGTGTGTGTGCGTGCGTATAAGCCTGATTGTGTGCCACTCTGCTCAGTGAACTCAACGAGCTATGCAGTGCTCCCACCCTCTCTAACAACACAGCACCGTTTCCCCCCTCCTCTTCAATGCAAGTCCTGCCAGTTTTCATTTCTTCAAAAGTTGAGTGTGTATGTTTATGTGTATTACCACGCTATGTACGTATGCACGCACCATCTGGGTGCGTCCCAAACGGTACCCTATTCCCTATGTAGTGCACTTCTTTTGACCAGAGCCCTGTTCATAAGTAGTGTACTATATAGTGTAGAGAATTGGGTGCCATTTGGGATGTGAGCCATGTGTATGTATAAGTATGGATTTTGCACGATTGAAGTGAGACACAGTATTCATTAACATGTGAAAAGTGCGTGTCCGTGCACTTCTGTACATCCATAAAATAACGTTTTCTCTCACAAACTCACATCTCAATACATTGTTGTGTATTCATGTCTGAAGGCGCGGCATCGGACTCTGTGGTGTGTTGACCTTGGCTGACCCGCACTCACATGTCGGGGGTCGCTACGGTAATGACACGACAACGCCAGTGATCCGCTAGATAACCCCCCCCCCGTTAGACAGCCTTTAAAGGACCTCCCTCTTCCACCAATCATGGCGGTAATCGCTCAGTATAACGGCATGGGCCTCCTCTACACATGTGGATGGGATAAACAGATGTGCAGCGCTAATGCTACAGACAAGCCCTGGGACTGGAAGCGAAGGGAGTCCATGCCCCTACAAGGCCGGATAGAGGGCCTCCTGCTGCAGCTACCTCCGGCTGTAAAACTGCGAACCCTACCCAAACAGAACGGCAGACGATCCGCTCTCGAAACGGAGATACATAACTGGGGCATAAACATTTCAGAGAGGCTACAGTAACAGTCTAAACGATTAGAACTGTAGCTGCGTGGCTTGGGGGACGTTGCGTCACTGTTACCGGAGTGTTTATTCAACGTTTGGAGGAGAGGCCATGTCAGCTTGGTGAATAATTGCAGGCCCAATGAATGGAGCAGACTACAGCTCTGTACCAGCAAGTCTTTATGGCTTTATCGGCTGAATTCTAACGGTGAGACAGTAGCTCTGCCAGAGCATCCGCAGATACTAGGCAAGATGCCATTGTGGTTAATTGGCCAACGAGGCCTAAAGTTCAAGTTATCGGAGCTGAGAACTTTTTTGATCAGTCATTGTTAGCGGAGAACAAGTTCTGGAGATGTCTGTTGCAGTGTGTCCTCGCAAGCCTGATATAAATCACTTTACAAAATAATTCTTCCCAATATGCTTGCAAAAGCAGAACATATGGCAATTACACAAGCATGCAGCTGCTGTTTTGGGGCTAGGTGATAAATAATGGATACCAGTCTTCCACAGGGTCCTCAAAAAAGCTAATGAGAGAGGGGAATGCGACAGGGAATTAATAATCAAGTGTTTTCTTACTCATGTATTCTAAAAAAGCCCAAGGACTCAAAATATGGGAAAAACAATTAGATTCTATTCACACTTCCACAGCAAGTATTCAAAAACTAACATTTGCATTTAGTAGGCTAGATTTCATTCACAACTCTAACTGGCGCTGTCGTGACACCCTTGCGTGCCAAATAAGGTTTGTTTCTCTCCTCACAGACACGAGGCACTAAGCCGTTGACTCACGGTTTGCGACTTCTCCATCCTCTTCTCCCCAGAACATGTGGGTGACCTTAATCATTTATGAAAGGAGAAGAGATGGGAAATACTGTACGCACCAGTGCAGATTGTGCAGGAGACACTGGTGTTCTACATCAAAGCCGGAACCATGCAAGTCAGTCTCATGCAGTCATCTGTTACAAAGCTGAACCTTAACCCCGAGAATATGTGGCTGACTGCGAAGCAGAGTGATTAACTATTGAAAAGTGCAAGAAGAGACATCTTGTATGGAGAACACACATCATAATGCCACTTTTTAATTCTGCTGCCGACGGCTGTTTATGTGCTACTAATTACTGGCGAAGAATAATCATCTTTCCTCCTATTTCGACTCTATAATGCCGACGGCGTTCTCTTGCTGCGTGACTACTTGGCTCGCCCTCGTCCTACGCCGGCGTCGTTGCACTCTAATTCATGCCCGCCTACCTGTCGCACTCTGGGTTTTTCCACACGCTGACTAATACTCCCAAGCCGTGGCATTGGGGAGGGGTTAGGGCGTTCCGAAGGTCTGCCAAAATAATCACTCAGACAAAAACCACAAAGGCGGCTTGAGTCATTTAACACGAATAGTGCCCAGAGAAAGGGCTGTTTGCGTTTGGTTATCCCTGTTCGCGCATAAGCTTGAAAAGGTTCATCTGCCACACAAAATTGCTGCACGTATCTCTGTTTGTATAGGAACTCATTGTGGTTTAGTTAGAAGGATCCGGCAGTACTGGCAGCTATTCAAGCCCTTATGCCTATTTGCTTATCCTCATTCACAGCGGAATTGGCTTTTTTCTGAGCCATTTTTCAAGCAGGTGTGACAGTATTTTCATTGAGTCTGCCATTGCTAGTGCGGCTCTGTAGGGTAAATGCTAGGGGTTATACATGTTTGAGAGGCCAGGCTGGGCCTCCCTGGTAAAGGCTACACCGCCATTTGCACGTCTGTGACTCAAATCTCCCTCCATGTCCATGTCTGCAGATCTGATTAGAGACACTAGGTCATTGGTTTGTGTGGCTGGAATGGAAATCAAATGCTAATTCCACAGAGTGAGACGTGCAGAGCCAAAGGATTAGTATTGTCAAACTATGACGTCATCATTAGGACGATGAAATCACATCATGAAAACTGAGACCGTTGGAAGAAACTCTCTTACTCCAACATGCAAACCCTGGTACGCTTCCCAGAGTGTTAACCCATCAAAGGCTCCCCACTTGAACAATGTTGTAACTTTAAGTGAGACTCCCGTTTTTAACCATTTCCAGAAACTCTTAACTCTGTTTCTGTTATTATCTGCAGGCTTTTTAGTCTTAAAACAGAGGCTCATTTTGAGTGGGGAGCCCTGTTCTCTGTGTCGATGTCATTAGGCTTTCTGTGTTCATCATAACATAGACGGCTGGTATGGCTCAGACCACAGACTAGAATATAACCCCATAATAAACCGACACCACACGGAGTGCTGGGACGGCCATGCCATGTCCCTGAGAGGAGGGCTAGTCTAGGCTGATGATTATCTCTCATTGCGTATAAAAATAGAGACAAGCCACTCACTCTCACAGACTCCCGGACAGCCACATTGCGAACTAACAGCCTTTCTCTAGTACGTAAAAAGCAGGGGATCCATCGGCTTCTTCAAACGAAGCCCCTTCGTTAAAAACGCAGCAGCAATTACCCCGGCTAGCTCTGAGTGAGAGAGCACCGCGCCACGCCGACACTCTGGGTACCAGACCGCACTTTCCGTCCTGAAGCCGGGCTGACAGAGCAGAGGCAGGCCAGACACAGCAGACAGACAGCCGGGTCTACGGTTACAGTAGAACCACACACCTTTCACTAACATCCTGTCAGTCTCTTCCAGATGTAGCTAAGACCCTCAACCCCAGAGCTGCTGCCTAACCTCGCTCGGAGAGGCAAGTACATGCTAACAGGGAACGGCACTCACAGCAGGCTCTCTCATAAACATTCTGTCTGCTCTGTCCTGTCTTTCCAGAATGGGGCAAAGTGAGATGGTATCTTGTACCCTCGAAATTGCAGTTACGCAGTTCAGAATACAAGGCTCTTGGTGTTCCAGCCCTGCAGCTAGTTCTATTCATGTCCTACTTCTCTGACGTTAATATCCGTAAGTGAATGTAAAAATGGGCATTTACAGAAGGTACCTCGACCGCCACTCCTGCCATCCTGCACAGTAGTCAGCGGGGGCTGAGTTAGACAGAAAAAGAGGAGGAATGAAAGAGAGAAAAGTACGGAGAGAGAGAGATTCAAATGGGAGTGAACTTGAAAGGCAAAAAAAAAAAAGAGAGGGAGGGACAGCAACGAAGGCCATGTGTATGAGCCACAGCATCAAAGACAAAAAAAATTGAGCGTGCACTTGCAGAAAAGCAAGACCGGGAAACAAAGGAATCCGCAGAAGGACTCCACTGGGCATCCCTGAGCCCACTCCACTCCACTGTAGTGCTGCAGGACTCTGCTATACTCCGGCCCCTGCCCCCCATGCAGCAGAAGCAGCAGCAGCAGCAGCAGCCTAGCTTCCCTCTGTAGAGCAGAGCAGAGCTGCCTGTGGCTCCAGATGGCCGGGGACAGAGAACACAGTGACGAGGGTTCCCTGAGGTCACACTGACACCACCGCCAGCAGCACTCACTCACAGACTCACAATCAGGGAGCATCTGTGGTCATAAGCAATTCAGGGTATGCAGGTTACACTATGCCTACATTCATTGTGCTACAGTTACATTTACAGCAGAATACATTTCACAGTAAAGTCCCTAAATCCCACCTGATCGTTATAGCTCTGCGGGTTCAACTAGAGAAGACTGGAACAGAGGAAATGGAAGATTCCATCAAATTCTCCAAGTTTTTTTATTTTATTGTCTTCGATAGAATGAATATTGAACGTTGAAAGGCAGAACACACTCTCACAAAGCAGCCATAATGAGATGTGGACCTGAGTGTGTAAGGGGCAGGGGTCTAATTTATAAATGTTGAGTACATTTAAAACAAAGTATAGAGATTTATTCACTTGGGACACACCATACACACGCACGTTTCTCATTATAAAATCAGACCTGGCGAAAAACTGTGGGCTCATTATAACGCCCCATCATTCACCTTTTATGGTGACAATAACACCCTTATTTGCTGTACACTTTGGAAGTATTGGAATTAGGCCATCTAAAGGAAATAGCAATTGCAAACTTGGTCAAATTGGAGGTGTTGGCAGAATGTTTTCATGTGACTTGCTGTATCTGACCGTTTCTGAAAGACAAAAACAATTGCAAATTGCTGTAGACCTGTAAACAATAATGTGTTTTCCCCCAACCTAAATATGTTGCACTGCAAACGAATTCTGTAACATTGTCTACTCTGAAAAAATATATAAACTACAGTACGCATAAGAGATGATTGTGGACTACAGGAAAAGGAGGACCGAGCACGCCCCCATTCTCATTGACGGGGCTGTAATGGAGCAGGTTGAGAGCTTCAAGTTCCTTGGTGTCCACATCACCAACAAACTAACATGGTCCAAGCACACCAAGACAGTCGTGAAGAGGACACGACAAAACCTATTCCCCCTCAGGAGACTGAAAAGATTTGGCATGGGTTCTCAGATCCTTAAAAGGTTCTACAGCTGCACCATCGAGAGCATCCTGTCGGGTTGCATCACTGCCTGGTATGGCAACTGCTCGGCCTCCAACCGCAAGGCACTACACAGGGTAGTGCGTACGGCCCAGTACACCACTGGGGCCAAGCTTCCTGCCATCCAGGACCTCTATACCAGGTGGTGTCAGAGGAAGGCCCTAAAAATTGTCCAAGACTCCAGCCACCCTAGTCATAGACTGTTCTCTCTGCTACCGCACGGAAAGCGGAACCAGAGCGCCAAGTCTAGGTCCAAGAGGCTTCTAAACAGCTTCTACCCCCAAGCCATAAGACTCCTGAACAGCTAATCAAATGGCTACCCCAACTATTTGCACCCCCCCCCCCCTTCTACGCAGCTGCTACTCTCTGTTATTATCTATGCATGGTCACTTTAATAACTCTACCTACATGTACATAATTACCTCAATTACCTCGACACCGGTGCCCCCCGCACATTGACACATTGACTCTGTACCGATACCCCCTGTATAGCCCCGCTATTGTTATTTACTGCTGCTCTTTAATTATTTGTTACTCTTAGCTCTTACTTTTTTAAACTGTATTGTTGGTTAGGGGCTTGTAAGTAAGCATTTCACTGTAAGGTCTACTACACCTGTTGTATTTGGCGCATGTGACAAATACAATTTCTAATAGGCCCAATTAAATGAGAAATGCGCATGGTTGTTGTATGGTTACTTCTGTAATATGAACTCATCATGGCAGAAAAGGTAAAGAATTTATTCTGCAATGGTTATGATATATATATTCTATTTATAAATTAAATATTGTCTACTCGAGGAATTTGACATTGCAGTATTCAGACAAAACGTCAATGGAAAAGGTGAGCCGTCTCTGTTCTACCATTAAACTATCAGCTTCGGTCCGAGAACTTGAGCCGCGGGCAGTCAAAGATCTGAGAGGAAGACAGTAACATCTCAGAATAAAGGCCTAGGGGGGATTGGAGGGACGCCATGTGCGACTGACGTGTTCTCCGTTTGCTCCCGTGGTATTTTTAAAGTTTATGTGAATTTTGCAGCAGAACCGTATTTATTTTCATATATTATTTTGGTGATCCCTTCCCGTAAAAACCAAGACTACTTTACTTCCAAATATCAGCATGTCGACGAAACATAAGGCCAAAAGCATGACTTTGAGAAAACCCGGCCTACAAGACACACTCTCATCACCGCCCTCCCCTGAGCCTGACGGCCCGGGGACTGATACTTTACCCGGGGGGGCGGCTTGGCCTGGCGGCGCTGAAGTGAACATTCTCGAGGCCATCAAACTACTACGCTCTGAGATAGTTGAAATGAAAACGGAGGTGGTTGCTACGATTGAGGCCCGAATAAAGGAGGTTTCTGATACTTTAAAAGCAGATCTAACCATCCTGCGGAACGAGACGGTGCCGGCAATCGCATCACTCAAAACAACAATGGAGTCGCACACTACAACGATTGCAGCACTGGAGACCTTCGCTACAAATGTCTCCGACTTAACTACATCCCTGGAGGCTGACGTGAAACGCCTAGCTGCGGATTTGAAAAAGGTGAAGGAGAGCTGTGTAAGTTTGGAGGGATTCTCTCGCCGCAATAACCTGAGACTTGTATCAGTCCCAGAGTCAGCGGAAATGCCTCGCGCCACGGATTTCGTTTCTGGGCTGCTGAAGGATGTTCTTGCCTTAGATGAAAAGCCCCTGATTGATCGTGCCCACCGGTCGCTGCGCCCAAAGCCCCGGGATGGGGAGAGGCCCCGTGACATAATTCTTCGAGTGCACTTTTTCCATGAGAAGATGGAGATTCTCCGACGAGCCCGCAATACCACTCTGAGCTTTCAAGGACAGAGCTTCTCCATCTACCAGGACTACTCCCCCACTGTTTCCAGGCAGCGCGCAGCTTTCGGACAGGCCAAACGACTACTTCGGGACCATCCAGGTGTGAAGTACGGACTGCGATTCCCGGCCCGTTTATGGCTATCTCATGATGGTAAAGACTACACATTTGAATCTCCGGATGAGGCTCTCTCTCACATTCAACGTCACATCAAGAAGTCTTGAACTTGCTCATAGTTCAGCAACTGTTGCTTGCGAACTGTGGATAGTAAGTAACCCACCTGTGGTACAATTATGTTTAGCTACAACATGCTAATTTTGTATAGTTGGGGAGTTGGCGTACCCATTCAGGCTTATTTGATGTGATCTAATGTTTTGATCATCTAGTGTGCTTGCCTTACAAGCATTCAGTCATTTTAATTTCATTGTATTGCGGTTTTACTATACTCCTGTGTTTTCTAGGCTGTCTTGCTCACCTATTCAGTTTGTTTACATAGTGTCTCAGTGACTCAAAATATTCTTGGTTATTTGCTTACTGCATCCGTTTGCATTGACCCAGTAAACAGTAAATGCTTCCCGAGGCGACACGTTTTTTGGGGTCTTCACTTAAATTTTAAAAGTTCTGAGCGTCATTTATGCCCAGCAAGCGTTCAACGTTGCGCACACGTAGTTTTTTGGTCTTGGTTGTAAGCTGTCTCAGCATTCAACTAGACAACTATTATAATAATAATTATTATTATTATTTTTGATTGTCTTACTACGATTTCCTTACTTCAAATTAGGTTTTCGGCTGAGAGCCTTTATACATTCTATTTATTTTCTTTATTTTCTCTCTCAAATGCCTGTTATAAGACTGGGAATATAATTATATACATCTACAAGTGGTGCTTTTGTAATTTCGTCTGCACAAGGGATTCACTTTAATTTTTTTTATTTAAAAAATGATTATCTCTTTTTGCTGTTTGATCCACTAACAAAACACGACTTTAAAGAGCGGGACTGTGGGTTTAGGTTTAAGACCGCACTCTCACAGACATACTGTGCGAAGAGAACATGTTCTATTTAGGCTTGTACCTCGTTTGGGGAGGTACTGTCTGGGATGGGGGGAGGGGGTGGGGGGAGGGGTTGAATTGTTCAGTTCTAATGTTGTCATTCTGTCTTTTTTGTTTTTTTTTCTGTACTTTTTCCAAACATCTACCACCGTACATTATTACTCTGAGACAAGTTATTCTGGGGTTTTTGGGCGCTCATTGCTTTTCCATTCTATGCTCTAATGACAGGGTTGTATAACGGGAATGCCCAGAGGGGCCGAAACAATGCGATCAAGTACATTTCGTGGAACACCAAAGGGGTTAATAACCCAGTGAAGCGTAAGAGGGTGTTGACACACTTAAAGGGTTTGAATGCAAATGTTGCATTTCTACAAGAGACTCACTTGAGGACTGGTGAGCACTTTAGGATGCGTAGGGACTGGGTTGGTCAAGTGTTCCACTCTAACTTTCATAGTAAATCAAGAGGGGCTGCCATTTTGGTTGATAAAGCCACTCCCTTTGTAGCTTCTGAGGTTATCGCTGATCCTAAGGGACGATACGTCATAGTAACCGGTAAACTGTTTTCTACCCCTCTTGTTTTGGCTAGTGTTTATGCTCCCAATTGGGATGACACAAGTTTCATTTCTTCCTTTTTGTCTGCTATACCCAATTTAGATTCTCATTTGTTGATTTTAGGGGGGGATTTCAACTGCAAAATGTCCCCAGTTCTTGACAAGTCCTCACGAACAACTACAGGCCCATCTAAATGTGCCCTACTTATTCAAGCCTTTCTTCAGAAATATGCCATGTTTGAGGCCTGGCGTTTCCTACATCCTACAGATAGACAGTATTCCTTTTATTCTCATGTTCATCAAACATACTCCCGGATTGATTACTTCTTTTTGGACAAAAAACTTCTGCCTAACCTTCGGCAGTGTACTTACAAGAGTATTGTTATTTCTGACCATTCACCATTAGTGCTTGAACTAGAGTTTCCCCAGCGACCTCCTATGTGTTATCAATGGCGTCTTAACCCCATTTTACTCTCAGATAAGGAGTTTGTCAATTTCATTTCTTCTGAAATCACCTTATTCCTAGAAACTAATTCAACACCAGGTATGTCCTGCTCTACCATATGGGAGTCTCTCAAAGCATACCTACGTGGCCAAATTATTTCTTATACAGCCAACCAAAACAGAGTTCGCTCTCAGCGACTTCGGGACCTGAGCGAATCCATAGCCACATTGGATGAGAAGTATGCCACGGTTCCTTCCTCTGATCTGCATAAAGAGCGCCAACTACTCCAATCTGAATTTGATGAGCTTTCTACCAGGCAAGCTGAACAGTTACTCTTGCGAGCTCGGTACAGAGTGTATGAACAAGGCGACAAGGCCAGTAAACTCCTTGCACATCAGATCCGTAAATCTGAGGCCTCACGTTTAATCCCACAAATAAGGACCCCGTCTGGTGCCACCACAGTTATACATAAAGAGATCAATGATCAATTCAAACAATTTTATTCTGCGCTATACACCTCTGAATCCCCTCAAGACCCTTTGCTGATTGATTCCTTCTTTAATGGCCTGAATATGCCTTCAATTGATACAGACACCCATGACTGTCTAGAAGAAGAATTTACACCTGAGGAGATTGCAACAGCAGTGTCCGCAATGAAAAGTGGTAAATCACCGGGTCCGGATGGTTTTCCAACCGAATTTTACAGGACTTTTTCTGGTCTGCTTTGCCCATTCTTGTCTCGACTATTTGCAGAGTGCCTTAATACCTCAAAGCTACCGCCTAGTCTTTATCAGGCTTCAATTTCATTACTATTAAAGAAAAACAAAGACCCCCTGGAATGTGGATCCTATCGCCCAATCTCGCTTTTAAACTGTGATTACAAAATCCTAGCCAAGCTTTTAGCCATCCGTATGGAAGGCTCGCTGCATCAAGTAATACACTCTGACCAGACTGGCTTTGTGAGAAATAGGCATTTGTTTTTCAATATTAGGCGCCTTATGAATATACTGTACTCCCCTGCGTCGGAGGACCCAGAGGTGGTGGTCTCACTTGATGCAGAAAAAGCGTTTGACCGCGTTGAGTGGGATTACCTAACAGCTACCCTTTATAGATTTGGCTTTGGCCCCAAATTCATTGCGTGGATAAAGATTCTTTATTTTTCCCCCATGGCTTCGGTACGGACTAACAACTTGTCCTCTGACTATTTTCCCTTGCACCGCGGATCCAGACAGGGCTGTCCACTCTCCCCCTTGTTGTTTGCTTTGGCAATCGAACCTCTCGCCATTGCACTACGCTCTAATGATGCCATTCAAGGAATAATCCGGACGGGCTCAGAGCAGAAAGTCTCGCTATATGCGGATGACCTCCTTTTGTTTATCTCTAACCCTGATACCTCATTGCCACGCGCCTTATCTGTTCTTAAAAGGTTTGGATCAATCTCAGGGTACAAGCTGAATCTAGGCAAGAGTGAGCTTTTTCCTGTAAACAAGGCTGCTTTAAAGTGCTCTTTTACAAGTTCTCAGTTTAGGATTGTCCGGGATCAATTCACCTACTTGGGAGTTAAAGTGACAAGGAAATATTCAAATCTGTTTCAGGAAAACTTGGTTGCTCTAGCAGACAGTTTGAAACAATCTTTTACTTTTTGGAATGCGCTACCTCTTTCTCTTATCGGAAGGATTAATGTCATTAAAATGAGTGTGTTGCCCAAATTTCTATATTTATTTCAATGTTTACCCATTTTTATTCCAAAATCTTTTTTTATTTCACTGGATCAAACATTCATGCATTTTATGGATGGCAAGGTACCACGGATTGGTAGAAAACATTTACAGAAGCCTAAGTCATTGGGGGGTTTAGCTCTACCAAATTTTCAGACATACTATTGGGCTGCAAATTTCAGAGCCCTTCTGTACTGGCTGCAGACTGATCCTACTGGCCCTAGACCAATCTGGGTCCAGATGGAGTCTGAATCGTGTAAACCTGCTGCACTTTCTTCTGTGTTGTGCTCGTCTCTCCCAGTGTCCCTAGGCAAAAGGTGTGTCAACCCAATTGTAAAGCAGTCTCTTAAAATTTGGAATCAGTTCCGTTTAGCCTTTGGCCTCCGAGGCTTTTCTCTATCAGGCCCAATCAATCAGAACATTTTATTTCCTCCATCTTTGAATGATGGGGCTTTTGGCATCTGGCACTCACTAGGCCTCTCCTCACTAGCCCAATTATTCTTTGATGATACATTTGCCTCTTTTGCTCAGCTACAGGAAAGGTTCAACCTCCCCCAATCCCACTTTTTCCGCTATCTCCAGACTAGGAACTTTGTCAGAGCTAACACACCTGAATTTCCCCATAGGCCTGTGAATACAGCTATAGAGAGCATCCTGGAGCTGAACAAGCTTCCTAGGGGCGCAATTTCAGATGTATATGCAATCATTCATGACTTACAGAACCCTTCTTTGGTGCCTTTAAAGACTCGATGGGAAAAGGATTTGGGGGAGGAACTTGGGGAAGACACCTGGGAATCTGTGCTGCGCAGGGTGCATTCGTCCTCTTTTAGCACTAGACACAGCCTCATTCAATTCAAGGTGGTTCACCGTATCCACTGGTCTGGGGCCAGACTTGGAAGAATATTCTCTGATTTTGATCCTACCTGTGTCAGATGTAAAATTGAACCAGCCACACTGTTGCATATGTTCTGGGGCTGTCATAAACTGTCAGGTTTCTGGGAATTAATATTTAAATGTTTCTCTGATATATATAACACTGTTATAGATCCCTCTCCCCTTACAGCCCTTTTTGGAGTACTGCCCATAGGCACCCCCCTGTCAAGAATCCAGTCGGACACTGTTGCTTATACAACTCTTTTAGCTAGACGGCTAATACTACAGAACTGGAAGATGGCAGCTCCCCCATCTTATAAATATTGGGTGAGAGATGTGTTGTGCTCTCTGAAACTAGAAAAAATTAAATTCAATTCACGTGGGAACCCCAAACTGTTTAATGAGGCTTGGGCTCCATTCCGGTCTTACTTTAAACAGTCCATCCTCTGATGGCATTCCTATTAAAACCAAAATAAGTCTGTATTTGACCCCCCTGTGACTTAGAGGTTGGATGAGCATTTCTCTGTGTTTTTTTCTGGGGTGGGGGTGGGGGGCATTAAGGTTGATGTGCTTATTGATTGTGACCTGCGGATGCCTTGTTCATCTTGCCCGGGCAGAGACTAAGGTGTGAGCTTGTTTTTCCCAGTTATTTTTATTTTTTAATTCTGTTCACGCCTACATAAAATTATTATTATTCATTTTTTATTTTAAAGCATTGTAAACTTTTTATTTTTGGTCCAGTGGATGGTTGGTCTGTGGCCTTGACTGTCTGTGAGTGGTTGCATTTCTCCACCCCATCCCTTGACTGTTTACAGGAACAATGGTGAGGTGTTTGCTCTGTCCCTATACTATAGATTGCCCTTTAACCTTTTGTAGCCTTCTGCCTGGTGTGTTTAACTTGTCTAAAGTATGGTATCTTTAAAGTTATTTTTTTTATATGTATTATTTGTATTTTTTCTAGTTGAGTATATTATTTATATTGCTTTGTCTTGTCTGTGTGTGTGTAAAACTTAATAAACAGAGTTTAAAAAAAAAAAAAAAAAAAACTATCAGCTTCGGATCGGATCGCATGGAGCAAAATACTTGAAATAGCTTTTCTGTGAAGTGGGTCCAATTAAATGAGAGATGGGACGAATGGTAGCCTATACTAACTTAATTGTTGTAGGCCTATAGGCTATTTTGGCCAATCACAGTCAGACAAATTTTCTGCAATGATCATGGAAATGAAATAACCTAGATAATTGGAAATGTATGCCTATTTCTAATAATTGTAGAATACAGAGATAATGGCAAATGATCACTAATGGCAAATTTTTGCATCTTGTTATTATATTTAGATAGGCTACCAGTGTTTTTGTTGTTGTCATACATTTGCGCAAGGCTACTAGGCTTCTTTCACCTTCTTGAAATGCAATACTTCAACCCCTAGAAACTGTGCGTACGTATGGTCTAAGTTTGCGGGAGGATAAGCACATTCCCCATGTCAAGTTAAGTTTGATAAATGCCAACTTTTGCGTGAAAACCGGCACGTGCACGTTTTGGGGCATATTTTGGGCACACGCAACGTTTATAAATGAGGCCCCAGGCCTCTGTAGCTCACTCAGTGCTTAGGAGGAAGCAGTGGCGGCGGGCAGCGGGTACAGTAATGTATGTGTGTAGATAGGGGCCGAGTTGTCAGTTGATAAATGAGAAGGAGGCCAGAGTGCCCCGGCGCTGTGTTATGTACAGCACACAGGTAGATAAATGAAGCTATCCACTCCAATGAGTGACAGCTACACGGAGAGGGATTGCATGGCGAGATAACTGGCGTTAAAAAACAGGCAGATAAAAAAAACAGAGATGTGGGCGTGGGTTGATTAATGATCAAAAGCCCCCGGATAGTGGCGGTGCTCCGGGGGGAGGGAAAAGAAGGTAGAGAGGGAGCTAGCTGAGATGCCGCTGCCAACCTTCATTGTACACTGACTAAATTAGCTCAATGCGCGTATTCAGCACGGCCTCGGCATGTGGTTTCGTTCAATCCCTCTTGAAGGACGCATTAACAATTGTGTCTAGAAATTACTAATTGTGTTCCGTGACGCTCTCGGTGTTATATGAATACGTCGCGTCGCAGGAACAATAAGCCTTTAGCTCGAGAACACTGAATGTAATATCCTCTCCTAGCTGGAGCGCTTTGTGCTGCCCGCGTGGAACTTTTGCAGCAAGCAGATGACCAGCTCTGTTCCACAGCACGTCCACCATTTCAAACCCAATTTAACCCCTAAAAGAATTGAACTTTCTCTTTGCTCTGCCTTTGATGAGGCTACACTCAGCGTGGGGATATACTGTAGCGCTGGCCAGCCAGCGGGTGTTAGCTAGGCTTGAAAGCAGCGGGATTTAGATGCTTCTGTTGTTATTTATGCAGCACAATGGCTCGCCCCCCCGTGTAATGTAACCAAACCCTTTTCCTTGCTTTTAACCCGTCTCTCCCTCCCACCGCCCCCCCCCCCCCCCCCCCCCATCTCCTAACCCCACTCTCCCACCATAAGGAATTAGAGAGAATATAAATGGATCCCAAGGTCCAGGCAGACACAGGCATAAAGCCACTCAATGGGCTCCGTTGACTGGTGTTTACTTAAGGCCCGGGATATTAGCCTTTGTTAAATCTATCTCTGCGTCTGCCCCCTGAGCTTCTCTCTGTATGCTCTGCTAGCGTGACTGTAACACAGACGGTGTGTGTGCCTGTCTCTCTGATCTCTTGATAGGAAGGGTGTAACGACTAGCACTATGAGGGGTGTCATTGTAGTACAGTGGACTCTGGTTGACTACTGTAGGCCGTCCTGTAGAAGATGAGAGCCTCTGCATAAGCGAGGCGATTCGTCAAAAAGGGAGACGCATTCAAAGGGGGCAAATAAACGTGATCTTCCGCAACTTGTACTTTGGAAATTCTGTCGTCGTAAACCAAAATAGCTGTCAATTCAAGTTTCTAAGGATAATCATGACATGCCAAGGCATACAGAATGTCGCCAGCAGACATAGCGTTTGGATGAAACGCACACATTTCCCATAATAAGTATCATTAAATGACATCATTGATCTGTGAGGCGTAATCGTTTAGGGGACATATATTTACTGTAATTTCCTCATTTGTATAACATCTATAATTCACTTATGATTCAAATCAGGCAAATACTCAAATCAAATACAGAATACTAGTGAAATCCTAGTCACCGTGTTCAATAAAGTACTTCATCTGAGAGAGATTCAGCGTCGGCGCCGTTCGTTCACAGAGCAGCATGGGAATAGGAACAGACCTTTAAACGGTTCCCTTATCAAAGCACTGTCCTGCAGGCTCCCCTCACCTTCGTACCTTATAAAACAAGCCATAGGAATGCTCTTTCGGGAATAAATCACTATGTTCAAGAGAAGCGCATGCTACGCTCCACTGCACTAATCAACAGAGGGCCAAATGTTATTGTTTCATCTCCTGAGTTTTACATGCCGGTCCTCGCCGTCGACTGCCATGCGGTCGACAAACGGCGGCGGGCGGGTCCAGCAAAATATATGTGGCGATACGAGACATTTGAAATTGAAAACGACCTCGGACAAAGAAATTCCTTCATACCAAGAAGATGTAAGGCAGTGCTAAACTCATAATATACTTTTTCATCCTAATAGAACCCAGATGTTCTGGAGATTCTATATATTCCTCGGCGGGCGGAGAAGTATTTCCGATATGTGTCATAAAATGGAGTCGGGAAAGGACGAGCGTGGCAACAATTTGGTATGAGTTACGTTCCCTAGAATCCCTATCTCCTTCATCGCTGGCAGTTATTTATGCCCCCTTGGGAGAATGAGGCCATATCCAGAGCATGCTGAAATGAAGATTAATAGAGAGTCCTGGATGACTTTAGATGGATGCTAAATTCAGGGTGGGGAGGGAGGCTGCCTGCCTGCCTGTGTGGCCAAGCGGCTGCCCTCTGATGCTGAGGCCCGGTCCTCACGCCTGCCAAGGCCCTTCCTTATAATCTACCGATCAATGATCATTAATGGTAGCGTGGGATAGCAGCTCTCCCTAACCTGCACTCTCAGTCACAGAGAGAACCTTCTGCTCTCACATCACCGGCCCTGGTCAGAGGCCCATACATACATATGCCATACGTAAGTACTCGTAATGGGCATTAGCTAGAGTAACTAGCCGGGAAAATAAAACCATTTCTCGACGACTTTAAAAAAGGTGCTGTTGGGTTTGTCCGCCGCCGTTGGTCAGACGAGTTTGCATGACATGGATATCGCACTCAAGGATACGTCAATCGCTGACGGAGGCTGGGCCCGATCTGCGCTGACCTTGAGTGGGAGTCGACAACGAAGAGGGGGGGTTGCAGTGGAGTGGTGAGGGAGGGAGAGCGGAAGGAAAGGAGGGCTGAGGGGACCTCTGATTGAGAGAGCTGAGATGAGCTCCTCTGAGATATGACAGAGAAAAAGGAGGGAGGGGGCAGAGTGAGAGAGAAGCCATATGGCCGCAGCACAAATGTATTAAACTATAAATCAGAAGAGAAACCAGTGGGCTACCAGGTCGGGCTGACGATATTCTCCTCTAGCTAGCTACCTCCTCTAGCTAGCTTCTCCTCCAGCTAGCTACCTCAGCAGCTCTTTACAATAGGAAGGGAAGATGACGAAAGACGTTCCATGGCTTTGTCTGCATTCGTTTCTATTTTTGATGACGGAGGACTTTAAGTCTCCCAACTGTCCCGCCATCAGCCACCAACCAGAGCCTAGGTTTCCACACCAAAAGGTAGTGATGCATACAACGGCTAGAGCAAATACAGGCAGCCCTGGCGGATGCCTGTTTACTTTCAGCCTGTGGCTGGCCACCATGTCAGTTATAAGGATGAAGGCATGGCTGAGCCGGGATAGGAGATATGGGTGGGTAGTCGTCTCATTGGTTGATTGATTGAACGTATTAGATAATGAAGAGTATTCGGCTTCTCAAGGCGTAGACAACATTAAATACATAGAAAATGATTGAGGATAAAAACACAAAAAAAAAGCCTGGAGGGCTTATTTCAATTGTGGTTCTCATTGTGTTTCTGACTCATGACACGCCGCCCTCTTGCTATTTCACCCAAAATTAATTCTCAGTATCTTAATAACGTGACAAAGCCAGTGTGATTAACTGTTTGCCAAACCTAACGATCGCAACATAGGAGAAACCTATCACGCTCCAATCCAGTTAGCCTTAATCAATTAATCAATCTTCCGGACAGCTCCACTAGCCATGCCGAGGCTGGACAAACTAGGGTTGTGATGCCCCACCGAGTGAGAGAGACATCCAAACCCCAGAAAGCCACTTGCCATCTGAAACCATCACGGCCAAGGCCAGCCATCGTTCACACCCCATCCCCACTCAGCGGCTTGACAGGAGGAGCGAAGGAGGGGGAGGATTAGAGTAGGAGGATGGGAGGAGGTAAGGGGTGTGGGAGGGAGGGAGGGAGGTTGAAGGCACTGAAGCGATGAGCCGTGGGCGCCCTACCTTGGTCTGGAGGTAGTGGGGGTAGTAGTATGTGTACTGAGGGTACATTGGTTGCTGTTCCAATCGCTTGCCCATATAGCTGGAATCCTTAGCGCCGTGGCAGGGAATGGTTGCGCGGAGGCGGTCGGACGAGCGTTAGTAGTACTGGGGCTTGGCTCTCTGACTGTAGGTCCCTTATTTTCCCCGTCCACACTGGTGTGTTGAATCACTGCTGGTCCTCTGGAGAGCAAGCAGGGTTCGTCTGACGGAGAGCGGCTGGGAGAGGGGTAGCCTCTGTGGGGGTAGTTCCTGCCCGACAACGCCTTTTAGTTAAATCTCCTGGAGTAGAGCTCGGCAGATGCTCATTCAGTTTCTCAAAAATATTCCCCACAAGAGTTTTTAAAAAACGGACGCTGCTGCGTGCCCTGTCTGCGTGTCCTGTCTTTCCCTCACTGGCTGGCGTCGGAGAGTAACGCGTGAGAAGAGAGGAAGAGGAGGAGGAAGATGAGCAGGTGGCAGTGGTTCTAGGCAGTCCTGCGAACAAATTGCTGGCACGGGAGAGTGTAGTAGAGGAGAAAAAGGGAAAAACAAGGGAAAAAGGGAGGAGGATATAAAGATCACTTTTCTATCTAAGCTGTCTCGCTATAGCTTACCTCGCTCCTCGGCTTCAATCTCTCTCACACTCTCTGTATCTGCCTCTCTCTGTTGCTCACTCGGCTGCGCTCTCTCTCGCTCCTCTATAGTCTGATATCCCAGCTGCTCTATGTTGTACTGTTGGACACGGGATATATCCTCAGCGGCGCACTAACAGATGCACTTTGGGAAGGGTCCGAATCGGAACGCCGAGAGACAGGCAGGAACAAACCAAAGAAGCAATCGCAGTGTATAACGGTTCAAGCCAGAGCAGAGCAGATTACACAGAAACAATCCCAGTTCCTAATTGATACGGCAGCGAGAGAAAAAAAGGACTCCCAACTGGTCCGCTGGTTCAGAGAAGGAGAGAAAAAAATACTATAATGAGAACCACAATGACAGTGTCCCAGGTGCCCAACAGACAGACAAGCCAGAGAGTCTCCTGTCTGCGTTCCTCCCTTTTCCTGCTCTTGTAAAATTCTCTCTCTCTCTCTCTCTCTCTCTCTCTCTCTCTCTGTCTCTGTGTGTGTGTGTCTCTGTGTGTGTGTGTGTGTGGTGAAGGGGGCTCGTCCTGCACAGCCGGTAGGAGGGACTTGAGTCGGCTCAGTGTGAGAGAGGGATCCAGACGCAGATCAGGGGGCTGCAGTATTTCCACAGCCAGAGAAAGGAGCGGGGAGAGGGGGACGGCAGGCAGGCAGGCTATTCCCCCTACTGGTTGCCAAAGGACCCAACGCCTGGTTTAAACTCTCCTTCATCAATGTGGGATGATTTTATTTCTGAAGAAATCAGTCATCTTAAATATGACTCCATACTTATATAAAACAGCGATAGGTTTTGCTTAGGTATGTTTTCAAGCGTTCACTTTTCTCTTGGGGGGGTAAATGACACTGTCAGTTAGCGACAGTACATCCAAATCCTGTCGAATTTATACCCTCCGTATTGTTGTGATGACACATCATCACACATCATATTTGTGCAAATGTATTGTGCTTTGTTTTTCTGTGTAACCATGACAGACCAGCACTTAAAAACATATTCTAATGCAAACGAAATTTACAATCCTTTCTAAATGATCACTATCACTACTATGCCTCCACATGATAGGGGTGGCAGGTAGCCTAGCGGTAAGGTAGCCTAGCGGTAAGAGCGTTGGGCTAGTAACTGAATGGCCGCTAATTCAACACCCCGAGCTGGCTAGGTGAAAAACATCTGTTGATGTGCCCTTCAGCAAGGCACTTCACCCTAATTGCTCCTGTAAGTAGCTCTGGATAAATGTCTGCTAAATGACTCAAATATCCCCCCCCCAAAACATTCTACCTGACCAATTAAGCTCCTCTCGCTATGAAATGACAACACTGAGAACACTTTCCACCCACATCTAGATGTGGCCGTTTGGTGCAAAGAGAGATCAAAGCGTTGGGTAAAGAGTGCTGGAGGGAAAATCACTCTCTATATATACTACCAGCTACAAACGGACACTGTTTGATGCTATAATATCTAATACACGCCATTTAGCAGACTCTTTTATCCAAAGGCATGCGTGCATACATTTTATGGGTGGTCCAGGGAATCAAACCCACTATCCTGGCGTTACAAAGGTCAGGCTCTACCCACTACAATAGACTATAGCGTGACAGTGGAGTCCAATGGACAGCAGCAGGATGGTAGTGAGGCGGTCTTTCACCTTCTCTTTGGCCTGCGAGAAACCTTAGCCGCACATACGGACTGTGGCTTAACCTATGGAGGTCAGTGAGTGCAAGTCCACAAGTTCATGGGCTTCAGTTTTCAGTCAACTCAATTAGCAAAATTATCATTGATTTCAAAGTGAGCAAAGAACTATAAAAAAAAAAAAAAAAAAAATCAATAAAATGTGATATGCAAAGCATTTAAAATGACAAACATTTGCTATAGATATGTCAAGCAATACTACAGTTACTGAGGGAGAATTCACACGGACAGACCGAACCCACGAGGGTAATTTCCCCTTATTAAACAATAATTGACGTTTTCAGACCAAATGACCGATTTTCAGTGCATCACTTAAAAAAAATTGGTCGCAGCTCAATTATGCCACATTTTGCACATGAATTTACAATAGCGACTTCTTTCCTCATTCAAACATGTCGTTTTGTCTACAGTAGAGTGCATGGCGATGTACGTAGGCAGCATGCATGCTAGTGGGCAGACTGAATCAGTACTAGCATCCCACGGACAGAAACAAAGCAGCAAGAGAGAGAGAGAGAGAGAGAGAGAGAGAGAGAGAGAGAGAGAGAGAGAGAGAGAGAGGGGCTATGGCGTGTGGAAGAAAACAAAATGATCAGATAGGCCGCATTTATCTGTGGAAAAGAGATTAGGCAGATATCGATTGTGGATTAGCAGATTAACAGCTCCAGGACAGAAGGACTGGCAGGGCAGGGTTACTCACAGAATGGAGGGACGGAGAGGGAGAGAAAGAAAGAGTGAGAGTGGGGGGGGGCAGAAAATAATAAGAAAGAGAGACAAGTAGAGCGAGAGAGAGAGAGAGAGAGAAAGAGAGAGAGAGAGAAAGAGAGAGAGAGAGAGAAAGAGAGAGAGAGAGAGGGAGGGAGAGCATTCTGACATTTTGTGTGGTCACGTCTACTGCCTTGGTGCATACTTTCACAAATTACTACTCAGGATTGACACGTTAACAGTTAACTAATTGTTATTGCCATAACCGGGTTTGGAACTTGCAGCCCTTCAATTGAGACTCAATACTTACTTGGAACGAGGCAGATACTCTTGGCTAATGTTGAAGTTTTATAAGTCCGCGTTCAATGGCTCAAGACTTGTAAACATTATGTGGGTGGGTATGCAAGTAAGGCCCAACGTTCATCCAAATATTCTGCTCTGTATTCCATCCCAGCAAAAGGAATATGTGCCAGTTCTGCCTCGGCACTGATAGGGGCTCTGAAGTGAATCAGTGGACTGACGTCAGGCTGAGGACAGGGGCGATATGAAGCCAGCTGTTTAATCATGGCCGCCAACAGAAAGAGGGATGGAAAGATACTGTTTTTTTTCTCCCTGTGATTGATAGTGATGCATAGGTTCCCCACCGTGATTTACACACGAATGTGCGCACGCACGCACGCACACACACACTCGAAACGCACACACAAAAAATGCACACACAAGCCCTGATTCATCTCTGCAGCTTCCAGGAAGACAGAGCTGGAGTGAGGGGGCGAAGGGAAGGACGGCTGTATGGAAACATCACAGTCTGTGTGAGGTGAGAGCAGAGAGAGACACGGCTGTATCACAAAGCAGTCTGGGTGTGGATCTGACCAGGGGCCATTGTCAAACAGCCGTACTGTGAGGCTGGAAGAGACTGGAAGTGGATCACACAGACAGATACTCGTAAAGTTGCCATGCAGTGTGCAGTGAGTCATCTGTGGGATATGAAGTGAACAGATAGGATAGATGGTTCTCCCATGGCACAAAGTGATCGCAATCTCCTCTAAACAACCCAGATGAGAACTACGAATAGCAAAGCTGTCCTTAGTCATCAACTTCATTGTGAGAGGAGACATTACCTCTCGAGAGAAGACCTGACTTTAATGCCACTGCCAACATGTTCTATTGATATGAGAAAAAGGACCAAATCATTACCATGTATTTTCTTTGATTGCCAGAGATTTTTGAGTGTTCTGTAAATACTTTAATACCTGCCCTTTTCTGTTTATTGATCTGACTCTGGAGAAATATCCATCTAATATCCCTGAATCCACACTGAGAAGAGACAGGAACGAGAGAGAAAGCTACAAAGAGAGAGAAAGTTAAGAGTGAAAGCAGAACAGAAACGACTCCGCTCCCCCAGAACCCCTGGAAGATCTCCATTGACAACCGAGACCGAGACTCCCCCGCAACGACTTCTCTGTGAGTGGCACATTATTCAAGGGGCTCGGTCTAATCACGAGGCTCCCATTTCCTTCCACTGGACGGTCGTAGGCGTTTCCTAGAACTGGCCAGATGCTTGGAATTCGAGGGAGTGCTGGCACCGAGCCGAGGAAGAGTGGCGGGAGAGGGGGTGGGAATGCGGGGAGTAATGTGTGGAAAAACACTGCAGCCAGTGACAGCGGCTCTACTTGGAGCGAGAGAACCTGACCGCCGCAGATGCCCAACGCTGTTCTGTATCACTCCCCTTCCTGGGTGAGTCACTTACTACCATCCAAGGATGCCAAGGAAAAGAAGGCGGAGGTTGAGAAGCACCAACGAGTTAGAAACATGAAACCTGTGAGCGGTAGAGTTGCTACTGCGGTTAGATGAAACACAACAGAACATATTATTACTCTCTCTTTGGTTCTCTGATTAGGCTGTTCACAGAAGAAGAAAAAAAAAAACACTGAGCTGTTATAAATTGTCTTGTACTGAGAAAGGAGGCCCGGTGCTAGGGTGATGGGAGATGCTTGGTAACAGACACCAGTCAGTCGGAGCGTGAGCGTGTGTGTGCATGTGAGCGTGCGTGTGTGTGTGTGTGTTCGGGCGTGTGTTTGAGAATGTGTGATCGAGAGTGTGTGAGACTATGTGATTGAGAGTAGGTGAGTTTATGTGAGTCACGTCAGGTGGCCTGCAGCTGTGGGTGGGTGTGAGGTACTGTACCACTGCAGTCAGAGAGACTGTAGTATATGAGGTTCAGGTTATTCCGGCATGTTCCGAGTGCAAATTCAGCATAGTTCCAAGACCAGATTTCCCGGCCCTAATCCTAACCTTAATACTTTACACATACAGTATATAAGCTGGAGGCAGAAGCCTATAGCCTAATAGCCATGAACCAACCTGAGGAGCACTCGAGAATCTTGGAGTTTTAGGGGCGTGTGGGGTTGCTAGGGACATGGCTGGGGGGTGGCACGGCTGAGGTGGGACGAGGGCCAGGTGGGAAGAGAGCAGGGGCGCATTCAGATGGACACACGCATGAAATATGTAAAGTAGAACAAACATGAGTAGATGTAAACCAAGAAATCATGTAGGTTCTATTCATGGAATTTCTATCTGCAGCGTTCGCAACGTTTGGCAACTGAACGTGGGCCAGGGGTTTAGAGAGGCAGGGTAATCACAGGGGTCGCTTGACTTCTTCTATTTCTTAAAAAAAGATATATTTAACCTTTATTTAACTAGGCAAGTCAGTTAAGAACAAATTCTTATTTTCAATGACGGCCTAGGAACAGTGGGTTAACTGCCTTGTTCAGGGGCAGAACGACAGATTTGTACCTTGTCAGCTCGGGGATTCGATCTTGCAGCTTTTCAGTTACTGGCCCAACGCTCTAACCACTAGGCTACGCTGCCGCCTACCATGAAGACATGGTAGGAGTAGAGAAGTTCCCTCGCCACTCGAAACATTGCTTGAAGACAACAGCAAATAAAGCTGTGACATTTTGCTGTGAAAGGACCAGGACGGGTGGACAGCAGTGTTGTAGTAAAGCTCCGTCGAGCCATTCTGGAATGAAGTGGAATGATAAAAAACGTCACGGTGGAACGAGAACACAGAGAGAGAGAGAGAGAAAGTGAGAGAGCGAGAGAGAGCCAGAGCGAGAGAGCGAGAGTCCTATTCTGAGGGGAATGTTTCAGAAAAGTAAATGGAGCAGAACCCTACTCCAGGCCTCGACTAACTTCCCTTGTGTCTCATCGTCTGCATGCAAAGTATCAAGCCCAGGAGAGACGTCTGTGGCTGTGCAGAACTATATTGAAAAATAAAATAAAAAAACGCCCTTGCCTTTCCTAACTAGCCCCGACTTTGTTGATAGCTGCTTTATGGAGGAAAAGTGTATTTACAATGACTGGGATATGTGGTTGTCCCACCTAGCTACCTTAAGATGACTGCACTAACCGTAAGTTGCTCTGGATAAGAGCATCTGCTAAATGGCTAAAATGTACGATACAAAGAAATGGACATGAATGACTATGAAATGTAGAGGTGTTCATCGTATAATATTAGCCAGTCCAATGTGCACGATTGTAACAGTTCAACAGTGATATTCCGATGGTAACGCTGGTCCTTTGCCATGCATTGAGGTTCCAATACAATATGATACTACGGGCGAGTAGTACGCATTCCTTCACAGCGAAACGTCGGCTTCCTGCTTGACGGATTTATTTCGCAGCCAACAAAAGCAATCTACGAGACCCAAATCTATGTCATATATGACTTTCAAAGGCTGTGAACGACACTCTACGCACGTTCCGACGAGCCATTTCCGTAGCACGCCGTCACCAATGACAGGCTAGGTACAGCAGTATTATAGCGAGACATTGTGGAGGCTGGTAAGAGACTCCGCAGCGATGCGCTGAGATATTAGCCAGAGTAAAAGTTTGGGGGGGGGGGATGGGTGATGCACTTAGAGATTGCATCCGTGGTGATGGCGGCGGGGCGGGTGCCTGTGTAATTAGTGCTGCTGAAATCATCAAAGGGAGCCGGTAAATGGAGCAGAACATCTCCTACAAAACCAAAAGCTCTACATTTCCTTTCACACAACAGACTAACAATCGCTGAGTTGAAACAAGCGATGTGACAACATTACTAAAACACATACCAGACCTGGGTTCAAATACTATTTGAAATCATTTCAAACTACGTTATTAGTGTTTGATGAGCTGACAGTACCTGGCGTAAATGGACCAATAGAATAGTCCCAAAACAGCAAACCCTGGCCATCTGGCACCACAGGCAGGCTAGAGCAAACGCTCAAAGTATTTTGAAAGACTTCAAATAGGATTTGAACCCAGGTCTGCATCAAACTGGATCTGCTGGAGACTGCAGAGTGGTTGAGACATTCCCATAATTCCATATGTGAATATTGTGTGCCTTGGTAGTAAGCCTAGGACTTGGTTTGGTTGTACAAATGTTATACACGTTGGCACTGGCTCCATTGAACAGCTTGATATTTCACAGAGGTAACCAAAGGTTCAATAACGTGTCAGAAGTACAGGGATGGTGGTGGGCCAACATGGAAGTGAACCATCAAGCTCTTTTCCTATAACAAGGCTAGTTCAAGAAGTGTTTCCCTGGTGCCAGAACAACACATTGTGAAATGTCCAAAAAATAAAGTGGAGAATTGTTCAAAAAATTCCTGCAACCATTCAGCTCATTTCTAGAGTACAAAAACGATCCAGTTCCAGCTAAAGTACATTTCATTACATTCTCCTCTACTTCCCCAGTAAAAGGACGTCAGACACGGCTCTGGGGAGAGATGGCTAAAGACCTAGTCATTACTTACAGTAACAAGGTGTGTTTCTTTTGGTCTGCTCTGCTTCCCTCACTCTATGCTGTCTGTAGCAGTCAGTAAGTCCATGAAGAGGGAGAAACCACCCACCCACCGACCAGACCAGAACAGACCAGGCCCAGAACGATGCACCTGGAAGCCCTGAACACAGTAGAGCAACTGGGTACTGCAGATGTGAACATTCAAAGTGAGCATGCGAGCTGTGTGTGTGTTTGTGTGTGCATGTGTTCCTGATCCCGTGTGTGCGTCGGTGGCCTCACACCTTCATTAGAGAGGAGACCTCACCAGTCCTTTCATTTACATAAGGTTCATGTACAAACATCACTTTTATGCTCATATTGTAGGTTGCGCTGGAGGAGCAAATAATCAGGGGTAATGTTTTACAGATGTTTTGGGTGTATTAAAGTTGATACTAAAGCTCCAGGCAGCTTCAATTCTCATATGAAAACCCATCTGCGTTTGTGCGTGTGCGTGCGTGTGCGTGTGTGTGTCTAGAACCAGACATGATCAAACTGAACTGTCATGAATTGAGGAGTATCATTTACAACCCTTGCTACGAGATGAGTTACGTTCCCTGCTCCGCCTAGTCACAGATTAATTACAGAGAGGTACAGAAACAGGTGCAACAAGATCCACTGAACAATGATTTCACAGACAAGGTGTCTTCGAATCCTCCATTACATATCACAATATGGCTGCGTTTACACAGGCAGTCCAATTCTGGTTACGGGCAAAAGATCTGATCTGATTGGTCAAAAGAACAGTTATTGGAAACAGATCAGATTTGGACTGCCTGTGTAAACAGCCTAAGTGACACTACTACCATGTAAAGCTGAGGCCTCACATAATAGTAACAACACAAGATGCTAATTAATTTTCCCAAAGATTCCACTATCACCCTAACTTAATCCTGTTGCTTGTTCACCAAACATACACCATTGTGTTAAACATTTAATATCAACCATGGGTGACCATTTAATGAAGATTGGTGGAACACTGCAGTGAGGAATTTGCATAGCCAGGTCTTATACAATAGGAAATTAAGCGTATGGAGTTTCGATGGTTGGCAGATTCTGCGTATTCCTGTGGTCTCGTGCTCGCAACCCTGTGGTGGCTATTAATGTTTAATGGTAGCAAACGCCAATGTCTGGTCACGGCAGGAAATGTCTAAATCCTCTTAAATGTAACTAAATGTAATCGGAAATGTAATCAGCGTAATTCCCAAAAGTTATTATTTAACATGAGAGGGCCATAAATAATAACTACTAATGCTGCATACTCCAAGTAAGGTTAAAAATCTCCCCTTTCTGGTAATTATTTTAATAAATCGCTGAGGTGTAGTCACTTTTGAGGACACAAGCTGAGGTATACAGTACAAATATGATAAACATGTATTTCCTATTCAACAAAACTGTATGAATAAAGCTTGAATTTTTTTTTTTTTTCTAAATATAGTATATGAAATTTATAAAATGACTATCTATAAGATTTCACCATCCTTATAACTAAAATACATATTTGCATATTTAGTATTTTGATCAAAAGGTCTCTCTTGATCAAAACATCTGCCCCCATCGCTGTGAACGTCACACAGAGCTCTAGCTTGGCTTCCTGAACTCATTAGGAACTCGCCTTTCATCTCATATTAATATTGTCTGTCTATGACAAACAGAAAGTGTTTTTTTTGTTTCAAATCTATGAATGATTTTAGATTACTGGCTATAAATCAATCTCTGAATGTGCTACAGCGACAAAACCACTCAATCCTGCTGCGTTACGACGTAAGGATCCCACGCATATGCGTTGCTAGTCGCTGTGACGTTAAGGTTCAGCCAGGAGTTGATGGACAGACGAAAGAGCTAATGAAATGGTAGGAGGGACATCCCAGCTTCAAGTGGTGTCAGATTTCACATCCTGCTTCATACGGGGCAGAAGAGATATACTCCTGTGTCCGTGAGAATCAGTGTTACCGCTCAATGCACCATCTACGGTGTTCACATATTGATTAATAAGCAAAAATGTCGGTCGGAACCGGTACCGGGACCACGCAGGTCCTCTTAACAGAGGTTTTAAGGTGAAACATCCGCCCAACATCAGTTTAGATGTGTCAACTATAGCCAGTACTGCAATACAAGTCGGTTGTCATATAGAGAGCCGGGACAACTCATATTGTGAAACAAGCTCAATTGAATCAATTGAGTTATAACGCACACATAAACAGTGTGCCATGTGTCGTAGCCGCAGTTTAAATAGCAAAGTCGACACAGCGGTTGATGGCGCTATATAAACTGTTCATTCAGGTTGGAGGCAATTTCCTCGATTGCGGTTTTATAACACGTGCTTATCAAACACGGATTAGTACTTGTTATCGTTTAAATAAACCAGTTGATAAAGCATAGGTACAGTCAAGTTAAGGGTAACATAATGGAAACGATTAAGTACAAATGCAAACGATCAAAATCGTTCAAAAGACAAATTCCTAGTAGTAAATTGAAAACACATCCATTTCACACACCATTGCATTATAATACTAGTGTATCTATTTCCACTAACAATCTACAGTATTTACTGAGGGATGTGTGAGAGCACCTCGGTAATTTTAATGGTTAGATAGATTTCCCTAAAAACACTGAAATTGGCCATTATCCGGTAATTACTCAATAACAATGTAGGCAGTAATAATTCAGCAACTCAACAGTGCAGAAAACTCTGTGTTAACGTGAGGATGGGGTGGGCGAAGAGGTCCGATAACACACACACCTGCTCGAGCGCACGCACACACACTAACCAAAACACAAATACAGACACACACACACTACCTACACAGTCACCCCAAACATCCCTCCACACACACACACACACACACACACACACACACACACACACACACACACACACACACACACACACACACACACACACACACACACACACACACACACACACACACACACACACACACACACACAGTCACTCTAGCTCAATGTAAACTGTTAAGGCAATTTAAAGAAGCCTTGGCAGCCTGTTAATGGTCTGTCACAGTCTAACGGGTTTAGATCGCTTACAATGGAGTCGGGCGCTAAGCCCACAGCTCACGGTTAATTGTTCAGAACCTGCTTCTCTGAGTGTTGCTGTCTGTCTGAGGAGGGGGCCCATTAGAGCCGTCCTGGGCCCATGACAAAGGCCATTGCCTCACTTTATGAGGATAGAGCTGCTGTTGCTGCTACAGTGGTCAACAAGTAGAGAGATGAGGGACATTCAGGTCTGCTAGGGAAAATAATCAATTGTATTCACGGGCCACGGCAGTGACTAGAATGTGCTTCGTGCAAAAATGGGTCAAGTAGTTGACCTGAAGACTACTAAACAAGCTATCAAATGAATAAGGCCTCAGTGAAATGAACAATATGTATTATCTCAATTGCAACAAAAAAAATCTCTAATGACCCAGTCATGCATGAAAATCTTTCCTGAATGGCGACAGGTTCGGAAACTTGACCCAAAATATGTTTAACAATTTCCTTTTAATTAGGCCTTGAAGACAAGACTAATTTCAACTGCTGTCCTGAGAGTTACATTAATTACTGTGACAAAGTCCATTCTTGGCTCTTGGCGACGATGAATCATAGCAACACGTTGGGGGAACAACAGGCTCCATTCAGAATAACTGATAAAACACAGTCACATGAAATGTAAGCTACTGTAAGTCTTGAAAATTGAATGCCTCAATCTGACTCCCACACGCCTGGTCTCTCTCTCTCTCTCTCTGAATGACGTGCACTCCAGATGCCTTGCTGCTATTTCTGGGGCCAGATACCCTTTTTACCCAAACTTTTGCTGCACTGTACCTTCACACACATTGGTCCTAAACGTCATAACAAAATGGACTCTACAGAAAGCCTGCATTTTCCCCTCAGCCTGCACATTTTCTCTCTCTCTCTGCCTCCCCTCCTCCTCTCATTCCCTCTGCCCCTCAGGAGTTCACTCTGGTCTCTCCTGCTGGGCGATTCACAGATGGTCTGGGCTTGGCTGGAGCAGGGCAGGCAGGCAGGCGGCCCGGCCCGGCCCACGGACACACTACCCACACCAGAGGCAGGCAGATCATTCATTCAGCTAAATCTGTCAGGCTTTGTAAACGACTGTTTGTGAGTAATGGGCAATTTAGATAATCACAACACTGAGGGATGTGCCAAAGACCAAGAGGCCTCACAGAAGTGACTGATGAAGCACGTCGGGATGCGGCCGAGCGCAAAGCCATACCTAAGGCTGATCATCATGACTTATGTGACCTTCGGCCTCCGTGCTATTAACTGCATCTGGTTTGGGCTGAGCTATTTTCTGACCACCAAGAGGTCAATATCCTGTGTGAGAAGGAAGCATTGCAGGACAACTAGGGGAATTAGATACTTACAGCATACCATATAATGGTGCTTTTCGCTCTCTTTTTCTCTCTCATCTCTCTGACATCCTGAATCGTGGATGTGCCAAGAATTCAGACAAGCGGGTTTGTATCGACAGCATGATTGGCTGGTGTGCTTGGCAAGTGTAATGAAATAACAACTCGAGGGTGTGCTCCAACGGACCACGAGATTTAATGGGAAGGTTCAGAGGGATGTGTATGTCCTCAGATGAAAGAAAGATACAACTCAAATGTTTTCATTAAATAAAAGAATGTCTGTTGTAATCTACAGTATGCCTTGTATGATTGAAAGTCCACTAGCATAACATACAGATATAGGATCTTAATTTGATCATTCTTTTGTTGCTGGGAATTGTCCTTGTAGTGTATTCAAGGTTTAAAACAGCTTAGCACACAATTCCCTAGGCTCTGGCCTTTTGTTCTCTGAGAGAAGCGTTAGAGCATGTGTGTGTGTGTGTGTGTGCGCACTGTATGAAGAGAGATGAGCTCTGCTACAGTAGCCTATGTGTTGGCACAATGTGAATAGGCCTGAAAGCCCACATTCAACGAAGTCCCCCGTACACACATCCTGTCACAACAGACCTTTGGCCTCTGGTCCAGTAATCAGTGGAGGGCTTTTAGTTACAAACACACACAAACACACACACAGTACTCACACGCAGTCACACTCACACACACACACAAATCTTTAATCTAAGATGGCGCTCCAGTGGATTGCAGCCGTCCAAACAATAGTCTGTGTTTTTTTACGCTGACATTTTTTTGTACATAATGTTCTCAGACATCATTTCCTATGACCGAAAACAGCTTCTGGAGATCAGAACAGCGATCACTAACCTCGATTTGGATTACGACTTCAACGAGTCGGCAGCTCTGGACGTTCCGCTTACTCCTGACCAGGCCCTGATCCCCGGGACTCGAAAGAGGAAGCCATGGCGCAAGAGAGGCAGGGATCCTGACTAGACTATGTTGGCATGCAAATAAACCGTCTCTTCCCTCCTTTCTGTTGGTGAACGTACAGTCACTAGAGAACAAACTGGACAAGCTCAGTCCGAGACTATCTTATCAACGGGACCTGTAGAAATGTAATATTCCATGTTTCACAGAGTCGTGGCTGAACAAGGACATAATATACATCTCGCTGGCTTTTCAAAGCAACGTCAACACCGGTCGGCAGCCTCGGTTAAGAGGGGGAGGGGTGTGTATTTTGTTAACAAAAAATATTTTTACCAGCATGTCACCTGTGCAACTAGAGGTGACAAAATTCTAGATTGCATTTACTCCACACACAGAAACGCATAAAAGCCTCTCCCTTGCACTCCCTTTGGCAAATCTTACCATAACTCTATCTTCCTGAATCCTGCTTACAAAGAAAAACTCAAACTGGAAGTACCAATACGGTACCAGACTCGCTCAATCCGGAAGTGGTCCGATGAAGCAAATGCTAAACTACATGACTGTTTCGCTAGCATACACTGGAATATGTTCCGGGATTCATCTGATAACATTGAGGAGTTTACATCATTAGTCATTAATAAGTGAATCGACTACGTCGTCCCCATAGTGACCGTACGCACATATCCCAACCAGAAGCCATGGATTACAGGCAACATCCAAACTGAGCAAAAGGCTAGAGCTGCCACTTTCGAGGAGCGGGACACTAATCCGTACGCTTATAAAAAATTCTGCTACGACTTCCGATGACTATCGTCCTGTAGCACTCACATCTGTAGCCATGAAATGCTTTGAAAGACTGGTCATGGCTCACATCAACACCATCATTCCAGACAACCTGGACTCACTCCATATCGTCCCAACATATTCACAGATGACACAACCTCTAATGCACTCCACACTGCCCTCTCCCATCTGGACAAAAGGAACACCTGTGTGAGAATGCTGTTCATTGACTACAGCTCAGAGTTCAACACCAAAGTGCCCTCCAAGCTCATCACTAAGCTCAGGAGCCTGGGACTGAACACCTCCTTCTGCAAATGGATCCTGGACTTCGTGACGGGCCGCCCCCGGGTGTTAAGGGTAGGCAACAACAAATCCGCCACGCTGACCCTCAGGGGTGCATGTTTAGTCCCTCCTGTACTCCCTGTTCACCCACAACTGCGTGGCCACACACAACTCCAACACCATCATTAAGTTTGCTGACGACACAACGGTGGTAGGCCTGACCACCGACGACAATGAGACAGCCTATAGGGAGGAGGTCAGTGACCTGGCAGTGTAGTACCAGGACAACAACCTACCCTTCAACGTCAGCAAGAGAAAGAAGCTGATCGTAGACTACAGGAAACGGAGGGCCGAGCCTCCACATCGACAGGGTTGTAGTGGAGCGAGTCGAGATCTTCAAGTTCCTCTGTGTCCACATCACTAAGGAATTAACATGGCCCACACACACCAACACAGTTGTGAAGAAGGCACGACAATGCCTCTTCCCCATCAGGAGACTGAAAAGATTTGTCATGGGCCTTCAGATTCTCAAAAATGTCTACAGCTGCACCATTGAAAGCATCTTGACTGGCTTGGGATGGCAACTGCTTGGCATCCGACTGCAAGACACTACAGAGGGTAGTGCGTACGGCCCAGTACATCACTGGGACCGAGCTCCCTGCCATCCAGGACCACTATACCAGATGGTGTCAGAAGAAGGCCTCAAAATTGTCAAAGACTCCAACCACCCAAGTCATAGACTGTCCTCTCTGCTACTGCACGGCAAGCGGTACCGAGTCTGTAATCAACAGGACCCTGAACAGCTTCTATCCCCAAGCCATAAGACGGCTAAATAGTTAACCAAATAGCTACCCAGACTATCAGCATTGACTGTTTTTGCAATAACTATTTTGATTCATCACATACAGTACCAGTCAAAAGTTTGGACAAACTTCTATACAAACTTTCTATACTGTAGAATAATAGTGAAGATATCAAAACTATTAAATAACACATATGGAATCATGTAGTAACCAAAACAGTGTTAAACCAATCAAAATATATTTCAGATTTTTCAAAGTAACCACCCTTTGCCTTGATGACAGCTTTGCACACTCTTGGCATTCTCTCAACCAGATTCACTTGGAATGCTTTTCCAACAGTCTTGAAGGAGTTCCCACATATGTTGAGCACTTGTTGGATGCTTTTCCTTCACTCTGCAGTCCAAATCATCCCAAACCATCTCAATTTGGTTGAGGTCGGGCGATTGTGGAAGCCAGGTCATCTAATGCAGCACTCCATCACTCTTGGTCAAATATCCCTTGCACAGCCTGGAGGTGTGTTGGGTCATTGTCCTGTTGAAAAACAAATGATAGTCTAAGCGCAAACCAGATGGGATGGCGTGTTGCTGCAGAATGCTGTGGTAGCTAGGCTCGTTAAGTGTACCTTGAATTCTAAATAAATCACTGACAGCGTCACCAGCAAAGCACCCCCACACCTCCTCCTCCATGCTTCACGGTGGAAACCACACATGCAGAGATCATCTGTTCACCGACTCTGCGTCTTACAAAGACACTGCGGTTGGAACCAAATATCTGAAATTTGGACTCATCAGACCAAAGAAAAGATTCCCACCGGTCTAATGTCCATTGCTCGTGTTTCTTGGCCCAAGTCAGTCTCTTCTTCTTATTGGTGTACTTTAGTAGTGGTTTCTTTGCAGCAATTCGACCATGAAGGCCTGATTCACGCTGTCTCCTCTGAACAGTTGATTTTGAGATCTGTTACTTGAACTCTGTGAAGCATTTATTTGGGCTGCAATTTCTGAGCCTGGTAACTCTAATGATCTTATCCTCTGCAGCAGAGGTAACTCTTCCTTTCCTGTGGCAGTCCTCATGAGATCCAGTTTCATCATAGCGCTTGATGGTTTTTGCGACTGCACTTGAAGAAACTTTCCAAGTTCTTGAAATTTTCCGGATTGACTGACCTTCATGTCTTAAAGTAGTTAGGGACTGTTGTTTAACTTTGATTATTTGAGCTGTTTTACCAAATAGGGCTCTCTTCTGTATACCACCCCTACCTTGTCAAAACACAACTGATTGGCTCAAATGCATTAAGAAGGAAAGATATTCCACAAATGAACTTTTAACAAGGCACACCTTGTATGTTATTTCATAGTTTTGATGTCTTCACTATTATTCTACACTGTAGAAATTAGTAAAAAAAGGGAGAGAAATCCTTGAATGAGTAGGTGCGTCCAAACTTGGACTGGTACTGTATGTTAGAATCACCATTGGCAGCGATTAAAGCTGCGAGTCTTCCTGAGTAGATCTCTAAGAGCTTTGCACACCCGGATTGTTCAATATTTGCACATTATTTTTATTTTTTTTAGATTGGTTGTTGATCATTTCTAGACAGACATTTTCAAGTCTTGCCATATATTTTGAAGCCGATTGAAATAAGAATTGTAACTAAGCCACTC
Organism: Salvelinus namaycush; assembly: GCF_016432855.1. Classification (NCBI taxonomy): domain Eukaryota; kingdom Metazoa; phylum Chordata; class Actinopteri; order Salmoniformes; family Salmonidae; genus Salvelinus; species Salvelinus namaycush. Next base: position 3,536,262 of record NC_052338.1, on the reverse strand, counting down.
AGGAACATTCAATGTTGTCTTGGTAAGCAACTCCAGTGTATATTTGACCTTGTGTTTTAGTACATTGTCCTGCTGAAATGTTAACCAGATATTTCTCTAGGATTTTGCCTGTGCTTAGCTCTATTCCGTTTCTTTTTATCCCATAAAAATCCCTTGTCCTTGCTGGTGACAAGCATACCCATAACATGATGCAGCCACCACCATGCTTGAAAATATGAAGCGTGGTACTCAGTGATGTATTGTGTTCGATTTGCATAAAAAACATGAGCTGGCGCACACCCAGAGATAATGATTTTATGTAGAGGTGCTGTCTGACGGAGAATAACCTATAAGCTATGAAAGCTCTATATATTAGCTCCCAGTAATTTATTTGGTAAATCACCAACGTTTCGGCACCACTGTGCCTTCTTCAGGGTAATGTCATGAATGTCTGAACCAGGTTATGTAGACAAACAATAGTGAGGGTTGTGTCATAATTATTAAGTTAATTAGAATGAATTGAGTGAAACTGTTAAAAAACAATAGTTTATGGCATATGAAATATATTAGGCTATTTGTTATCATATGGAAACATAATTGATTATTCTATTATTAGCGTCAGCACATATTATTGTTTCATTCAATTTCACATATATATTTATGTTTTTAGGTAGGATATCCAGTAAGCCTCCCTTTGTAGTAGTAGGATCTCGATGTTACCTCATCTCCTTGGTAGAGCAACATGCTCAATGCCTGTGTATTTGAGGGAGGAGATAGGATGGTTAGCTTCAACGAAGTGAGCTGCTACTGGATAGTCAGTGTTCTTACACCTGATTGAGCTGCGGTGTTCAGTTATGCGTTGTTTTAATTGTCTTTTCGTTTGTCCTACGTAGGCTTTTCCACATGAACAGGTGATGAGATAGATTGCGTCCTTGGTCTTGCATGAGATGATACCACTAAACAGGGATTTTTCAACCTGTATGTAGGTGTCTGGAGAATAATGTTTTTATAGTGCTATTGCACTGTGCGCATGAGCCACATTTGTAGATGGGTGTCAAGAGTGTCTGAGTGGTCTTGAATGGGTGTCAAGAGTGTCTGAGTGGGCTCGGGGGGGGCAGGTCAGATCTCACCAAGCTATCTCCAATATCGCGACCACGCTTATAGACCACCAGTGGGGGTTCCTTGAAGAGGTGTGCGATGTATTTGTCTGATTGCAGAACATGCCAGTGCTATTTCAGGACTGCTTTCATTTTCACCAAACACTTGGTGTACTTGGTGCAAAAGATGGTTGCGTTGTTTTTCTTCTTTGGTTGAGTTTTTAGTAATTCCTCTCTTGGGTTTTGAGATATTTTCATCAGTGCAGCGTCAAGAGTTTTGTCCTTGAAGCCTTTGATTTTGAATCTGTCATTTTTTTTAGCATTGCTATCAAAATCTGTCTGGTGGCCACAGATTTGTTTAACCCTGCATAACTGGCTATATGGTACACCATTCTTGAGGGGAAGGGGATGCATACTATCCGCACATAGCAAGGTATTGCCGTCTGTGGGCTGTGTGTATAAGTCTGTGTGTAATGCATCATTCTCTTTGATAATCCATACATACAGCTAGTTTATTTTTCTCTCATCAGTCTGCATGGTGAATTTGAGATATTCAGAGCTCTCGTTTACTAGAGTTTGGAATTCATTTAGTTCCTGCTGAGTTCGTTCCCAGAACACAAAGACATCAATGTATCTCTTCCATAGGAGGATTTTAGAAAGCGTCTTTGTTTTGTAAAGGAGTGCTTCCTCCAATTGTCCCACATACAGGTTTGCATAGTTGGGGGCAAAGGGGGAGCCCATGGCTATACCCCGAATTTGAAGGAAAAAGTCTGACTCGAAGACAAAATAGTTATTGGATAATACCAATTCAGTAAGTTGTAAGATGCAATCATAGGATGGAACAAGGGTAGAGTCTCTCTGCTGAAGGAAGGGTTGCAGCGCCTGCAAGCCTCCATTGGTTGGGAGCAGGGTGCCCTCTGGTATCCTTCCTAAGCCCTCTATCAATGAGATCATGTGACTAGTGTCTGACATAAGATGGGAGATTCTCAAACATCGATTTAATGTGATCATCCACAAACGTAGAAATGTTGGATGTCACAGAGTCAATTACTGCTACAATGGGTCTACCTGGAGGAGGAGACACTTGTTTGTGTAATTTAGCGACTGTATACAATGTTGGTATCTTAGGAAATTTCACACATAGAAATTCACATTCTTTTTTAGTGATTTGTTCTGATTCCAAACAGCTTTCCACTGTGGATGAGATATTATGCTGGAATTCTAGGGTAGTGTCACGATCGTCTTGATAAGAGAGAGTGGACCAAGGCGCAGCATGATATGAATACATCTTCTTTTTTATTATACGAAGACGTAACACGAAACACTTATACAAACTAACAAAACAACAAACGACCGTGAAGCTACAAACGCAAGTGCACACACAAACTACTTACGTTCAACATAGACATAGACAATTACCCACAAAAACCTAGTGCCTATGGCTGCCTTAAATATGGCTCCCAATCAGAGACAATTAATGACATCTGTCTCTGATTGAGAACCCTTCAGGCAACCATAGACACAGCTAGACTTCTATACTAAACATAAACCCAACTACTCTAATAAACCCCCTAACCTTACAACCACCCTAGACACTACAAAAACACATACATTCACCATGTCACACCCTGACCTAACTAAAATAATAATGAAAACAAAGATAACTAAGGCCAGGGTGTGACATAACCCCCCCCTTAAGGTGCGAACTCCGGGCGCACCAGCATAAAGTCTAGGGGAGGGTCTGGGTGGGCGTCTGTCCACGGTGGCGGCTCTGGTACTGGTCGTGGTCCCCACCCCACCATAGTCACTACCCGCTTTCGTAGCCTCCTCCAACTGACCACCCGCCAACTTAACCCCACTGGATTAAGGGGCAGCACCGGACTAAGGGGCAGCACCGGACTAAGGGGCAGCACCAGGATAAGGGGCAGCACCAGGATAAGGGGCAGCACCAGGATAAGGGGCAGCACCAGGATAAGGGGCAGCTCCGGACTGAGGGACGGCAGCTCCGGACTGAGGAACGGATCCTGGCTGGATGACGGCTCTGGCGGATCCTGGCTGGACGGCTCTGGCGGATCCTGGCTGGACGGCTCATGGCTGGCTGACGGATCTGGCTGCTCATGGCTGGCTGACGGATCTGGCTGCTCATGGCTGGCTGACGGATCTGGCTGCTCATGGCTGGCTGACGGATCTGGCTGCTCATGGCTGGCTGACGGATCTGGCTGCTCATGGCTGGCTGACGGATCTGGCTGCTCATGGCTGGCTGACGGATCTGGCTGCTCATGGCTGGCTGACGGCTCTGGCAGATCCTGGCTGGTTGGCGGCTCTGGCAGATCCTGTCTGGTTGGCGGCTCTGGCAGATCCTGTCTGGTTGGCGGCTCTGGCAGATCCTGTCTGGTTGGCGGCTCTGGCAGATCCTGTCTGGTTGGCGGCTCTGGCAGATCCTGTCTGGTTGGCGGCTCTGGCAGATCCTGTCTGGTTGGCGGCTCTGGCAGATCCTGTCTGGTTGGCGGCTCTGGCAGATCCTGACTGACGAATGGCTCTAGCGGCTCCTGACTGACTAGCGGCTCTGACGGCTCGGGACAGACGGGCGGCTCTAATGGCTCGGGACAGACGGATGGCTCAGACGGCGCTGGGCAGACGGATGGCTCAGATGGCGCTGGGGAGACGGATGGCTCAGATGGCGCTGGGGAGACGGATGGCTCAGATGGCGCTGGGGAGACGGATGGCTCAGATGGCGCTGGGGAGACGGATGGCTCAGATGGCACTGGGCAGACGGATGGCTCTGGCCGGATGAGGCGCACTGTAGGCCTGGTGCGTGGTGCCGGAACTGGAGGCACCGGGCTAAGGACACGCACCTTCAGGCTAGTGCGGGGAGAAGGAACAGGGCATACTGGACCCTGGGAGCGCACATTAGGCCTAGTGCGTGGTGCCGGAACTGGTGGTACCGGACTGGGGACACGCATCTCAGGGCTAGTGCGGGGAGCAGCAACAGGACGCACAGGACTCTGGGGACACACAGGAGGCTTGGTGCGTGGTTTAGGCACTGGTGGTAAAGGGCTGGAGACACGCACCATAGGGCTAGTGCGTGGAGGAGGCACTGGTGGTACTGGACTGGGGCGGGGAGGTGGCGCCGGAAATACCGGACCGTGCAGGCGTACTGGTTCCCTTGAACACCGAGCCTGCCCAACCTTACCTGGTTGAATGCTCCCCGTCGCCCGACCAGTGCGGGGAGGTGGAATAACCCGCACCGGGCTATGTAGGCGAACCGGGGACACCATGCGTAAGGCTGGTGCCATGTATACCGGCCCGAGGAGACGCACTGGAGACCAGACGCGTTGAGCCGGCATCATGGCACCTGGCTCAATGCCCAATCTAGCCCTACCAGTGCGGGGAGGTGGAATAACCCGCACCGGGCTATGAACACGTACAGGAGACACCGTGCGCTCTATTGCGTAACACGGTGTCCGCCCGTACTCCCGCTCTCCACGGTTAGCCTGGGAAGTGGGCGCAGGTCTCCTACCTGCCCTCGGCCCACTACCTCTTAGCCCCCCCCCCAAGAAATTTTTGGGTAGTACTCACGTGCTTCCAGCCTTGCCTCCGTGCTGCCTCCTCATATCGCCTCCTCTCGGCTTTCGCTGCCTCCAGCTCTTCACGAGGGAGGCGATATTCTCCCGGTTGTGCCCAAGGTCCCTTTCCATCTAATATCTCCTCCCATGTCCATGAATCCTTGATGCCTTGATCCTGTTGCCGCTTGTCACGCTGCTTGATCCGGGTTTGGTGGGTAATTCTGTCACGATCGTCTTGATAAGAGAGAGTGGACCAAGGCGCAGCATGATATGAATACATCTTCTTTTTTATTATACGAAGACGTAACACGAAACACTTATACAAACTAACAAAACAACAAACGACCGTGAAGCTACAAACGCAAGTGCACACACAAACTACTTACGTTCAACATAGACATAGACAATTACCCACAAAAACCTAGTGCCTATGGCTGCCTTAAATATGGCTCCCAATCAGAGACAATTAATGACATCTGTCTCTGATTGAGAACCCTTCAGGCAACCATAGACACAGCTAGACTTCTATACTAAACATAAACCCAACTACTCTAATAAACCCCCTAACCTTACAACCACCCTAGACACTACAAAAACACATACATTCACCATGTCACACCCTGACCTAACTAAAATAATAATGAAAACAAAGATAACTAAGGCCAGGGTGTGACAGGTAGGGTCATAATTCAGTTTGCGATAGAAGTCACCTTTATATAGTTGTCAGCAATATTCATTCACATAGTCACATTTGTTTTGTATACAAATTCCTCCTCCTTTGTCACATTTTTTTATGATAATCGAAGGATCTGACTTTAAAGTACTTAAGAGTCATTCTCTCATCTCTACTCTGGTTATCATAGGATTTGTGTTTCTGTTTGTCTTTCAGTAGGTCACCTACATCGTTTTCAACAATTTGCCCCAAACATAAAGCTTTGTATTCAGGACATAAAGATTTTCTTTGCAACATTTTTTTCAGTTTTATTTTAGTGTCTTATTGCAAACAGGATGTATGTTTTGGAATAGTTTTATTCTGTACATGCTTCCTTTCTTTCACTCTTTCATTCAAATTAGTATTGTGGAGTAACTACAATGTTGTTGACCCATCCTCAATTTTCTCCTATCACAGTCATTAAACTCTGTAACTGTTTTAAAGTCACCATTGGCCTCATGGTGAAATCCTTGAGCGGTTTCCTTCCTCTCCGGCAACTGAGTTAGGAAGGACACCTGTGTTTTTGTAGTGACTGGGTGTATTGATACACCATCCAAAATGTAATTAATAACTTCACATTGCTCAAAGGGATATTCAATGCCTGCTTTTTATTTTTACCAATCTACCAATAGGTGTCCTTCTTTCGAGGCATTGGAAAACCTCCCTAGTCTTAGTGGTTGAATCTCTGTTTGACATTCACTGCTCGACTGAGGACCTTACAGAAAATTGTACGTGTGGGTTACAGAGATGAGGTACTATTGTTTAACTCTATTATTGAGTCTGTTCAACTAATTATGAGACTTATTATTCAGGCTTGCCATAAGGGGGTTGAATACTTATTGACTCAAGACATTTCAGCTTTTAAATTTGTATTAATTTGTTAAAATGTTTCAAAACATAATTCCACTTTGATATTATGGGGTATTGTGTGTAGGCCAGGGACACCAAATCTCAATTTAATACATGTTTAATTCAAGCTGTAACACAAACAAATCTGGGAAAAGTCAAGGGGTGTGAATACACCATCCTCGTAACATTGTGAACAGTACAAACATCTGGCAATGGTGAAACTGGAAAAAGCTTTTTTGGGGGGTGAGGGGGATACATGAGGGGGCGGTTACGCAACTCTGACATTAAACAGAAGCCCACAATAAACGGAATACCGTGTTCTCATCGAATTCGAGCCATGGGTGGTTTTATTTGGCCACCCAAGTTTGCTTAGCCCCCCCCCCCCCAAAAAAAAGTTCCCCAGATCTGTGCCTCGACCCAATCCTGTCTCGGAGCTCTACAGACAATTCCTTTCGACCTCATGGCTTGGTTTTTGCTCTGACATGCACTGTCAACTGTGGGACCTTATAAAAAAAAAGGTCCCACAGAGAAACATCTCGAGGATGATCAGTTAAACCAAGTCTTGGAAGTTCAAAGACATCAAAGACATTCAAAGTTCCTCCATAGAAGCTGATCCTCCGTAGGTATAATTCTGTGGGCCTAATTCATAACAACAAGATGCCCGGCTCTTCATGCCCAGTGTTGTTTACGAAGCATGTTACAAACACAATTTGATTTGATAGTACACTCCATGAATGGTGGTACAATTTGCACAAGCTTGACTGCACAAATAATGAGCTGAGAAGATTGGGCTAATGCAATGAGGCCACTTGTGCCCAGTTAACCAGTCAAGGCGTTCAAGAGGGACAAATAGATGCATGAACATGATTCTCCAGTCCAGCCTGGGAAGCTCTGGGAGGGCCATGTTGTCACAAACAGTTTCATAGTCCTGCAGTTAGGAAAAACACACCATTCTCGTAACACTGCTCTTTAATTCTTTTTGGGGGGGTATTTTTCTTAAAACTGCATAGTTGGTTAAAGGCTTGTAAGCAAGCATTTGACTGTAAGGTCTACTACACCTGTTGTATTCGGCACGTGACACTTTTTTTGTTTTTGATTTGAACATTGTGGACAGTACACACATCTGGCAATGGTGAAACTGTAAAAAAATGTGTGTGGGGGGGGGATTTTACATGAGGGGGCGGTTACGCAACTCTGACAATAAACAAAATACAGTGTTCTCATGACATTTTGGGCCACGGGTGGTTTTATTTTTATGTTTTATTGTTGGACATAAAAGACTAAAAACACCAGGAAATCAGGTGATTTTCATTGAAGAAATCTGTTCAAGTATTCCCACACATAATAGAGAGACACGTGATATTATACAAATGTAAGCACGGTTTGAAAATATGATGTTTTAGTCAAACATTATATATTTTTGGGCTTCTTGTGGTCAATTTGCAGTCTACAAATTATTTGTAATTATGTTCCCGTCCCCCGACCATCCGTTCAAGTAAAAAAATCAGCCCGCGACTGCCTCTGGTTGATTATCCCTGCAACAGGGTGTCCAATTAAAAACACATATTTTACCAATAGGTAAAGAAATATGTTCATTATGTAGATATTTTTCTAAGAAAATCAATGGTCCAAACCTTATGTCTCCATCATAATCTGTCCAAAAGTAATTTGAGTTTTTACCCTTCTAGGAGGGCTATTTCATATGCACTATTCCCAAACCACAGCGATAAGGGGAAGATAAATAATTCCACAAATGCAATGAACCATTGAGGAATTGTCACATTAACACATTTAGAATAAAGGAACGAAAGGAGGAGAAAGACACGGAGAGAATAAATAGAGTGAAGGTATTATAACGGAGAAGAAAGAAAAAGGGGGAAAGAAGTGGGGAGGAGGACTTTATCGGCTATGATTATTTGAAATGTCACTAAAAGAGCACCATTAATGTTACAAGGGAAATAAAAACATTTGTGACCTCGTCCTGTGTGTGTAAACTCTGTTTTATTACCCATCTATAAATATTTTATAAACTCATTACCAAGGGGGACAAGGAGGATCATTTGTCCATTTGAACACCAGACAGAACAAGAAATGCTCCCTTTACTTTATCTTCCTATTTCTAATCAATTCTCTACAGACCAGAAAATCCATTGAGCAAAACCCAGCTACACTCAAGGATACTCTACATACAACCCAAATGGTTTATACCTGGAACCAAAAGGGTTCTGCCTGCTACCAAAAAGGGTTATTCTATTGGAACACCCGAAGAACCCTTTAAAGTTCTAGATAGCACCTTTTTTTTAAAGAGTGTATATAGGGTATAGGGTGTCATTTGGGACACATACTAGCTGCTAGAGCAACCTTCCCAGACAGCCTCTGAAGAACCCAATAACACAATGTGCCCTTTTTTAGCAATCATTAGGTTGTCAAGTTTTATTACACTCAAGCACCTGAAGGCCGGTCAATTTGCTGTGACCATTACCTGTAATGGTTAAGTGTTTGTTTAATGGTACACCAGAGGATTGCATGTGACATATGAAATACAGATGGAAGGTGTCACGACTTCCGCCGAAGTTGGTCCCTCCCCCTGTTCGGGCGGCGTTCGGCGTCACCGGTTTTCTAGGCGCCACTAATCCACTTTTCAATTTCCATTTGTTTTGTCTTATTTAACCCTCTGGTCCCCCATGGTTTTGTGCGTGTTTGTTCATTTGTAAGTTAGTCTGTATTTGTGAGCTTGATTATTTTCCTTCTTGGAATATTTGTTGTTTTGAGTAAAGTTACGTGAATTACTCATCTCTGTGTCCTGCGCCTGACTCCGCCTTACCTGCTACACCTAGACGCCTTACAGAAGGCCTGTGGTGATTGGCAATGGCATCCTTCATTCAACACAACTCACGCATCTCCTCAGTCCTCGCTCGGATAGATCACATCTCCTCGCTCTCTCTTCCAACTTCCTCTGGTCCTGCTTTGTCATAATCCCACGTCTCCTCTGAGACCTCCATCCCATATTAAAAGTGGAAATGTATTCGCTTCCATTGTAATTAGAAAACCACTGGAGGCACATGCGCTTGATCTCGGCTGGATCTGAGCGCCTCTGTTTTCTTTTATTTACTTGCCTCATTTATCCGAGGGGACAGAGAGAGGCAGAGCTATCGGTTATGTTTATCTTAAACCTTTTTGGGGGAGTCTTTGCATGTCATTTGCTTAAAAACACAATGGTGGCGGGGGGGGGGGGGGGTAGGATATGAGGCAATGAGGAAAGTGGTTGAGACTACATAGTAATACATACTGTATGAGAGAGGATATTTGTTTCTTATAGTTTTCCTCCTCATGCATGTCTTAAATGAGAGGCCATGAGAAAATACACAAACCTTGAAGGATGGAGGGATGGAGGCATGCTTTGTTTGCTAGGATCTGTCTGTAATTAAACAGCTCTAGGTATTGCGAAACCTCCAATGAGTATAAAGCGGTGACCATGTCTTGTCAATGTTGCATGGCGGTGGAGAAATTGCTTTCTTCAGGGACAAAAAAACATCTGGCCTGGATTCCCGTAAAATCAAATCAAATTAAATTGTATTTGTCACATGCGCCGAATGCAACAGGTGTAGACCTTACCGTGAAATTCTTAATTATGAGCCCTTAACCAACAACGCAGAGTTTTAAAAAAGTAAGAAAAATATGCTAAATGAATTAAAGAAAAAATAGTAACACAATAAAATAACAATAACGGGCTATATACAATGGGTACCGGTACCGAGTCAATGTGCAGTGATACGGGCTGGTCGAGTGTCACGTTCGTTTGTAGAAACGGACCAAGGCGCAGCGAATGTTGAGTTCCACATAATTTATTAATAGTGGAACTAAGAAAAAACAATAAACAATAAACTAATAACGAAACGTGATGACAATGGAGTGCTGACATACAACTACCCATAAACAAAATTCAATATCCCACAAAACACAGGTGGAAAAAAGGCTACCTAAATATGATCACCAATTAGAGACAACGATTACCAGCTGCCTCTAATTGGGAACCATATCAAGCACACCAACATAGAAATAAGAAAACTAGAACGCCACATAGAAATAATAAACTAGAACACCCCAGTCACGCCCTGACCTACTATACCATAGAGAAACAATGGCTCTCTATGGTCAGGGCAGTACCCCCCCCCCCCCCGCAAAGGTGGGGAGGGTAGGGGGGGGATTAGTGTAGGTGGCGGCTCCGGTGCGGGGCGAAGTACTCACTCGGCTCGTGGATCCGCCAGCATCGGGGGCGGCTCTGGTGCGGGACGAAGAACCCGCTCATCCCGCGGATCCGCCAGCATCGGGGGCGGCTCTGGTGCGGGATGAAGAACCCGCTCATCCCGCGGATCCAGCCATGGACCCAGGCTTAACACGGTGCCTGGACTGGACCTCGGCGCAGAGGAGGGCTCCTGCCATGGAGCTGGACTGGACGCCGTGTTTGGAATCTCCGGACCATTGACCGTCACCGGAGGTTCCGGAACCTCCTGAGACGATCCACGGCCCGGAATCTCCGGTGACGGTCAACGGTCCGGAACCTTCGGCGAGGGTCAATGGTCCGGAACCTCCGGCGACGGTCAATGGTCCGGAGATTCCAAACACGGCGTCCAGTCCAGCTCCATGGCAGGAGCTCGGCAGGTCTCAGGAGGTTCCGGGCCGTGGACCGTCGCAGGAGGTTCCGGACTGTGAAACGTCGCCGGAAGCTCTGGACTGGGAACTGTCGCCGGAAGCTCTGGACTGGGAACTGTCGCCGGAAGCTCTGGACTGGGAACTGTCGCCGGAAGCTCTGGACTGGGGATCGTTGCAGGAAGCCTGGTGCGTGGGGCCGGCACTGGTGGTACCGGACTGGTGACACACACCTCAGGGCGAGCGCGAGGAGCAGGCACAGGACATACCGGACTGGGGAGGTGCACTGGAGGTCTGATGCGTGTGGCCAGTACAGGTGGCACCGGACTGGTGACACGCACTTCAGGGCGAGTGCGAGGAGCTAGCACAGGACGCACTGGGCTGTGGAGGCGCACTGGAGACCTGGCGCGTAGAGCCGCCATAAATTGTACCGGAACGATGACACACTTCGCATGGCGAGTGCGAGGAGCTAGCACAGGACGTACTGGGCTGTAGAGGCGTACATCTGGGCGAGTGCGAGGAGCAGGCACAGGACGTACCGGACTGGGGAGGCGCACTGGAGGCCTGATGCGTGGGACCAGCACAGATTGCACCGGACTGTTAACACGCTCCTCCAAACGCCTGCGTTGCCACATACTCCTCGCCAACTCCATTCTCCGGTATCCCTCCTCGCACTGTTCCATTGACTCCCAGGCGGGCTCTGACACTCTCCCTGGGTCGACCGACCACCTCTCTACCTCCTCCCATGTTGTCACTGGTTCACACCTCGGCTCCGCCGACCACCCCGTGTGCCCCCCCCCAAGAAACAAATGTGGGCTGTCTTTTGGGCTTTCTCTGTGGCCGCGAACCCCGGCGTCGTCGCTGTTCTCCCTTCTCTCCTTGCGTCTGCTGTGACTCCTGCCAAGGAAGGATCTCCTGTCCTTCCATTGTTTCCTCCCAGGCCCAACTTATTTTCTCCCTGATCTCCTCCAAAGACCAGGATGCCATTTCCTCCCGGGCATGCTGCTTGGACCCGTTGTGGTGGGATATTCTGTCACGTTCATTTGTAGAAACGGATCAAGGCGCAGCGAATGTTGAGTAACACATAATTTATTTATGAGAGTCAACGCAAAAAAATGTGAGCAAAATAAGGGGGTCAATGTAAATAGTCTGGGTATCCATTCGATGAACTGTTCAACAGTCTTACGGCTTGGGGGTAGAAAAAAACTTCCCAGTAAAAGTGTGTGTCTGCGTAGTGTGGGAATCGGTTCACGGGCAAGGCAGCGTTTGACGTATCCATGGCGACACAGGAGCCTGAGATCCACCAACAGAGTGTGTCCAAGCATCCTACACAAACACTGAGGTCCACATGACAACCAGAGTCTAGGGTGTGTCAGTGTGTTTGTGAATCAGGAGTTGTATAAACCAGATTCAGACACAGACAGTCACCATCCCTAGCCAGGTCCCAGAACTGTTTGTGCTGTCTTGCCAACTTCTATGGTTATTGTCGGCAAGACAGCACAAACAGATCTGGGACCAGGCTATATGACCCCTGCTCTAGTCAATAGGAGACATTCCAATATGGCTGGGGATCATGGTGTACCATAGCTATGACACTCAGCACATGACCACAACCGACATGACCACAACCGTAACCAAAACCATTGCTTGTTCATTTTACTCACAAAAAGATTGTTCATTGTTTATAGACGGGTTGGCGGACAACGTCACGAAAATGATGCACACGCATCGATGTGGCCGGAAGCCGTGCTTTATGATTCTCAATGGTCATATATCTAGCAACAGTTACAAGAAGCTGCCATGTGGGGAATTGTAGGTGGTTCGTTTCAGCTAGTTGTATCTTGTTCTTGATACCATGTCTTGTTTTGAGGTGGTTTCACTTATTTCATGTTAATGCTAATATGGCTCAAATTCATTAGCTAGCTAACCAACAACTGTAACGATGTATTTGAGAGACCTCATTATGCAAATGTGTTTTTGTTTTCCATAAACATTTGTAGACTAAATATTTTACGAGGCAAGTATTATTTCAACGAAAGCCTAGGAACAATTGGTTAACTGCCTTGTTCAGGGGCAGAACAACCAATTTTTACCTTGTCAGCTCGGGGATTCGATCTTGCAACCTTCCGGTTACTAGTCCAGCACTCTAACCACTAGGCTACCTGCCGCCCCACAATATAGTTGAAGTCGGAAGTTTACATACACCGTAGCCAAATATTTTAAACTCAGTTATTCACAATTCCTGACATTTAATCAGAGTAAATATTCCCTGTCTTAGGTCAGTTAGGATCACCATTTTAATTTAAGAATGTGAAATGTCAAAATAATAGTAGAGAGAATGATTTATTTGAGCTTTTATTTCTTTCATCACATTCCCAGTGGGTCAGAAGTTTACATACGCTCAATTATTATTTGGTAGCATTGCCTTTAAATTGTTTAACTTGGGTCAAACGTTTCGGGTAGCCTTCCACAAGCTTCCCACAATAAGTTGGGTGAATTTTGGCCCATTCCTCCTGACAGAGCTGGTGTAACTGAGTCAGGTTTGTAGGCCTCCTTGCTCGCACACGCTTCTTCAATTCTGCCCACACATTTTCTAAAGGATTGAGATCAGGGCTTTGTGATGGCCACTCCAATATCTTGACTTTGTTGTCCTTAAGCCATTTTGCCACAACTTTGGAAGTATGCTTGGGGTCATTGTCCATTTGGAAGACCCATTTGCGACCAAGCTTTAACTTCCTGACTGATGTCTTGAGATGTTGCTTCAATATATCCACATAATGTTCATTCTCATGATGCCATCTATTTGTGAAGTGCACCAGTCCCTCCTGCAGCAAAGCACCCCCACAACATGATGCTGCCACCCCCGTGCTTCACGGTTGGGATGGTGTTCTTCTGCTTGCAAGCCTCTCCCATTTTCCTCCAAACATAACAATGGTCATTATGGCCAAACAGATCTATTTTTGTTTCATCAGACCAGAGGACATTTCCCCAAAAACTACGATCTTTGTCCCCATGTGCAGTTGCAAACCGTAATCTGGCTTTTTTATGGCGGTTTTGGAGCAGTGGCTTCTTCCTTGCTGAGTGACCTTTCAGGTTATGTCTATATAGGACTCGTTTTATTGTGGATATAGATACTTTTGTACCTGTTTCCTCCAGCATCATCACAAGGTCCTTTGCTGCTGTTCTGGGATTGATTTGCACTTTTCACACCAAAGTACGTTCATCTCTAGGAGACAGAGCGCGTCTTCTTCCTGAGTGTTATGACGGCTGTGTGGTCCCATGGTGTTTATACTTGTGTACTATTGTTTGTACAGATAAACGTGGTACCTTCAGGCATTTGGAAATTGCTCCCAAGGATGAACCAGACTTGTGGAGGTCTACCATTTATTTTCTGAGGTCTTGGCTGATTTCCTTTGGTTTTCCCATGATGTCAAGCAAAGAGGCACTGAGTTTGAAGGTAGACCTTGAAATACATCCACAGGCACACCTCCAATTGACTCAGATGATGTCAATTAGCTTATCAGAAGCTTCTAAAGCCATGACATAATTTTCAGGAATTTTCCAAGCTGTTTAAAGGCACAGTCAACTTAGTGTATGTAAACTTCTGACCCACTGGAATTGTGATACAGTGAATAATAATTTAAATAATCTGTCTGTAAACAATTGTTGGAAAAATTACTTGTGTCATGCGCAAAGTAGATGTCCTAACCAACTTGCCAAAACAATAGTTTGTTAACAAGACATTTGTGGAGTGGTTGAAAAACGAGATTTAATGACTCCAACCTAAGTGTATGTAATCTTCCGACTTCAACTGTAGTTTACACGTCGTCAACAATCTAAGTCAACCCAGTCTGCTTAGCCCCATTGTTTCACACAACCAACCCGTCTAAATACAACTGAGTGTGAGTAAAGTCAAAAACATTTGGGTCCTTATAAGCAATTGAAGTCACTAAAGTGGTTGTGGTGCTGGTACTTGTGAAAGCAATTGTAACAATAACAGAAGAAGCAGTCGTAATAGAATGTACATTACAGTGGTATGGGTCAGGGGGAGTGCAGCGCCATTGGTAGAGGTTGCCTACAGCTACCGTCATAGTGTGCAGCAGCATGTGTTGTTACTGTTAAAATACTGAACTAAATCCAAGGTTCATTGAACCAGAATCTTATCAACACAGGGTAACATCAAAGAATGGTATGTAACATGAAACAAAATGGAGACAGATGGTTATCACCAACTATGTTCAATCAGTCCTTCCCTATTCACACGCAAGTACTCCAGGGAGGTCTCTCCATGTTGGTGAATACAGGGGATCTCAGAGAAGCATGGAAGGTGAGGGTGGTTTCAGATGTTTGATTGCTTTGGTGGGATTAGCCAGATGTGTTGCCAACTGCACACTGTATGTCAGTGTGAAAACAGATAAACATTCATTTCCCATCTCTCATGTAATATGACCCACATCACAGTAATACATAGATAAGCTATTTCAAGTATTTTGCTCTTTGCGATCTGATCGGAAACACAGTTTAACGGTAAACCGGACGATTTACCTTTTCCATTGACGTTTATAGCCTATGTCTGAATACTTTAATGTAACATTTCACGAGTAGACAATAAATCATTTATAAACATAATACATATATCATAACCATTGCAAAATACATTTCTCACCTTTTCTGGCCATGATGAGTTCATATTCCCGAAGTAGCCATAGAATAAATTACCATGCACATCTCTAATTTAATTAGCCTATTAGATAGACTATTATAATTTCAAGCTTTTGCTCAATGCATCTGAAAGGGAGTGCGGCTCATAACAGAGTAGAATTTAACATGTGAACAGACAGTTGATCTTTTGCATTGAAGTGTGTAGGCTATCACTGTAAGTGATATAGTTAAAAAAATATATATGATTTTGCGGGCAGTGCAGCATAGGTTCGGGAAAAAGTAAATGCTAAAAATTATTGAATTCAAACGATCTGTTTACAGGTCCACAGCAATTTGTAATTGTTTTTGTATTTCAGAAACGGTATGATAGGCTAAAACAATTGTCACTGCAAAAGAAAACATTCTGCCAACTCCAAAAGGAGAATGATGGGTGTTTTTCAGGCGGAGTTATAATGCTCGTTCACGTCTGATTTATAACGGGAAACATGTGTATGTATGTCTCTACATTTTTGTGTGTCTCTATATACAGTACATTAAGAAAGTATTTAGACCCCTTGACTTTTTCCACTTTGTTACCAGCTTTATTCTAAAATGCCTAAAATATGTTTTTTCACTCGTCAATCTACACACAATACCCCATAACGACAAAGTGAAAACAGGTTTTTAGAAATTATTGCAAATTTTTACAAAAAAATCTGGTTTCTCATGGTCTGAGAGTGTTAGGTGCCAAGCGGGCTGTCATGTGCATTTTACTGAGGAGTGGCTTCTATCTGAACACTCTACCATAAAGGCCTGATTGGTGGAGTGCAACAGAGATGGTTGTCCTTCTGGAAGGTTCTCCCATCTCCACAGAAGAACTCTAGAGTTCTGTCAGAGTGACCATCGGGTTCTTGGTCACCTCCTTGACCAAGGCCCTTCTCCCCCGATTGCTCAGTTTGGCCCGGGCGGTCAGCTCTAGGAAGAGTCTTGGTGGTTCCAAACTTCTTCCATTTAAGATGTTTATTTATTTAACCTTTATTTAGCCAGGTAGGCAAGTTGAGAACAAGTTCTCATTTACAACTGCGACCTGGCCAAGATAAAGCACAGCAGTTTGACACATACAACAACACAGAGTTACACATGGAATAGACAAACATACAGTCAATAATACAGTAGAAAAAAAGAAAAGTCTATATACAGTGAGTGCAAATGAGGTAAGATAACGGAGGTAAGGCAATAAATAGGCCATGGTGGCGAAGTAATTACAATATAGCAATTAAACACTGGAATGGTAGATGTGCAGAAGATGAATGTGCAAGAAGAGATACTGGGGTGCAAAGGAACAAGATAAATAAATAAATACAGTATGGGGAGGAGGTAGTTGGATGGGCTGTTTACAGATGGGCTATGTACAGGTGCAGTGATCTGTGAGCCGCTCTGACAGTTGGTGCTTAAAGCTAGTGAGGGAGATAAGAGTCTCCAGCTTCAGTGATTTTTGAAGTTCGTTCCAGTCATTGGCAGCAGAGAACTGGAAGGAAAGGCGGCCAAAGGAGGAATTGGCTTTGGGGTTGAACAGTGAGATATACCTACTGGAGCGTGTGCTATGTGTGGGTGTTGATATGGTGACCAGTGAGCTGAGATAAGGCGGGGCTTTACCTAGCAGAGACTTGTAGATGACCTGGAGGCAGTGGGTTTGGCGACGAGTATGAAGCGAGGGCCAGCCAACGAGAGCGTACAGGTCACAGTGGTGGGTAATATATGGGGCTTTGGTGACAAAACGGATGGCACTGTGATAGACTGCATCCAATTTGTTGAGTAGAGTGTTGGAGGCTATTTTATAAATGACCTCGCCGAAGTTGAGGATTGGTAGGATGGTCAGTTTTATGAGAGACTGTATGTTTGGCAGCATGAGTGAAGGATGCTTTGTTGCAAAATAGGAAGCCAATTCTAGATTTAATTTTGGATTGGAGATGCTTAATGTGAGCCTGGAAGGAGAGTTTACAGTCTAGCCAGACACCTAGGTATTTGTAGTTGTCCACAAATTCTAAGTCAGAACCGTCCAGAGTAGTGATGCTGGACGGGCGGGCAGTGATCGGTTGAAGAGCATGCATTTAGTTTTACTTGCATTTAAGAGCAGTTGGAGGCCACGGAAGGAGAGTTGTATGGCATTGAAGCTCGTCTGGAGGTTAGTTAACACAGTGTCCAAAGAAGGGCCAGAAGTATACAGAATGGTGTCGTCTGCGTAGAGGTGGATCAGAGAATCATCAGCAGTAAGAGAGACATCATTGATGTATACAGAGAAGAGAGTTGGCCCGAGAATTGGTGAATGTGGTGATTGACAGAGTCGAAAGCCTTGGCCAGGTTGATGAATACGGCTGCACAGTAATGTCTTTTATCGATGGTGGTTATGATATTGTTTAGGACCTTGAGCGTGGCTGAGGTGCACCCATGACCAGCTCTGAAACCAGATTGCATAGCGGAGAAGGTACGGTGGGATTCGAAATGATCGGTAATCTGTTTGTTAACTTGGCTTTCGAAGACCTTAGAAAGGCAGAGTAGGATAGATATAGGTCTGTAGCAGTTTGGGTCTAGAGTGTCTCCCCCTTTGAAGAGGGGGATGACCGCGGCAGCTTTCCAGTCTTTGGGAATCTCAGACGATACGAAAGAGAGGTTGAACAGGCTAGTAATATGGGTTGCAACAATTTCGGCAGATCATTTTAAAAAGAGAGGGTTCAGAATGTCTAGCCCGGCTGATTTGTAGGGGTCCAGATTTTGCAGCTCTTTCAGAACATCAGCTATCTGGATTTGGTTGAAGGAGAAATGGGGGAGGCTTGGGCGAGTTGCTGTGGGGAGTGCAGGGCTGTTGACTGGGGTAGGGGTAGCCAGGTGGAAAGCCTGGCCAGCCGTAGAGAAATGCTTATTGAAATTCTCAGTCATAGTGGATTTATCGGTGGTGACAGTGTTTCCTAGCCTCAGTGCAGTGGGCAGCTGGGAGGATGTGCTCTTATTCTCCATGGACTTTACAGTGTCCCAGAACTTTTTGAGTTTGTGCTACAGGATGCAAATTTCTGTTTGAAAAAGCAAGCCTTAGCTTTTCTAACTGCCTGTGTATATTTGTTCCTAACTTCCCTGAAAAGTTGCATATCACGGGGGCTATTCGATGCTAATGCAGAACGCCACAGGATGTTTTTGTGCTGGTCAAGGGCAGACAGGTCTGGAGTGAACCAAGGGCTATTTCTGTTCCTGGTTCTACATTTTTTGAAAGGGGCATGCTTATTTAAGATGGTGAGGAAGGCACTTTTAAAGAATGACCAGGCATCCTCTACTGACGGGATGAGGTCAATATCCTTCCAGGATACCCGGGCCAGGTTGATTAGAAAGGCCTGCTCGCTGAAGTGTTTTAGGGAGCGTTTGATAGTGATGAGGGGTGGTCGTTTGACCGCAGACCCGTTACGGATGCAGCCAATGAGGCAGTGATCGCAGTTTGGCAGTTCTATCTTGTCGGAAAATGTTATAGTTGAATGATGAAGGCCACTATGTTCTTGGGGACCTTCAATGCTGCAGACATTTTTTGGTACCCTTCCCCAGATCTGTGCCTCGACACAATCCTGTCTCGGAGCTCTACGGACAATTCCTTCGACTTCATAGCTTGGTTTTTGCTCTGACATGCACTGTCAACTGTGGGACCTTATTTAGACAGGTGTGTGCCTTTCCAAATCATGTCCAAACAATTGAATTTACCACAGGTGGACTTCAATCAAGTTGCAGAAACATCTCAAGGATGATCAATGGAAACAGGATGCACCCGAGCTCAATTTCGATTCTCATAGCAAAGGGTCTGGGTAGTTATGTAAATAAGGTATTTCTAGTTTTATTCTTTTATTCTTTTATTTGCAAACATTTCTAAAAACCTGTTTTCGCTTTGTCATTATGGGGTATTGTGTGTCAATTGCTTAGGATTTTAATTGTATTTAATCCATTTTCGAATAAGGCTGTAACATAACAAAATGTGGAAAAAGTAAATGGGTCTGAATCCTTTCCGAAGACACTGAATATCTCACTAGGTCAGGATATTTAAGCCTCCATATAGCCACTAGTTCAAATATATCAATGATATTCGTGATTTCCTTAAGTACATGAGGGTGATAGTTTGTAGTGTGATTTCCTTTATGGTCCATTGAGGTTTTTAAAACTGTATTATAATCTCCCACCATAATAATAGAGTCTTGTATTGCTTGTAGGCAAGATCAGTTATTATATATATTTTCAAAGAAGCGTGGATCCTCATTATTTGGAAACGTGGATCCTCATTATATTAACGTTCATGTGTCTTCAACAAATTTGTATTCCATCCATAAATACGAATAAAATTGTTAAATTACGAGCCTAGTTTGTTTAGCCATGGAAAAAGTTGGAACCTTCCTGCTAGCCATAATTGGCTGAGATAATGGATGGGCTGAACATGCCGGGAGATGAGTTTGGATTGGTTTGCCATGTAGCATGCTTCTGTTTATAACGTGAGCTGTTCAGTATGTGTTGATAGTCTTTCTACCGCACCATTTTTGAAAGATATAACGTTAATCATCGAGAACTACAAAAGTTTTTCTACTTTTCTCAACAACATTGATGACCTGAATTTAGCAGGCGCTATCAACAGATCAGTTTCACATGGCACGGTTAGTGTGAACCGGAGTGACTTGACACAACGCTGGCCAAACAAGGGATGCATTCGTAAATTCACTCTGGCTATCTACTCTCTAGCACACTCTCGTCTGACTGTGCTAGAGCGCAGAATAACTGATGAATTTACGAACGCTCAACACCCGTTGAATATGGCCGGTGTCGGTAAACGTCGGCAAAAAAAGCGTAATTAAATTGTTGCCAGTAGCACAGCTACAGTCACCAACGCTCTGGATGAAATGAAAACACCCTAACCAGCTTTGCTAGGGCGAGTAAAATGGTCAGAGTGAGATTTTCTCTCATTTGTGCTGGAAGTAGCTAGCAAGCTAGCCAACGTTAGCTTGGGTGCTTGACTGCCATTGTGAGGTCAGAACTCTCGGATCAACCCTACTCCTCGGCGAGAGTGAGCTCTGAACGCTCTGAGAGCGAAACGCTCTGAATTTACAAATGGACAATCTGACAACGTTCTGAATTTACAAACGCCCAGAGCACCCTCCAGATTGAATTTACGAACACACCCAATATGTAGCTACAAACAAAACAGAGTTAAATGGTTCCCGTCTGCCGGTAAGCATTAATCTATGTATACGCGTAAGTCTAGCTACATTTTCAAATATAACTTTCTAATTTTGTCAGAAAGTAGTTTTTAATGCAAGTTAAAGCATACTGTTAGTTACAGTGGCTTGCAACCGTTAGCTTGATAGCTCACTAAATAACGTTACATTTATGATCTGTGTAGTAATATTATTAAAATCAGAAATCCATTTGCACTGCTAGTTATAGCCTAATGTTAGCTAGTTACAATTGAACCTAGTTTGTAAGCTATAGCTACCTGCAGATTCATAATACAGCTATGACAATGTTTGTATTGGTAGCAGTATGAGTAGGGATTATGCTGGTTCATTGTTTAGCTAGCTACCTACATGTCTAAACAAAAGACTCCACTTCGGCCAGATTATTACATGACCCATCAAATTAACCAGGTGTGTCTGGTGGTGATAACGGCCATCTATTGCATTTCATGACACAACTACTCATTCAAGGGTTTTTCAAAACTATGAAATAACACACATGTAATCATGTAGTAACCAAAAAAGTGTTAAACATATCAAAATATATTCTTCAAAGTAGCCACCCTTTGCCTTGATGACAGCTTTTTGCACACTCTTGGCATTCTCTTGACCAGCTTCATGAGGTAGTCACCTGGAACGCACTTCAATGAACAGGTGTGCCTTGTTAAAAGTTAATTTGTGGAATTTCTTCCTTCTTAATGCGTTTGAGCCAATCAGTTGTGTTGTGATAAGGTAGGGGTGGTTTGGTAAAAGACCAAGTCCATATTATGGCAAGAACAGCTCAAATAAGCAAAGACAAAACGACAGTCCATCATTACTTTAAGACATGAAGGACAGTCAATCTGGAAAATTCAAGAACTTTGAACGTTTCTTTAAGTGCAGTTGCAAAAACCATTAAGCGCTATGATTAAACTGTCTCTAATGTGGACAGCCACAGGAAAGGAAGAGCCAGAGTTACCTCTGCTGCAGAGGATAAGTTAATTAGAGTTAACTGCACCTCGGATTGCAGCCCAAATAAATGCTTCACAGAGTTAACAGACACATCTCAACATCAACAGTTCAGCGGAAACTGTGTGAATCAGGCCTTCATGGTCGAATTGCTGCAAAGAAACCACTACTAAAGGACATCAATAAGAAAAAGAGACTTGTTTGGGCCAAGAAACACGAGCAATGGACATTAGACCGATGGAAATCTGTCCTGTGGTCTGATGAGTCCAAATTTGATTTTTGGTTCCAACCGCCGTGTCTTTGTGAGACACAGAGTAGTTAAACGGATGATCTCCGCATGTGTGTTTCCCACCGTGAAGCATGGAGGAGGAGGTGTGATGGTGTTGGGGTGCTTTGCTGGTAACATGGTCTGTGATTTATTTAGAATTAAAGGCACACATAACCAGCATGGCTACCACAGCATTCTGCAGCGATACGCCATCCTATCTGGTTTGTGCACACCTCCAGGCTGTGTAAGGGCTATTTGACCAAGAAGGAGAGTGTTGGAGTGCTGCATCAGATGACCTGGCCTACACAATCACCCGACCTCAACACAATTGAGAGGGTTTGGGATGAGTTGGACCACGGAGTGAGGGAAAAGCATCCAACAAGTGCTCAGCATATGTGGGAACTCCTTCAAGAATGTTGGAAAAGCATTCCCCATGAAGCTGGTTGAGAGAATGCTACGAGTGTGCAAAGCTGGCATCATGGCAAAGGGTGGCTACTTTGAAGAATCTAAAATGTAAAATGTATT
The DNA here is from genome assembly GCF_016432855.1 of Salvelinus namaycush. Lineage (NCBI taxonomy): Eukaryota > Metazoa > Chordata > Actinopteri > Salmoniformes > Salmonidae > Salvelinus > Salvelinus namaycush. Next base: position 3,513,775 of record NC_052338.1, on the reverse strand, counting down.
TTAATTTGTTTACTACATGATTACATATGACGGAGCGGTCTTCTGGTCAGGCTCCGTAGACGGGCACATTGCTAACCGCTCCCGAGTAAACTACTCGCCAATGTCCAGTCTCTTGACAACAAGGTAGACGAAATTCGAGCAAGGGTTGCCTTCCAGAGAGACATCAGAGATTGTAACGTTCTTTGTTTCACGGAAACATGGCTCACTCGGGATACGTTATCAGAGTCAGTACAGCCACCCGGTTTCTTCACGCATCGCGCCAACAGAAACAAACATCTCTCTGGTAAGAAGAAGGGCGGGGGTGTATGCCTTATGATTAACGAGTCGTGGTGTGATCATAACAACATACAGGAACTCAAGTCCTTTTGTTCACCTGGCCTAGAAATCCTTACAATCAAATGCAGACCGCATTATCTACCAAGAGAATTCTCTCAGATTATAATCACAGCCTGTATATCCCCCCCCAAGCAGACACCTTGACAGCCCTGAAAGAACTTCATTGGACTTTATGTAAACTGGAAACCACATATCCTGTGCATTTATTGTAGCTGGGGATTTTAACAAGGCTCCCTAAATTTTATCAGCATATTGAATGCGAGACCCGGGCTGGCAAAATTCTGGATCATTGCTACTCTAACTTCCGCGACGCATACAAAGCCCTCCCTCGCCCCCCTTTCAGCAAATCTGACCACGACTCCCTTTTGTTGCTCCCAGCCTAGAGACAGAATCTAAAACAGGAAACGCCCGTGCTCAGGTCTGTTCAACGATGGTCTGACCAATCGGATTCCACGCTTCAAAATTGCTTCGATCACGTGGACTGGGATATGTTCCGGATAGCCTCAGACAACAACATTAATGTATACGCTGATTCGGTGAGTGAGTTTATTAGCAAGTGCATCAGTGATGTTGTACCCATGGTGACTATTAAAACCGTGGATTGATGGCAGCTTTCGCTCAAAACTGAAAGCGCGAACCACTGCTTTTAATCCTGGCAAGGCGACTGGAAACATGACCGAATACAAACAGTGTAGTTATTCCCTCCACAAGGCAATCAAACAAGCTAAGCGTCAGTAACGAGACAAAGTAGAGTCGCATTTCAACGGCTTAGACACGAGACGTATAGTTGAAGTCGGATGTTTACATACACTTAGGTTGGAGTCATTAAAACTCGTTTTTCAACCACTTCACAAATGTCTTGTTTAACAAACTATAGTTATGGCAAGTCGGTTAGGACATTTACTTTGTTGACTCAGGAAGAGTCTTTTCAGAAATGCCTCATGCAGATATTTAGTGTAAAATGTACGGTTATAAATCAGGGCCCCAGGAGATTGAGAGAGACAGGGAAGGTGGAAGAGAGTGTGGAGAGGTGGAGAGAGAGAGAAGGGGAGGCATGAGAGAGCAAAGGGAGTGCAATGGAGAATGCAGTGAGCATAGCTGTACAGTATGTGTTTGAGAGCACTCACTGCAGGCTGTCCCAGGCAGTAGCCGTAGCTGGCATGCGTGGGGTGGTGGTGGTGGGCCGGGTAGTGCAGGCTGGCACGGGGGTAGGAGACGGTGTGGCCACTCCAGGCCTCCTGAACACCGCTGGTCCACTGGGAGCTGAAGCCTGCTGGGCTCATGGCCGTCTTACTGCTGTGGTATCCTCTCACTGCTGCACTGGGCTGAGGGAGGACGGGGGACAAATGTTACCGCTCAAAAATAATATAAGAAATGCCATTTAGCAGACATTTTTATCCAAAGGGAGTTACAGTTGTGCGTGTATACATTTTCATATGGATGACCCCAGTGGGAACTAAACTCACGATCTTGCCGTTGCAAGCGTCATACTGAGCTACAAGTTGGCCTTTCTCTCCATGCAAGCCCTCACAACCGGTTGCCCACACATTTACCTGAAACCATAGCAGAAGGGGCGGGGGGAGGCTGTTGATGAAAGATCTCCATTCTGGGCATTCTGGAATGTTCTCACTTTCTTTTCTCTCACTCCCATTCGCTCCTGAGCAGCTGTCGAGAAACCCCCCCTCCAAAGCCACCAGTCACGGTCGAGATGTGTTCTTGCTAGAAATGTGCCGATGGGTTTGATAAGATGCTTGGATTAGAGTCTGGCAGCGTGCAGCCCGTTTGGCATGATGTGTGGGTATTAGCAGGGCACAGGAGCTACTGTGGTAAATCTTGCTGACAGGCAAAGCTTACACTGCTCTAAGAGGAATGCCTGTAGCCTACTACGACTACTGGAGCAAGGAGAACTCTGGAACTACAGAAGCTGGTCTTTGACGTACACACTGAGAGAGATGGAATGACAAAATTAGAGATGGAAAGAGTGATAAAGAAAATAAAAGACTGACAGAGAACAATATCTGTGAATTATGATGACGTCCCACAAGTCAATCAATTTCCTACAGGCATTTTGATTCAAATTCCACTCTGCTGTCATGTCTACAGATTATGCTTGTGAATTATGAGAACCAAATATGAACAGCCATATTTTAGTTTAGTGTAACTGTGAGGCATGCGAAGTAAAGCCACCTGAGACGAATTGCAACTATACATCACGGCCAAACATTAACAGTCTTGTTTATGCGTATGTTAGATTTTCACAGGGGTCAGGGGTCGCCTCACTGGGGGGAGACTCTGGAGAGAGCGATGGATGCAATCTGGCCACACAGCTGTGTTCCCAAACCCCTTCAGTCTAATGCGCTGGATCGCAGAGGAGACCGGTGGGAAAAAGGTCAGAGTTCACCTAAATAAATAGGATCCGAAGCGACAGGTTTACGGTGTGTGCTAATAAAAGGCAGGTGGAGACGGTTCCCACCGAAAGCAGGATAAATGCATTTCTACTGTGTCAGTCTATAAAGTGCCCTTATGGCTTCACTAAAACACATAGAAATACTGTAGAGGGAGTGTTCGTCAATGAGTCAATACTAGCTATGTGTGGGCAGGAGATAGCATTGAAGTACGCATCAATGGCGACAACTAATGTGCAGTATCCAGAGCAGCCATGGCTATTATACAGCCATAATCGGAAGAGTAGCATTAAGAGCAGACCAACGCTTTCATTCCTTCATCGCAATGTCCGATACTTTAAGGGAGGTATTCACCAGTTCGTAGAGTTTAAGTGCCGCCTACAGCTAAGCAACCATGTTCATTGGGCTTATAAATGAGGACTATTCAGGCAGACTTTCAGAAAAAGGCATATCGTTTTCCCATTCAGAGGTATTTCTGCAGGCCAATAACACTCTGGGGAGAGATATGTTTCATATGTTTCCTACACATGAGTTATACAAGACTACAGTCATTGACATGCAGCTGAAGGTCCTACGGGCACAAAGATATTCAGCCACATCATTCGGGGAAGGGGGCTGTTTCTTAAAACACGAAGGGGAGATCTGAGGGTCTTGACAGTCCAGGACTGGAATGTGTGATTGTTCCCCAGACTCTGGCTTCGTAACACAGGTTTTCAGCAGCTCGTCAGAGCCTTACACACTGCGCATATTTCTCAATTTAATATGAGGGCCAATCGGCTCTGGTTACACAAGTCTTTTCCTGTTCCGAGGGGGATGTTTGACTTGCGGATGAACAGATGTGCATGCAATCAGATGTGTAAACGTAGAACTTCTAGATTGATACAAATCGCCATAGTTTGGGGACAAGGGTGGTGTGATTTTTTTTCTGACGGGGGAGTTATAGAAAAAAATAATGGCCGCACTGAAGTCATCTATATCGGTCAGCTAATACGGGATTAGTAAAGGCCCAGTGCACCACTTTTGTGAAATACATTTTACTAAATGTATTTGAGTGTTTACCAGCATTTGTAACTTGAGTCTGATAATTATCTGTACAAAACAGTTAATCTGTGGAATATAAAAATACTTGCTTGTGTCACGCTGTATAATGATAGGAGACAAGTGCAGGAATACGTAATATGGTGTTTTTTATTTTCTCCACCCAAACAAAAGAGCGAGGTGCAAACCTCTGAATAATACACAGGACGAGACCCGTAAAACAAGTGCACAATAACACGTAGCATGGAAGCCGATACAACAGCACAGGTACTCACAGGACCAACGGTAACAATAACTGATGAGGACAATGGGGAACAGAGGGCACATATAAAACATACTAATCAGGGGGAATGGGAACCAGGTGTGCGTAATGAGACAAGACAGTCCGGGGTTGGTGGTAATGCATCCAGTTCAGTGACGCCTAGAAGGCCGGTGACGTAGACCTCCGGAGCTGGTGAACGGAATGAGCAGCAGTACCGCGGGGATCCATGACATCTTGATATATGTTTTCCAGTTTCTTGAAATATTCATTTAAAAAAAATGTGTACCCAGTTTTTCCCCTCCAATTTCGTGGTATCCAATTGGTAGTTACAGTCTTGTCTCATCGCTGCAACTCCCGTACGGACTCGGGAGAGGCGAAAGTCGAGAGCCGTGCGTCCTCCGAAACAACCAAGCCTGCACTGCTTCTTGACACAATGCCCACTTAACCCGGAAGCCAGCCGCACCAATGTGTCGGAGGAAACACCATGCACCTGGCAACCATATCATCGTGCACTGCGCCCGGCCCGCCACAGGAGTCGCTAGTGCACAATGGGACAAGGACATCCCTGCCGGTCAAACCCTCCCCTAACCCAATTGTGCATTGCCCCATGGGTCTCCCGGTCGCGGCAGAGCCTGGACTCGAACCCAGAATCTCTAGTGGCACAGCTACAACTGCGATGCAGTGCCTTATATCACTGCGCCACTCGGGAGGCCGTAAATGCAACTTATTTATATGTGAAAACTGAAATGGTCTACTCACTTTATCCATTTTAGTTGACGCTCTTATCCAGAGCAACTTACAGCAGTGAGTGTATACATTTTCGAAACCCGCAACCCTAGCATTGCAAGAGCCATGCTCTACCAACTGAGCCACATCACATCATCACAAACCATTGACAGTGCCTTCGGAAAGTATTCAGACCCCTTGACTTTTTCCACATTTTGCTACGTTACAGCCTTATTCTAAAATGGATTAAAAATAAATAAATCCTCAGCAATCTACACACAATACCCAATAATGACAAAGCGAAAACAGGTTTTTTGAAATGTTTGCAAATCTATAAAAAATAAATAAATAACAGAAATACCTTATCTACATAAGTATTCAGACCCTTTGCTATGAGATTCGAAATTGAGCTCAGATTCATCCTGTTTCCATTGATGATCCTTGAGATGTTTCTACAACTTGATTGAAGTCCACCTGTGGTAAATTCAATTGATTGGACATGATTTGGAAAGGCACACACCTGTCTATATAAGGTCCCACAGTTGACAGTGCATGTCAGAGCAACAACCAAGCCATGGTTGTTGTCCGTAGAGATCTGAGAACCATACTTATGTAAATAAAATATTTCATTTGTTTTTTTCTTTTAATAAATTAGCAAAAATTTCTAAAAACGTGCTTTTGCTTTGTCCATATGGGATATTGTGTGTAGTTTGATGAGGTAAAAAAATGATTTAATCAATTTTAGAATAAAGCTGTAACGTAACAAATTGTGGAAAATGTCAAGGGGTTCGCGTACTTTCCAAAGGTACTGTATGTCTCAATGTACAAACCTAGATGGCCTAGCCTATGTACAATACAGTAATGTACATTTACATTAACTGGTTTGTAAGGATGGTAAATTAATACTTTGTTTTCTATGTTATTTGATCAAGAAAAATATTGCTACAGACGTCTATATCGGTCCACTCATACTAGTAAAGGCCCAGTGCACTACTTTAGTGAATTTATTTAATTTTTATTAACTTTTTTAATGATTTTTCAGGGTGTGCTGCAGCACCCTCAGCACCCCTACTTCCCCCAGCTATGCAAATCAGGTACCAGGCTCTTTAAATGCATATCCATCTTAAGCCATTCAAGCCTCTAACTTTAAACACTGTACTTCCTACTTTAAGCTATATCATGCCATCTCAAACAATACAATAGAAGGTCTATAACAGGGGCTTGGATTCATATTTATTCCAGAAAGTCCCCTTTTATATCATAATGCGTTCCGCAAACAGAGGGATGTGCGTCATCTTCTTGGTTACAAGATATTTATTCAGTCTGAGGGAGAAGAACAATGTAATGATTTATATTCAACATATTGGGGGTGTTATCTGTACCATTTGTTCCCCCCCCAAAAAAATACAAGTCCCATAAGTCAGGGGGGATAAATGCCTCACCTTCAATAATGAGTAAGCGAGTTGCTACGACATTAATACATTGAGGAGTTAAGGAACCAAAGCACATCTCACAGTGACTGCATCCCAAATGGCACCCTATTCCCTTCAGGGCTTTAGCCCATAGAGCTCTGGTCAAAAGTAGTTCACTATACTGCCATTTGGGAAGCATCCAGTGTCTCTCAGAATACCATTTTTAATGTGTGAGGCTGCTCTCTTCCTTTCCACCCTCTCTTCCCCTCAGTAAAACTGTGTGAGGAAGGAAGGGTGCCCAGGACAGACATGTATGGAACACAGAGCTCATTTGTGCTCCCTGTAACATGAACAAGGCCCCTTTATGTATTACGTAGTTGATAGACCTATGTACTATAAAAGTACCAAACATATTTTGAGAGCAGTGGGAGTCCACTAAAGACAGTAATCAGCTCTCAACGTGAATATAAACTCCGGAACTCTTGGGTTAATCTCACCACGTGGTTCCCCCTCAGAAGAATACGATCTGACAAAACGATTCCTCGCTTTCCAGGAAATATATGGGACCATGAAATCCCAGGCACAAACCGAAAACAACCTCTTCTGAAGTGGTGTGAAAACCAACTATAGCCAATTACAGACATGTCCGATTGCTTTTGTATTGAGGTGATTGAACAGAAAGGGCCTGGGATCGGGGGAGACACTTAAGTGTTTTAGTACTATATCTCTTGACACAATGATGAAAATGATCATGGCCTCTAAACCTTCAAGCTGCATACTGGATCCTATTCCTACTAAACTGCTGAAAGAGCTGCTTCCTGTGCTTGGCCCTCCTATGTTGAACATAATAAACAGCTCTCTATCCACCGGATGTGTACCAAACTCACTAAAAGTGGCAGTGATAAAGCCTCTCTTGAAAAAGCCAAACCTTGACCCGGAAAATATAAAAAACTATCGGCCTATATCAAATCTTCCATTCCTCTCAAAAATTTTAGAAAAAGCTGTTGCGCAGCAACTCACTGCCTTTCTGAAGACAAACAATGTATACGAAATGCTTCAGTCTGGTTTTAGACCCCATCATAGCACTGAGACTGCACTTGTGAAGGTGGTAAATGACCTTTTAATGGCGTCAGACCGAGGCTCTGCATCTGTCCTCGTGCTACTAGACCTTAGTGCTGCCTTTGACACCATCGATCACCACATTCTTTTGGAGAGACTGGAAACCCAAATTGGTCTACACGGACCAGTTCTGGCCTGGTTTAGATCTTACCTGTCGGAAAGATATCAGTTTGTCTCTGTGAATGGTTTGTCCTCTGACAAATCAACTGTGCATTTCGGTGTTCCTCAAGGTTCCGTTTTAGGACCACTATTGTTTTCACTATATATTTTACCTCTTGGGGATGTTATTCGAAAACATAATGTTAACTTTCACTGCTATGCGGATGACACACAGCTGTACATTTCAATGAAACATGGTGAAGCCCCAAAATTGCCCTCGCTAGAAGCCTGTGTTTCAGACATAAGGAAGTGGATGGCTGAAAACTTTCTACTTTTAAACTCGGACAAAACAGAGATGCTTGTTCTAGGTCCCAAGAAACAAAGAGATCTTCTGTTAAATCTGACAATTCATCTTGATGGTTGTAAAGTCGTCTCAAATAAAACTGTGAAGGACCTCGGCGTTACTCTTGACCCTGATCTCTCTTTTGACGAACATATCAAGACTGTTTCAAGGACAGCTTTTTTCCATCTACGTAACATTGCAAAAATCAGAAATTTTCTGTCCAAAAATGATGCAGAAAAATTAATCCATGCATTTGTTACTTCTAGGTTAGACTACTGCAATGCTCTACTTTCCGGCTACCCGGATAAAGCACTAAATAAACTTCAGTTAGTGCTAAATACGGCTGCTAGAATCCTGACTAGAACCAAGAAATTTGATCATATTACTCCAGTGCTAGCTTCCCTACACTGGCTTCCTGTTAAGGCAAGGGCTGATTTCAAGGTTTTACTGTTAACCTATAAAGCGTTACATGGGCTTGCTCCTACCTATCTTTCCGAGTTGGTCCTGCCGTACATACCAATACGTACGCTACGGTCACAAGACGCAGGCCTCCTAATTGTCCCTAGAATTTCTAAGCAAACAGCGGGAGGCAGGGCTTTCTCCTATAGATCTCCATTTTTATGGAACAGTCTGCCTACCCATGTGAGAGACGCAGACTCGGTCTCAACCTTTAAGTCTTTACTGAAGACTTATCTCTTCAGTAGGTCATATGATTGAGTGTAGTCTGGCCCAGGAGTGTGAAGGTGAACGGAAAGGCTCTGGAGCAACGAACCGCCCTTGCTGTCTCTGCCTGGCCGGTTCCCCTCTCTCCACTGGGATTCTCTGCCTCTAACCCTATTACAGGGGCTGAGTCACTGGCTTACTGGTGCTCTTTCATGCCGTCCCTAGGAGGGGTGCGTCACTTGAGTGGGTTGAGTTACTGACGTGATCTTCCTGTCTGGGTTGGCGCCCCCCCTTGGTTTGTGCTGTGGTGGAGATCTTTGTTGGCTATACTCGGCCTTGTCTCAGGATTGTAAGTTGGTGGTTGAAGATGTCCCTCTAGTGGTGCGGGGGCTGTGCTTTGGCAAAGTGGGTGGGGTTATATCCTTCCTATTTGGCCCTGTCCGGGGGTTTCTTCGGATGGGGCCACAGTGTCTCCTGACCGCTCCTGTCTCAGCCTCCAGTATTTATGCTGCAGTAGTTTATGTGTCGGGGGGCTAGGGTCAGTTGGTTATACCTGGAGTACTTCTCCTGTCTTATCCAGTGTCCTGTGTGAATTTAAGTATGCTCTCTCTAATTCTCTCGTTCTCTCTTTCTTTCTCTCTCTCTGAGAACCTGAGCCCTAGGACCATACGTCAGGACTACCGGGCATGATGACTCCTTGCTGTCCCCAGTCCACCTGGCCTTGCTGCTATTCCAGTTTCAACTGTTCTGCCTGCGTTTACGGAACCCCTACCTGTCCCAGACCTGCTGTTTTCAACTCTTAATGATCGGCTATGAAAAGCCAACTGAGATTTATTCCTGATTATTATTTGACCATGCTTGTCATTTATGAACATTTTGAAAATCTTGGCTCTCTCTAATTTTCTCCTTCTATCTTTCTTTCTCTCAGAGGACCTGAGCCCTAGGACCATACGTCGGGACTACCGGGCGTGGTGACTCCTTGCTGTCCCCAGTCCGCCTGGCCTTGCTGCTATTCCAGTTTCAACTGTTCTGCCTGCGGTTATGGAACCGCCACCTGTCCCAGACCTGTTGTTTTTCAACTCTTAATGATCGGCTATGAAAAGCCAACTGAAAATTATTCATGATTATTATTTGACCATGCTTGTCACTTATGAACATTTTTGAACATCTTGGCATAGTTCTGTTATAATCTCCACCCGGCACAGCCAGAAGAGGACTGGCCACCCCTCATAGCCTGGTTCCTCTCTAGGTTTCTTCCTAGGTTTTGGCCTTTCTAGGGAGTTTTTCCTAGCCACCGTGCTTCTACACCTGCATTACTAGCTGTTTGGGGTTTTAGGCTGGGTTTCTGTACAGCACTTCGAGATATTAGCTGATGTACGAAGGGCTATATAAAATAAACTTGATTGAAATAAAACTATGTGAAATCCTGCAGTGGCATGGTATCCCTGTGCAATATCGACTTTCTCGTAAGATGCGTCTAATAACCCGAAGCTACAGCCCTTTTATTTCATAAGTTATCTAACAGTATCTTTCTTTTTTTCTAGGGATGTTAGGATGCATGCCGAACATAATTACAGTATATAGAAGAAAAAAATCCCTGTTGTTCCCTGTTATCTGCCTATATCCTTGGGGCTGTGTTGATGTTAGGTCCATTTGGTCTGCAAGGAGAGCTGAGTCTCCAGCCTTCATCTCTATTCCAGGTCGGTGTGTCTGGGAGGCTTGTTGGGGGGGGGGGGGCTGTGACTTCCCAAAGACAGTCAGATCCCAGACAGTGATGCCCTAGCTAAGCTTCCTGTCTGCCTCGTTTTGCTTTGGCTCTCCATCGAAGGAGCAGAGGTCCCACCTCAAAGAACTGTTCCTCCCCTTTCTCCCTTACGAAAAAAAAGATTGCAGTCAGAGTGCAGTCCGACTGCACTGCGCGGCAAATACCGCGTCCAAAATAAAATACCGCGTCCAGCAAATACCGCGTCCAAAATAAAATACTGCGTCCAGCAAATACCGCGTCCAAAATACCACAGTCGACTGCAGTTACTGCACTTTTACTGCAGTTTCAAAACTACCATCTTTTTTTTGTAAGGGCTCCATTGTGCTGTCTCCTGTACAGTTGAGACTTTATGGATTTTCCAACATTTACGTTGACATAGAAACCAGCATTACACGGATGTAAACATCACTTGCGAGGTCTCATTCGAAACCGATAAAAAATGATGCTCGTCATTCAGAAAGTTCCAAGGAGAAATTAGCAGTTTCAGGGCGAGAGACTCCGACCAACACAAAAGTCATCCCAGATAGCATTAGGTTTAGGATATTGTCTTCCAGAGAAACCTCCACGCCTCTTTATGAAAGAGATCCAGCCTAGCTGCCCCCCCCCCCCCCCCCCACCTGGCTTCCTGAAACCTGCGTTGCATGAAATGGGCACCTCTGTCCCAGGTGCTCTCCATCGCGTACCGTCCCTACACAAGTCACTTTGCAACATGCTGCCTCGTTTTTCTGTCAGTACCTCTGTCAGAACTCGCCACATGAGGCTGGGTGGGGAGGGAAACGCTACTGGTTCCATGGGTCATTGCCCCCCTCCTCCCTCACCAACCGAGGCAGAGGACTGCATGGGTTTACGATTCTTTCTGGGCTGTTTCTCTACAGAGGGTTGAGAGTGAGAACTTACCCTAGGGCCTACTGTAACTCTATCTAGAGCAGGGGGCTGAAAGGGGCCAACTTTCTCTCTCTCTCGCTCTTAACCTGCTTCTTTTCATGGTCAAAACACTTGAAGATCCGAGACAGTGGCTGGCTGGAGACATGCTGGAGGAGTGTAACCAAGGCAACCAGGTCCATTGAATTCTACCGTGCAAAAATACTGTGGGGTATAGGTAAATAATGCACGCTCGAGAATGCCCTTCAAGCTAATCAGAAACAAGTATTTAACAATGCCATGGTTTAAACAACTAAAAACTTACCAGTTGTGCAGTGTGCCAATATCTTCAAGAATTTGACACAGACAGAAATTTGACACATAGAAAACTAAGCATTGTTTATTCCAGTTCGACGAGACAAGAATTACGTCTTCTGTAAACAGAGCTCTGACACTGGACAGTGGTGTGAAGCCCTCAGAAGTTTTGATAAGGTGATTTACTGGGTTGTCTCTGACCTGAGAAACTCCCTGGTGAACCAAGATGCGCCATTCTACAAAGGAGCCCCCGAACCTGACACATGTCTGAGTCTTATCCATCCTCTCCAAATATTTTCCTTGGCCCTGACACATGTTTATGCACTGATGAACCTGGGGCCGGGGGGGGGGGGGGGTGTTGGGTAGCGCTGTGAAGCCGGATGTGAAGCCCCCTGCATCCTGGAGTTCTTCTCTTCTGGGATGTGACTGACTGACTCGTCTACAGTTGTTACCGCAGGCTCCTAGGCTGCGTCCCAAATGACTCCGACTTCCGTACATAGTGCACGACTATGGGCCCTGGTCAAAAGAAATACACTATACAGGGAATAGGGTGCCATTTGGGACACATCTCTAGTCTCAAGGGCTGCTCTGCTTGGCCTTGTGATAACTAAACCCTCTCCAGCACTCCTGGAGCTCTCTTCAATGACCCATGTTTGGATACGTTTTGAAAAGAAGCAGTGGTTCACCCCCCACTGGAGAAAAGACTAAAACATTTACAAAAAGGTACTTCAGGAAAAAGGGCAGACTGAGGCTATGACCATATACAGTCATTGGAGCGGCAAAACAAGAACTTACTGCTTTCTTACGAGGAATGGGAGCGGTAAAGCCAATGCAAGAATGGTAATCTACCCAGCGACAAGGTTCATTATGACATAAGTACACGCCTCTGACACTTCACACCAGAGAACAGGCAGTGCTGTCAAAGCCGAAATGCCATGCTGTAACCTGTTAACAGAGGTACCGAACACCCAAACGCTGTGTAGAGTGCCTGTTAATGCCAGTGTGCTAGCTATGATTACAGCAGTTATCCACTGGTTCACCCACACTGTGTCTAAGTGGCTCACACCTACACAGGAATGCTCTGACACCAGACCCAGCTCTCTCACTCTTTTTCTCTCTGCATGTCTCTCTCTCTTTCCTCTCCTCGTCTATCAATCTCTCAATCTCCCTGTCTCTCGCTGTCTCTTTATTCTCTCTCTCCTTCTCTGTCTCTTAATTTAATTTGCCCCGCCCTATCCCGCTCTTCATCGCCCTCCCTCCCACTCCTTCCATTCCCTCCCTCCCATCCTCCGTTCTCCCTCTCTCAGTCAGGAGATGGCGGATGCATGTGATTGCCCGAGGCCCCTCAGTAGAAGAGAGTAAATCCCTGGTGACACACAGAGGGGCATCCCATTAGAACAACACCTGTGCACTGGCAGGTACAGTCTCATGTGTCCATTAAGTGATGCAGCATGCTCAGTAGTCTGTACTCAAAGTGCTGGGGAGGAGTAACATACAGACTGGCTTTAATTACATCGAAGCAATTACACCTCTGCCTAAAACCAGTGGAAATTAACCAGTCAATCTGTATGCTTAGCTTTCATTCCAAAAGTACCTCAATGACTGCTTCATTATATTTTTTGTGAAAACATTAACATAAAGTAACTACACTGAGTGTACAAAACATTAAGAACACCTGCTTTTTCATGACAGACTGACCAGGTGAATGCAGGTGAAAGCTGTGATCCCGTATTGATGTCACTTGTTAAATCCACTTCAAATCAGTGTAGCTGAAGGGGAGGAGTCGGGTTAAAGAAGGATTTTTAAGCCTTGAGACAATTGAGACATGGATTGTGTATGTGTGCCATTCAGAGGGTGAATGGGCAAGATTTAAGTACCTTTGAACGGGGTATGGTACTAGGGGCCAGGCGCACTGGTTTGTGTCAACAACTGCGACGCCGCTGGGTTTTTCATGCTCAACAGTTTCCCATGTGTATCAAGAATGGTCCGCCACCCAAAGGACATCCAGCCAATTTGACACGACTGTGGGAAGCGTGGGAGTCAACATAGACCAGCATACCTTTGGAATGCTTCCGACGCCTTCTAGAGTCCATGTCCCGACGAATTGAAGCGGGGGGGTCAACATAGACCAGCATACCTGTGGAACGCTTCCGACGCCTTCTAGAGTCCATGTCCCGACGAATTGAGGCTGTTCTGAGTCTAGCGGCAGTGGAGTCTTGCGTCTGTTAGAACGAGGGTGAAACAGCTGCCCCTCTCCCAGTGTAGTGAGGTGACATAGTGTGTTCTGTGGCAGTGTCTGTCAGAGATGACTGTGTCACAAATGGCACCTTATTCTCTATACAGCGCATTACTTTTGACTAGAGCCCAATGGGCCCTTTTCAAAAGTAGGGAGATACAGTGACAAGTAAAAGTATGTGAACCCTTTGGAATTACCTGGATTTCTGCATAAATTGGTCATCACATTTGATCTGATTTTCATCTAAGACAACAAGAGACAAACATACTGTGCTTAAACTAATAACATACAAATGATTGTATTTTTCTTGTCTATATTGAATACATCATTTAAACATTCACAGTGTAGGTTGGAAGAAGTATGTGAACCCCTAGGCTAATGACTTCTCCAAAAGCTAATTGGAGTCAGGGGTCAGCTAACCTGGAGTGCAATCAGTGAGACGAGATTGGAGATGTTGGTTAGAGCTGCCTTGCCCTATAAAAAAACACTCACAAAATTTGAGTTTGCTATTCACAAGAAGCAATGCCTGATGTGAACCATGCCTTTGAACAAAAGAGATCTAAGAATAGTTGACTTGCATAAATCTGGAAAGGGTTACAAAAGTATCTCTAAAAGCCTTGATGTTCATCAGTCCACGGTAAGACAAATTGTCTATAAATGGAGAAAGTTCAGCACTGCTGCTACTCTCCCCATTTCTTGGAAGATTTTCCAAGATGGCGTAGCAGTGGGATGTTTTGATTGTCTTGTCCCGTCCATTGTATATATCGTTTCTTTCTTCGTATATATTTTGTATATGTTTTTAATCTCATTTTTCCATCTACGGATTGAACATACTCTCCTGCAACCCGCCTCACACAATGTGGTATGGATCAGCTATTTTTTTTATACTTTAGAACCGTAACCCCCTTCAGAAGCTAGCCAGCTAACTAGCTAGTAGTCAGTTAGCCACTGCTAGTTAGCCATTACTGTTAACTCTAACCTCTGCCAGCTTCAGCCCGGTCAATTCCTGCCAGCCTGCACAGCGCGATATCAACCCAGAGCATATCTCACCCTCACCCGTAGCACGCGCTCCCCAAAGCCAACTCCTCCTTTGGCTGCCTTTCCTTCCAGTTCTCTGCTGCCAATGACTGGAACGAATTGCAAAAATCACTGAAGCTAGAGACTTATTTCTCCCTCACTAACTTTAAGCATCAGCTGTCAGAACAGCTTACCGATCATTGCACCTGTACATAGCCCATTTGTAAATAGCCCACCCACCAAACTACCCCATCCCCATATTATTGTTTGGTCGCCAGGTCGCAGTTGTAAATGAGAATTTCTTCTCAACTGGCTTACCTGGTTAAATAAAGGTGAAATAAAAAAAATACTTAGGGGCCATCCTGCAAAGATGACTGACAGAGCACAGCGCAGCATGCTCAATGAGCTTAAGAAGAATCCTAGAGTGTCAGCTAAGGACTTACAGAAATCTCTGGAACATGCTAACGAGTCTTCGATACGTAAAACACTAAACAAGAATGGTGTTCATGGGAGGACACTACGGAAGAAGCCAATGCTGTCCAAAAAAACCATTGCTGCACGTCTGAAGTTTGCAAAAGTGCACCTGCATGTTCCACAGCTCTACTGGCAAAATATTCTGTGGACAGATGAAACTACAGTTGAGTTGTTTGGAAGGAACACACAATACTATGTGTGGAGAAAAAAAGGCACAGCACATCAACCTCATCCTAACTGCAAAGTCAGAGTCCTGACCTCAACCCAAATGAGATGCTATGGCATGACCTCAGAGAGCAGTTCACACCAGACATCCCAAAAATATTGCTGCACTGAAACAGTTTTGTAAAGAGGAATGGTCCAAAATTCCTCCCAAAATTCCTCCTGTCTGATCTGCAACTACAGAAAACGTTTGGTTGAAGTTATTGCTGCCAAAGGAGGGTCAACCAGTTATTAAATCCAAGGGTTTACATTCTTTTTCCACCGTGCACTGTGAATGTTTACACGGTGTGTTCAATAAAGACATGAAAACGTATAATTGTTTGCTATTAGTTTAAGCAGACTGTTTTTCTATTGTTGTGATCTAGATGACGATCAGATCAAATTTTATGACCAATTTATGCAGAAATCCAGGTATTTCCAAAGGGTTCACATACTTTTTCTTGACACTGTATATAGGGTGTCATTTGGTACGCACCCTGAGAGACTGAGAAGGTTGTCCTGCAGTGTCCTTGGGTCTGCTGCCTGCGTTCCCTAGCTCCAGATGGGCCAGGGTGCAGCGGGTGCTGCAGCACCTCTCTGCATGACGTGCACTTGGACTCCAGATGCCTTGCTGCTATCTCTGGGGCCAGATACCCTTCAACCCCAAACTTTTGCTGCACTGTACTGTACCTTCAAAACTCACACATCTGTGTGCACACACATTGGTCCTAAACGTCACAACAAAATTAACTATCTCCAAGAGCCTGCAGTTTCCCCTCAGCCTGTAAATTCTCTCTCTCCCTCCCATGGAGGAAGGGAAATTAAGAATTAAGACAAGCGCAAAAGAAAACGAACCAAGGCGGGAATGAAGTTGGAGAAATACTGCCGTCCTCCAATAATAACAGTTCTCGATAAAATTATATTTTCTCAACACTGTCTCCACAAGATGTTAAATTTAAATTCAATAATGTTTTTTTTTCTCAAATGAGAATTGCACTGTTTGGCTTAGAGTTGCAGCTGTGAGTTTCTCATATAAGGCTTGGATCCAGAATGACTCATCGAACTGCTTGTAGGAATTGTTGTACGCAGCCATCAAGGTCAAGGTTCCATGAGGCGCTCTTCCATAGAACTTCTCCCTGTCTGAATATAGCCCTCGTAATTGCTTAACCTTGCTTGCATTATTTCTCATTCTCCTGAAGAAGGTGCTGTTCAATTTTGAGCAAGACAACTATTTACAACGTCACTGAATTAAGGAACGACTCAAACGGTTGTCCATTTCTCCATGAGGATGTTAACCTTCAAAAGCGTTTGCAGCTTATTGAAAGAAAGCGCTGACCATGAACCAACTTCTTCTTAAAGATCTTGTTTGTACTAAAGGGCGCACTCTGGAGAATGTTCAAGAAGCACAATCTCACTATATCAGGGACACCTCATTCGGTCTTGCAATATAATACCCGTGAGGCTTGATAGCTTTTAAATGCTACACAATTTTTTGTTAAAATGTATTTGTTTTTTAAAATATAATTTGTATCCCTTTTTCACAATATCCAATTTGAAGTTAGTCTTGTCCCATTGCGGCAACTCCCATACGGACTTAGGAGAGGCGAAGGTCGATAGCTGTGGGTCCTCCAAACCTTGACCCCGTCAAGCCGCACTGCTTCTTAACACAATGCTCACTTAACCAGAAGTCAGCCGCACCAACGTGTTGGAGGAAACACCGTACACCTGGCGACCGTGTCAGCGTGCACGCGCCCAGCCCGCCACAGGAGCAGCTAGAGCGCGATGGGACAAGGACATCCCGGCCGGCCAAACCCTCCCCTCCTCAGCACCTTATCCAAAGTTGTTGAGAGATTAGTTTTTAATCAACTTCTCGAGCACAAACCTCTTTATGAACTACAATCTTGCTTAAAAACAGCTCATTCCACTGTTACTTGCCTTATCCACCTTTTTGACCACATTAAGCAGGAAAGTGAGAAGGGGAACTATACAGGTAGGGTCATGTTAGACTTGCAGAAAGCTTTTGACACTATAAACCAGGATATTCTCCTGATGAAACTGAAACGCATGGGTCTAAATGATGTAGTAGTGAATTGGTTTAGGTCTAAGAAATATTCTGTGGAGTACCGCAGAGATACATTTTAGGGATTCCCTTATTTCTTAAATACGTTATTGATATGCCAGATACAGTAAAGTGCAAACTCCTGCTTTATGCTGATTCAGCCATACTGGTATCAGAGAAAGATACAGTTTATATAGAGGAGACCCTGAGTAAGGAATTGCATTTTGTTAGAGATTGGTTGGTTGATTGACAACAAATTGTCACTACATCTGGGAAAAAACGGAATAGATTTTGTTTGGAACAAAACGTAGATTGCTTAGGGCTGACAAGATAAAGGTGAACTGCGCAGGCAAGGATATTGAATCTAAAACAAGTGTATCTTATCTTGGTGTGTCACTAGATCAATCCCTTTCTGGAGACCCGATTGCTGCTAAAATTCTTTCGAAAATGGCGAACAAATTGACATTTTTTATATCGTAACACTAGATATGTTAACATTAAAGTCAAGAAACTGCTCGTCTCAACCTTGACTCGGTGTCATTTTGATTTATGCCTGCTCTGCTTGGTATAGTGGGCTATCAAAAGAGAATGCAAATCAAATCAAAGTTTATTTGTCACGCGCATCGAATACAACAGGTGTAGTAGACCTTACAGTGAAAAGCTCACTTACAGCGCACAAAAGGTATTAGGTGAACAATAGGTAAGTAAAGAAATAAAAACGACAGTAAAAAGACAGTGAAAAATAACAGCAGCAAGGCTATATACAGTAGCGAGGCTACATACAGGCAGCGGGTTAGTCGGGCTGATTGAGGTAGTATCTACATGTAGATATGGTTAAAGTGACTATGCATATATGATAAACGGAGAGTAGCAGTAGCGTACAAGAGGGGTTGGCGGGACACAATGCAGATTGCCCCCGCATATTGGCCAACCGGGCTCTGGTTGGTCGGGCCAATTGAGGTAGTATATACATGAATGTATAGTTAAAGTGACTATGCATATATGATAAGCAGAGAGTAGCAGCGGCGTATAAGAGGGGTTGGGGGGGGCACACAAGGCAAATAGTCCGGGTAGCCATTTGATTACCTGTTCAGGAGTCGTATGGCTTGGGGGTAAAAACTGTTGAGAAGCCTTTTTGTACTAGACTTGACACTCCGGTACCGCTTGCCATGCAGTAGTCTATGACTGGGATGGCTGGGGTCCTTGACAATTTTTAGGGCCTTCCTCTGACACCGCCTGGTGTAGAGTTCCTGTGTGGCAGGCAGCTTAGCCCCAGTGATGTACTGGGCCATACGCACTACCCTCTGTAGTGCCTTGCGGTCAGAGGCCGAGCAATTGCCATACCAGGCAGTGATGCAACCAGTCAGGATGCTGTCGATGTTGCAGCTGTAGAACCTTTTGAGGATCTGAGGACCTATGTCAAATCTTTTTAGTTTCCTGAGGGGGAATAGGCTTTGTCGTGCCCTCTTCACGACTGTCTTGGTGTGTTTTGACCATTCTAGTTTGTTGGTGATGTGGAACTTGAAGCTCTCAACCTGCTCCACTACAGCCCCGTCGATGAGAATGGGGGCGTGCTCGGTCCTCCGTTTCCTGTAGTCCACAATCATCTCCTTAGTCTTGATTATGTTGAGGGATAGGTTGTTATTCTGGCACCACCCGGCCAGGTCTCTGACCTCCTCCCTATAGTGCTGTCTCATCGTTGTTGGTGTCTCGTCGACACTCTTGTGTCATCTGCAAACTTAATGATGGTGTTGGAGTCATGCCTGGCCATGCAGTCGTGGGTGAACAGGGAGTACAGGAGGGGACTGAGCACGCACCCCTGGGGGGCTACAGTGTTCACGATCAGCGTGGCAGATGTGTTGCTACCTACCCTCACCACCTGGCCCATCAGGAAGTCCAGGATCCAGTTGCAGAGGGAGGTGTTTAGTCCCAGGATCCTTAGCTTAGTGATGAGCTTTGAGGGTACTATGGGTGTTGAACTCTGCGCTGTAGTCAATGAATAGCATTCTCACATAGGTCATGCTAAATAATGTTATCAGGTATATGCTGAATGTCCCCCCCCAGGACCCACAGAGGAGTACAGGAGTCCCGGGAGGTGGGCTCGTTGTCTTTGGAGTCCAGACTGGACCAACTTAATTATATGTATGACATCTTAAATGATCGTGCACCAGGTTACATGGAAAACCACATTGATATGGTATATAACCAACACAGTTACAATACCAGAGCTAGTGTTATGTCTTGTAAAATCCCAAGAGTAAACAGTACTGCGAGGAGCACGTTTTTCTATACCTTGGAGATCAAGCAAAGAAAAAGTCAAAATAGCTTTAAAAAGCACGCAAAGGTTTTCATTTGGACAAGGTTGGTCAGGTGTATTTATTTGAAGGATCGGTATGATGTGCAATTAATAGATTGTTTTAATGTGAAATTAATATGGTTGGTTTTTTAAGGTTAGGGAGAAGTGCAGTGAATAGTGCCACTTTTTAGGATGTCAATATAAATGAATGTATTTATGGTTGTTTGTAGTTTTGTCTTGTCTTTTAATCATATCTGTTATTGTTTTTACCATCGAGGACCACTTTGGAAACAAGCGTTTTAATTAATACTTTCAAGTGATTTCCTCTGGGTCCACATTGTACATTTTGTTGAATATGTCTGTTAACCAAAATAAATGAAATTCAACCCGGACGACGCCAGACCAATTATGTGCCGCGTCATGGGTCTCCCAGTCGCGGCCTGCTGCGACACAGCCGGTATCGAACCAGGATCTGTAATGACGCAGCTAGCACTGTGATGCAGTGCCTTAGACCGCTGCGCCACTCGGGAGGCATGTTACACAAGATTTAACCTTTTAAAATACACCTACCGATTTACGTAAAGCATTTATAACTATAGCGGAGAAAGCCACTTAAACATGCCCTTGATTGCTCCCATTACATTCAGTCACTGGACTGCTTGTTTATTGTCTAATTCTGGTATGGCAGGGAATAGCACATTCACAGTACACAGAGTGTCAGGCTGAATTCACAGAACACACTGTTCTATCCACCTCTCTTTCTCCTCCTCTCTCTCGTTCCGTGAGAGACAGGGAGCAGGGGAGTTGCCAAGGAGAGGGAACAGACCGATCTGGCGTCTTGATTTGACCAGTATCTTTTCGCCAGCCACTCTTCACCCCAGTGGAGCAGAACAAGCCACGCATGTACAGTCATGAACACATTCCAGCTCCGGCCCAGTGACACCACTGGCAGGCCCCGAGCACCAGAGACAATCAGACAACACTGTCTGCATCCCAAATGGCACCCTATTCTCTACATAGTGCCGATGGGCCCTGGTCAAAACTAATGCACTATGTAGGGAATTGGGTGCCATTAAGGGAAGCAGCCACTGTCACTGGAGAAGGACTGCAGTTGTTTCACAATCAAAGTGCCACCTGATGGTGTTGACTTGGCCTCAGAATTTATTGCACACCAGACATCCTTCCTTTCTTTACGTTTGTTTTTCTGTCCAACAGCTGAACCTATGGGAATTGTGTCCTTACCTTGTTCATACCACAGAGTCTCTACTGTATATGTTGAACAGTACATTGTACGTGAAGGTATCTTGAAGAGCACCAGAGATATGTGAGGAATTAAAATTTTATTCCAATAGCTATGGCTGGGTTTGCTTGCTTTGACGATGAGAGACTATCAATTGATCTGATCCGGCTGATTCTGAGGAGACACTTGAAGCCCAATGAAGTTTGAGCGCAAAATGTATATTTACCAAATCGAATGGCGTTCCCACATTCTTCAGCATATGTCGTCTAAAAGCTTCGATTTTAAGCCCCCCCTTGCCACATTGTAACGGTTTTCCTCTTCGTCTGAAGAGGAGTAGCAAGGATCAGACCAATGTGCAGCGTGGTAAGTGTCCATAATGAGAATATTTAATAAATCCACAGAACACTGAACAAAATAACAAAAGTACAAACAAACAACCGAAACAGTCCCGTATGGTGCAAACACAGACTCAGGAAACAACCACTCACCAAACACAATAGAAAACAGGCTACCTAAATATGGCTCCCAATCAGAGACAACGACTGACACCTGCCTCTGATTGAGAACCATACTAGGCCAAACACATAGAAATATAACAACAGAACAAAACATAGAATGCCCACCCCAACTCACGCCCTGACCAAACTAAAATAAAGACATAAAAAAGGAAGTAAGGTCAGAACGTGACACACATGTGCAGCAAACGAGGACAAACTCTCACGCTGCAGATGAAAGCACAGTGAGTGCATCGGAACAGTCAGAGAAGAAGTCACAGAAAATGGATAAATGAGAGGCAAATGTCAAGAGAGCTCACCACAATGAAACCAAAACACACAAAGTCCACATGAGCTAGACTAGCTGCTAGACAGGCACATGCCCCTTTTCCCTTCCCGTCTCAAGTTCCCTTTTGGGCACTTTGGTTTATTATTGTATACAAATGTTTTGTTTATTATTGTATACATTTTTTTGTCGTTGTTCTGAACCCACTGGCTGCAAGTCGTTGTTAAATTGACATAAGCTGATGAATGTAGCTAGCTACCGACATTATATAATCCATTTGCCCATTCCTCATTTTTCATCAAAGCATCCATGTGAGGTATTCTTCACAATAATTTTTTGCCTTAGCCAAAATAACCTTAATATTGTGGTCAATCTTTGTTGGTTCATGACCATTTGACTAAATATACATCAAAGGCATACAGCTAAGCACTTATGAAACTGAACTTCTATCCTGGGTTTCACAACAGATGCCAAAGGAGTGAGACTCCTACCATCACAAGAGGAGGACTGGGTTAGGTATACAGCATTGATCGTAATAGATCTGTGTTACATGACTATAGTGTTATTATGAAATTTCATTATACAATGAAGTTAGAAGATAATGGCTATTGCTGAACAAAAAATAAAACACATTGTGCAACAATTTCAACGATTTTGAGGAGTTACAATTCATATAAGGAAATCAGTCAAATTAAATGAATGAATTAGGCCCTAATCTATGGATTTCAAATGACTGGGAGGGCATAGGCTCACACACTGGGGAACCAGGCCCAGCCAAACAGAATTAGTTTTTCCCCCACAAAATGGCTTTATTACAGACAGAAATACTCCTCAGTACCCCCTTCCCCCTCCTCAGACGATTCTACAGGTGAAGAAGCCAAATATGGAGGTCGTAGGCTGGAGTGGTTACACGTAGTCTGCGGATGTGAGGCCGGTTGGTACTGCAAATTCTGTAAAGAGACATTGGAGGCAGCGTACGGTAGAGAAATAAACATGAAATTCTCTGGCAACAGCTCTGGTGGACATTCAGCATGCCAATTGCACACTCCCTCAACACTTGAAACATCTGTGGCATTGTGTTGTGTGACAAAACGGCCCATTTTTGAGTGGCCTTTTATTGTCCCCCAGCACAAGGTGCACCTGTGTAATGATCATGCTTATTAATCAGCTTCTTGATATGCCACACCTGTCAGGTGGATGGATTATCTTGACAAAGGATAACGTTCTCACTAACAGGGAGGTAAACAAATGTGGACAACATTTTAGAGAAATAAGCTTTTTGTGTGTATTTATGGGATCTTTAATTTCAGCTCATGAAACATGGGACCAGCACTTTAAACATTGCATTTACAGTTAATTCGGAAAGTTTTCAGACCGCTATGACTTTTTCCATATCTTGTTACGTTACAGCCTTATTCTATAATGGATTCAATTGTGTTTTTTCCTCATCAATCTACACACAATACCCATATAATGACAAAGCAAAAAACAGGTTTTAGTTTTTTTTGCAAATTTATACAATTTAGATAAGTATTCAGACCCTTTACTGAAACACCTTTGGCAGTGATTACAGCCTCGATTATTCTTGGGTATGACGATACAAGCTTGGCACACCTGTATCTGTGGAGTTTCTCCCATTCTTCTCTTCTCTACAGATCCTCTCAAGCTCTGTCAGGTTGGATGGGGAGCGTCGCTGAACAGCTATTTTCAGCTCTCTCCAGAGATGTTCGATCGGGTTCAAGTCCGGGCTCTGGCTGGGCCACTCAAGGACATTCAGAGACACTCCAGCGTTGTCTTGGCTGTGTGCTTAGGTTCATTGTCTTGTTGGAAGGTGAACCTTCGCCCCAGTCTGAGGTCCTGAGCGCTCTGGAGCAGATTTTCAACAAGGATCTGTCTTTACTTTGCTCCGTTAATCTTTCCCTCAATCCTGACTAGTCTCCCAGTCCCTGACACTGAAAAACATCCCCACAGCATGTTGCTGCCACCATCATGCTTCACCATAGGGATGGTGCCAGGTTTTTTCCAGACAGAGGAACTCTAATGCTCTGTCAGAGTGACCATCGGGTTCTGGTTGCTCAGTTTGGCCGGGCAGCCAGCTCTAGGAAGAGTCTTGGTGGTTCCAAACGTCTTCCATTCAAGAATGATGGAGGCCACCGTGTCCTTGGGGACCTTCAATGCTGCAGGATTTTTTTGGTACCCTTCCCCAGATCTGTGCCTCGACACAATCCTGTCTCTGAGCTCTACGGACATTCCCTTTGACCTCATGGCTTAGTTTTTGCTCTGACATGCACTGTCAACTGTAGGACCTTATATATACAGGTGTGTGCCTTTCCAAATAATGTCCAATCAATAGAATTTTCCAAAGGAGGACTCCAATCTAGTTGTAGAAACATCTCAAGGATGATCAATTGAAACAGAAGGCAACTAAGCTCAATTTCGAGTCACCTAGCAAAGGGTCTGAATACTTATGTAACTAAGGTACACAGTCACTCGCTGTGCAGCAAGTCTGAGCCCGGCCCGGCACAATCAAATCAAATGTGGTCGGACTCCCTTTAGTCATTTGTGTCTCTTAATTATTTCATCAAACAGTTTGCTTAAAGCACCAGACAAGCTCACTGATTTGATTAAAACACATAGGATGTGTCTTTAAGGTATTTCAGTTTTTTACCTTTTAATACATTTACAAATATTTCTAAAAATATTTATATTTCACTTTGTCATCATTGGGTATTGTGTGAAGATTGACGGGGGGGGGGGGGGGGGAAATCATCTAATCCATGTTGGAATAAGGCTGTAACGTAACAAAAAAGGAAGGGGTCTGAATACTTTCCGAATGCACTGTATATTTTTGTTCATCGTAGATTTTGAAGTTATTATTTAAGAACATTGGTGATAAATCTAAAAAAAAAAAAAATCTACTAAAACTGAACAAAAATATAAGTGTTGGTCCCATGTTCCATGAGCTGAAATAAAAGATTACAAAAATGTTCCATACGCACAAAAAACGTATTTCTCTCAGATTTTGTGCACAAATGTGTTTACATCCCATCCCTTACATCCCATCCTTTGCCAAGATAACCATCCACCTGACAGGTGTGGCATATCAAGACGCTGATTAAACAGCGTGATCATTACACAGGTGCACTTTGTGCTGGGGACAATAAAAGGCCAATCTAAAATGTGCAGTTGTGTCACACAACACAATGCCACAGATGTCTAAATTTGAGGGAGCTTGCAATTGGCATGCTGACTACAGGAATGTCCACCAGAGCTGTTGCCAGCCTCACAACCGCAGACCACGTGTATGGCGTTGTGTGGACGGCCCCATGTCGCAAGCATCTGTACACAATTCCTGGAAATTGAAAATGTCCCAGTTCTTCCATGGCCTGCATACTCACCAGACGTCACCCCTTGAGCATGTTTAGGACACTCTGGATCGACGTGTACGACAGCGTGTTCCAGTTCCCGCCAATATCCAGCAACTTCGCACAGCCATTGAAGAGGAGTGGGACAACATTCCACAGGTCACAATCAACAGCCTGATCAACTCTATGCGAAGGAGATGTCACGCTGCATGAGGCAAATGGTGGTCACACCACATACTGACTGGTATTCTGATCCACGCCCCTACATTTTTCTTATGCATCTGTTGGTCACAGATACCTTATCTGTATTCCCAGTCAAGTGAAATCCATAGATTAGGGCCTAACAAATTTATGTCAATTGACTGATTTCCTTATATGAACTGTAACTCAGTAGAATCTTTAAAATTGTTGCATTTTGTGTTTATATTTTTGTTCAGTAGAGTAATCTAGCTAGCTAGCCATTTTGTTAACTGTAGCATATGATAGCCTTATGAGTCTGCTTGCTAACAACATTATCAGTCATCATCTGTGATCACCATGCTATCTTTGCTGGCTTATTTAGGGAATGGTAAGCTATAATAAAGTAATGTAGGTAATAGTAATCGTAGGCTACAGTAGTTCTCACAACTTTCTATATAGTAATAATTGCTCAACGAGTCTGTGACCCATTTTTGGGGGGGGGGGGGGGGGGGGTTGAACACATGCCCCCCAAAAGGTCTGTGCACAGCCTTTGCTGCTAGATGCAAGCAGTCGGAAACTAGAAAAAGACACAGAAAACTCCAAGCAAAGGAAAGTTATCGTTACGCAGCGAAAACAAATTAGACAAATGCATTTCTGGAGCCAAACAATTACATGGGTAGCTAAAGTATGTTGACCTTTGTTTTTAAACTGTCATGCAGTGACGTATCCACCGAGCATTCACGGTTGTCAAGTCCTTCCTGATTTGCTATCAGCAGTCCAGTGGTTTGTATGCACTGAGGATGATGGCTATGGGTCATAACAATCGCTCATCATTTTGAAGGCATCTTAGCCTATAGAATGTATTTTGGGCACAGTGGTGCTAGCGCTCTGTAATCTGCTGCTGAAGTTACATGGTGCACAACAAATCGACCACGGTGTAAGAGTGTGACAGGGGAGTAAATGATGTGTGGACCAGTGAGTTTCGGCTCCACTCCCCCTAACATCATTACTCATGGGGCTGATGATTTGGCACACAACGAAGCGTTCCAGAACGTTCTGAAAATGCCCCAAATGCCTATAAATCAGAGATGAGGGGAAACGCCCAAGACTACAAAGTTCAAACGCAGGGTGAGAAACTGAACAATTTACTATAAACACTGCCGAAAAATGTTTTTGTAATCCCTAATCGCAAATGCTCAGACTACGACCTAGGTGTTCATCAAGGTAATAGACTCAATAAAACCATCATGTGTGAGGGCTATTTTATGTGTGCTACCTACAGTTTCTACAGTGCAGTAATTTTCATTGCCCAGCACAGATATTCCCATAAATTCAATGGCTCGTCGTCCCGCAACGCTGCATGTCTCTCTTGGCCGCTCAGTGGTGTTGGCCGACTGGCTGAGTTTCAGTTTCCACACGTCCCACACCCTGTTTTATACTGCCTCTCAAGCTGGGAGAGGGGGGAGCAGGCCACTGCCAGAGTAAAATGGATTACTCACCGAGCACACACCTGCCAGCGATATAGGGTGTGTGTGTTCTTCTATCCTCGTGGGGATCTAAAATCCCCAAAAGTCCCCACGAGGATAGTGAAACAAGGAAAATACTCATTTCCCATGTCCCCATAAGGACAAAGGCTATTTTAAGCTTTGGGGTTAGGTTTAAAGTTAGGGTTTGGGTTAAGGCTACGGGATAAGGTTAGGGTAAGGTTTAGAGTTTGGGAAAATAGGATTTTGAATGGAAATACATTTTAGGTACCCACCAGGTTTGAAGAACATAAACACGTGTGTGTGTGTGTGTGTGTGTGTGTGTGTGTGTGTGTGTGTGTGTGTGTCACATAAATATTGCATAAACACACTAGTCAGCTTATCAAGGTCCTGTTGAGCAGCTGATCTTTTTACAATGTGGTTTATTTGAGCAGGGCTGGAAAAAAGGCCTGCTCACCCAGAAGCTCTCTTGGAATCTCCTGCAGGATGGTAGGCCACGCTGCAACATTACAATTATAACCAAATAGTTTTTATGTCTTTATAAAACAATTCCCTCATTCAATGAACCAGGGATCAAATGGCTAGGTTGGCGAGGTAGCTAACTAAGATGTTTATCTTTAATAAGGTTAAAATATTCAGTGTTCAAGGGAGATCGTGACAGCATAGGAGTTACTTGTCAATTAGGCAATTTTCTTACCTTATCAGAATTTTACAACCGAAGTATGCAGCATTGGCTTCATCAACTGTACATCCGTATCAACTGCATGCAGGCCATTTGTGGTTATACACGAGTGCCGGTGGAAAGTTATTTTGGGAAATCAGACATGACAATGACATTAATACATGCTAATAGCTAAATACTGTAGTTAACTAGCGAGATAACTAGCCAAACTACACAATATGTTTTGAATTGGTTATCTAGTTAGTCTGTTGTATATAATTATTTTACCTGCTACGCAAATATCTCTCTCTCTCTCCTCTGGCTACGGCCCACTGGCACAAGCAGGTGATGCACACACCATTACTTTTCCAGGATTTTCATTGCTGGCTAAAAATGTGCTATAACTGGGCAAATAACAAACTAACTAGCAATGAATATCAACAAATGTGGACACTTTGATCTCAAACGCATCTCGCTACTGCATAATTGAAAGCTCGCTTGTGCCTGTCAATGCAGGCCTACAATAATTATACTCCGATGCGCTCTGCAGAGATTGGGAGGACAGTGTGCAACACATTGCATCCAATTCTGATTAGAGTAGCCTAATTGTTTGATATTGTGATTTTTGCTAGATTTTCTTGTTCATTCGGACAACTTAAATCTATATTCTTCTTGCCTGACAATCTTTTTAATTGCCCTGGGCAAGCGGACAAGCGTTGATGTCGAGCCCTGCACGGGTGTTCTGGCTCTGGCCCGACACATCAGTTTCTAGACCAATCAGACGGCCCTGAATATGTTCACATTCAGCGAAAGGTCAGGATGTACTCAAATCCAGACTCATCGCGGAGAAGAAACTACCGTCTGTAGCTGTGGCGTAGCGTTTGGCCAGAGCAAGAAGTCTGGGCGGTCAGGCAAAGTTGTAGTGATAGCTGACCGACAGGCTCGATTCGGTCTTATGTAATAAAATTTGAAATTGTGTTTTTTACATTGGATAAAAGTAGAAACTCAGAGCTAAAAAAAAAAATGGTATATCATACACTACAGCTGAGGAACAATGGGAAAGTAATTCTGCTTTGAAAAATGCTACATTTGTAACCCCATTTTTTTTTAAAGGCCCTTGAATATTTTGGTACACCTATTTGAGAGCTCTTCTTTGTCTACACCCATTCAGCATCGTTCACACCCTCTTAAGCCTTAGCCCCACCCATCTTTTTAAGGATTCACATGTGAGGCCATGTGCTAAACAGTAGTGTACTAAACAAACAAAGATTTCAAGACGAAAGGCCGGTTCATACTACGTCTATCGACATGACTGGAGACAGTTGTTGCAGTGACATCATGAACATTCTATTGTCGTCCGACATCAAACTTGTTATTAGAAAGTATAAACACAAAAACGACAGGCTGCATGACATCAGCAGCCTGGGAGTCCAAAATAGCATAATGGTGTATTTTAACACCAATAAACCCATATGTTTAAAATGAATTTAGTATATGTCAATCTAGCAAACCAGTCAACTAAAGGCTACTTAAAAAATATATATTTGTTTCTAGCTTATTAGCTAGCCAGTTCAAATAATGACCATATCATAGTTGATAACATCTTAACTTCAGCTAATTTGTATTCATTATTACAGGAAAATAAACTCACAACAAGGTACTTATTTACAAGTTAATGATGAGCTAATTACAGAAAATAGCTTACGGTTGTGAGTGTGATTAAAATAAAGTCAGGGCATTCTACTGGGAATTTTAGAACTTGGACACTGTCTTGTTGGCCTAACGTTATATCCTAATTTGACTTTGGTGCAGGTCATGTTGTTCTTCACATTACTGTCTCTGGTAAACACACACTATATCAAATAAAATCTAAGTTTATTTGTCACATGCACAGGATACAGGAGATATAAATGGTAAAGTGAAATGGTTACTTGCTTAGTGGAGTCTTTTATTAAGACATGTAGATGGCTAACCAACTATGTTCAATGTTAGCTATCTTGCTAACATTAGGCTCTAACTAGCAATGCAAATGGATTTCTCAGATACGAATAATACTACTACACAGATCATACACGTAACATTAGCTAGCGAGCCAGACAACTTTCGGACAAAATTTGAAAACGTATAATATCTGAAAATGTAGATAGCTAGACTCTCTTACCCGTATACCTGTCACGGATGCCATCGTTGCCCCTACAGTGGGTGCACATTTAAAAGTTGCATCATACTGCTGGGGTATGGAGCAGGTTTTCATCAAGTTTCTCTCTGTACTTTACTCCGTTCATCTTTCCCTCGATCCTGACTAGTCTCCCAGCCCCTGCCACTGTCTTCCGTCTGGCCACTCTACCATAAAGGCCTGATTGGTGGAGTGCTGCAGAGATGGTTGTCCTTCTGGAAGGTTCTCTCATCTCCACAGAGAAACTCTGGAGCTCTGTCAGAGTGACCATCGGGTTCTTGGTCACCTCCCTGACCAAGGCGCTTCTCCCCCAATTGCTCCCCCGGGCGGCCAGCTCTAGTCTTGGTGGTTCCAAACTTCTTCCATTTAAGAATGATGGAGGCCACTGTGTTCTTGGCGACCTTCAAGGCTGCAGACATTTTTTGGTACCCTTCCCCAGATCTGTGCCTCGACACAATCCTGTCTCGGGGCTCTACGGCTAATTCCTTCAACCTCAGGGCTTGGTTTTTGCTCTGATATGCACTGTCAACTGTGGGAGCGTATATAGACAGGCGTGTGCCTTTCCAAATCATGACCATTGAATTGACCACAGGTGGACTCCAAGTTGTAGAAATATCAAGGATGATCAATGGAAACAGGATGTACCTGAGCTCAATTTTTAGTCTTATAGCAAAGGGTCTGAATACTTATGTAAATAACGTATTTCTTTTTTTTTTTTAAATTGCAGAAATTTCTTAAAACCTGTTTTCGCTTTGTCATTCTGGGGTATTTTGTGTAGATTGATGAGAAAAATCTGATTTAATCCATTTTAGAATAAGGTTGTAACGTAACAAAATGTGGAAAAGGGGAAGGGGTCTGAATACGTTCCGAATGCACTGAATATACTGTATATATTTTTTTACAGAACATTAACCATGTGTGTTGTTTTGTACTGTTCTGTAGTTTCGACCCAATGATTTGTCTGACAAACAAAGAACTTTGCGTGCTGCAGGTACAGGCATGGATCGAAGCTGGTGAGACATTCAATGATGTCATCTTCACGGACAAAATCAACCGTGGCCCTTGAGCAATTGTTACAGAAAAAAACGAAGAAGATCAAGCAAGCCGAGTTCCAAACATCCCCTCAAACTCCATTTGTGTGGAGCAATTTCTCGCCAGGGCCATATTTGATTTTTTTATATTAAGTTTAGATATTTACAGAGTAAAACGTTGCATAAAATATTGTAGCATACACCTCATGGATTGCAACGTGTTCAACAATAATTCCCTGTTGCCTTGTTATTAAGGTATTATGGCTGGAGAATTCTTTGAGGAAGAAACCATCAAGAGATGTGCTGGACCCTACAGTATGTCAGAGATGTGTTTCTGGGACCACATCGTTTCTTTCAAGGTAGGCTTCTAGCAATGTTTTATTTTGTTATGTTTGGCCCTATTTTACATGTCTATTTCTATTATTTCACCTAATGTTGGCTGTTAGGCTAATGTCTTTTATTTCTGCAGACAATTCCCAAAACATAATGCCGCCCGGGTTTGCATTGCAAATGAGGGCGTAAACTGAGTCAAGACGCCAGCAGAGTAACTAGACCTACAACACTTTTTTACAGCACATTACTCAACACTAGTGAGACTCACCGCGCCTACGGTAGCCCTACAGTATATCTACAAATATTTTTTTCATCTCTACATGTAGATCTCCTGATTTTAACCCGATCAAACGTGTTTGGCATCACCTGAAAACTTTCCTCCGTAACTCTGCCAAGCATACAAGCAAAGATGAACTGGTGAAGGCCATCAAGACATTTTGGGCATGAGAAACTGACGATACAACAATGCAACAAATACATTGATCATCTCAGCAACGTTTTACCCGTGGTCGTGGAGCTGTGGGGAAGTGCAACTAAAATGTAGTTGAAATAAACATCTACATTTTGAAAGTCTTTTTATCATTATTTTATTAATGAAAACAAAGATGTTGATGAACAAATAATATATATGCATCTTTCTTTTGGAAATATATAAATCATTACCTATTATCATGGTTGATTTCATTATTATGGGGATTATAATAAATTGACATTTGTAGGGGGTTGATGTATTCTTAGGCAGGGCAAATCAGGTCTGTGATATTGAGACATTTCTAAGTTTAGTCTTGTATCAGGTGAACTGTTCTGTCCTCACATTTGGTCTGATCATTTCCCCATAATCTCCAAAGTGTTCTCTTTCAATTGCTACTTCAATATCTAACAAATCATGATTTTGTTCAAGCTTTTTATTTTTAAAAATGAAAACGAAATAACAAAGGGAGCAATGAATAATGAAACAATAAATTAAATCGCAAAATGTGAGTCTCGTATTCATACTGTATTTCACAGCGTTTGGAGTTGCCTGTACTGTACGCGATTGAGCAAAATAATAGATTACCTATACCACCTCCACCTATTTGACCAGCCAGAGAATTAACCAAATATACAGACGGAGATTCAGTGAAATCATATTGATTGATTAAGACAAGTCACAGGCTTTTGGTTAGGAGTAGGCCTAGGCTGCTAAGCGACTGCAAGTGAAGAGTAAAATAAACTAACATTTCCAGAGCCTGACTGTAGCCTAACCAATATCCTAATGGAGATTCAGTGAAAAGAAAAATCGGACATTGTCATCAATGGTGGATGGCTTCTTTTGTATTCCAATTTATTAGAAAGGCTGCTAAACCGTTTCCACCTTGCCCACAGTGTTGTAGTATACTTACAGTACAGAGCATTTCATTCCATGCTCCACCAGATGCTTCTTTCTGTTGTTGCTATCTATCTATTCAATAACATTCCACAAGTAAATGTAATAAATAAATGTTAGCAAATCACTACTAGCTCAGGACTAGAAAATATGTGAAACTTTTTTTTGCGTGTGTATTTTATCTACGCCTAGTACTGAGGCTATATGACTGCGCCATCAACTTGTTTATTTAGCCGACATCACTTGCTGCTTATATTCAGTCAGAACATATATGTTAA
Organism: Salvelinus namaycush; assembly: GCF_016432855.1. Lineage (NCBI taxonomy): Eukaryota > Metazoa > Chordata > Actinopteri > Salmoniformes > Salmonidae > Salvelinus > Salvelinus namaycush. The sequence continues at coordinate 3,481,254 of NC_052338.1, read as the reverse complement.
GAATGTCATGGAATATAACGGACATTTTCATTTCACTTAGAATAAAAACCTTAGTGTAACAACAATTTTAGTAAGTAACATGCTACAGTCCAGTTACAGCTTCTTCTGACGAAGTAGAAACAAAAAAAGATGTGGAATTTTTCGGGTGTGCGTGCAGAACAGAGGAATAGCAATTCTTACACTATTGTTCTATATTCAATCACCCTCTTCTTCTTCATCCTCATCATTCAGTTCATTCAAATTCAATTGTGAAGTCGTGCACAATTATCAGTTTCTATTTGGTTTGTATTGCCCATTCATTGACAGCATTCATTCAGTGAGAGACACATTAGCGCCTTGGGACCAACGCTTTACACTGTACCTGAAAGCATAATCAGCGCTGGAGCAATGAAGCAATGACGCAGGGTAACATACTAAACCACAAATTACCTCTATGTCTCGCGGCATAATCTCAGATCTTTTAATTGATGGACCACTGTAGTTTGAAGATGTAATCCGGAGACAGGTGTTTTATACAACAGCCTTCTGTGTGTTATCTTTGACTCCCTGCGCATATTTGCAATCAAACGGCAGAATTTCCCCCAACTCCTTGCTATCATACTCTGCTTCCACTGGGCATTCCACTGAGTTTCAAAACTCGGTCCTCCAGAAAGTTGCGAGCATTAGCAACACTTTTGCAGTCCTTCGTGATATATATTAAAAAAAGCCACATTAGAAAGGATAACCTACACATATTGAGCAGCTCATGTTATAGACAGAAGCATGCTACATGCAGAACAATCCAAACTCTCAGTATGTCCAGCCCACCCATTATCCCACCCATTATAACAAAGCAACCCTTGAATTATTAGCGGGAACAATAAATAAACTGTTCCATTTTGGAAAATTGCATTCACAACTGAATGTGACTGGTAATAAAGGCTTTACAACAAAATTCAAATAAAACGTTACAACAGACTCTCTGGTATGCTTATAATTTATTTAGTGTTGTTTATGTTGTTCCAAACGGTCAGATAAATTATATTGTAATCTAAAAGCACCTGTTCGGCACACATAATATGCACACAGTGCTTGCTCCTTACCTTCTTCTTCTTTCCACAACTAGTCAAATTTATTCCACACATCGGACTTCCCCTTTACCTCCTGAGAAACCAGTAAACATTCCCCTGTTTTCGAGGTTATTAGTCACGTCCTCTGCATTTTGCTGTCACGTGTTTCGGTGTTCAGAGTTTGTTATAACCAATTTATTGATGTGATTATGATGTGCTATAGGTCAGGTTGATGCGACGCATGAATGTGTCACATAAAGGAGAGCAAGGGTTGAGGGAATATTTTAAACATTGCTGATGTTCTGTGGTGGTTGCTGCAGTAGGGAGGAGACAGAGACAACGGGTGCTAGTCACAGTCACTCACTGTTATTTTTTTAACATAGCACAGCAAGTCTGAGCCGGCCTGGCACAATCAAATCAATTGCGGTCGGACTCCCTTTAGTCATTTGTGTGTCCAAATTATTTAATCAAACAGTTTGCTTAAAGCATCAGACAAGCTCACTGCATATAGTTGATTTGATTAAAACACATAGGATGTGTCTATACTGTATAAGGTATTTTTGTTTTTTATTTTTAATACATTTCCAAATATTTCTAAAAACCTGTTTTCACTTTGTAATTATGTGGTATTGTGTGTAGATTGATGAGGAAAACAATGTATTTAATCATTTTTAGAATACGGCTGTAATGTAACAAAATGTGGGAAAAGGGGTCTGAATACTTCCCGAATGCACTGGATATTGAAAAGTAGACATTTGAACATTTCGACCAATCGGTTGGTCGAAAGAACAGACGACTCTCGGTCGACCTATATTTCTTTTAGTTGGGGACAGCCCTAACATTCAGAACGAAAAGTGAATTGCCACATTTTTTTTGCAGTATTACTTCAGTCCCTTGTTGCAAACAGGATGAATGTTTTATTCTGTACAGGCTTCCCTTTTTTCACTCTGTCAATTAGATTAGTATTGTGGAGTAACTACAATGTTGTTGATCCATCCTCAGTTTTCTCCTATCACAGCCATTAATAAACTCATGTAACTGTTTTAAAGTCACCATTGGCCTCATGGTGAAATCCCTGAGCCTGTATCTTTGTGGTGACTGGGTGTATTGATACACCATCCAAAGTCTAATTAATAACTACACCATGCTCAAAGGGATATTCAATGTCTGCTTTTTAAAATGTTTACCCATCTACTAATAGGTGTTTGAAATTCACTGCTAGAATGAGGGACCTTACAGATAATTGTATGTGTGGGGTACAGAGATGTAGTAGTCATTCAAAAAACATGTTAAACATTATTATTGCACAAAGACTCCACGCAACTTATTATGTGACTCGTTAAGCACATTTTTACTCGTGAATTTATGTTCGGCATGCCATAACAAAGGGGTTGAATACTTATTGACTCAAGACATTTAAGCTTTCCATTTGTAATACATTTGTAACATTTTATAAAACCATAATTCCACTTTGACATTATGGGGTGTTGCGTGTAGGCCAGTGACCACAAAATCTACATTTGATCAATTATAAATTCAGGCTGTAAAACAACAAAAATCAGGAAAAAGTCAAGGGGTTTGAATACTTTCTGAAGACACTGTAAGCTATCCTTGCAGGAGATCACGCAGTATTTGACTTCTCTTGGTCTTTTCACACCAGCTAGAGATCAAAGGTCTGAGAGACTACAGGCCTCGCTGGGAGTAGGTTTACATCCCAAATGGCACACTATTACCAATTTAGTGCACTACTTTTTACCAGAGACCCTGGTCAAAACTAGCACACTAAATAGGAAATATAGTGCCATTTAGGGCACAGCCTGGGGAGGGAGGGGGGGGGGGGGTGCTGAGACACTATCTCAGGTCACAGTGCGAGAAAATCCAACACATCCATCTCGTTTGGTATGACCCAGGCTTGGAGAGACTCCCGTGACCTCCTTATAACATATCCCTCTGAGTGGAAGGGAGCAGCAAAAACATTATGAATCCTTAAGAACGATTGCGTTCGTAGGGTCGGGGGGTGAGGTCTTACAGAAAATTCAACCATCGTCCGTCACCATATTGCAAAATAATCAACCATAAATTAGTACAATGTGTTCTTATAAACAAAATGAAATAACAGTAGTCAACGTGCTGAACGCAACAAAATTCATCAATAAGTCAGATTACATTTTTTATCCTTACTGCATTCCACAGAATTGACTCTATTTGCACCCTTCAACCATCCTACCCCTCATCAACATTTCCAGCTGCCTTAGAGTGGAAGAGGGGAACATCCTTGCAGGATTTGGCTAAGAACATTAGCCTCCCGCGCAGCTATGAAAACCACTATTGAACGGCTCAGGCTAATGTGACTTTCATTAGCGCTATGCTAGCGGCCGGAGGCTGAAGCAGGCCAAACTCAAATTGAAAAGAGCTCAAGCATAACTGTGTCGGATGCCCAGCATTCTACTACCCCTAGCCCAACAATGAATTCCTGCCTCGCCCAACAGAAAAATCCAGATACTCCAATATCAAGCATGGGGTTTTGTTTGGTTGGGTTCTTAAATAACCTAACATTGCTTAACACACCAATTGTTTGAGTATCTAAAGTCAAAAGAGGCCAACCCATGGGAACAAGATGTAACAACAGCATTAGGATTCAAAATACCCATTAAACACAAAATAATAAGAGTCATGATCAAGTTGTAGTGTTTCTCGAACGTAACCCAGGAAAAAAAACATGAAATTACAGCGTAGTAAACAAACAAAAAGGTTGAGGAGGCATTCCTCAGTACTGTCTACTCAGCTATCCGAAGGAGTTGCCATGCCAAAACAAATGAGGTACTTTTGTTTTCACTGCCATCCAATATCACTTTATCTTGGCCACAGTGTGGTACACCCCCACCCCTCTCTCCTTTTTCTCTCTCTTTTTCTCTCACTCCCATTATCTCCATCTTGCCAGACCTGCACCATGCACCTGGGACTCTTAATGCCAGCATAGCAACAAAATATCTGCCATTTCAGGTCAGTTTGGGAGCAACACAATTTGTGAATGGGTCATTTAAAGAGAAATGCAGGGAAATGCTGGTATTCTTTGCAGCAAAATGCTACACAATTACCAGTCGAGTCCCACGTGCGGCCCATGTGCTGCTTTCTGCTGAGCCCTGGGAGTGCCATTGAAACCTGCTTCAGAATCGTACATCTTCATCGCCTCTTCGTCTGCTCCCTTACACAGCAGATGTGAACTGCTGTGATCACCGCATGGCTGCCTGCCATGATTCAGGTCAAACATTCCAAGTGAGAAGGTAGAAAGAAAAAGGTGTGCAGATACGATGTGATACGATGTCCTAACAGCATGAAAGAGCACTGGAGTTGATGGATGAATGAATGAATGATGAAATTGAATGAGTGCCGAGGTGACCTTGAACATTCGGCTGTAGGTGGTGAACTGTGGGTTTTCCTAATTCGAGAGAGGTCTTAATGTGGGGCTCTCCAGTCTCTACTGGTGTGGCAGGCCTTGTTATAGCCAACAGACAGTCAGACCTGAGTGGTGCTGCAGTGGAGCGGTCTTCCTATCCCTGACAACGATATAGGGGCTTTGCAAGAGGGAAACAATAGTGTTGACAAGCACTATCGGGCCTAGCAGCGCGAAGGCAGGCCAAACAATTTCATTTTGCAGCCAATTTCATTATCAGGACAGGCAGAGTGTACTCATTCCTGAAAACCAACAATAGCAAAGCATCTTTCTAATTAAGCCCTTGAGTAGCATTGCTTAGTGCACCGCTCTTTCCATTTTGGATTCCTGCAAAGAGCCTGATTGGATTCAAGAACGCTCCTAATAGCCTCCCTATTTTCCCCCCATAGGCCACAGAGGACTCTGCTGAATTTTATGGACCAACCACAGGGCTTTGTCTCTAGCTATTAGAGACTAATTGAGGTATATGACTATAATATATTTAAATTGTATTTTTATTTGTTCTTTTAGGGGGTGGATCAGCTTTAATATTGCGTATAGGATAAAGTAATCCTTCTAACCCCCCCCCCTTAAAAGAGTTAGATGCACTATTGTAAAGTGGTTGTTCCACTGGATATCATAAGGTGAATGCACCAATTTGTAAGTCGCTCTGGATAAGAGCGTCTGCTAAATGACTTAAATGTAAATGTAAATGTATAGATTGTTGCTTCCATCAATGTAATTGTCTGAATCATTTCCAATCCCCCATATATTTTTGAGGTAAATATATATATCCATATACAGTCGTGGCCAAAAGTTGAGAATGACACAAATATTAATTTTCACAAAGTCTGCTGCCTCAGTTTGTATGATGGCAATTTGCATATACTCCAGAATGTTATGAAGAGTGATCGGATGAATTGCAATTAATTGCAAAGTCCCTCTTTGCCATGCAAATGAACTGAATACCAAAAAAAACATTTCCACTGCATTTCAGCCCTGCCACAAAAGGACCAGCTGATATCATGTCAGTGATTCTCTCGTTAACACAGGTGTGAGTGTTGACGAGGACAAGGCTGGAGATCACTCTGTCATGCTGATTGAGTTCAAATAACAGACTGGAAGCTTCAAAAGGAGGGTGGTGCTTGGAATCATTGTTCTTCCTCTGTCAACCATGATTACCTGCAAGGAAATACGCGCCGTCATCATTGCTTTGCACGAAAAGGGCTTCACAGGCAAGGATATTGCTGCCATTAAGATTGCACCTAAATCAACCATTTATCGAATCATCAAGAACTTCAAGGAGAGAGGTTCAATTGTTGTGAAGAACGCTTCAGGGCGCCCAAGAAAGTCCAGCAAGCGCCAGGACCGTCTCTTAAAGTTGATTCAGCTGCGGGATCGGGGCACCACCAGTACAGAGCTTGCTCAGGAATGGCAGCAGGCAGGTGTGAGTGCATTTGTACGCACAGTGAGGCGAATACTTTTTGAGGATGACTTGGTGTCAAGAAGGGCAGCAAAGAAGCCACTTCTCTCCAGGAAAAACATCAGGGACAGACTGATATTCTGCAAAAGGTACAGGGATTGGACTGCTGAGGACTGGGGTAAAGTCATTTTCTCTGATGAATCCCCTTTCCGATTGTTTGGGGCATCCGGAAAAAAGCTTGTCCGGAGAAAAGGTGAGCGCTACCACCAGTCCTATGTCATGCCAACAGTAAAGCATCCTGAGACCATTCATGTGTGGGGTTGCTTCTCAGCCAAGTGAGTGGGCTCACTCACAATTTTGCCTAAGAACACAGCCATGAATAAAGAATGGTACCAACACATCCTCCGAGAGCAACTTCTTCCAACCATCCAGGAACAGTTTGGTGACGAACAATGCCTTTTCCAGCATAATGGAGCACCTTGTCATAAGGCAAAAATGATAACTAAGTGGCCCGGGGAACAAAACATCGATATTTTTGGTCCATGGCCAGGAAACTCCCCAGACCTGAATCCCATTGAGAACTTGTGGTCAATCCTCAAGAGGCGGGTGGACAAACAAAAACCCACAAATTCTGATAAACTACAAGCATTGATTATGCAAGAATGGGCTGCCATCAGTCAGGATGTGGCCCAGAAGTTAATTGACAGCATGCCAGGGCGGGTTGCAGAGGTCTTGAAAAATATTGCAAATATTGACTCTTTGCATCAACCTCATGTAATTGTCAATAAAAGCCTCTGACACTTATGAAATGCTTGTAATTATACTTCAGTATTCCATAGTAACATCTGACAAAAATATCTAAAGACACTGAAGCAGCAGACTTTGTGGAAATAAATATTTGTGTCATTCTCAAAACTTTTTGGCCATGCCTGTACATACAGTTGAAGTTGGAAGTTTACATACACCATAGCCAAATACATTTAAACTCAGTTTTTCACAATTTCTGACATTCTATCCTAGTAAAAATTCCCTGTCTTAGGTCAGTTAGGATCACCACTTTATTATAAGAATGTGAAATGTCAGAATAATAGTAGAAAGAATGATTTAATTCAGCTTTTATTTATTTCATCACATTCCCAGTGGGTCAGAAGTTTACATACACTCAATTAGTATTTGGTAACAATGCCTTTAAATTGTTTAACTTGGGTCAAACGTTTCAGGTAGCCTTCCACAAGCTTCCTACAATAAGTTGGGTGAATTTTGACCCATTCCTTCTGATAGAGTTGGCGTAACTGAGTCAGGTTTGTAGGCCTCCTTGCTCGCACACGTTTTTTCAGTTCAACCCACACATTTTCTATAGGATTGAGGTCAGGGCTCTGTGATGGCCACTCCAATACCTTGACTTTGTTGTCCTTAAGCCATTTTGCCACAACTTTAGAAGTATGCTTGGGGTCATTGTCCATTTGGAAGACCCATTTGCGACCAAGCTTTAACTTCCTGACTGATGTCTTGAGATGTTGCTTCAATATAGCCACATCATTTACCTTTCTCATGATGCCATCTATTTTGTGAAGTGCACCAGTCCATCCTGCAGCAAAGCACCCCCACAACATGATGCTGCCACCCCCGTGCTTCATGATTGGGATGGTGTTCTTCGGCTTGCAAGCCTCCCCCTTTTTCCTCCAAACATAACGATGGTCATTATGGCCAAACAGTTCTATTTTTGTTTCATCAGACCAGAGGACATTTCTCCCAAAAGTACAATCTTTGTCCCCATGTGCAGTTGCAAACTGTAGTATGGCTTTTTATGGCGGTTTTGTAGCAGTGGCTTCTTCCTTGCTGAGCAGCCTTTCAGGTTATGTCGACATAGGACTCAATTTACTACTATACTATATTTTTGTACCTGTTTCCTCCAGCATCTTCACAAGGTCCTTTGCTGCTGTTCTGGGATTGATTTGCACTTTTACACACCAAAGTACATTCATCTCTAGGAGACAGAACGCGTCTTCTTCCTGAGTGTTATGACGGCTGTGTGGTCCCATGGTGTTTATACTTGCATACTATTGTTTCTACAGATGAACGTGGTACCTTCAGGCATTTGGAAATTGCTCCCAAGGATGAACCAGACTTGTGGAGGTCTACAATTTATTTTCTGAGGTCTTGACTGATTTCCTTTGATTTTCCCATGATATCAAGTAAAGAGGCACTGAGTTTGAAGGTAGGCCTTGAAATACATCCACAGGTAGACCTCCAATTGACTCAGATTATGTCAGAAGCTTCTAAAGCCATGTCATAATTTTCTGGAATTTTCCAAGCTGTTTAAAGGCACGGTCAACTTAGTGTATGTAAACTTCTGACCCACTGGAATTGTGATACAGTGAATAATAAGTGAAATAATCTGTCTGTAAACAATTGTTGCGAAAATTACTTGTGTTATGCACAAAGTAGATGTCCTAACCGACTTGCCAAAACTATAGTTTGTTAACAAGAAATTTGTGGAGGGGTTGAAAAACAAGTTAATGACTCCAACCTAAGTGTATGTTAACTTCCAACTTCAACTGTACACACACACAAACACACACACACACACACACACACACACACACACACACACACACACACATATATATAAAAACATTCATGCATATACATACATACATACACTTTTTCTTTTAGAATATACCTTTATTATTTCCCCAAAACCCTACCACCCCTCCCCCAATTGGAGTAAACTAATAAACAATAACACTTCGGCTTCTACCTTCAGTTCACACATATTATACACATTTTACAGACACAATCTATTTTACAGTAGTTCAAGTTTGTTTGTTTTATCATTCATGTTTTACATAAATTCCACCTTCATTCTGTCAACATTCCATGTCAATGACAGTAAACACTACATAGCTACAGAGGACACAACATCAAAAACTTAAAACACAGTCACTTGTTATTCATTTGTTGAGGACCTACGGCAAAGCAGGTTCAATCTAGGCCATAACATTCAATGCTACGTTATGATTTAAATTCCTCACCAAGACAGGCCAGCACCAGACCAAGACAAGCAGAGTACTGGCCGCAGCATAGAAAAGTACTGAACTCAATAGGAAAGAGTACTAGACTCTGACACTTAACAGTGTAGCTGGACCCAGAACTTCTCCCCTTTACGGCTCTCTCCTTTCGGATCTGTCTATAAGTACAAAGCAGACTGTGCTTTTTACACAATGGAGATGTTCAGAATAAGTCTAAGTGATCTCTGTCTAGAAGCACACTGTTTTCACACAATGGAGAACGGAGTCTTTTATAGATAGGAGAGTGGGTCTGAAAATGTATATCTCAGCTAGGAAGCGCTCGAACGAGAAGTGGACTCACTCTATCCCCCCCGAGGTGACGAAAAGTAATTACATCCGGCACGGCAGATCCTGCCTTTCTATGAAGCGCTTTTTTACGAGATGGCCCTCAAATTAGCCAAATTGGAGTGATGTGACAGCTTGAGAACTTTGTCTGCTATTGTTTTGAAGCTGGCTATCCCCTCCAATGACTCAGTTAGCTAATGTCAGACAGAACAGAGTGGATACTTACAGTAGGGTTGCCTCCTATCTGACTCCATTGTCATTCATTCTTAGTGGCTTAATGAAATGTACAGATAAAAGGCATGCGTGCATCAACGTGCTTAAATAAAGTCAATGTGCTTAAATGAATGGAATGACTTTCTACTTGAAGGACGTGATCACGGCGCAAAAACAGCTTTATCTCTGGATTAAATCATTCAATATTTCACAATGCGTCCTCTTTATAGTGTGTGATCTAATGTGTTCAATAAAAACTGACTTTTAAGGGCTAATTCTACCGAGGATAGATGGTCAAGACGGATTCTAAAATGGCTTCCTTGCCTCAACAAGAGGATGATACCGTAGCTAGTAAGTGATGAAATTACTTGCAATAACATGCATAACATTTAACAGAGCTTAGAGTACGATATCTTTGATTAATATTTGATAAGGCCTTGATAAAGCATCGCGTTTATGACAACCAACCTACTTATGAAAACTGACCACCGTTGCTATGGCATCAAACGGTAGATGTCATAAAAGGGTAACGGGTTGCACATGTATCTTTAATCATGTCCATTTTCTACTGACCTAGATGTCTCAGAAGGTTAATCTTTAGAAATGTGTTTGTTTATAAAGTCGTGCTGACCCTGACACTGCACTTGACCCGAGTTCACAGCTTGTTCTACCGAACATTGGAGGACGCAGACTTGAAATCCCCAAACACGTATTCCAAACAGCCTTGCTCTGCTTGGCAGGTCAATGCCCCTCTCATGTGCTTCTCAGCAGGGCTGACTGAGTACAGAGGACTCACTGCTTAGTATGGACTCTGTCCCAAATGGTACCCTATTGCCTATGTAGTGCACTACTTTTGACCAGAGCCCGTAAAAGTAGTGCACTACATAGAGAATATGGCGCCGTTTGGGATGCACCCGACAACTCACATATCTCCGGAATTATGTTACATCCTCAACAATAGAGGCTGCTCTGGTGTGAACCTGCAGAACGCATATCAATCAAAGTGTTCACCTTCCACAAACCAACGCCTACACGTTGGACACGGCCATGTCGATACAGCTGGCGACATTGCAGGAGAGAGTACAACCTTTTCCAACAGTATTTTATGTTAAATATACCATACAGTAAAAAAAAACTATTCAAGGCCAGTAATTAAGAGCAAAAGTCCACCACAGACAAACATCATCCGTTGAACTTGTGGAATTAACGCCATATTCCACACCCAAAACTCTGGAATAAAAAACAAAGTAAAGAAAAATAAATAAATCAGGAGACTGCAAAAACACTGCAACAGGGAGTTGCTGTTGAAAGGATGAAGGTAACCACAAACACGGTCAGGGGTGTGATTTGAAGTGTCTCCATTTACAGGAACCCAGAGGTCCTTGGCCCGCTGCGGAAAGTTTGTCCAAACTCCAAAACCACATCGCTTATTCCTTTCACCCAAGACCATGTCACCGCTTTCCTGTCAGGCCGACCCTGGCCATCACGATCAAGCCCTGCGGTTCAATTAGAGTTCACTGTTCTAAGGGGCATTGGAAAAAGGACCCTGTGCGCACGCAGGAATGGGAGCGAATGCTGCCAATTTCCTCTCCTGAGAAATTGCCAAGGAGACAACAACCTCTCCAGTAATGGAGTTGCCTGCTGCCGGTCGTGACCGGATTGGATTTAACGTTGTGTTCTCTCTCGGCATCTCAAGTTTAACGTACATATTCAATTCCATGGCATTAATACCTTTTATTGCATCTATTGACTCTCTCCCTGGGCAGAGACACAGGCTGTACGTCCCAAATGGCACTCTTATTTCCTTGGACAAATCCAATAGGGACCGGGGTGCCATTTGGGACGCAGACCCAGAAGCCTGCTGCTGGAGAACGGGATAGGGGACTGCTTGTACTGTGTCTAATACTGTAGGTTACTATGATTATATTAAAAGTTCAGCGGCTTGTTGGCCCTTGGTGTACGGCCAAGGTGAGCTGTGATAACAATCCCAAAAAACTCCATACCATTTATGTGAGTAGCACAACGCAATCCAGTTGGAAAGGGAGATAAATTACATTGGGGAGGTAAAAGAGGTGATGGAGGAGGTAGAAAAGGAGGGTAAAGAATAACCTTGTGAACCTGTATGTATGGCTGCCCACTCGTAGCCCACTGTTAGACGCATTACAAAGAGGAAAATAATAGATGAGACTACAAAGCACAGCATACAGCAGCGGATAACGCAGGATCCTGTGGCAAGGCCTTCCTCCTAGCACGCATAGCAAGCTATACAGCTACCACCGCTCAGAATGCAGCCAGGAGCAGGCAGCCCTCACTCTCCCTCCTTCCCCCTCTCTCTCACTTCAGCAGAGGGAGATAGCATGGATAAAAAGGAGGTTCCATCGCACAGCTATGGCGGGTAGACGATCACAGACACTGCTTGAGGCCATGCGTCTACAGCTGCCGCGGTAGTCCTCCTCGCAGACGTGAAAGAGGAGGAGGGATGGCCTACAGCTTCAGCTAACATTACAACGACAACAACACTCAGGCTGTGTACTACGGAAGTGCCTCACAAGGGGTGTGACGACGTACAACGCCCCTCGAGCCGCGAGCAAAGCCTCGACACGAATAACATAAAGCACAGAGATCTAATTCCCCTGTTGGAACACAAGGCTCAGATGTCCCGATGTAATTCAATTTGAACCCAGAGCCCGTCGTTGCACTCTCCCGAACAAACACGTCCCAGGCTCTCTCTTCATTCACAGACTCGGCCCCCTCTGCCCCTCAGCTTTCGACCAAATCCACCCGGGAAAAAAAAAAGAAAAAAAAAAGTGCCAGCAGCAATTCCATCCCTCATTATTCTTCATTACAGTGGCGAAAATCACCCAGGGCCAGATCATATTGGCTGTTAACTAAAGTTTGGGAGACAATTAGCTCAGGTTGTTAAAATTAATCATTGTTGCGGCTGGGATCGTCGAGGCTAGCGGAAGCTCTGCTTTTATGGTTTGTTTATTTGTGCGCTCCGTGGATATCGATTGAAGGTTCATTGTAAAGCAGTGGGATAAGGCATTCGACTTTGCCCAGATTTACTCTCTCCGCACAGACACGAGCCGTCCAATCATGACAGAGATTAGAGCTAATGCACGGGGAAACACGGACCATCTCTACACTTTATGATTAACTTAATCTCGACGATGTGGTCGAAATCATGCAATCATGCCTTTCTGTCTGTTCACAGAATTGAGAATATAGTTATCATTCGGCAGTTCAAAGAACTGATCATGAACACCCCTACTAGGAATCAGTGGTTTTTAAATCTACTATTTTATTTCGTTAGTAGGTCTTTGAAAGCCTTTACATTACTGCAGCAGTCGCTGGATTGTTGGATTGTTGTCATTCCATACTTGATTGGCTGTAAACACCAGAGGCTGATTTGATCTGACAGGAAGAGCTATTATGCTAAACTAGGGCAGTCTACTTTTCCCAGTCTCTGGCTGCCTCCCAAATTGTACTTCTTCCCTATAGGGTACACTACTTTTGACCAGAGCCTGATAAAGTAGTGCACTATATAGGGAATAGGGTGCCAATTGGTACACAGCCCCTGTGAAAACGATGCTCCAGCTGAATAAAACAGACTAACGCTCTGAAATGAAATGGAGACGACGTGGCTTCCATGCATTTCCCACCGCCCCCCCCCCCCCCCCCCCAAAAAAATATTTGACATTGTTTGCGTTTTGGGAGCTTCCCTGACGTGCAACCGGACTCTAAATCCAGCCTCAATTAATTATGCGAGTTCCTCCTCCCCTCCTGTGGGCAGCCTCTGAACAGCAGCGAGGGCCTAATGACCCGGTCACGCAGCATGAAAACCATATAAACATCTCTGCTTTCTGCCCCCACCCTAAAAGAGACTGCATTCCATCTTTTGTGTTTCTGAAGCTCTCCTAGTCCCCATAAGGGGGCGCGCTCTATCCAAAGTGGAAGTAACGTAACATTGGATTAGGATCCATATTTATAGTGTATTGCTTTGTTTGTTTATGGCTTGTGATATGCATTAATCCTCTGCAGGATTGCGTCCGAGAGGAAGGACACCTGAGAGACATATGGTGGGGAATGCAGACATGAATATCCAAACCAGAGACACACACGTCGTCCCCGGGACCGAGGTGAGGCTGCAGAGGGGTTTGGTAATACCCTGTATAATACCTGCACAGTTACTGAGAGCATCTGCTGTAGGGGGGGGGGGGGGGGGGGGGGGGGAGAAGGAGGGAGGCTCATTTGCAATGGGTGTGCTTCTGGCGGTTATAAGGAATTCTATTATTGCTCCCAAAAATTAAGTATCTATATGGTAATTTCCCCGTAACGTGTGTGCAGTGGGTAGATACATGATAATCCCAGTGTAATTAATGGTTCCTCTGGTGAGTGCCTGATTAATGCAAGAGTAGGCATTGAACACATATGGATTTTTACCGCAAACTATTGGAATATTTAATGGACAATGAGGTAAACATGCCCTGCTACAGCCACCTCCCGAGTAGAAAAAACTCCCAGAGCCAAAAAATGGCACCCTATTCCATATTTAGTGTACTACTTTTGACCAGAGCCCTATGGGTAGTGCACTATAAAGGCAATAGGGTGCCATTTGGGACGTAACCCACTCACACAGCCAAGCCAACATGTATTCACATGTTGTCCCTCGGGTTCATATGTAAGTGGGGGAAGGACGAAAAAACAAAAGATCCTGAGCAAGGTCCTTGTCTTTCCTTAAGTGCTGCATCTTTCTCAATATCCCAGCATTATTAGCTCTGCTTAATAACGAACCCACCAGGCATAGTCTTTATTAGGAAGGACGGAGTAGCTGGGGCCAGGGAGCAAAGCTGGCCCTGCTACAATCTCTTCACTGGGGATCTGGCACATGAATTTTAATAGGAGAGCAAAGCAGGCAGGTGGGTCAGTCCTGGAGACACGCTGTGCATGCCAATCTGGCCCCTGCGTCCACCGCTCCCATGGCTCAGGAACAAACCGAAGGAGACAGGAAAGGTGGTGGTGGCAGAGGGATCAGGACAGCGATGCAGCTTCCATTCAGGTGAGAGGGAGCATCGTTCGGTGACAAACTGAGACCATGAGCCACACTGGCTTGTCCATATTAATGAAGTTGGTGGAGCGGTGAGGATTCCTGTTAATTGCTTTTGCTGGATTGTCAGCTGGACTACTACTTGGTGTGAGCAAGAAATAAATGAAAGCAGTAAAGTTGCAGTAAAGTTGGGTCTATTGTGGCTCTTTAGATTTAAAGCCTCGTCTCACCCTAGGCTCTAACAGACCTGATCCCATTCATAAACCATTCACTCTCCCTACCTACTTAAAATGTTCTGCCTCGGAGCCACAATTTATTTCACCCATTTTAGAATGTCCCTGCCCCAAACAACGCAGGTGATTTGTTGTATATTTAAGGCTTTTTTTTTTTTTTGGGCTTTCCACGCTGCGGTAATTGTCACGGCGACCTTGATGCAGATAGGATAAAAGAAAAATAACCCGCTGTCAAGACTCCGCCATTAGTACCGCCGGAGAATTGACACATTGCCTCTCTGATCCCTGTAAGCATTTCTGATTCTCAGCATGTCTGCCCATTCTGCCGTACCCACTGCTCGTCTAAGAGAGAGAGAGGCCCAAATATGTGTGCATAACACAATACTTCAATCTATTTTTATGATACAACTGTGTATACAATTCCTCAGGGAAGGTTGAGGGACAGTTTCAGATAACTTGACATGCTCTTTGAGATCTAGAAATGAAGTCCCACACATATAATCGAAATAGAACTATAGGTGATGGAAGTACAATATCGGAAGGAAACAATCTCTGTTTCCCACTGATGGAGACATACTTGAGCCAAGCAGATGATGTCTTGGCACTATGAGCTTTTGACAATGATATTTCTTCATCTCGTGGTTGAGAAGACATTAAAACAGACACATTCCAGGTAGTTCCTATGACAGACATGCTTTGAATCTGGCAAGACCGGTTAAGGTGTGAAATGTATAGCGGGAAAGAATGTAAAATATATTTATTTATACGTCTGTGCGTTGCTCCACCAAAAACCTAATCTATGCTGAGTTTGCATTCCCGTACCAAGCCAAGCCCACAGCAACAGACCACATAGGAGGGTAACTGGAATCATAATCATTAAAGTGCCTCAACGATAGGAAAACCAAACTTTGGTAAATATTCAGTGATGTTAATAAATCTGCAGGCCTAACAATAACAATACACAAAACCAGAAACGACTCATAAAAACAAAGTACCAAGCTTGGATAAATGAACTAACTCAATACTATTCTTTCACTAAAACTGTAGCCTATATTGACTCACAGTAACAATGTCTGAATTGTTCTCTTTACATTCAGCTGAAATCTACTGTGTGTTGTTCAATCTTGGATCCAATAATAGGTTAAAAGGGGTAGTATTTCACAGACCTGGGGTTCTACAGTGCCTTCAGAAAGTATTCACACCCCTTGACGTTTTCCCCTCAAAAATTGTGTTACAGCTTGAATTTAAAATTGATTAAATTGAAATGTTTTATCACTGGGCTACATGCAATACCCCATAATGTCAAAGTGGAATTATGTTTTTCTAAATATTTTACAGCTGAAATGTCTTGAGTCAATAATAGTGTTGAACATTCTTTTTTTATATCCTTTTGAGCATGGTGGTTATTAATTACACGTTGGATGGTGTATCAATAAACCCAGTCACTGCAAAGATACAGGCGTCCTTCCTAACTCAGTTGCCGGAGATGAAGGAAACCAACCAGGCCAATGGTGACTTTAAAACAGTTAAAAGAGTTTAATGGCTGTGATAGGTGAAAACTGAGGCGAGATCAACAAAATTGTAGTTACTCCACAATACTAACCTAATTGACAGAGTGAAAAGAAAACAACAAATATTCCAAAACATGCATATTCCAAAACATGGAAATCAAATACAACACATTACTGAGTACCACTCTCCATATGTTCAAGCATAGTGGTGGCTGCATTATGTTATGGGTATTCTTGTAATCGTTAAGGACAGGGGAGTTTTTCGGGATAAAAAAAATCTATGGAATGGAGCTAAGCACAGGCAAAATCTAAAGGAAAACCTGGTTCAGTCTACATTCCACCTGACACTGGGAGATACATTCACCTTTCAGCAGGACAATAACCTAAAAAACAAAGCCAAATCTACACTGGAGTAGCTTACCAAGCAGACAGTGTATATTCCTGAGTGGCCAAACTACAGTTTTGACTTAAATCTACTTGAAAATGACTTAAAAATGGTTGTATAGCAATGATCAACACCCAATTTGACAGAGCTATATGAATTTTGAAAAGAATAAAAATGGGCAAATGTTGCACAATCCAGGTTGACTTTGTCATTATGGAGTATTGTGTGTAGATGGGTGAGAGAAAAAAATACAAGCAATCAATTTTGAATTCAGGCTTTAACGCAGCAAAACATGGAAAAAGTCAAGTGGTATGAATACTTTCGGAAGGCACTGTTTGTGTCAAACATCCCAGAGTAGGAGGGCTGATCAGGTCCCCCTTATCCATATAATAAGCTGACCCCTAGAAGAGCACTCCTACTCTTAGAAGCTTTATGAATATGGCCCCGGATCCTATTAAAATCCATAAATACATCACTTCTAATCCTCCACGCTGTGTCAGTCCAACAATCACAATCTGTTTTGTTGTGTGAGTGGAGGACAGCAGACCTAATAAAGAATGTTGTACTGGGTCTTAGCACTGCTCTCATTTCTTGCCTTGTCAGCTCTCCAAATTAAGAATGATGTTCTTATTTTTCGGGAAAATGGTTGATTTAGTTTTGAACACATTGGCCTAGCCTACACAACACCCCCATAACTCTACGTCCATACAATAACAGATAATAACAGTTAAAGCCATATAAACGGACTGAAAATGAAAGAGGTTATAACAAGAAACACAAACATGTGCAACGTGTTCAAACTGAGGTACCAAGACCTTTCCCAACGACTCATCCTGAATTACATTTAGTTTCTCTATCGATCGCTCCATACATCAGTCTCAACCTGCTATGCTACAAGTTGTTTGTGCTAACGTTAAAATGGCGTGATTCATGATTCCTATAGGCCGGCTCTAGCCCAACTCATCGGAAAATAGGACCAATCAGAACGGTTTGCAGTGGTGTAAAGTAGTTTTTGGTGGTATCTGTACTTTACTATTTATATTTTTACTTTTACTTCACTACATTCCTAAAGAAAATAATGTACTTTTTACTCCATACATTTTCCCTGACACCCAAAATTACTTGATAGATTTTGACAGGAAAATGGTCCAATTCACACACTTATCAAGAAAACATCCCTCGCCATCCCTACTGCCGCTGATCTAGCGGACTCAATAAACACAAATGCTTCGCTTGTAAATTAAGTCTGAGTGTTGGAGTGCAATAAATCCGTCAATAAAAAAAAACAAGAAAATTGCGCAATCTGGTTTGCTTAATATAAGGAATTTGAAATGGTTTATATTTTTACTTTTACTTTTGATACTTAAGTACATTTGATCAATTCCATTTACTTTTGATAGTTAAGTATATTTATAACCAAATACATTTAGACTTTCCCTCAAGTAGTATTTTACTGGGTGACTTTCACTCGAGTCATTTTCTATTAAGGCATCTTTACTTTTACTCGAGTATGACAATTGAATGGCGGGCCGGGCGAGTGCATGCGGACTTCGGTCGCGTACAGTGTTTCCTCTGACACATTGGTGCGGCTGGCTACCGGGTTAAGCAAGCAGTGTGTCAAGAAGCAGTGCGGCTTGGCAGGGTCGTGTTTTGGAGGACGCATGGCTCTCGAACTTCACCTCTCCCGAGTCCGTACGGGAGTTGCAGCGATGGGACAAGACCGTAACTACCAATTGGATATCACAAAATTGGGGTAAAAAAGGGGTAAAAGTATGACAATTGAGTACTTTTTCCACCACTGATGGTTTGAATGTGTTCGCATTCGGGGGGGAGGAAGCAAATCCAGACTCATCGTGGCAATGGAGAAGAAACGTTAATGGGTGTGGCGTTTGGTCGGAGAAAACCAAGACCAAGAGTTAGAGAGGCCCATAGGACATAGGCCAGCGAATCCCCCAACAATGAGAGGTTAAACACTCAAAAACATAATCTACAGTGACTTTATGCAATTACAGTACGGGAATGACTAATTCACACTCGGAGGCTGGCAGCGGGAAATCCAGAAAGATGCTTTGAAAACGTGACGAAATCACGGTGACTCAATCGGAAGTGGTCCATAACAATTGTGATGACATCATTCAAGGATTAGCTAAGAGGATCCTGATGAGCATACGTACATAATTAATGTTGAGGATACATCTGAGGTCAAAATCAGAAAACTGACCATGTTTATTTTATTCTTCATAGAAATATACATATATACACATAAATATATATACGCATATATACACTACCGGTCCAAAGTTTTAGAACACCTACTCATTCAAGGTTTTTTTTATTTTTTTATTTACTATTTTCTACATTGTAGAATAATAGTGGACATAACTATGAAATAATACAAATACCAAAAAAGGGTTACACAAATCAAAATATATTTTATATTTGAGATTCTTCAAATAGCCACCCTTTGCCTTGTCAGCTTTGCACACTTTTGGCATTATCTCAACCAGCTTCACCTGGAATGCTTTTCCAACAGTCTTGAAGGAGTTTCCACATATGCTGAGGACTTGTTGGCTGCTTTTCCTTCACTCTGCGGTCCGACTCATTACAAACCATCTCAATTTGGTTGAGGTCGGGGGATTGTTTAGGCCAGGTCATCTCCACTACTCTCCTTTTTGGTAAAATAGCCCTTTCACAGCCTGGAGCTGTGTTGGGTCATTGTCCTGTTGAAAAACAAATGATAGTATTTCTGTTTTTTTATTGGTAATACATTTTGTGGGGTATTGTGTGTAGATTGATGAAGGGGGAAAAAATGGTTTAATCTATTTTAGAATAAGGCTGTAACGTAACAAAACGTGGAAAAGTCAAGGGGTCTGAATACTTTCCGAAGGCACTGTACATACACATATATATATATACCGTATATATACACTGAACTAAAATATAAATGCAACATGCAACAATTTCAATGATTTTACTGAGGTACAGTTCATATAAGGAAATCAGTTAATTGAAATAAATCCATTGGGCCCTAATCCATGGATTTCACATGACAGGGCAGGAGCGTAGACACGGGAGCCAGGCCCAACCAATCAGAATTCGTTTTTCACCACAAAATGGTTGCATTACAGACAGAAATACTTCTGTTGCATCATCTGTACGGGTGGCTGGTCTCAGATGATCCCGCAGGTGAAGAAGCCGGATGTGGAGATCCTGCGCTAGTGTGGTTACATGTGGTCTGCAGTTGCGAGGCTGATTGAAAGTACTGCCAAATTCTCTAAAATGATGTTGGAGGTGGCTTATGGTAAAGAAATTAACATTAAATTCTCTGGCAACAGCTGTGATGGACATTCCTGCAGTCAGCATGCCAATTGCACGCTCCCTCAAAACTCGAGACATCTGTGGCATTGTGTTGCATGACAAAACTGCACATTTTAGAGTGGCCTTTTATTTTCCCCAGCACAAGATGCACCTGTGTAATGATCATGATGTTTAATGAACTTCTTGATATGCCACACCTGTCAAGTGGATGGATTATTTTGGCAAAGAAGAAATGCTCACTAACCGGGATGTAAACATATTTATGCACAAAATTAGAGAGAAATAAGCTTTTAGTGCACATGTAAAATTTCAGGGATCTTTTGTTTCAGCTCATGAAACATGGGACCAAGACTTTACATGTTGCGTTTATATTTTTGTTCAGTATATTGCTGTTTGGTAAAAAAACATTTTTTAAATCTTACCAAACAGCAATAAATTGGCCAGGGGAAGGGAAATGATCCTCTCCTAATATCTAATTAAATTGACCCCAGTTGAGACCACAGAAGTAAAACCTGTCATTGAATAAGCCTCAAGTCCTGGGGAAAGACGGCGGTTGAAGTGCTTGTGGCATTTAGGGCCACTAGAGTCCCCTCAGCATGGCCCTTCACTGCTGGGTTGCATCCCGAATGGCATGCTATTCCCTATTTAGTGCACTATTTTTGACCAGGGCCCTATGGCCCCTAGTCAAATATAGTGCACTATATAGGAATAAGGTACCATTTGAGACACAGTGCTGATGCAGTGAGATTACTCCGTTGGTCTGGTCTCCTCGTCCTGCCAAGGCCACGAGTCAGACACTAATCCCCCTTTGATGAGTCCAGCTTCAGAGGCAAAGCGCTGACATTTTGCACTAAGGCTGCCTCCCTTTCCTCCTGCCACGCACGGCCGCGCGGGGCGCCTGTGGGGGCTTCTTTCATTCTGACCTTGGCGAGACGAGGGACTGGACGTGGATGACTGGCGGATTAGTGAGCAGCTCACAGGGGACCATCATCCATCTGAGAGGCAGGATGAGTAGGACTCCTCATGGCCAAATGTTTTCCCACCGTCAGCCCTTTTCCAATTCCTCATCCAGTGACACAAGCAAAGCCCTGTGTTGCTACAAAAGGTCCAAATCCTAATAATCTAGTTTCTAGATTTACCTTGGTGGCTAGCATCAGTTCTAGGTGGTCCAGCTCATTCCATTTCCATTTGCATGTAATTCAAAGCATTTTCCTTTTAGGTGAAGGTTTGAAAACATGTTACTTTTACGAACTAAGTAGTCTAAATGTTGCCTTTTGCTTCTCTCCCCAGTATCTCGCAGCAGCAGAGACTTATGATCTGATTTAAGAAGTAATAAAAATCCAACAGCTGGCCTACCGGACGGCTATCGATTTTCCCCCAGCAGAAACGGATCACGGATTCAGAGGAACATTTATGAACGCGCAGGGTGCAAGAAATTATACGATAGCCCCAGTAATTTCCTAAATCCACTATCGATCGGTGGGTACAGTGAGAACTGTTAAGCAGCTCTGGCCTGGTCGGCTTGGGTCAATGTTAGCTGCTCACACCAGGAGACTGGAGTCCACTGCAGGTATTTTCCCCCCAGCACGCAGTAGCTGCCTGTCGGCTGAGAGGACAGTAGAGGAGAGGATTGACTGTAGAAGGTGCAATCAGCAGGTTTCATCATCCACCTGCAAGCGTCTCGATCCGAGCGTTATAGAGAGAAAGAGCTCATCCATCAGCACCAAACTGGAGAAGGCTTTATCGAAAAGGCCTCTATGAAGCAGACACATTTATTTTCACACACTACTAGTCCCGTCGTGTGACTGTGTGAGTGAAGGGGGAGAAGGTGTATACTTCAGATTTACCATCAATGTTAATAGGCCTCCGCGACTGAGTGCATCTGCATACGTCGACTTCCTGCAGTACCCCTAGGGATGTGTCAAAACACTGCAGCGCTGCATCGGCCTCTACAGTAGCGCAAACACATGAGCAATGCTTTCAGACAGACAGGCAGAGAGGAAGACATGGAGACAAAGAGAGAGAATGAGAGTAGTAAATTGGGGGAGGGGGGGGGTCGATAGTTACATATCGCGGTAACTCCCAAGTATTGATTAAAAAAAATAGATTGTTTTACAGAGACTAAAACAAAGAGAGAATATACTATGGAACGGTTATGAGTTCTGTCTGTAATCACAAATCCTCCATAACCTTGTCAGGCAGTGTGCTTGCAACACTATCGAGCTCCGTAGAAAAACAACATCCAGTTCTCTGTTCCTGTGTCGTACACCAAATACTCCCAAGAAAAGGACAGCTTCTGCTCTGCGTGACTGACACTCTGCAATAGATCAACACTAACCAGACAAATACCAACGATTTAAAGCCTAACGCATAGCAGCCATCTAATAACCTGAGCTAATGAACGGGTGAATAAGTGATTGATGATTGAATATTCAAATCAACAGCAGAGATACTATTTGACACTTCAGGCCATACTAAGGTGTGGCACTGCCTCCCTCTGGCACTTTAAGGAAGTACACACCTTTGAGTGGATTATACCTGTGATCTTACATTGACCTTTACTGAGCATACCTACTGTATTCATATGATACATTGTGGGTCCCGGGGGGTTGGGTTGTGAGCATGAATAGACATTTCCTTTCTCTGCAAGTTAATGGTCAACAAAGTGTTCTTCTATTGATCTCAAAACATCACATTTGCACGAGCAACAATAGTGCATCAAGAACACGAGAACTAAACTAGAGGACAGAGCGTATGATTACAAGAGGGAGGTGGGAGACAAAAAATCACACATTTCTGGACACAGCGGAAATAAATTGTCCACGCTGATCTGTGTGCCATTTTCGCCATTGTGGGAAACTAAAACCTCTCGACTGTTTATTAGCTGAAATCAAAATTGGAGAAACTGCTCCTTCACGGAACATTCATTTAACCAGCTTCCATTTATGAACCTGTAAGTCCTTTAAGTTAAGGGAGAACATCTAATATTACAAAAACTGGTGTTAAAGATGCACAATTCAATCATTCTAAAGAGTTGATGCTGTATGCCTTCAGCGTGGGCTTGCCTTTCCCTATCCGCTGCCTGCATTCGATAACAGTAGCTATGGTGCCCTGACAGAAAAAAACACTATCTCCCACCTTAGAAAGTATAGGAGGCTCTTGCTTGCTACAGACACTATGCTGACCATTGATCTCCATAAGGAGCCACGGTTCTGAAGCCAACTGCAGGGGAGGGAGGTGGTTGTCACGGTTACCTGATGCAGCAGAGTGCCCGACCATCTGCCATGTAAAGCAGAACACAGTGCCTCGCAGACGCCCGTTTGCTGTAATTACAGAAAATTCCATGCAGTCAGCAAGCCTACAGAGGTGTGTGTGTGTGTGTGTGTGTGTGTGTGTGTGTGTGTGTGTGTGTGTGTGTGTGTGTGTGTGTGTGTGTGTGTGTGTGTGTGTGTGTGTGTGTGGCATCCACTCGTCCTGCACCCTCGAGGCACCACTACACTGGGTCAGAGGTAGCCTCGATGTGTTTTTGCTGACCAACCAACACGTCAGCGACAGGTAAACCTGCACATGCACACATCTGCATACACACGGTCAGCACACAGGGAAAATATGCAGTGGCTTGCAAAAGTATTCACCCCCTTGGCATTTTTCCTATTTTGTTGCCTTACAACCTGGAATTAAAATGGATTTGAGGGGTTTGTATCATTTGATTTACACAACATGCCTACCACTTTGAAGATGCTAAATATTTTTTAATTGTGAAACAAACAAGAAATAAGACAACAAAAATGAAAACTTGAGCGTGCATAACTATTCACCCCACCAAAGTCAATACTTTGTAGAGCCACCTTTTGCAGCAATTACAGCTGCAAGTCTCTTGAGGTATGTCTATAAGCTTGGCACATCTAGCCACTGGGATTTTTGCCCATTCTTCAAGGCAAAACTGCTCTAGCTCCTTCAACTTGAATGTGTTCTGCTGGTGTACAGCAATCTTTAAGTCATACCACAGATTCTCAATTGGATTGAGGTCCGGGCTTTGACTAGGCCATTCCAAGACATTTAAATGTTTCCCCTTAAACCACTAGAGTGTTGCTTTAGCAGTATGCTTACACGGAACCCAAACCGGCTGCGCGCGTGCGCTATCGTGCATAAATGTATTCCCCCCCCCCACACCATCACGACACGCAGGTTAAAATATCAAAACAAACTCTGAACCAATGACATTAATTTGGGGACAGGTCGAAAAGCATTAAACATGTATGGCAATTTAGCTAGTTAGCTTGCACTTGCTAGCTAACGTTAATTTGTCCTATTTAGCTAGCTTGCTGTTGCTAGCTAATTTGTCCTGGGATATAAACACGGAGTTGTTATTTGACCTGAAATGCACAATGACCTCTACTCCGACAATGAATCCACACATAAAACGGCCAACCGAATCATTTCTAGTCATCTCTCCTCCTTCTAGGCTTTCATCTTTGAACTTATATGGTGATCGCATCTAAACCTTCATTGTATTACCACGACAACTAGCAACAAATTTCGTCTTTCAATCACTCACGTGGGTATAACCAATGAGGAGATGGCACGTGGGTACCTGCTTCTATAAACCAATGAGGAGATGGGAGAGGCAGGATTTTCAGCGCGATCTGCGTCAGAAATAGGAATGACTTCTATTTTAGCCCTTGGCGTTGTAGACGCTCGTTGGCGCCATGCGAGCAGTGTGGGTGCAATAATTGACTAACATGGATTTCTAAATTTATTTTGCAACGCTCGCGACGTGTCCGGTCTGGTCAGCATGTTAGGGTCATTTTCCTGCTGGAAGGTGAACCTCCGTCCCAGTCTCAAATCTCTGAGAGACTGAAACAGGTTTCCCTCAAGAATTTCCCTGTATTTAGCGCTATCCATCATTCCTTCAATTCTGACCAGTTTCCCAGTCCCAATCGATTTAAACCACCCCCACAGCATGATGCTGCCACCACCATGTTTCACTGTGGGGATGGTGTTCTCAGGGTGATGAGAGGTGTTGGGTTTGCGCCAGACATAGCGTTTTCCTTGATGGCCAAAAAGCTCAATTTTAGTCTCATCTGACCTCATGCCTTTAGCGAACACCAATTTCTTTCTTTAAGCAACGGCTTTTTCTGGCCACTCTTCTGTAAAGCCCAGGTCTGTGGAGTGTACGGCTTAAGCTGGTCCTATGGACAGATACGCCAATCTCCGCGGTGGAGCTTTGCGTCTCTTTATTGCCTCTCTGATTAATGCCCTCCTTGCCTGGTCCGTGAGTTTTGGTGTGAGGCCCTCTCTTGGCAGGTTTGTTGTGGTGCCATTTTCTTTCAATTTTTGAATAATGGATTTAAATGGTGCTCTGTGGGATGTTCAAAGTTTCAGATATTCTTTAATAACCCAACCCTGATCTGTACTTCTCCACAACTTTGTCCCTGACCTGTTTGGAGAGCTCCTTGGTCTTCATGGTGCCGCTGCTTGGTGGTGCCTCTTGCTTAGTGGTGTTGCAGACTCTGGGGCCTTTCAGAACAGGTGTAGATATACTGAGATCATGTGACACTTAAAGTCCACCTGTGTGGAATCTAACTAATTATGTGACTTCTGAAGGTAATTGGTTGCACCAGATCATATTTAGGGGCTTCATAGCAAAAGGGGGTGAATACATATGCACGCACCACTTTTCCGGTTAAGATTTTTTTGAAACAATTTTTTTCATTTCACTTCACCGATTTGGACTATTTTGTGTATGTCCATTACATGAAATACAAATAAAAATCTATTTAAAATTATAGGTTGTAATGCAACAAAATAGGAAAAACGCCAAGGGGGATGAATACTTTGCAAGGTACTGTACTTCTGTTGACCAAACTCTTCTTTGTTCATCATCCAAACCTCTCACATTTTGACTTGGTATTACTCTCAAGCACTAGTACACGTGGACACAAAACACCCTTTAAACATGGTCCAAAACGTGGTTCAAACATGCATGGTTCTCAGTCCATGCAGAAAGTCAACTTCCCAGCGTGAAGGAGCTACTTAGTTTCTCTCTTTTCCTAAAGCATCCGCACATAGTGAGGCTGAGTGGACTGGACACTTAGAGACAAGGATCAAACTGGGCACATGCTCCGTCCCCATGGGGACCGTTACCAAGGGCAACACAGCAACAGCTTAGGCATGTCTGGGCATCACCAAAGGGCCTGACTGTGCAGAGTTTGGTTTGGGATATATCTCAAGAGGCTGCCATACTTTCCTTAAAAGAATGCAATTCAAAAATGCAATTCAAATATCTCAGTGATCCAATTAAAATTGAGGCCCTGCAGATATCTGCTGGTTTCTAACGAGCTCAAATTAAGATAGTTAGATGGTGCCACAGCCCTGCATATATCCCTGGATCGTCCCAAATGGCACCCTATTCCCTAATAGAGCACTACTTTTGACCAGAGCCCTATGGGCCCTGGTCAATAGTGCACTATATAGGGAATAGGGTGAGTGTGCCATTTGGGATGTATACCCTGACTGAGTGACTGACTACCAGTGAAAACATCCGCCTCTTTACTTTCTTCCTTGGGGCAGTGAGTATAGCTTCGGTTGGCCAATATTAATATTATTATCACTCTCTAATTTACTGTAATGAAACCACGAGCCGGCGTGGGCGGGATAAGCCTTTTTAATTTGCACGTCAGACGCAGGACTGCATATTAAGCACCTAATTTGCATAAATCATGTCACTCCACTTGGGATTCCAATTAAACCCTTGATTAATTCCTTGGCTGACCTGTTAAATAGAATCCTTTAAGTGGTTCAACAGGGGGGTCTAACAGCACAAGTGTTGACAAACAAACACACACACACTTTCGTAAACTGACAATCTGCAATGTGATTCATCATTGGGACTTGCAGCCACTCATTTTGAAATGTGAATGTCCCCCCATGACAGGACGCTGCTGTCTGGAGTGCCAGTGAACACTCACTGTGTACAAACCCAATAGATCCCTCTTATACAAACCCAATAGATCCCTCTTAGGAATAATAATGTCTAACTCTACTGAACAAAAATAGAAATTAAACTTGCAACAATTTCTAAGATTTTACTGAGTTACAGTTTATATAAGGAAATCAATGTATTAGGCCCTCATCTATAGATTTCACCTGACTGGGCAGGGGTGTAGCCATGGGTGGGGCTTGGGCATAGGCCCACCCACTTGTCTTTATTACAGACAGAAATATTCGTCAGCACTCCCCCTCAGACAATCCCGTAGGTGTGGAGGTCCTGGGCTGGTGGGGTTACACGTGGTCTGCGGTTGTGAGGCTGGTTGGATGTACTGCCAAATTCTCTAAAATGACATTGGAGCCAGCTTATGGTATAGAAATTAACATTAAATTATCTGGCAACAGCTCTGGTGGGTATTCCTGCAGTCAGCATGCCAATTGCACGCTCCCTCAAAAATTCAGACATCTGTGACACTGTGTTGTGTGACAAAACTGCACAAGGTGCACCTGTGTAATGCTGTTTAAATCAGCTCCTTGATAGAAGGTGAATGGATTATCTTGGCAAAGGAGAAATGCTCACTGACAGGCATGTAAACACATTTGTGCACAACATTTGAGAGAAATAAGCTTTTTGTTGAGTATAGAACATTTCTGGTATTTTTTATTTCAGCTCATGAACCCAACACTTTACATGCTGCATACATTTTTTGGTTCAGTGTAGTTATGAGGCCCATCAGTTCAGATAGACATCAAAAGCGAATAACTTTTTAAATGTGTATCCATTAAAAAAAAAAATAATAATCTAAATTAATTTCCTGTTTGTTATGTGTGGCATGGTTGGTATTTGGGACATGATTAGCATTCTTGGGGAGGAAACACAGCAATACTAAAGAAGTAATTCAAATTGTATGAAAATGACACAGCGAGGCTTAAATTACAGCTGCACATTGAAAGAATTAGGCTAGTCAAAAATCAGACCATCACAATCCCATCATGGCTCTGCTCCAGCCAAAGCATACCCTGCAGCCTGTGGTAAAGATGTAAATACCACTAAGCAGACTGCCTCAATCATATAAGGCTTTCTAATGCTGGGGTAGCTAAGGACATAACCTCAGATGCACGTAGTGTTAACTGACCAGCAGCCATTGATCTGACCCTCGGCCCTCACTTCCTTCACCCACATATGCGCACACACACACACACACACACACACACACACACACACACACACACACACACACACACACACACACACACACACACACACACACACACTACATCCAAAAATCCCAAGACACACACACACACACGTTTTTCTGCTCCATTTGGCCAGGCAGCATCGGAGGGACTAGAAAGAGGAGACGCTTGGCCTTGTTGCAGGCGACTGCCCCGTTATTTACCATGGTTTCACAGACGGCTGTTATAGGAGAGTGAGAGGTCAGAGAGCCGCTGTTGTTATTTCTGCCCGGCAGGCGCTCAAGCTGTGCATGAAAACCTTTCCTCACTGCACAGCTGGTTACCCAGGTTGGAAACATAAGGCTCTGGTCAAAAGTAGTGCACTATATGGGAGATGGGGTGCCATTTGGTACGCAGCCATAGTGGCTAGCAGGGTGTACTGTAAACACGACCTGGCCGACGACAGTAACTAAGGGATAGGCCCTAACTCAACTCTCCTGCTCTGTGAATGTCAGCTCAGCTGTCCCCTGGACCAACTGACAGAAGCAGGTCAGCTAACCTCTGGAGTATCACTTGATTTATGTTACACAATGCACATGGATATAAAAATGGGAGATGCGTGCAAACTTGTCAATCAGTAGATACACACTGCGTGTGCGCTGACACGTTCATGCGGGTTTCAAGTCACCCTTCCAACACAAACATTGGCCGACAACATAAACAAATGGCCTGAAGCACGCTACCATGTAATTCAACCCTGTTTCTTTCTCTCGTATTTACATCCCAATCTATTGGTCTCTTACATCAGAGAAAGATGCAATGAATGACATAGACAGACATGTCTGTGCTCCGTGCCGAAGACTGTAAGCTCAGCGTCCCGCTGTACGCCACTCAACCTCAGCCATGGCCGACTGACTAGCTGGCTTATTGACAGGGGGCGTGTCACCGTGGGTGTCCCAAATGGCAACCTATCCCCTATATAGGGCACTACTTTTGACCAAGGCCCGTAGGGTATAGGGAGCCATTCAGGACGCAGACTGTCTTTGGCCCACCTGCTGAGCCGAGTCTTTCCTGCAGTTACCCTCTCTCACTGACTGACTGACAGACAGGCCGACGCAGGATTAATATCTGCTGTTCTGGCCTGTGACAGGAGTGTCCCTTCCATCACAGACTCACAGCCAGCGTCCCAAATGGTAACCTATTCCCAATCCCTATACAGTCCACTACTTTTGACCAGAGCCCAACCTATAAGGGCGAGGACTTTTCCATGACACGCACCCTGGACGTCAAGGTCTTCTTCAAGGAGAACAACGCGCACACGTTGCCCCTGGTCAAAAGTAGTGCATTAGATAGGGAATAGGGTGCCATTTGGAACACAGGGAACAGACTCACCAAACGGCTGCAGCATTACAGTGAAGCAGAGGCAGGGCTGAGCTGGGCTGGGCAGGCCAGACACACGCAGGGGACAAGAAGGTCACAGGGAGACAGATGGCCAGTGCCACTGTTACATATTTGGATTTCACCCATTTGCATTATGATGCAACGGTGACAATATGGAGAGACAGGGGGAACCGTGGCTGTGCATACTAGTACAGTGCATGCCTATCCGCAGTCTAATTCCAGACATTTTTGAGAGATAAGTTGCGGACCATTACCATGTATTACCTCATTATTACAATATTGCCTCTGAGCAAGTCTACCTTAAAAGCACTTTTTATTAAAATAAAAACGTATTCTTTACCACAATCCCCACCTGCAGCAATGCACACTAAAATGTACTCACAGTTAAGGTGTCCTCTATCAGAGTTTTAGGCTGTCCGGTCTCATGGCAATTCTACAGTCCAGAGGGCCTGAAACTCCTCTGTTCGTCTTTGTCTGTATTGCACTGTGAGTTCAGTTACACTGACATTGTATCAGTGGTGCAGAGGGCACTTTCCCTCATGTTTCCCTCATGTTTCTCTCAGATATTGTCTAATTCTTTTTGGCTCTTAGTGGGTCATTATGAATCCTGTTGGATTCAGGTTTCTCTGAATCCCTAGACTATTATTATTGTTTTTTGGGGGCATTTAGCAGACACTTTTATCCAGAGACTTACAGGAGCAATTAGAGTTAAGTGCCTTGCTCAAGGGCACAGACAGATTTTCACCTTAGTTGGCTCGGGACTCGAACCAGCGACCTTTCGGTTATTGGCCCAGTGCTCTTAACCACTAGGCTACCTGCCGCCCATGATCTCTCTAGATGGCCTACCTTGACATCTCCATACTTACATGTTAGTCTTTCCTAACAAACATAGGCCTAACATTTTCAGCAGGTCAAAAAGACCACATCTAGAAGCTTAAAGGGTTCTCCGGCTGTCCCCATAGGAGAACTCTTTTGAAGAACCGTTTTTGGTTGCAGATAGAACCCTTTCTACAGATGGATTCTACCTGGAACCAAAAAGGGTTCTCCTATGGGGACAACCGAAGAACCCTTTTGGAACCCTTTCATTTCTAAGAGTGTCATTTTAATAATATCCCTAAAACTCACAACGAGCCAATCAAGCCTAAGCAAAATGGAGTAAACTGTCTTGCACGAGGATCGAGTAACTCACGACTTTAGTGAGGAAGGATCACCTTGCGATGACATAAGTGAGGGATTAGCGATGTAGGGTTAGACTGAGATGTACTGAGCTGTATGGAGGTACTGGTACTGGAATGGTAGTGTGCTGGGCAATGCTCTCCACGTGGGTATCTTTTAATGACACGTCCTCGGGCCAGTAGCTCTTTTGAATGAGAGCGCTTATTTCGGCTGCTGAGGAGAAGGAGTAGAGAGAAAAAATAGAGAGGGCGGGAGGAGAGGAGGAATAGAGAAATTGAGAGGGGAGAGAGGGCGGGAAGAGAGAGAGAAATAGAATGGGGGCGGAGAGGAGAGAGCCTGTAAATTGTAAATGGGATTTATTAACCCTGGGCACCACATCCATTTCGGGCCCTGCATTCTCAACAAAACTCTGTATTTCTGTCCTTGTAGCATATAGAGTGCACCATACCCTATTCCTGAAAATGCACACACTTTCACATACTGTAACTGTCCCTTGCTCATTGCCAGTCAATCAACCATGTGTGTCCTAGCTGAACATACACTATATATACAAAAGTATGTGGACACCCCTTCAAATTAGTGGATTCGGCTATTTCAACCACACCTGTTGCTTTCAGGTGTATAAAATCGAGCGCACAGCCATGCAATCTCCTTAGACAAACATTGGCAGAAGAGTTGCCTTAATGAAGAGCTCAGTGACTTTCAACATGGCACCGTCATAGGATGCCACGTTTCCAACAAGTCAGGTTGTCAAATTTCTGCCCTGCTAGAGCTGACCCCGGCCAACTGTAAATGCTGTTATTGTAACGTGGAAACGTCTAGGAGCAACACCGCCTCCTAGAAGTGGTAGGAGACACAAGCGTCTGTCATCGGTTTCAACACTCACTACTGAGATCCAAACTGCCTCTGGAAGCAACGTCATCACAATAACGGTTTGCCTGGAGCTTCATGAAATGGTTTTCCATGGCCGAGCAGCCACACACAAGCCTAAGATCACCGTGCACAATGCCAAGCGTTGGCTGGAGTGGTGAAAAGCTCGCTGCCATTGGAGTCTGGATCAGTGGAATCACGTTCTCTGGAGTGATGAATCACGCTTCACCATCTGGCAGTCCGATGGACGAATCTGGGTTTGGTGGATGACAGGAGAACGCTACAGTATCTGCCCCAATGCATAGTGCCAACTGTAAAGTTTGGTGGAGGAGGAATAATGATCTGGGGCTGTTTTTCATGGTTCAGGCTTGACCCCTTAGTTCCAGTGAAGGGAAATCTTAACGCTACAGCATACAATGATGCAGTCTATCACAGTGCCATCCGTTTTGTTACCAAATCACCTTATACCACCCACCACTGCGACCTGTATGCTCTAGTCGGCTGGCCCTCGCTACATATTCGTCGCCAGACCCACTGGCTCCAGGTCATCTATAAGTCTATGCTAGGTAAAGCTCCGCCTTATCTCAGTTCACTGGTCACGATAACAACACCCACCCGTAGCACACGTTCCAGCAGGTATATCTCACTGATCATCCCCAAAGCCAACACCTTATTTGGCCGCCTTTCCTTCCAGTTCTCTGCTGCCAGTGACTGGAACGAATTGCAAAAATCGCTGAAGTTGGAGACTTTTATTTCCCTCACCAACTTTAAACATCAGCTATCTGAGCAGCTAACCGATCGCTGCAGCTGTACGTAGTCCATCTGTAAACAGCCCACCCAATCTACCTACCTCATCCCCATACCTTTTTTAAAATTTACTTTTCTGCTCTTTTGCACACCAGTATCTCTACTTGCACATCATCATCTGCTCATTTATCACTCCAGCGTTAATCTGCTAAATTGTAATTATTCGCTCCTATGGCCTATTTATTGCCTACCTCCTCATACCTTTTGCACACACTGTATATATACTTTCTTTTTTTTCTACTGTGTCATTGACTTGTTTATTGTGTTATTGGCTTGTATATTGTTTATTCCATGTGTAACTCTGTGTTGTTGTCTGTGTCACACTGCTTTGCTTTATCTTGGCCAGGTCGCAGTTGTAAATGAGAACTTTTTCTCAACTAGCCTACCTGGTTAAATAAAGGTGAAATAAAAAAAAATGACATTGTAGATGATTCTGTGCTTCAAACTTTGTGGCAACAGTTTGTGGAAGGCCCTTTTCTGTTTCAGCATGACAATGCCCCTGTGCACAAAGCGAGGTCCATAAAGAAATGGTTTGTCGAGATCGGTGTGGAAGAACTTGCCTGGCCTGCACAGAGCCCTGACCTCACGTTTGGCTGAATGGCAGCAAGTGCACCAAATCTCATATCAGATATTCTATGCACAGAGCTTGTTAGTATAAGAGCTATTGAATGAATCATCCTAAAGGGAGTGCTAAAAGTATCAGCCGATATCTAAAGACGAAGAGTGTTTCCCACTTCCCATGCAGAGCATAAGTCCTTCCTTGCCCGCAATCCACTCCCACAGTTGTGATGGAATTGACCTGTCCGTTCCAATGTGTCACTAACTCAATCACTCGCTCTCTGCTCTCTCTTCTTTAAAGCCTTGTTACGGCCTTCTAAGTCCAGTGATTACCATCATTGCAGGTGTTACTCAACGCACACCTAATCCCTCTACCCTGGGGGGAAAGGACTGTGGGGGGTGGAGGGTGCCGGTGGCAGAAATGGGCATCTATAGGCTAATCTTGATGAGGGGCGTGGGCTTTGGGACAGAGGCTGTGAGTGCAGATGTGGAATATTCCCATTAGGTTGGAGGAGGACTCCCAAGAATACCCCAGTGTCAAGTTGTGCCAAAACAGTGGAGTGAATGAGAGGATCAAGTAAGCAGGGATGGCCTGGAATAGAGAGCAATCTGGATTAGTCAGGGATCTTTTCTCTCTCTACTGCTGGACACCTATGACGGCAAACGTTAAAGGTCCGATAGGAAAGTCGGAGACACTGACCTGTTCTTATTGCACTGTGATTAGTGGTCCTCTTTAGCTCAGTCGCTAGAGCACGGCGCTTGCAACGCCAGGATAGCGGGTTCGATTACCGGGACCACCCGCACGTAAAACGTATACACACGTGACCTTAAGTCGTTTTGGATAACGGCGTCTGCTAAATTGGCATATATTATACATTCTATCATTAAGCAAGCTTCTAACGGTTTCATCGACTGAACAATTGGATTGTGAGATATAAGTAGATATCGAGATATGAACTACCTTGTGCAGAACAATCAGAGGAATTACTGACACTTTGGGATAGGGTTCAATAGATCTATGTTGAATAGCAATAGTTTCCCCTGCACTATAACATATCTGTGATGTCAACAGTGCAAAGGCAGGCTGAGAGTCATTGTACTTCACGTTCATGAGATGGAACGTCTAGCGTACCTTCACATACAATTCATCCCTTTAAATAAGCACATCTATTATTGCTTCAGAAGTAATTACTTAATTACCATTCTCTCTTTAGTAGTCTAATTAGTGCATTACATCGGAGCTCCGTAGTATACAGTTAATTATAAACTGGGTGGTTTGAGCCCTGAATGCTGATTAGCTGAAAGCCTATACCACAGGTATGACAAAAATGACTTGTTTACTGCTCTAATTACGCTGGTAACCAGTTTATAATAGCAA
Organism: Salvelinus namaycush; assembly: GCF_016432855.1. NCBI lineage: Eukaryota > Metazoa > Chordata > Actinopteri > Salmoniformes > Salmonidae > Salvelinus > Salvelinus namaycush. Next base: position 3,446,930 of record NC_052338.1, on the reverse strand, counting down.
TGAGGCACCTCAGGGGTTTGTGATATATGGCCAATATACCACACCTTCTCAGGCCTTATTGCTTAATTATAAACTGGGTTGTTTGAGCTCTGAATGCTGATTGGCTGGTATATCAGCCATGGTATATCAGACTGTATGCCACGGGGATGACTAAATATTTATTTGTACTGTTCTAATTACGTTGGTAGCCAGTTGATAATAGCAATAATTCACCTCAGGGGTTTGTGGTATATAGTCAATATACCACGGCTAAGGGCTGTGTCCAGGCACTCCACGTTGCGTCGTCTGTAAGAACAGCCATTAGCCACGGTATATTGGCCATATACCACACCCCCTCTGGCCTTATTGCTTAAGTGGAATGGCAGTTTACCCAATTAAGACCATCACTAAAACTGTAGAGGAACAACAGAACAGTCATTTAGCAATTGATAATGACATATTCAACTATTGTTTTTTTTTGACAAACCTTTTGCAGGACACAATCTACAGAGACTAGGCAAGGCAAGCGGACCTTTGTTCACGGCTTTGGAAATGAAAAGCACATCATCATCCTTTCTTTGAACACACAAACAGAGCACCAAACACACTTATTTTTCCCCCTCAACAGCCTTTGAATCTTTGGACGGTGGTACAGTAGGCTTATATTGACATGATCTACTGGGATGGCGTGGGTGTGTGTGTGTGTACATATGCATGCGTGTGTGTATGCGTGTGTACGTGTCTCCCGCTCTCAATCTCTCTCTCTCGTGGTAATGAGTCAGCATACGCAGAAACTGCTGCACCTCGGAGGTGCCTAATGGGGCATGAATATATATGACAAACTCCTGGGGAATGGGAGGGAGGTGTTTGCACTTATTATGACAGAGCCTGTGGGTTACCATAATGATGCCGTGGCACGTGGTAGTGTTCATCCCACTGGTCAAAAGTAGTGCAATATAAAAGGTGCCATTTTGGATCTACCCTGGGTAGGCTCTACATTGCACACATGCAGGGCTTAAGTGGGTTTAGAAGCCTGGGCTCCCTACTGTGCCAATGGTACAACGTTGTGTTTAATGATCATTAGTAGGTACTTTATATGCGGTATGTAGGAAAGACGTCAATAGATGGTTGATGGGAATTCAGAAACACATTTTTCACGCAGTGCAAAAACATGCATTCAAACCATGCAGTTTGAGTGAATTCTTTTCACAATGTAATTATTTTGTTATGAACATGAATCTAAAAAAGACACGCATGTTGGCAGTACAATAAGAATTGTGTTTTTCATGTATTGCTGTGGGATTTGATTTAATAGACTCCGCGTTCGACAGTCTTGGGTTACATCTTTCTGTTTCCTATTTGTTTGGAAATCAGCGGTGCAGAGTCTGGCTCCTTTCGCTTCCTCGAGATGTTATTGAGATCGAGTGCCAAATATCATCTAAACAACGGAAAATATTGATTCAAATAGTGCTTGATTATAATGAATTGTGTGTGGCCCTTCCAAATGGAAACAGATTTTCCAGAGTGAAATATTTGAATGGAGATGTAACCACTAAACACTGTTTGGAGCATCTGCTGCTGCAATCTGAACTGAGGACATCTTTCCATACGAGTGGTTTGCTCTCCTTATGAGTTGAATGACCAGCGTAAGCAATACGTTGATATTTTTAATAGGGTTTAAGTGTTGTGCGTAAGTTGCAATTACCACACAACGTTGGGTTTAAAGAGAAATCATGTGTACGTGCGCACACAGACATACACAGACATACACACACACAGGGAATTAATTTGGGGATAAGAGTAGAAAGGGAAGACTATTATTACTGTTCTGCCTTAGTGTGTGGTGTTGACAGCCTGTGGCTGAGACAATGTGTAACTAATGGGGTTTAATACAAGCAGGCTGGCCAGGACGAGGACACATTCAACTCCTATTCAAAAATGAGAGCGAGGAGAGGGGAATCAAAACAGGACCGTAACGGTGCAAGTTTGAATGATGACCGTAGCCGTCGCGGGCTGCATAAACAGGCCCCTTTACGAAGCGAAATAAGCAGCCAACGAGCCAAACGTGGGGTTGGATAAACACGCGACCCATTCATGTTCCCTCAAAGGCAATTTGTCATGCTGAATATCACCTGTTTTATATGCAAAGAATAAAGCGCTCCTCCCTTCCATCCCTCTATCATTGCACGTTTTTTGACTAAAAAGCCACAACGCGATAATGGGTCTGTATCCCCAACTTGACTTTGTGAACATAATGTTCAACATATCATTTCAAAGGAGAGGACTGGGCGGTACAGCTGGGCGATGGGCAGTACAAGAATTGCACCGAGAGGCCAAAACAAAGGAACTTGTGTCACCAAGATTCGGTACGTCAGTAATCTCGACAAATACTCTGCACAAGACTCACGTAAACCTTTCATGTGCTAGCTGAGCTCATCACAATTCATGAGAGCTCAGCGAACAAGCCCGACATTAAACAGAACCATACAGGCACACACATTTATTGTGTGTACAGACGCAGGTGCAGTTGCACACACACATACCCAAACACAACTCAACACCAAAGTATAAAAATACCATTCAGTGGAAACTTCAACCCCCCCCCCCCCCCCCGTACCATTTGAGAAACGACCATAGCTAAAACGTAGTGAGGGGAAGTGGGGAACAGGTGGCACCCCTGGATCTCCTGGATCTAGCCCCTCAGGTTAGACGGACAGAGGGGGATTAGGAGCGAGCCGTGATCCCATCAAAGGAGGAACGTGTCACCAACGCCATGTCTTACCACTGAGCCACACACTCCAGTGAGCACTGATCCCGTTAACTGGCTCTCAGAGGCCAGGGCTCCTAAGGCGAGCTGACAGCAGGGCTATTTTAGGGTAAAAAAAAAATCACTGATTTGGACAAGAGTCTGAGATGGCTGGGCCCTTGCTATCGCTCTCCATTCGGGCAAATGAAAAAAACTAAAAAGGAGCCCACTTTGCGGCAGAGAGCAACCCCTTGCTCCACGATGCTTTGAGAAACAGATGAGGGATAAATGTGTTGTGACAGAAGCTAATAGAGTTTTCCAGAGCTGAGTGTGTGTGTATCTGTATGTATGTACAGTATGTATGTATGTGTGTGTGTTGAGGCGGGGAGGATGCAGAATATTGACTTGGGAGACACACACACAACTTGACTGTGCATATCTACAATGGATGAATTACTCACATCTTTGAGCTAAACACGTGTACCTCAATACAAGGACCTACAGTCCCAACAATTCAACTGCATCCACTGGCGATACCAAATAGATCAAAGGCGCTGCAGGTCCTTGAATTGATTTTCACGTTGAATCAACGTGGAAAACTGATCGGATTTGCAGAAAATCATCAATGTCAGGGCATTGTCTTTTTTTACCCCCCCCCCCCCCCCCACCCAACTTTTGACCTAAAATCGAATGACATGGTGAATTTCCTTGTTGATTTCACGTTGAATTCACATTAGCTGACAACTCAACCAAATGTAAACCAAAACTAGACGTTGAATTGACTGTCTGTGCACAGTGGGTTGTGTCTCTCCTGGTAGAGTTCGATAGATAGAGGCCCTTCGACTTTATGTGATATGAGTTACAGCCTTTCATTTTATGACTGTAGTTAAGTGGTGTACATACTAAACTGTGTTTCCTCCTCAAGAGGAGAGACCCATTAACTTATGGTCAATTATCATGAGGTAATTAAGAGTCTGAAACACAGAGTATAAATCCAACTCACATTGCTCAACTAAGCTCAATTCTAAACACAAAACACTTGGTCATAGTGCCATCCAAGTAAAAACAATCAGTTAGATTTTGTAAGGGGTTTTGATTGATTAACCAGTGCTTCTGGATCCTGGCGGAGGATCGAGGCCGGCCCCAACAATACCCGGAGAAAGGCTGGTGGGATCGGTGGCATGCAGGGACGCTGTTAGAGCTTCAAAAGCATGTGTGGGAGAAGAAATAACACAAGGTAATTACCAGGGCATAGCAAATCAGATCAAAAATCGAATCAAAATTGTATTTGTGAAACGCTTACTTACAAGCCTTTAACCAACAATGCAGTTTTAAGAAAATAACAACAAAAAAGTAAGAGATAAAAGTAACAAATCATTAAAGAGCAGCAGTAAAATAACAATAGCAAGGCTTTATACAGGGAGTACCGGTACAGAGTCAATGTGCGGGGGCACCAGTGTCGAGGTAATTGAGGCAGAGAGTTAATCTGCACTGTTGTGGGGACGGGTGCTAGGTAGGAGGGTTTGTTCAGTGTCAGTCTGCATTTCGCTCAAACGTCCACATTCCAACATAAACCAGAATGACGCGGGACGGAGGGAGGAAATATTTGCCTTCAGTATTTGGGGAATGGGTAATGTATAAACAAATAATGAAGTCGAGGCGGGCAAAAAAAAAAGTACATTTCATGGAAATTATTTATGGAAAAAGTGTGAGGAAAGCCACCATATCTGCTTTTCATGAATATTAGGCTGTGTTTAGACAATTCTGATACTTTTCCTCACAAATTGGTCAGTTCAGCTCCGGAAAAGAACTGAAGTTAAAAGATCTGATGTGATTGGTCAAAATACCAATTAGTGGAAAAAATATCATAATTGGGCTGCCTGTCCAAACACAGCCTTAGTTATTGTTTCCGAACCATGATCACAATTCAACAACGCGGTAATAATGACTGCGTCCCAATTGACACCCAATTCTCTATTTAGTGCACTACTTTTGACCAGGGCCAAATGTCAAAACGAGCAACGCAGTAATAGTGTCAAACACAGTCAATGAAGCCACAAAAAATAAAGGGAAGCACGTGCCTCCGAGAGTTGAAGGTACAGAACAGACACCTTCTGTCACGAGGAACGTTCTGCAGTTTCTCTCCGTTCCAGGAAGAGAGGCTCAAAAAGACCTCCAGACTTCAGAGTGAATAGTGATTAAAAATTGGTGTGCTATTATCATAGAATACTTAGCCAGGAGCTTTAACGACAGCAACCTGTGTTAAACACTATCACTGGTTTAGCTAGGGATTTATCAAGCTTAACCATACAGCAAGGTGACAGACCATCTGTTCTGGAGCTTTAGGTCGGCTGAATGGAAGAAAAAAAATCTGGGAATCCATAGACCCAAGGCATTACGGGTAGATTGAAAGCATCTGGCCAACAAATTACAAAATAAAATACCAACCAATTCACCCTCATCTGTGATAGTTTTACATTAAAGCAATGAGATTAAAGCAAAGAGTCCCATTTAATCAAAACCTATTCTATCTGGCTAAAATCAAATAAATCTCATCTGGTAAACATTAATTTTGCTTACGCTACGGCTCATGTTCATTTTCAAACACACCCAGTTTACGTGGTGAGCAGTTTAATATCATTTGTAACCTCGCTTTCTGAATTAGCATGTATGTCATCTTCGTAATCAAATACACCAGACATAATTGCAGTTATAACAATCCCACTCCGTGTTTAAAAGCTTTCTCCCAAATGAGTCATCCTTAATGAAAACAGATCGCAAATTACCAATGTTCTGAATTATCACTCTCCATTATATGCTTATGAGAACAAACAAAAAACTTTTATGAGAGAACAGATATATACACACACCAAAAGGGAGCAAAATTATAAAAATTGCAGAATCAGCTCAACTCCTACGTGTGGTTTAAGATTTGTGCTTACTAGGGGACATTCTGCCTTCCAGTGCCGTTAATGAGTTTAAAAGGTCACTAGACTGACACCAATTATAGTAAAATTTCAAATAACCAAATACTCTAGCTTAGCAGAGCATGGTGGCCAGCTAGCTTAGTATTCTGTGCGAGTTCAACAAAGACTGTCTGCTGTAATGACACAAAACATCAAGTCCAAGAAGAACACAGTGAAGGACTCATAGTGCTGTTATTTTCCAGTTTTTAAACAAGTAATTGACCAACATCGGTTCAATTATTTCATTTTTGTTTTTCTGTGAGTGCAATGTTGTTATCTAGATATAAATCAGATCAAGCCGGAACTGAGCGATGTAGCAGGGAGTTGTAGTTTCCAACAGGCCAATATTACACACCAATTACCATGTTTTCTGCACTAGATTAACTACAATGACCATTATCCACTGCGTGCCTACTTGTCCGGTCTGAGACAGAGAGAACAGACAGAAGAATGCGCGATCAAATGAAATCAAATTATATTTGTCACATGTGCCGAATACAACAGGTGTAGACCTTAGAGTGAAATGATAACCCTTAACCAACAATGAAGTTAAGAAAAATAAGTGTTAGGTAAAAAATAGACAAGAAAAAAATGTAAATAACAAATAGTTATAAGAGCAGCAGGAAAATAACAGTAGCGAGGCTACATACACTACCGGTCAAAAGTTTTAGAACACCTACTCATTCAAGGGTTTTTCTTAATTTTTTACTATTTTCTACATTATAGAATAATAGTGAAGACATCAAAACTATGAAATAACACATATGGAATCATGTAGTAACCCAAAAAAGTGTTAAACAAATCAAAATATATTTTATATTTGAGATTCTTCAAATAGTCACCCTTTGCCTTGATGACAGCTTTGCACACTCTTGGCATTTTCTCAACCAGCTTCATGAGGTAGACACCTGGAATGCACAAGTGTGCCTTGATAAAAAGTTAATTTGTGGAATATCTTTCCTTCTTAATGCGTTTGAGACAATCAGTTGTGTTGTGTTAAGGTAGGGGTGTCCATCATTACTTTAAGACATGAAAGTCAATCAATAAGGAACATTTCAAATACTTTGAAAGTTTCCTCAAGTGCAGTCGCAAAAACCATCAAGTGCTATGATGAAACTGGCTCTCATGAGGACCGCCACAGGAATGGAAGACCCAGAGTTAGCTCTGCTGCAGAGGATAAGTTCATTAGAGTTACCAGCCTCAGAAATTGCAGCCCAAATAAATGCTTCACAGGCTTCAAGTAACAGACATCTCAACATCAACTGTTCAGAGGAGACTGCATGAATAGGCCTTCATGCTGCAAAGAAACAACCACTAAAGGATGCCAATAAGAAGAAGAGACTTGCTTTGGCCAAGAAACATGAGCAATGGACATTAGACCGTTGGAAATGTGTCCTTTGGTTTTTAGTCCAAACTAGAGATTTTCGGTTCCAACCGCCGTGTCTTTGTCAGACGCGGTGTGTGGGTGAACGGATGATCTCCCGATGCGTATTTCCCACCGTAAAGCATGGAGGAGGAGGTGTTATTGTGTGGGGGTGCTTTGCTGGTGAAACTGTCTTTGATTTATTTAGAATTCGAGGCACACTTAACCAGCATGGCTACCACAGCATTCTGCAGCGATACGCCATCCCATCTGGTTTGTGCTTAGAGGGCCTATCATTTGTTTTTCAAAAGGACAATGAACCAACACACCTTCAGGCTGTGTAAGGGCTATTTTACCAAGAAGCAGAGTGATGGAGTGCTGCATCAGATGACCTGGCTTCCACAATCCCCCGACCTCAACCAAATTGAGATGATTTGGGATGAGTCGGACCGCAGAGTGAAGGAAAATCAGCCAACAAATGCTCAGCATATGTGGGATCTCCTTCAAGACTTTTGGAAAAGCATTCTAAGTGAAGCTTGTTGGGAGAGTGTGCAAAGCTGTCGTCAAGGCAAAGGGTGACTATTGTGCCCAATATATTTTGATTTGTTTAATACTTTTTTGGTTACTACATAAATCCATTTGTGGTATTTTATTCTACAATGTAGAAAATAGTAAAAAATAAAGAAAGATCTTTGAACTTTTGACCAGTAGTGTACAAGGGGTACCGGTACAGAGTCAATGTGTGGGGGCACAGGTTAGTTGAGGTAATTGAGTTAATATGTTCATGTAGGTAGTTAAAGTGACTATGCATAGATAATAACCAGAGAGTAGCAGCAGCGTAAAAGAGGGGGTGAGGTCGGGGGGGGCAATGCAAATAGTCTGGGTAGCCATTTGATTAGCTGTTCAGGAGTCTTATGGCTTGGGGGTAGAAGCTGTTGGTCAGCCAGTTGGTCAGCGCATGCTCGGAGTACACGTCAAGTTAATCCATCTGGCCCCGCGGCCTTGTGAATGTTGACCTGTTTATAAAGGTTTTACTCACATCGGCTAAGGAGAGCATGATCACACAGTCGTCCGGAACAGCTGAGCTCTCATGCATGCTTCAGTGTTGCTTGCCTCGAAGCGAGCATAGAAGTAATTTAGCTTGTCACTGGGCAGCTCGTGGCTGTGCTTCCCTTTGTAGTCTGTAATAGTTTGCAAGCCCTGCCACATCCGACGAGCGTCGGAGCTGGTGTAGTACGATTCAATTTTAGTCCTGTATTGACACTTTGCCTGTTTGAGGGTTCGTCTGAGGGCATAGCGGGATTTCTTATAACCGTCCGGGTTAGAGTCCCGCTCCTTGAAAGTGGCAGCTCTATCCTTTAGCTCAGTGCAGATGTTGCCTGTAATCCAGGGCTACTGGTTGGGGTGTGTACATACGGTCACTGTGGGGATGATGTCATCGATGCACTTATTGATGAAGCCAGTGACTGATGTGGTGTACTCCTTAATGCCATCGGAAGAAACCTAGCCAAACAGTCCTGTAGCTTAGCATCTGTGTCATCTGACCACTTCTTTATTGACAGAGTCACTGGTGCTTCCTGCTTTAGTTTTTGTTTGTAAGCAGGAATCAAGAGGATAGAATTATGGTCAGATTTGCCAAACGGAAGGCGAGGGAGAGCTTTGTACGAGTCTCTGTGTGTGGAGTAAAGGTGGTCTACAGTTTTTTTCTCCTGTGGTTGCACATTTAACATGCTGGTAGGTAAAACGGATTTAAGTTTCCATGTATTAAAGTCCCTGGCCACTAGGAGTGCCGCCTCTGGATGAGAGTTTTCCTGTTTGCTTATGGCCTTATACAGCTCATTGAGTGCAGACTTAGCGCCAGTATTGGTTCGTGGTGGTAAATAGACAGCTACGAAAAATATAGATGAACACTCTCTTTGTAAATAGTGTGGTCTACAGCTTATCATGAGGTACTCTACCTCAGGCGAGCAAAACCTCGAGACTTCCTTAATATTAGATTTAGTGCTCCAGCTGTGGTTTACAAATATACACAGACCGCCACCCCTTGTCTTACCAGAGGCAGCTGTTCTAGCTTGCTGATGCAGCGTAAAGCCCGCCAGCTGTATTTTATCCATGTTGTTGTTCAGCCACGACTCTGTGAAACATAAGATACAGTTTTTAATGTCCCGATGGTAGGATATTTGTGATCGTAGCTCGTCTATTTCATGAACTCACTCATAAAAACAGCAGCTCTTTGCTGTATTCTTTGACAGTCTCTCTCTGGATATGGTTTTAAAATATTAAATCTCACATAGGCTAGTATCAAACTTTGCTGTAGCTAGGGTCATGGAAGCTGTAGGTAGGCACGGTGATTTGAGCTATCCGATTGGCCAGCGCAGTAGGCCCACTGGTAGGCAAGTTTGTCTTTTCCGACAAATTAAATGGTTGAAAAAGGGAACACTTTGCTTACCCGGTGCGCAGGTCTTCTGAATCAAGTGCACCTACCGCCAACAGCGCAACAGAGAAAAAAAGAAGCACAAGCCTTTATGCCATTATAGTTGGCTTTTCTATATAAATGTTTGGTGATCGACTAGGAATGCCTTGAAGATCGACCCGTTGGTGACAACTGATCTCAAACTAAGACGTAGGATCTACATTCCACATCCATGTCCAGTAGGACCCACTACAGTCTAGCAAAGACAGTATTAAACTTGTACTAAACACGGTCGTAAACATAGACTGAGAGCAGAGGTATGCCAAACAGCAGAGAGGCTGTTCAGAATCAGTACCAAAAGCACCGGAGTCTGTACCCAATGTCCACACTCTATGATGAATCATTAATGCACAGGAGCGTAGTCTGATGCAAGCCCAGTTTAACGGGGAACATAACATTAGTCCACTTCCACTGATGACATCTTGATGAATAAACTCTCCAAACAAAATCGATGATACCGCTGCAGCCGGTGTGAGAGGCACAGACCCCGGGGCGGCCCCAACTAAATTGCAGACAGTGGTGTCTCCACTTTATTCGACAGAAAAACACACACACTTTCTTCCTTTGTCTCCCTCACACACACAAATGTAAGAGAGCCAGGGTAATGACACCGATACAGTACCCTTAGGGCCACCCACCGAGAGGCAAGGGGCAAGTGTTGATGCTGCTATTGTTATATAGTATCTTGGCTCTCTCGAAGCACACTGGACGCCTCATTACACCAAACACAGCGGCAACACAAACAACAACGGAGAGAGAGAGAAGAGCCTGCAATATTACAAACCATAAACTACTGAATCTGTATGGAGGAGTAATCAGAGAACTGCATCTTCTTCTAGTGTTTCATTTCTTCACCATGACACCAGTCTTCACATGATGTTGAACTTCAAATCAATGACTTGCCATAGCGAGACTTACTTCAGAATGTGTGCTTTTCTCTGTGCGCCGGGTTGTGTTTACTCTGGTGGTCTCCATAGGCCTGCCCTCCTATCATCCAAGGCCTACTGTCTCTCTGTGATGATTGATGGAGGAGGATTGAGGTTCCTGTCATGCCCTGATGACTGACATCGTATATATGGCGGGAGGGGGAGTGGAGGTTGCTGTCATTCTGCATGATGATGAATCAGCGATATACAAATTGGCTTAATTATTTATTTACTAACGAACTAAATAATCACAGAATTACATAAACACACAAACAGGATAGCTTACACATTGATTACTACACAATGCAATGAAAAGTCCCTAGTGGACTAAAACGATATGACGGCTTGTTACACAAAATGGCGGATTCAAAAGAGCGGGAAAGGGAGAGCCAAAGGAATTCCACTATCGTACAGACAGCTGATAACTATGCTAATAAAATGCAAATACTTTGCACATGAACAACCGCTCATTCGAAAGAATGTATGTACAAGAATGAATGTACATATTTACGTATGTATGTCTTTGCTGTCTCTCTGTTGAAAACACTCAATCCATCTACAGGGAGTAATTAGACAGAAAGTCTCTGGTTGTGTAAGTCTCTGGTTGTCCACCAGAGATCACAATGTCTTTTGTAGTAGTAGCTTCTTGGTTTAGGAGTGTCTGTGAAAACAGATCTTCCAGAGGAAATGTTTGTTAGAATGGATCTTTCAACGTACCACCCGGTGGTTCTCGGTCGAGTTTACTAGACTAAAGTACTTAAACAGCTGCAGACTGAATGTTCCTGTGTAGTCTTCTTCTTCAAGAGAGAGAGAGAGAGTTTCAGAGTTTCTAACCATTTCAACGTGCAGCCACGCTCCCCGTTTTTCTGGTCTCAGAGTCTAACCATTCGTGAAGTCCGGTTCAACACCGTCCGCCTGCTTGGGCTAGTCTTGTAGTTTTAAACCGTGACGTATTCAGCTGGCCCTGCACATAACTGGTCTATAGAGAGTTCTTCAGCGGGTCCTTTTAAACACTTGGGAAAAAGAGCATTCCATTACGTTTGGCATAATGTCTGTGCTCACGTGGGCGTGGTTACTGACTGGATAAACTTTACATGAAAAAACATTTTCTCATTTAGAAGGCCAAGATCACATTTCATCTTCTCACAAATAGTTTCATATTTAATCCTATAAGTTCTACAACATTTGGATGTAAACCTGACAACTGGGAAATATACACATTCAGAGATACTGTTATGTTGTTCTACCGTCCTTAATGAGATCCCAAAACAACACATAGGCCCTAGACGCACAGGCTCAGTAGCTCAGTTGGTAGAGCATGGTGCTATTTTACTCGCGTTAGGTTGTCAACTAAAGAGCTGCGGGTCCCGACAGAGATCATTGTGGCACGGTCTGCATTTTTCATGCTGCAGGTGGGAGCGGGAGGTCCGGCAGACGACTTTGGGATGAAAATATTTTTGTTGTTCCGCAGATTATTTGTAAACGGTAGTCTTACTGCTTTGTATGCGTTAGCCTAGACCTACCTATTTATTGTATTAAAAGCTCCTCTTTGTCGCATTATTCACACTGCTTCAGCTTCAGTAACCTACCTCTCCTCTTCTAGATGGGCAGGTGAGATCAAATGTGCCTAGCATGTGTGTTCTCATTGAAATAGAGTAGTCTGCCTATGCGTGGCTGAGAATCACTGGCAGTTATTTTTACAAGAAAATGTACTTCATAAATATGATTATGCAATAGTTTACTACATTGCCTAGAAATACATTTTGATCACCCAAATTTGTCTCCATCTGAAAATCTTCCCACTCCTAACAGGAACGCTATAAAATAGCTCCAGAGAAAATGCAAGTTTTTCCAACTCTGCTCTCTCCAAACTACATCTGGCATATTGGCTGAGATAGCCCAGTAATACCGCTAGCTTCATATAATGGTCCACATGAGAATCTATGGTAATTTAACCTAGGCTATTTCTTAGGTTATCATCATTTTGATATCGCCTATAAAGGCGTAAAATTGTTGGGATCATGGCTAGCAAATGACTGCCAGACAGTGCATGATCGAGACAGAACTAGCTAGCTAGCCAACTGGCTTCTCAAACATTCTCCAAACAGCTTTTCATACCACAAGGTAAGACTAAAAACTGTAGAATTTAAAAAGCAACCGCTATTATGTGGCTATCAAAAGTTGCTGATTAGCTTAGCTGTCTGGCAAGCTAGATAGCATGTTAACAGCACAGTAAAGATACAGTAGCTCTAGCATTTGTATTCATAGGCAAGAGAACTGTCAAAGTTGGTGAGATCAAAAATATTATGCAATCTGCTAATGTTACCAAGGTCAAGTTATTGCCCATTTTAGTAAATGCTATTGAGCCATTTCAGCTAGCTAGATTCATTAGCTATCTATGTAAATAGCAAATTATATATGTGACAATACTGTAAGCTAATGTTACAGTAGCATGCCAATTGAATGGAGGGAGCAGTCAGGGTTAGTGTCCCCTGATTTCCTTCTGACTTTTTTAGCTAGGTAGCTACAGTGGCTTCAGAAAGTATTCATACCTCGACTTATTCCACATTTTGTTGTGTTACAGGCTGAATTCAAAATTGATCAATTTTTTTTTTTTCCTTCTGACCAATCTACACACAATTTTTGCAAATGTATTGATAATGAAATACAGAAATATCTCATTTACATAAGTATTCACAACCCATAGTCAATACATGTTAGAATCCCTTTTGGCAGTGATTACATATGTGAGTCTTTCTGGGTAAGTCTCTAAGAGCTTTGCACACCTGGATTGTACAATATTTGTACATTATTCTTTTTAGAGCTCTTCAAGCTCTGTCAAGTTGGTTGTTGATCATTGATAGAGAGCCATTTTCAAGTCTTACCATAAATTTCTAAGCTGATTTAAGTAAAAACTGTAACTAGGCCACTCAGGAACATTCAATGTAATCTTGGTAAGCAACTCCAGTGTATATTTGGCCTTGTGTTTTAAGTTATTGTCCTGCTGAAAGGTGAATTTTCTCCCAGTGTCTGTTGGAAAGCAGATTGAACCAGGTTTACCTCTAGGATTTTGCCTGTGCTTAGCTCTATTCTGTTTTTTTTTATCCCCCCCCCCAAAAAAACTCCTTAGTCTTTGCCAATGACAAGCATACCCATAACATGATGCAGCCACCACCATGGTTGAAAATATGAAAGTTGGTACTCAGTGATGTGTTGGACTTGCCCCCAAACATAACGCTTTGTATTCAGTGAATAAAATGTATTTCTTTACCACATTCTTTGCAGTTTTACTTTAGTGCCTTATTGCAAACAGGATGCATGTTATGAAATATTTGTATTCTGTACAGGCTTCCTTCTTTTCACTCTGTCATTTAGGATAATATTGTTGAGTAACTACAATGTGGTTGATCCATCCTATCATAGCAATTAAACTCTTAACTGTTTTAAAGTCACCATTGGCCTCATTGTAAAATCCCTGTGCGATTTCCTTCCTCTCCAGCAACTGAGACAGGAAAGACACCTGTATCTTCGTAGTGTAATTAATAACTTCACCCTGCTCAAAGGGGTATTCAATGTCTGCATTTTTTTTTAAACTCTACCAATAGGCACCCTTCTTTGCGAGGCATTAAAAAACCTCCCTGGTCTTTAAGAATCTGTGTCTGAAATTAACTGCTCAACTGAGGGACCTTACATATAATTGCATTTGTGGGTTACAGAGATGAGGTAGTCATTAAAAAAAGAATGTTAAACTCTATAATTGCACAAAGAGTGAGTCCATGCAACTTATCATGTGACTTATTAATCAAATGTTTTACTCCTGAACTTATTTAGGCTTATTTAGCCATAACAAAGGGGTTCAATACTTATTGACTCAAGACATGTCATTTTTTCATTTTTAATTCATTTGTAAACATTTCTAAAAACATAATTCCACTTTGACATTATGGGGTATTGTGTGAAGGCCAGCGACCCAAAATCTCAATCTAATAAAAACATTTATTCCGATGTAACACAACAAAATGTGGAAAAAGTCAAGGGTGTGAATACTTTCTGAAGGCACTGTACATACACCGATGAACACAAACACAAAGGTGAGCGGCACTAAACAGCCAAGCGACCGAGTCTGTCTCTTTCTATACTCTTAGAAAAATAAATTTCATGAATCCAAAAGGATTCTACCTGCAACCAAAAAGGGTTATCCTATGGGGATAGCCAAATATCTCTTTTGGAACCCTTTTTTAAAAATGTAGCATTAGAGGAAGCCTTCCCTGCAAACAGAAACAGTGCATTGGAGGCAGGCTCATTATTGATCCCCCCACCCCAACATAAATACACAGGCACACACACACACAGGCGATGTGGAAGGAAGAAGGAGAAGAGAGACTTACTTTGTCGTCTTGGTGGCCAGCAGCTGGCTGGGTGTCCTTGCTGTGATTGTCAGCGGTAGGCCTGGCACTCCCCTCTGTCTGGCCGTCCTCTGGCTCGCTCTGCTGATGGGTACCCGACTGTTGGGGGGAGGAGCTGAGGGAGGAGGGGAGAGTCTCCACTGCCATCTGTATGCCACTCTGGATGTCCATCTTCCCCTGCACTGCCATCCCATGGAGCGAGACAGAGAGAAGAGAGGAGGGGGAAAGAGAGAACCAAAGAGCGAGTAAGGGAAGAGAAATAGGAAACAATCACCGAGCTGACGCACCAGTATACACACATACAGTCACACACATACAAGCTCATGTGCACATACAGTACCAGTCAAAGGTTTGGACATACGTACTCATTCAAGGGTTTTTCTGAATTTTTACTATTTTTCTACATCGTAGTATAATAGTGAAGACATCAAAACATTGAAATAACACATATGGAATCATATAGTAACCAAAAAAGTGTTAAACATATCAAAATATATTTTATAGTTGAGATTCTTCAAGGTGGCCACCCTTTGCCTTGATGACAGCTTTGCACACTCTTGGCATTCTCTCAACCAGCTTCGCCTGGAATGTTTTCCCAACAGTCTTGAAGGAGTTCCCACATACGCTGAGCACTTGTTGGCTGCTTTTCCTTCACCATCTCAAATGGGTTGCGGTCAGGTGACTGTGGAGGCCAGGTCATCTGATGCAGCACTCCATCACTCTCCTGCTTGGTCAAATAGCCCTTACACAGCCTGGAGGTGTGTTGGGTCGTTGTCCTGTTGAAAAACAAATGATAGTCCCACTAAGCCCAAACCAGATGGAATGGCATATCGCTGCAGAATGCTGTGGTAGCCATGCTGGTTAAGTGTGCCTTGAATTCTAAATAAATCACAAACAGTGTCACCAGCCCCACACCATCACACCTCCTCCTCCATGCTTCACGGTTGGAACCACACATGCCGAGATCATCTGTTCACCTACTCCGCGTCTCTCAAAGACACAGCGGTTGGAACCAAAAATCTCAAATTTGGACTCATTAGACCACATTAGTGGTTTCTTTGCAGCAATTCGACCATGAAGGCCTGATTCACGCGGTCTTCTCGGAACAGTTGACGTTGAGATGTGTCTGTTACTTAAACTCTGTGAAGCATTTATTTGGGCTGCAATTTCTGAAGCTGGTAACTCTAATGAACTTATCCTCTGCAGCAGAGGTAATTCTGGGTCTTCCTTTCCTGTGGCAGTCCTCATAAGAGCCAGTTTCATCATAGCACTTGAGGGCATTTGCGACTTGAAGAATCTTTCAGAGTTCCTGACATTTTCCAGATTGACAGACCTTCATGTCTTAAAGTAATGATGGACTGTCGTTTCTCTTTGCTTATTTGAGCTGTTATTGCCATAATATGGCAATATTTTACCAAATATCTTCTGTATACCATCCCTACCATGTCACAACACAACTGATTGGCTCAAATGCATTAAGGAAAGAAATACCACAAATTAACAAGGCACACTTGTTAATTGAAATGCATTCCAGGTGACTACCTCATGATGCTGATTGAGAGAATGCCAAGAGTGTGCAAAGCTGTCATCAAGGCAAAGGGTGGCTATTTGAAGAATCTGAAATATAAAATGTATTTTGATTTGTTTAACACTTTTTTGGTTACTACATAATTCCATGTGTTAGTTCATAGTTTTGATGTCTTCACTATTATTCTATAATGTAGAAAATAGTAAAAATAAAGAAAAACCATGGAATGAGTAGGTGTGTGCAAGCTTTTGACTTGTACTGTGACATACAATTTATTAGGTACATCACCCAGTTCACAAAATTGGTTTGCTTCAACAGACAGTGAGTCACGTGCCGTGGCTTGCTATATAAAGCAGGTAGACAGATGTCGATGCATTGTTACTGTTCGAATGAATGTTAGAATTTTCTAAACAAGTGACCTAAGTGTCTTTGAGATTGGTATGATCGTCAGTGCCAGGCACAACAGGTCCAGTATCGCAGAAACAGCCAGCCTCCTGGGCTTTTCATGCATGACAATGTCTAGGGTTTAACAAGAATAGTGTGACAGACAAAAAAAACTTCCAGCCAGCAGTAGTCCTGTAAGCGAAAGCAGCTTGTTGATGAGAGGTCCTAGGAGAATGGCAAGAATCATGCAAGCTAAAAGGCGGGCCACAAACAGGCAAATAATGGCGCAGTACAACAGTGGTGTGCAGAACGGCATCTCGGGACGCACAACTCGTCAGTCCTTGTTACAGATGGGCTATTGCAGCAGACCACCACACCGGGTTCCTCTCCTATCAGCTAAAAACAAGAAGAAGCGGCTCCAGTGGGCACGCGATCACCAACACTGGATAATTGAGTGGAAAAACGTCACCTGTTCCAATGAATGCCGGTTCCTGTTGCGTCATTCTGATGGCAGTCAGGATTTGACGTCAGCAGCATGACAACGAGCACGCAGATGAGCTTCCCGGAGACGGTTTCTGACAGCTTGTGCAGAAATTCTTCAGTTGTGGTCTCAGACGGATCCCGCAGGTGAAGAAGCCGGATGTGGAGGTCCTGGGCTAGTGTGGTTACATGGGGTCTGCGGTTGTGAGGCCGGTTGGCCATATTGCCAAATTCTCTAAAATGAGGTTGAGGCGGCTTATGGTAGAGAAATTAACATTAAATTCTCTGGCAACAGCTTTGGTGGACATTCCTGCAGTCAGTATGCCAATTGTACGCTCCCTCAACTTGAGACATCTTTGGCATTGTGTTGTGTGACAAAACTGCACATTTTAGAGTGGCCTTTTATTGTCCCCAGCACCTGTCCCCAGCACAAGGTGCATCTGTGTAATCAATCACCCAATCAAATGTATTTATAAAGCCTATGTCACAAAGTGCTATACAGAAAACTAGCCTAAAACAGCAAGCAATGCAGATGTAGAAGCACGGTAATGATCATGCTGTTTAATCAGCTTCTTAATGTCACACCTGTCAGGTGGATAGATTATCTTGACAAAGGAGAAATGCTCACACTACAGGGATGTAAACAAATTTGTGTACAAAATTTGAGAGAAATAAGCTATTTGTGCGTAAGTAAAATGTCTGTGATTTTTTATTTCAGCTCATGACACATGGGACCAACTCTTTACATGTTGCCTTCATATTTTTGTTCAGTATAAATCAGCTCAGTTTTGATGAGTGACCAAATTGTTGGGAAAAACACCTCATGACGGCGCTGTGAATTTTTGGCCTCTCCAAAAAGTACCATAGCATTAGCTCAGTGCACAGAAATGCATTCATACATTTCCATAAGGCCATAGAGGGTATATATACAAAATAAATATATGATCTCCATATCATGGAGGGCAATATACTGGACATATTGGATTTTACTGTCGTCCTATTAATAAATGATTTTGTAGATTCATCCAACTCAATAAAGTCAATTATTTGTATTTGCATTCTTCAGCACTGTAGGCCTACAGTAGGTATGTATTACAATGTAGCCCAGAGTTTCCCAAACTAGGGAATTTCCAAAATCCTGAAGGAAAAAAAAAATACAATAATATCGTCTTTGTATCTCACAATCATTGTAATGTGGTTAACCTTAAAATTCTATGGTTAACCTTAAAATTCTAAATGTTTCCAATCTAAAAGACACAATTCAACCAGAGAACACTAAGCTACAACATTTGTGAAAATGAGAAAAATCAGTTTACGAGTTTAGATAATTGACGTTAAAGCTTAAAAAAGCAGTTTGCTTAGAATATTCCCTATAGGAAATTAGGTTAATTGCATTAAACAGCATCAATTAGACGACAAGGTACCCTATCGTGTTTCTTCTCGGGTTTATTTTCTATTCGAGGAAGGTTATTCGAGGATCTACTTGACAGCTTTAGGTCAGTCAGAGTAGACTAAAGGGTAATAACGAAAATGCACATTTAGCCTAACTCTCTTCCTACGCGTTGACACAATATCAGTATGTTGTGCCTGTACCTAGACTGTACCCAAACTAGTAGCCTAGTAAGGATACAACGTTCCAACAGCTAAATGTGTTGAACGTAGCTAGCTAACGTAATAGAAACAAGTCGCTAGAACACCGAAATACCTCTGTCACCAGCGCTCCTGGTTATGTCAGTAGCAGCATATCAAATGAAGAGGAAGACGCGATAGTGTAACTTGCTTTACATCTCTGTTGCTTTTGACGCAGAACACCACAACCGTCGGGGACAAAATAATACGTACAAGGTTAATTAAGTAGAGGGGAGTATAACAACTAATGTAGAAGAGTCAGCGGTGCGGTTCGTTTCGCTACTGACGACACGGCAAGGTGTAGCCGCACAAACTGCCGATTTAATAAGAAGGCGTGTCCTTGCGCGCTGTCACAAATCCTCCTCCGCCTTGTGGTTCGATCGAGCTCTTCCTAAAAAAAAAAGTCCCGGTTCCCATGGAGCCGGGGTCATCAAGAGTAACTGTCAAGGGAAGAGGATGGAAGAATGTGATTCTTGGCATTGTGGTGTTACTTTTTGGTGCGTCAAATATTGTCACAAAAGTCACAGTCAAGGAATTCACAGTTCAGTCTTACAGCAACACGTACAGGATGATCTAGGCCGACTTCAGCATTGTGTTCCGATTATTATAACACTATTGTAAACTCACCAAGACCACATTGTTGACAGCAATGGGTATTCAAACACAAAGTTTCAACTTCTTCAAATGATTG
Source organism: Salvelinus namaycush (assembly GCF_016432855.1). Lineage (NCBI taxonomy): Eukaryota > Metazoa > Chordata > Actinopteri > Salmoniformes > Salmonidae > Salvelinus > Salvelinus namaycush. Next base: position 3,427,359 of record NC_052338.1, on the reverse strand, counting down.
AGTTCAGAAATTATATTTAGCTTTTTATCAATATAAATGCATGCAATCACCTTGATTAGAATGTGTGATCATTGAAAATACATGAGTATAACCTGTTACCATTCTAATATGTTATTACTTTTTTTCTGTTCTGTAATAACTGCTACCAAAATGTTTTATATTTGTGTAAGGTGCAAACTATAACCACAAGGTGGCAACACACACTTTTATAATGGACTCATAAAGTAAAGCAACTACAAACATTCATAAAGTAATTTACCCAATTGTAATTTGTTTTCTGCCTACAGTAAGCATTGCTAATTGCCCAGAGCTGGTCTTTTGAGAGCTGGCATGAATTAAAATAATTTAGCAATATCCGCACATGCTGTTGTAACAACATACTTTTATTATTGGTATTAAATCCATTTAATTAGCTGGGAAAAGTGCTTGCTTTGCACGGAGACGACCGAGAGAGGAGAAAGATCTCCAAGGAAGGAAGTAAATGTCTGAAAACATTTTAATTATGTGCTCTCACCGTGGGATGAGCTGTTGGGGGGGGGGGGGGGGGGGGCTCAGACCAAGACTCTCTCGTCTGTTCACACAGGCTGCGGCTGAGGAGTCACATGGGAGTTGTCCATGGATGCATCCCAAATGACAGCCTACTCCCTATATAGTGCACTGCTTTTGATGAAAGCCCATAGACATGGCACCCTGTACCCAATATCGTGCACTACTTTTGACAAACATTTGGGAGCCATTTAGGATACAGCCCATGCCTACATCTACTCAGGGGCCATTCATACTGATGCATCATCCAAACAGAATGGCACCCACCCAAACGAACAACTGCTCCGGGGGCCTTCGTCTGTGTTAACGGCAGCCATCGCCAAGGAGACAGGCTCTGTGTGGAATTGGAGCTCTGTGGCTGTCTGCTGTAAGTAACTGTACGCAGGCCCATCAGGTTGGGCTTGGTTTAAACCAGCAGGGACACAGACATGGACATGTCACCCCCCTATCCATCCGGTGCAGACAGATGTTTTCTGGGCATTGTTGTTCCGCCCCGTTGGTAATTGTTTTCTTTCAGGAGCGGCCAAGGGCTGAGGTGCCAGAGAGTGCCTAAGGATGCAGGCAGTTGGCAGATCCACGCGGCTGAGCGTCCAGCATTTCCCCCTTCCATCCAGCATCTCCATGTGGTTTAAATAAATGACAGACAATGGGAAAACAATGATTTTGTAAGCAGAAGAGAGGCCTAAGAAGCTGAGTGTCGAGCTTTCTGACTCACAACATATCCGCGATTTTTAAGATAATGATCAAATTATGCTAGCAAATGAAACACCGACATAATGCACTCTCCATTTATGACTGAGTTAGTCTTTTAAAAGGTATTTTCATCATGACATATGTGCAGTAAGTTGAACATGTTTTGCATGGTTATAGTAACAACTTCACTGTCTGCCCAAAGACATGCAATGCAGTATTCTAATGCTTTAGCCCATAGAGCTCTGGTCTGGTCTTAGCAGACACGTATCAGACAGTTGGCCTCCAACTGGGCCTGTCAGAGTCATCAGGAGCCACTGAGGGACTCCATGTTGAAAATGGATCCAATTAACACATACTGAGTGACCAAGGCCCTACAATCAGGCCATTATCCAGTCTTTGGTAAGAGGACACTGTTTGACAGACAGTAAGGCCTTGAATGTAAGCCACTAGAGGGCACTTGCACACTTCCTATTGCAAGCTCGGCCCCTTATAGAACACAGGCTATGGCCCTGAAGTTCTTGAAAGTAATCACTGATTATAAATGACTGGATAGGTGAAAGTAATGTGAAAGAGCCCTCGCTTTCACCTTTCCAACCATGTAAGATCAGTAATTACTTCAAGGAAGGGACAGAATGAAGAATGCGCTTCAAATGTATTCAAACAGGGCCTATACTTCGGAAACATAGACCCCTCACTGTGGGTTTCCAGTAGGCCTACGTTGTATGCAGAACATGCATAATGTTCACATCATACATGTCGATCTACTGTAGGCTTATAGACTATACAACGAATCAGTTTCAATAATAATTGTAGTGGCTAACCGAGTCACAAGTCCCTGATAGCCACTTAGTCTTTCTAGACATCAGGGGTTGCCTCCCCCAATTTCAAATGCTCCGGCTTGGGCTAGGGGTCCCCAATTACATTCAGCCGTGGGCCGATTTTTCCTTGCACGGATGGTCAGGGTCAGGAACATATAGTTATAAATCATGTGTACACTGCAAATTGACCACAGGAATCTCAAACAGATATAGTATTTGAGAAAAACGGAATCATTTCAAACCTTGATTACATTGGGATACAATCACATTAACTCTTGAAAACTCTCGGCGGCATTCTGCCTTCTCCCTACAGTTCTCAGCCGTTAGCTTCGCCCACGTCTGTCTCAAGTGAACTACAGTCCCAACGGCGTGTTTTAACGTTTAGAAACGTCTCTTAATCGTTGCTTGCGATACGGCCTTCAAAACATATGGCCCTCATCTTTCATCAGCGAGAAATAATCCTTAAAATAAAACAAAAAGTTTTGCATAGAACCATACAGCTTCGGGTTCCTCCATCCGATTAAACTACATTTCCGTTACGCCTCCCGAGGTACACTTATACACATGTGTTCGGCGCATGCTAGATAGCTAATTAGCACAGGTGGTCGCCTCTTGTCTTCCGTCTGTTTTCCGGTAACAAGTACTGTAACATGGAGATAAGGCCGCGTGGGAACACTAACCTTAACAAGGTGTATCAATTGAACCTTTTGTTTTTTGAAAAGAATTTCTCACTGATATGAAAGATAAGGTCCTTATGCTTCCAATACCGTCCCGCAAGCGAGGCCTGTTCCTGTTCAGATTGAGCATCAAGGATCTTAACAAAACCCCGTACAGAAGACGCCTTTGTCCAATGACTCTTGTGCAATGGAATGGAATTGAGAGTCATGGTCAAAGGCTACGATCACATACAGTATGCCTTTATTTATGTGCTGGAACAGATTTCCTCAATTAAAATCACTTTGAACTCATTTCCTGGTAATTTTACAGTCTTATGTCCAAGAACAAAAAAATATACAAATATCTATATTTATTTTTTGTTAGCAGAACTGGGGGACAAATAAAATCACAACAACCACATAAATAGGCCAAAATGGCTCCTACAACAATGCTTTGTTGTCTTGTATAATACTAGTACAATGTCTTTGTTTGTAAGGATTTCATTTATACAGTATACTAATGGACATCATTTAAAGTATTGCTTATTTATTTTTAACCAGGAAAAGACACTTGAGGTTAGAAACCTCTTTTATGAAGGGGACCTGGCAAAGATAGTTAAGACAGACACAGTGGAGCCAAGGTTGATGTACAAGCCATGTGGTTGTTCTCATCCCTCCACTAGAGAGAGTGCCAACTCAACACACAGAGCCTTGGCTGTAGCCAGGCTGTCCTCATCTCAATGTCTGCCACACTTCTGTCAAGTTTGCCTTAAAAGCCATGAAGAATGACAGATGCAAGGTGTGGGACTTTTGCCAAAGAGTGTTGTGAGTATCGTGACCGTACAAGATGCACACAAAAGGCCTGGAATATACAATCAGTCATCAGAAGGCTATTAAAATGTAGGGCAATGGGTTTCAATAATCTGTACCTAAGTGCTTTAGTATTAACACAATACTGTCTAGAGATGTAAAAATGTTGAGCGAACAGGCATGTGAAAAAAATCCAGATAACCCTTTGCGTCTCATTCCCTGGCATCCATTTTATATTAGAACATACACAGAATCTGTGGAAATGTTCTTCAGAGACATAGGATGTAGCAGCGTTGGGCGTCTGACAGTCAGTCCCTAGCTCTACTGTACCACTACCACCCCACTGACACCTGACAGAGCGCGAGGTGGTGAGGCCCCAGACGTGAGACCGTGGAGCCCGGGTGGAGGGCAGCCCTCTTAAGCTGCTGCGGTTAACAGCAGCACGTCTCACGTGTATGCTAACACTACGCTGCCTGGCAGGCTGGCTGATAAACAACAGCCAAGCCTGATTACGGAGTAGCACCTTAGGCCCACATATCTCGCAGGTTGACGTTTATTGTCATGAATCTTGCCCTGGAGGCAGAGCTGAGCGATTTCCACTAGATGTATCGTAAGAATTCATGAAATTGAAAATTTGCTATTTGGTCTTCATTTAAGGTTGGGCGTTGGTGTTTAGCAGTGTGACACAGGTTAGGGTTAAAGTTAGGGTTAGGTTTAAAATCAGATTGGATGACTTTGTGGCTGTGCGCCCTCATAAAATTATATATTTTAAAATTTTAGTAATTTAGCAGACACTCTTATCCAGAGCAATTTACAGTTAGTGCATTCATCTTAAGATAGCTAGGTGGGACAACCACATATCACAGGGGGGGGGGGGGGGGGGGGGGCAGTGGAGTGTGTGGAGGAGCGGGGTGACATGGCAGAACTTGGGAAGGTTGAAAACCAGGCGGGCAGAAAGTTGCAGCAGTCCAGACGGAAGATGACAAGTTCCTGGATTAGGACCTGTGCCGCTTCCTGTGTGCGGTAGGGTCGTACTCTTCGAATGATGTAGAGCATGAACCTGCAGGAGCGAGTCACTGCTATGATGTTTGCAGAGAATGACAGGGTGTTGTCCAGGGTCACACCAAGGTTCTTTGTGCTCTGGGAGGGTGACACTGAAGTTGTCAACCGTGATGGAGAAGTTGAGCTGGAGGTGGTGGGCCGACATCCAAGCTGATATCTGCCAGGCACACAGAGATGTGTGACGCCACCTGGGTGTCAGATGGGGGGGAAGGAGAAAAGTAATTCAGTATCATCCGCATAGCAATGATAGGAGAGATTATGTGAGGATATGACAGGCCCGAATGACTTGGTGTATAGAGAGAAGAGTAGAGGCCCTAGAACCAAGCCCTGGGGGACAACTGCATTGAGAGTACGTGGTGCAGACACAGACCCTCTCCACATCATCTGGTAGGAGCGGCCTGCCCGGTAAGAGGCAATCCTAGAATGTGCAGAGCCTGAGACGCCCAGCCCTGAGAGGGTGGGGAGAAGGATCTGATGGGTTACGGTGTCGAAAGCAGGGGATAGATCTAGGAGGATGAGAACAGAAGAGTAAGAGTCAGCTTTGAGAGCCTCTGTGACAAAAAGAGCAGTCTCAGTAGAGTGACCCGTCTTGAAGCCTGACTGGTTAGGGTCAAGAAGATCGTTCTGAGAGAGATAATGAGAGTTGATCAGAGACAGCACTTTAAAGTGATTAGGAAAGATAAGGGATACAGGTCTATAGTTCTTTATGTCAGATGAGTCGAGTTTTGGTTTCTTGAGGAGGGGAGCATCTCGGGCCATTTTGAAGGGTTGTGGGTTCGTTTCCCACAAAGGACCAGTACAATAATAACATGTATGCACTCACTATTGTAAGACGCTCTGGATAGGAGTGTCTGCTAAATGACTAAAATGGTCAAATGTAAATGTTTCCTAGGGCTAGAGGCAGAAGCTTATCCTCCCTTCCTCCTCCACTTCTTCATGCAACGATGACCGTTACCCGAACAGCCTCTAGGAAAGCTGAGGTCTGTCTTGGAGGGGATTGGGAAAGGGGGGGGGGTCAAAAGACGCAAGGAGAGGAAAGAGAGTCGGAAATAAATTAATCAGAGGCAGACGTCGCGAGGTTGAAGTCGCCAAGTACGAAGAGCGGCGCACAATCGTCAGGAAATTATATTATCAAGGTGTCAAGCTCATTGAGGAACTCTCCAAGGTCACCTGGTGGGTGATAGACAACAACAATGTTAAACTTGAGTGGACAAGTGACAGTGGACTTCAAATGAAGACTTCAAATGAGGAGGAGAAGGACAGGTGAGAGGGAGAAAATAGAAAATCTCCAGTTAGGAGAAATTAGTAGCCCTGTGCCACCACTGCGACAACCGGATGCTCTTGGATTATGACACTAAACGTAATCAGATGAAGAGAGCAGCTAGAATAGCATTGTTTTCTGGGTTGATCCAGTTCTCCGTCAGGGCCAAAAAGTCAAGGTACTGAAGGGCAGCATAGGCTGAGATGAACTTGACAATCTTGACCGGAGATCGGCAGTTCCAAACGCTGCCGGAGACCCAAATTCCACATGGGTTGTGTGCACATGGTACACTAAATGCTTTGAGCCAATCAATTGTGTTGTGACAAGGTAGGGGTGGTATACAGAAGATAGCCAGCCCTATTTGGTAAAAGACCAAGTTCATATTATGACAAGAACAGCTCAAATAAACAAAGAGAAACAACAGTCAATCCTTACTTTAAGACATGAAGGTCAGTCAATCCGGAACATTTCATGAAAGTTTCTTCAAGTGCAGTTGCAAAAACCATCAAGTACTATGATGAAACTGGCTCTCATGAGGACCGCCAAAGGAAAGGAAGACACAGAGTTACCTCTGCTGCAGAGAATAAGTTCATTAGAGTTAACTGAACCTCAGATTGCAGCCCAAATAAATGCTTCACAGAGTTCAAGTAACAGACACATCTCAACATCAACTGTTCAGAGGAGACTATGTGAATCAGGCCTTCATGGTCGAATTGCTCAAAGAAACCACTACTAAAGGACATCAATAATAAAAAGAGACTTGCTTGGGCCAAGAAACACGAGCAATGGACATTAGACCGGTGGAAATTTGTCCTTTGGTCTGGAGTCCAAATTGGAACCAAATTTTGGGTTCCAACTGCCATGTCTTTGTGAGACCCGGTGTAGGTGAATGGATGAGCTACGCATGTGTTTTTCCCTTCGTAAAGCATGGAGGAGGAGGTGTTATGGTGTGGGGGTGGTTTGCTGGGGATATTGTTTGTGATTTATTTAGAATTCAAGGTACACTTAACCAGCATGGCTACCACAGTATTCTGCAGCGATACGCCATCCCATCTGGTTTGGGCTTAGTGGGACTAAAACCTATTTGTTTTTCAACAGGACAATGACCCAACACACCTCCCGGCGGTGTAAGGGTTATTTTACCATGAAGGTTAGTGATGGAGTGCCGCATCAGATTACCTGGCCTCCACAATTTGAGATGGTTCGGGATGAGTCAGACCGCAGAGTGAAGGAAAAGCAGCCAACAAGTGCTCGGCATATGTGGGAACTCCTTCAAGACTGTTGGAAAAGCATTCCAGGTAAAGCTGGTTGAGAGAATGCCAAGAGTGTGCAAAGCTGTCATCAAGGCAAAGAATGGTTATTTGAAGAATCTCAAATATAAAATAGATTTAGATTTTTTTAATACTTTTTTGGATACTACATGATTCTATATGTTATTCCATCATTTTGACATCTTCACTATTATTCTACAATGTATAAAATAGTACAAATAAAGAAAAACCCTTGAATGAGTAGGTTTGTCCAAACTTTTGACTTGTACTGTATGTCTCATCACAATTCTATCTCGGAGATCTACGGACTATTGGACTTAATCGTATAGTTTCTGCTTTGACATGCACTGTCAACTGTGGGACCTTATATAGACAGGTGTGTTTATTTCTAAATCATGTCCAAACAATTGAATTGGCCACCGTTGGACTCCAATCAAGTTGTGACATGTCAAGGATGATCAAAGGAAATTCGATGCACCTGAGCTCAATTTGGAGTGTCATAGCAAAAGGGGAGTGAATACTTACAGTAAGCTCCAAAAGTATTAAGACAGTAACAATTATGTTGGTGATTTGGCTCTGTACAGCACTTCGGATTGGAAATTATACTATGAGGTTAAAGTGCAGATTCTGAGCTTTAATTTGAGGGTATTTTCATCCATATCGGGTGAACCTTTTAGGAATTACAGCACTTCTTTTATATGGTCCCCCCATTTTAGGGACAAATTGGGACAAATTCACGTATGTGTATTAAAGTAGTCAAAAGTTTTGTACTTGGTCCCATATTCCTAGCATGCAATGATTTCATCAAGCTTGTGACTCGGCAAACTCGTTGGATGCATTTGCTGTTTGTTTTGGTTGCATTTTAGATAATTTTGTGGCCAATAGAAATTTATGGTAAATAATGTATTGTGTCATTTTGGAGTCACTTTAATTGTAAATAAGAATACAATATGTTTCTAAACACTTCTACATTAATGTGGATGCTACCATGATTACCGATAGTCCTGAATGAATCGTCAATAATGATGAGTGAGAAAGTTACAGACGCACAAATATCATACCCCCAAGACATGCTAACCTCTCACCATTACAGATACAGATATTACAGATATTACAGATATTTGTGTGTCTGCAACTTAGCTTTTTTGCCCTACCGCATCACTTCATACACAGAAGATCTCCGCTGTCTTTCTGTGACCACGGATAACTTCAGAAAGAATGTGACAGTAACTATAAATACAAAGTTGCCCATTTCTTTGCATAACAAGCGAAGGATATACAGACGCTTCAAAGGAACCCTGAGATCACTGTATTAAAAGATAAATACAGTATAGGCTACATATGTCACGCCCTGACCTTAGAGAGCCTTTTTTATTCTCTATTTGGTTAGGTCAGGGTGTGACTTGGGTGGGCAAATCTATGTTTCTATTTCTTTGTTGGCCTAGTATGGTTCCCAATCAGAGGCAGCTGTGTATCGTTGTCTCTGATTGGGGATCATACTTAGGCAGCCCTTTTTCCCACCTTTGATTGTGGGATCTTGATTTTGTTAGTTGCTGTATAGCCTGCAGAACTTTACGTTCGTTTTGTATTTTGTTGGTTTTTGGTGTTCATTTTAAATAAAAGTAAGATGTTCGCCTACCACGCTGCACCTTGGTCTCATTCCAACAACGGACGTAACAACATAGACCTACAGTGGGGCAAAAAAGTATTTAGTCAGCCACCAATTGTGCAAGTTCTCCCACTTAAAAAGATGAGACAGGCCTGTAATTTTCATCATAGGTACACTTCAACTATGACAGACAAAATGAGGGAAAAAAATCCAGAAAATCACATTGTAGGATTTTTAATGAATTTATTTGCAAATTATGGTGGAAAATAAGTATTTGGTCACCTACAAACAAGCAAGATTTCTGGCTCTCACAGACCTGTAACTTCTTCTTTAAGAGGCTCCTCTGTCCTTCACTCATTACCTGTATTAATGGCACCTGTTTGAACTTGTTATCAGTATAAAAGACACCTGTCCACAACCTCAAACAGTCACACTCCAAACTCCACTATGGCCAAGACCAAAGAGCTGTCAAAGGACACCAGAAACAAAATTGTAGACCTGCACCAGGCTGGGAAGACTGAATCTGCAATAGGTAAGCAGCTTGGTTTGAAGAAATCAACTGTGGGAGCAATTATTAGGAAATGGAAGACATACAAGACCACTGATAATCTCCCTCGATCTGGGGCTCCACGCAAGATCTCACCCCGTGGGGTCAAAATGATCACAAGAACGGTGAGCAAAAATCCCAGAACCACACGGGGGGACCTAGTGAATGACCTGCAGAGAGCTGGGACCAAAGTAACAAAGCCTACCATCAGTAACACACTACGCCGCCAGGGACTCAAATCCTGCAGTGCCAGACGTGTCCCCCTGCTTAAGCCAGTACATGTCCAGGCCTGTCTGAAGTTTGCTAGAGAGCATTTGGATGATCCAGAAGAAGATTGGGAGAATGTCATATGGTCAGATGAAACCAAAATAGAACTTTTTGGTAAAAACTTAACTCGTCGTGTTTGGAGGACAAAGAATGCTGAGTTGCATCCAAAGAACACCATACCTACTGTGAAGCATGGGGGTGGAAACATCATGCTTTGGGGCTGTTTTTCTGCAAAGGGACCAGGACGACTGATCCGTGTAAAGGAAAGAATGAATGGGGCCATGTATCATGAGATTTTGAGTGAAAACCTCCTTCCATCAGCAAGGGCATTGAAGATGAAACGTGGCTGGGTCTTTCAGCATGACAATGATCCCAAACACACCGCCCGGGCAACGAAGGAGTGGCTTCGTAAGAAGCATTTCAAGGTCCTGGAGTGGCCTAGCCAGTCTCCAGATCTCAACCCCATAGAAAATCTTTGGAGGGAGTTGAAAGTCCGTGTTGCCCAGCAACAGCCCAAAAACATCACTGCTCTAGAGGAGATCTGCATGGAGGAATGGGCCAAAATACCAGCAACAGTGTGTGAAAACCTTGTGAAGACTTACAGAAAACGTTTGACCTCTGTCATTGCCAACAAAGGGTATATAACAAAGTATTGAGATAAACTTTTGTTATTGACCAAATACTTATTTTCCACCATAATTTGCAAATAAATTCATTAAAAATCCTACAATGTGATTTTCTGGATATTTTCTTTTCATTTTGTCTGTCATAGTTGAAGTGTACCTATGATGAAAATTACAGGCCTCTCTCATCTTTTTAAGTGGGAGAACTTGCACAATTGGTGGCTGACTAAATACTTTTTTGCCCCAATGTATATATTTGAACGATATTGAAATCAATTTCATGTTCATTCAATTTGTACACGACTGTCCAAACTTTTTGCCTCTATATAGCCTATTTCATGACGTGCCAAATCTTGAATTAGTGTATTATTATAGGGTAAGCATTAGAATATGCCGCTTCAATATTTGTAGCCATAGGTGATAATATCTCTCTAGGAGCTGATCCCTTGTCAGTATTGTGGAATAATTATAATGTTAAGGTAAGATTGGAAAGGGAGAACGCTGATCCAGGAGCAGTGCTTCCTTTCTTTCCATCCTATCAGTATCGACACATGCCTCAACAAAGCACTTAGCGAAAGTTCCATCGCTATCGGGGAACCGGGCCCAGGTCATGTGCATACAAAAATATGGGATACAATGCTAAACATTGTATGTAGACTGGTCCTGATTCCTAATCAACCTACAGTTTTGGCTGCTAGCATAGACCATAGACCCTGTGAAACCAAGTGACCAATAGACTTGTTTGTTTGTTAGTGCACATTTGTGTTTGTGTGTGTGCGTGCGTGCGTGCAGGTGTCCGTGCGTGTGTCTGAGCGTGCATGTGTGTGCGTGAGCATGCATGCATTCGTGCGCATGTGTGTGCGTGCGCGGAGATACTGTGCCTGGTCACCGGTAGTGAGTCATACCTGTCAGAGCCATCTTATCCACAGCTCTGGTGTAGCCGTGCTGACTCAGACCCCATCAACCCCCAGATCACTAGGCCAGGCAAAGTTCAGACACTTACTAATGTTCCACACCATCTCCGAAATACACCTACTGCTGCATCAGAGAAACCAACCCAGAGTCTTACTGTATGACAGAGGCTAAAAGTCATAGTCACAAAATCAATCTGAAGTCAATAGATGATCAGGTTCATGGGAAATGGAAGGATTGGATCTCTTTTGAAATGTCCATTGATGTGTTAATGACAAATCAATGTAACAGTAGCTGCAGTCTCTAACTAATAGAGTTTTTGAAATGTCCATCGATATGTTGATGAAATGTCCATCGATATGTTGATGAAATCAATGGAACAGTAGCAGCAGTCGTTAGCTAATAGAGTGCATTGCAGTAATTTAAAGTACATTGTAGTCATTTGCATTTCATTTCAACTAGACGTGGTACAGAGGCACAATGTGTTCCCTGAGATGTGGCACTGCTCAAAATAATGAGCCGACACAACGTGTGTCAATCTGGATGTGTGTGTGTGTGTGTGTGTTAGCTTTAGGGAATGCATAGTACGAATGTGGCAAATCGTTTTTTGAAAGGCTTTGTGGGGTGTGAATTCTAGAAGAATAACTGCGTAATTAGCTTTACTGTGAATATCTCATTTTCTCTAAAAATACAACCTCCCGTCATTGCTGTTAATCGTATTTATTTGATTTTAAAATAAAACATTTTCATTCCTGTTATTTTCTGTATACATCTAGTTATTTAGGTTTCAACATTGAATTTTTTTAAATGATCAATCAACACATTTCTATTTTAAAAAGTCCTCACCAAAAAATAAGATATTAAAATGATAGGTATAGATACATTACAATAATTTGGTAAACATTTCACTTCATTGCAATAAAGTAGTTCAAAGGAAAGGAAATCCAATATGCAGTCTGCATCAATTATAACATGATTGTGACCATTTTTGCAGCTTCATCCATGAGCTGGTCAGACTTGGTCAGAACTGACATTGGGTTTATAAACAACTAATGATTGAGCCATAGTTCGATGATTCTGTATTACAAAGCATGTGAAATTCAGTAATACAATTGACTGTGGGTGTGTGCGTGCGTGCATGCATATGCCTGTGTGTGTGTGTGTGTGTACGCGCGTGTTGTCTCCAAACCAGGTTGAATCATTAGGAGGTGATTCTCACTAACAAGGTCTTAGGAGCTGTCAGGAAAGATTCACGAGCAGGTTTCGCCACGACGAGGAGAAGTGTGACAAGTCTTATCAGGGTCTTTACTGTTGCCGGGTGTGTTTTTAAAACAGCCCTCTTTATTTGGAGTGAATGTGTTCTAGCGAGGTCTCTGCTGTTGTTGTGCATTGATTAAAAGTGTTTTCACGATTACCCGTAGCGAGCCTATTCCAGTTTAACAGGGTTAGTTGCAGTTTTAATGAAGGGTATGTAATCATTACAAGTGAAAAGGGTTTCACACAAGCTCATTGCCGGTGTCTTGTGTTGTTGTGAGGAGAACTTTGGCACTCCACAGGGGTAGGTCTTGTTTCCCCTTGTTTTCTGTGATGAGGGGTACTTGGTCAGGAAGAGCAGGAGGGTGTTAAACGCATTAATTGCGTTATCCGTCATATGGAAACTTGTTTTTTGCTGCACCACTGGTACAAGAAGCAGGCTCTGATACCATTTGTATGTGAAGAGGAGAGGAGATCTGCTTGCACTACTGTTTGACTTGTTTGTTTTAGTTGATATCTCTCCTTGGCCGCATGTTAGTACTGGTTTTATGGATTTTGGTCAGTTTTGCGCACGTCAGCGTGAGATAATTTTTTTACAGCTTCACACACAGTCAATGTGTTTTTCTACTGACCTCGTATTCAGCACTGTAACTGTACTCGACTGCGAAGCCACCGCGGCCACATGCAACACGTCCACATGCATTCCTCAGACACTCACAGGTGTTGCTCTTCAAGGGCACTTGACACTGTTAAGCATAAGAGCCTTAAATATTCCCCCCAGAATATCAAATCAGTATTTTCTTAAATATTGAAAAGTGTATCTGAGGACTATAGATTAAGTGTCCCGTGTAGCTCGGTTGGTAGAGCATGGTGTTTGCAACATCAGCGTCGTGGGTTCAATGGGGGGACTAATATGAAAATGCATATACTCACTACTATAAGTTGCTCTGGATAAGAGCATCTGCTAAATATTTTTCAGACCGATTGCAGTTCCGCTTTTCACTTGCCCTCAAATGATAATCTCACTTCTCTTTTTGCACCCATTACTACGAGTACAAGATGTTACTAAGAGATTGAACGTTGAGTGAACATCCCAGCAACAGCACAGCAATGCTTCCATGTGTCTACTTGTATCTTACGAATGTGTTTGTGTATTCCGGTACACTCGTCTGTCAGTTCAACCACTACATCCGTACACAATAATTTCAACAAACACAAGATACAATACACTAGACAAGTATTTGAATTATGTATGGCAGCATCTGACCTTTTTCCTAGCATTCTCTGATGGGGCCAATAGATTTTAAATGGCTGACTTGTGAAGCTATAATGAAGTGACTGTCATGTTATTGACAGGGGAGCCCGATGCTTTGGAGGAAAGCAGAGCTTCCAACCGAGGGCCTCCGATAGACAGATTATTACCGTGGCCTTTATAATGAGCTAACGTTCCTCCTCCGCCACTGTTCACTCTGAAGGGAGAGGCGCTGTATTCCCCTATCACAGCTGCAAAACAGAGGTGTAAATTAAAGCAAACAGGGTAAAAAAAAAAAAACGATGTAGATGTAAGTAGGCTACAGTATTCCAGTGATTTAAGTGTGAAATGTATTTTCTGCTGTGGAATAGACTATAGGGGAGAGCAAGCGGGATATTTGTTATTGTGGTATTCACAATATGGTGTGTGCTTGGTGTTGAGTGTGTGTGTGTGTGTGTGTGTGTGTGTGTGTGTGTGTGTGTGTGTGTGTGTGTGTGTGTGTGTGTGTGTGTGTGTGTGTGTGTGTGTGTGTCTCTGTTGTGTAAGTGCACGGGGATGCCCATGAAGGTGTAATTAACAGTCAGACACAGTGTTGAAATTCACTGCTGCTGTTTTACCAGTCCTGAGGATGCTGTCACTGCCCTCAAGTAACTGTTAACCTTGATGGCTGACGTCTGATTTGAGAACAGTGTGACAGGTGTAAATTTAACATACAATTCAGCAGCCCCCCACACTAATCCAATTATTTTCTGAACCTTTGGGAATTTTTTCATACATCTGATTAAAATCCCAGTACAGTGGTTAGAAATAACATGGTTCTGTTAAATACTTTTTCAGTGCGTATTATGGACGCGTGCATTGAGTTTGTTTTTTTATAAATCAATGTTATTCATTTTGTATCAATGATTTAGCAGTCATCAAAATGAGTTTAAACTATACACTTATTTATATTGTTAAAAACACAACGCTTGTGTTTTACCTATTTAAAATATCAATGCTTTTGAATATAATATTTAATTATAGATCAAAACAAAAGAAGCTAAGAGAAAAAGACAACAGAATGCTTTGTGGGGGGGGGACGGGGGGGACGGGACACAATACACCGTACATAACAAGGCATCTTCTTGGGGATAGAAAAAAATTATACCACTTTCAGAATGTGCAAGATCTCATGCAGTTGTCTCTCTCTCACTCTCTAGCCCTCCTCTCTGTCGGCGCTAAATCACACATTAGTACAGCCAGTGGAAGTGTTGACAGTTTTACAAACAGAAATGTAAAACGCCACACTCAAGGGGGTCTGAGAGATAAGGGGTGAGTCGAGCAGGGCAGGAAACAATGCAAAATGTGGTCTAGAGAGGCATCTAATGCCATACAAACACCTCAATGACTGAGGTTATTTTAATTATATACAGAACGAATGCCAAACCAGAAACAACTTTAGCCTCCGCTCAGTGTGTAGAGGAAGAGGGGGTACCCTGTAGAGAGGGAGAGCACTGTTGGTCGCTACTATCCATGGCATTTCCTGTAACCTTTCGCTTCCTGGCACCTTACTCGAAAGCAAGCGTGGTAAATATGGCAAATCAAGAACAGCAAAAAAAAAGCCAGTGTCACGCAAACAAAACCTTGATAATTCAAGACAAAAATACTGACCAAATTACTGTGTACAGGAGCTCGTCAAGTTGATAAATATCTACGCACCAAGCACACCAAGACAGTCGTGAAGCGGGCACGACAAAACCTATTCCCCCTCAGGAGACTGAAAAGATTTGGCATGGGTCCTCAGATCCTCAAAAGGTTCTACAGCTGCACCATCGAGAGCATTCTGACGGGTTGCATCACTGCCTGGTATGGCAACTGCTCGGCCTCCGACCGCAAGGCACTACAGAGGGTAATGCGAATGGCCCAGTACATCACTGGGGCCAAGCTTCCTTCCATCCAGGACCTCTATACCAGGTGTCAGAGGAAGGCCCTAAAAATTGTCAAAGACTCCAGCCACCCTAGTCATAGACTGTTCTCTCTGCTACCACACGGCAAGCGGAACCGGAGCGCCAAGTCTAGGTCCAAGAGGCTTCAAAACAGCTTCTACCCCCAAGCCATAAGACTCCTGAACATCTAGTCAAATGGCTACCCAGACTATTTGCAGTGTCCCCCCCCCCCCCCCTTCACCCTCTTTACACCGCTGCTACTCTCTGTTGTCATCTATACACCTTTAATAACTCTACCTACATGTACATACTACCTCAACTGACCGGTGCCCCCGCACATTGACTCTGTATCAGTACCCCCCTGTATATAGTGTCGCTATTGTTATTTTACTGCTGCTCTTTAATTACTTGTTACTTTTATCTCTTGATCGGCTGTGAAAAGCCAACTGACATTTACTCCTGAGTTGCTGACCTGTTGCACCCTCGACAACTACTGTGATTATTATTATTTGACCATGCTGGTCATTTATGAACATTTGAACATCTTGGCCATGTTCTGTTATAATCTCCACCCGGCACAGCCAGAAGAGGACTGGCCACCCCTCATAGCCTGGTTCCTCTCTAGGTTTCTTCCTAGGTTTTGGCCTTTCTAGGGAGTTTTTCCTAGCCACCGTGCTTCTACACCTGCATTGCTTGCTGTTTGGGGTTTTAGGCTGGGTTTCCGTACAGCACTTTGAGATATCAGTTGATGTAAGAAGGGCTATATAAATACATTTGATTTGATTTGATCTCTTATTCTTATCCATATTTTTTGGGGAACTGCATTGTTGGTCAGGGGCTTGTAAGTAAGCATTTCACTGTAAGGTGAAATACCTGTTGTATTTGGCGCATGTGACTAATACAATTTGATTTGATTTGATTTGAATGACATGAAGCCTATGGAAACATCATTCTTTTCAACACCAATAAACCCAAACAAACCCACACACTCACGTAAAACACACTTTCAGGTGCAGAATTAGCAAGTACGGTGTGGTTTGGCCTAAAATATTAGCTGCATAGTGACTCTCCACTGTTGGTCAGCACACACACGACGTAAGAGAAATCAGCGATAGACGTTCCCCATGGGTTGTGTTAGCCTGCTGAGTACCGCTCCAGTGTAGGAACCGTTAAGACCATTCAGATAGCCTTGTCTAATCATAACATAGATTTATTACACTACTGACACTATGTCGTCGAATGTCCTTTTTATATTTCACAACCATTGAGTGGTCTATTGACAATACAAAGTTGCCTGAACATGTTGTCATAGCAAAATATTACAGTATGGTGTGTGCAGTTCACTTGATTTTAGCACATACAGTTTAGAAGCACAACTACTAAAGCGAGTTATGTTTTTTTTCTTGGTATTTAGTTACAATTGACAGGTCTCCTATGTGAAGCCTTAAAATGTAACAAAATAAGATCCCGTGTTGAATTTTACACAGTCCATTTAAAGGGCTCATCATGCAAAGGACTTCCAAACAATCCTGAGTGATATCTCAACACCTAGTCTTTTTATGAGGAAAGGATAGAGGCAGCTGCAGGGATGTGATGAGAATGGGAAGATTTGGGTGTGTTGGGTGTGTTGGGGGGTGAAGGTGCGGGGGGAGGCGGTTGGGGGTAGGAAAAGAGGGGCAAAGAAAACAAGTGACAGAATTGCTGGGTCCCAGTCTATTTGGAGGTGACGGTTGTGTCTGTGTCTGTGCAATTGCACAAATAAGTGTGTCTGCGTATGTGCGTGCAAGTGTGTGTGAGTGTGTGGTTACACGTGAGGCTGATTGGGAAATGGGTTTGTGTGTGAGTGAGAGACACTGATTGGCCCCAACTTGGCCCAGTACTGGTAGGGGCACAGGCCTTGCCTCTCTGAAAGCCTTCATTAGAATGTGACAAAACTGCTGGGGGCAAAACTGGCTCCGGCACAATGATCAATTCGGCAGAGGGGATTGAAAAGGGGGAAGGAGGGTGGCGTTTTGGAGGAGGGGGTGCATCAGGGGTGCGTACAAGCCCCCCTGCTGGTTTAATTACTGCTATGTGCGCCTCTCCATTAACGGCACACCCATGGTCCAGTGGCCACCGCGGGCCTGCACAAAGATAGCGGGGAGAAAAGGGGACCGCGGAGGGAAAGAGAAGGAGAAACAGACAGAGACAAACGCAGGGCGCTCATTAGCGAATGGTAATCGCCGGCCGAGAGGTTGTGCACTCACCTCACAAAACGCCACATGTCAATTTGTCCCCCCTTTATTCATGGCCCTCACTCGTCTCTATGCTAGTCTCCCATTTTCTCTTGTTGAGGAGAATTGGATGGAGCGCCATGGGGGGAAACACTTGAGGAATAATGTAAACACAAACGCAGCGCAGCGGAGGGCTCCTGCTCGCAGGCTGGACCAGGGGAGGACACCTACTCAACTTTGCTCTGTCCTTAAGCCATCAAGGCCTACAGCCTATTGGACCACTGACCCACTGAAGGATCTAGTTTGAAATATGTGTCTGCACCACATGAGAGTCAAAGTTCAGCTCTCTATAAAAAAAACATATCTATTGAGCATCTGTTAAGCTCCTGCAAAAGGAAGGGAAGAGGTCAAGGCCTTGGTGGCATGCATGTACTTGTCCACAGCAGTGGAGGAGCGCAATGTACAATCCTATATTGTCCAGCATGTACGATGCGACAAAATACCAGATCCTTTATGGTCATGGTTCGATTGCTGCCGAATATCTAATGCATTTCCATAGGCAATGATTTGGGGGGCTCTCTCTCTCTCTCATATTCAAAAGTGAAATCAGATCTCCCAGTCGAGTGGAATTCAATATTCCTAGTCTTTCAATCAGAGATATCATGTCAAAGGAATCACTCAATATTCCCGAAAACCCTGTCCTACTAACATGTGACGACAAGCTCACATCAAGCCGTTTCCTCTGTTAAACACCTGAGGATACGCTGGATAGTCCTATTTACTGTACGGGGTTTGTAGTATTTGGATGTTTGCTAGAAGGCACAGTAACAACAATGACACAGGGACTACAAAACATTTAAAGATTTGTCATGAACACATTTTCTACAAACTTTTTTTTCTGTGAGTTTTCTACTTCTTTGAGTTGTATGTTGTGGTTAGCTACACAGGAAGTCACGTTTCCCCCCACTCTTATACAGCAATGTGTCTTCAGGCTGAGAAGCAGCACAGTGGTTGCCAGTAAGGCCTTTCGCTCAACCATTTTTTTTTTTCACACAAAAAAAAACATATGACAATCAACATATTTACGAACAGTAGCACTTCATAGGCAACTGCAACTGACCATACCTCCATTTTGGGTTTTGTGTCAACTACTGTGTTTGACCTATACAAATAATGTTGTAGATAGAACACAAATGGACAGAGATCTTCCTACACATCTTGTTTCAAACAGCCAATCAAGGGAAGGCCAAAGTTTAAAAACAATTTTTTTTTTTTTTACTCTCCATAGAGACAAATATTGTAATTTATTGTACAATATTTTGGCTCTAGTGAAAAGCGCTCATTAGCACCCCTTTTTGTATTATAATTTGGTAAAGGGTAACCTACAGTTAGACTACCGTAAGATTGCTTCACGCCAAATGTTCCTTATCACAAGGCTTAAATCGGCATGACGATGGAAGTAAGAAAACATAAAATGACGTAAAAATAGTAGGTATTTATCCTATTATTTAGCCTGACATGTTCAACCTCTCCCTGACCCAGTCTGTAATACCTACATGTTTCAAGCAGACCCACAGATAGTCCCTGTGCCCAAGCACACCAAGGTAACCTGTCTAAATGACTATTGCCCTGTAGCACTCACATCTATACCCATGAAATGCTTTTAAAAGGCTGGTCATGGCTCACATCAACACCATCATCCTAGACACCCTGGACCCACTCCAATTTGTACACCACCTCAACAGATCCACTGATGACGCAATTTCTATTCCACTCCACACTGCTCTTTCCCACCTGGAAAATGTGAGAATTCTGTGCATTGACTACATCTCAGCGTTCAACACCATAGTGCCCTCCAAGCTCATCACTAAGCTAAGGACCCTGGGACTGAACACTTCCCTCTGCAACTGGATCCTGGACTTCCTGACGGGCCGCTTCCCCGGTGGTATGGGTAGACGACAACACTTCCGCCGAGCTGACCTTCAGCACGGGGGCCCCCCGGGGTCTGTGCTTAGTGGCCTCCTGTACTCGCTGTTCACAAACGACCGCGTGGCCATGTCTCCGCTTGGTAAGGCAAGTACTTGACATCCCACCGTAAGGTGATATAGAGGGTAGTGCGTACGGCCCAGTACATCATCCAGGACCTCTATACCAGGCGGTGTCAGAGAAGGCCCTAAAAATGGTCAAAGACTCCAGCCACCCAAGTCATAGACTTCTTCTCTCTGCTACCACACGGCAAGCGGTACCCGGAGCGCAAAGTCTGGGACCGGAAGGCTCTTAAACAGCTTCTACCCTCAAGCCATAAGACTGCTGAACAGTTGAAATGAAATGTCTACCCTGACTATTTTCATTGACCCCCTTTTTATTTGCACTGCCTCACTCTCACTGGACTCTACCCACACAGTCACACAGACAGACTATCACACTCTTTCAAGCTCTTCACATTCACTGTGGCTACTCTGTTTATTATCTATCTTGACTGCCTAGTCACTTTTACCTAATGTACCTGTACGTATTACCTCAATTACCTCAACTACCTCGTACCCCTGTACATTGACTCGGTACTGGTACTCCTTGTATATAATCTTACTCTTCTTTTCTTGTGTTACTATTTCCTTTAAAAATGTTGGCAAAATGTTCATACTTTTTAACTCAGCATTGTTGGGAAAGGGCTCGTTAGTACGTATTTCACAGTAAAGTCTTGTATTCGGCACATGACAAAAAAAACATTTTATTTGATTGAGATTAGATGATTGGACATTCTCATATGCTCAATTATGATCAATTAAGGGCCTTATTAATGGAGGTCCATTGTACACCAACCCCACTCAGAGTTGTTTGTAAGGACACTTGCCAACTAGTCTACAGTAAGACCTTTCCTCAGTAAACCTTTCTAAACGTGTGAGAAGTGAGAGTGAGAAGATGTGTAGGTGCTACTCAACTGGAACCCCCCACCCCTGCTATACCACAACACACACTCACGCAAGCTCTTACACGCTCACACAGTTTTCCTCACACAGCAGTAGCTGAGTTCAGGTCTTTGTTAATGGTGTGGTCATGAGGGGGGTCTGCTAGGGCTTTTCCATACTGTGAAGGAATGGTGTGATCGCCCATGTACATTAACAGGCATCACAGGAATATTCCTTTTGTCGTATGAAATGTCTGGCCGGTGTTACATTCAGGATTGTATCATCATGGCCTTGTATTGTTCGTCTCTGCTTGGTGTCTATGCTTGTTACTGTGTTGCCTTTGTTTGCACATAGCCAGGAAATTGCACCTTGCAAGAAAGTTCACAGCACAAGCTGTGCGTTTGCCACAGAACCCAAAATGACTGGACTCGTTGAGAAAGCAAATAAATAGTTATACATCCTTAAAAGATGAAGAAAGTGTTTATTCATTGCGTCCATAAAAATAAAAATAAATCAGGACCAACGAGTAAACAAGAAAAAAAGAAAGATGTGCAAAAAGATACAAAAGGTCTTTATTGGAATGGGGTTTAATGGAGACAACTAGAGGGTTGGTAAAAGATCCCTATGTCGAAACTGAATCCGAAATCGCAATGGTACTGTAATTACTCCCCCTTGCCATCGAACATTCAACCCTGGCATCCACACTTGGCATGGCCTGCCTGAGGACCAGCTTGTAGTCTGGGGCCTTGCGAGCCCAGGAGGCTAGGCCTATACACCCGGAGGGCTTGGTCAATGTTTGGTCCCTTTGGGTGGGTGGGGGTGGGGGGGTTGCATTAGCTGGGTGCCAGGGTCTCAGTGGGATGCACCCCTTTCTGGGAGGCTGCTAGCCCGGCCCCCTCCTGGTCCCCCTGCGTGGTGCAAGGATGCCTGGTCAGCGCAAGACAGGTCCATCTGACCCGCACGGCACCTCGTCTCGGCCTGCTGCAACCGCTACTGCTACAGCTAGCCCTTCCACTACCCCTGCTCCACCACCCCTGCTCCACTACCCCTGCTCCACCACCCCTGCTCCACTACCCCTGCTCCACCCTCCCTGCTCCACCCCCCTGCTCCACCACCCCTGCTCCACCCTCCCTGCTCCACCCTCCCTGCTCCACCCCCCTGCTCCACCCTCCCTGCTCCACCCTCCCTGCTCCACCCTCCCTGCTCCACCCTCCCTGCTCCACCACCCCTGCTCCACCACCCCTGCTCCACCACCCCTGCTCCACCACCCCCGCTCCACCACCCCTGCTCCACCATCCCTGCTCCACCAATCCTGCTCCACCATCCCCTCACCACCCGCACAGTTGCCACCTTGGAAATCACCTACTGCTGTCTTGACCTCAAGCTCACCTTCACCAGGGATGGGATGGACTTGGAGGGTTGCAGGTTATATATTGTGTTCTTTTCTGCTTCCAAGGGAATATGCAATGTAAAGCTTAAGATCTTTGACTTTGACGAATATCTTAATTTTATTTCAATGTCAAGACTCTTGGGACTAACTATAGGAAGGTAAAGAGTGCTCTGCTGGTAAATAAGACATTTTCTCAAAACAATTTTAGGGTGCATGTCAGAAATAGGAAAAAGGTTCAAAATCTGAATCTCTGGGGCTGCTTCTAATTGTTTTGAAGTGGCCAAGAGCATACACTGAAGTGTGCAGAGAGCGAGAGAATGGTTAAGAGAATGGTTAAGCGCTCAACACAAAGGGTGTCTCTAGAGTGGGTGGGTGTCAAAGAGGAGGGTGTTTCCTACTTTCCTCTGGTTCTCTTTGAAATTGTTCTTCACCGACGTGCAGAGGCATGGGTGGTGTCCACCATCGTACAACAAATCAAAGGATAAAATATATATTTTTTTCTCTTTAACACCTTTCACCATTGCATTTGAGATCTTGTAAAAAGACCAACAAAATATTTGCAGTATGAAAATCAAGACGGAAAAAATAAAGGCTCTTTCCGGTAATGCTTTGTATCTGTTAGTATTAACCCAACGTTGACTATGACTCATTTGGAAGCAAGACTGTCTGCACGATCTATCAAAATAACATCTTTGAACATTTCCCTTTTCCACATAGCACAGTGACCAAACAATGTTTTTTAACATTGTATAATAATCTGTTCCCTCTCGTCTACTTAGAGGTGTCAAACAAAGCGTTGATGAAAAGAGGATCTTGCGGGTTTAAAAAGGAGAACTCATTTTTCACATAGACTTAATAAAGAGCTCTGCAAGATTTTATATTTGGTGCTCTTTTTTTTCATTTTACGGTCTGCTCTTATGGTTTGGTAACCAGTTGGTGTGCCTGAAACCACTATATTCCGAGAAGATAAGTAACACCCTGCATCATACTAGCACACAAATGATCCCATAGGCATCACTGGCAACATTGGCAACTGACATACACATTCACATACTCATAAACTAACATTCGAATCGTGTAAAAGGTTAACATGCGACTGAAGTAAACACAGCATTTACGTTTTCTCACTCCTCGTCTTCATCACGCTAGTCAAAAGATATGACAATCGTCTCAAAGCACACCACATAAAGATCTCAAATCCACTGCCCAAAACAACTCCGAACTCCACAGGCTACTACAACCCCCCAGGTCTGGCGGAAAGGGGAGAATGTCCAATTATGACAGGGGTAGAAAGGGAGTTGCTCCTGCAAATGGGACAGGCAGGCGCTATTGTGCGGCCCTGGCTAGCGCTATGAATGTAGTGAATGAGGACCAGTCGTGCCCTCTGTGCTCTCCCAGCTGTCATTGAGAGAGAGGGGGGGGGGGGTGCAGATAGCCCTGTTTGTCGTCCCCAACTGGTGGCTCCTGTCCTGTGTTAACACCAAATGTCGGCAGAATCGTAGCGAAGCTAATTAATGCCAGCAAATGAGATCAACTAAAAGAGGCCCGGGCCAGCTCCATACGGCTAAATGGCTACCTTCAATGGAGGCTAGCGTAGAGTAATTACCACAGGTCCACTCCACAATGGCGTCTTTATGGACGCTGAAAGTGATTTCATGTATGTTGTTCAAGGAGATGAGAGAAGTCCATCAACGGTTAACAATGGCTAACGTAGATGTGTTTGTGTGCGTGGATGCCGATTGCTCTAGCGACAGTGGCTGCTGAAGTGAACTATCGAAGCGGGCAAATATTAATTCTGTTTTGGAATCAATGGGAAGTCTTGAAACTGCGCGTATTCAAGTAATGCACATGATGGTTATAGATGTTAACACGGTCAAGTCTTAAGCCAACACGGGATGGATATTAGATGTACATAGGCCTACTTGTTATAGTGAGGCGGGTGGTTTCAATGTTACATGGTTCAGATATTTGCACAAAATAAATAAATAATACCGAAAACATACAGAGATCCCAAATTTGACAAAATCCAATGATCGATACAATCACGTTAGAGTTGAACCGATACGTTAACGAAACCAACATTTTGAAACCAGTATTTTCACACTTGAACCTGCTTGATATACATACAGTATATTTCTGTTTATTTATTTATTTATTTCTATTTCTATTCTTTTTTATATTTTCTATCCAGTTTGACACTCACGCACAGTCCCCCTCAGATGATTGAAAATGTTTTGCACGGGCCCTCAAATCCTCAAAAAGTTCTACAGCTGCACCATTGAGAGCATCTTGACTGGCTGCATCACCACCCTCGATTGCATGGTGCTACAGAGGGTGGTGCGGACAGCCCGTTACATCTCTGGGGCCGAGCTCCCTGCCATCTAGGACCTCTATAACAGGCGGTGTGAAAGGAAGGCCCAGAAAATCGTTAAAGACTCCAGCCACCCAAGCCATAGACTGTAATCTCTGCTTCCGCACCTCAAGCGGTACCGGTGCAAGTCTGACTCCAACAAACTCCTGAACAGCTTCTATCCCCAATCCAAAAAACGGTTAAATAAATACCTAACAAAATGGCTAAATGGACTGAGTTGACCCTTGTATCTATTTGCATACTCACAGGACTCTACACACTCATGCACACTGACACTCCAACACACACATAACATGCACACACATGTATACGGACTATACACGCGCATACACACTCACATAAAATCTTAATTTACGCTGCTGTTACTTTGTTTATCATACATCCTGATGCCTAGGCCACCTTACCCCAACACACATCTACCTCTAACACGCCAGTATCCCTCATTACCGCAGACAAGGTAATCCTATAGTGAAAAGCTATAGTGCATTTGATTTGCTCTCTGGGCCCACCGGGAAGGCAGATTTTGTACCTTCAGACACATGAAATGGTTCAAAATGGCAACAGTTCGCCTACCCGGTGCGCAGGGCAGCTGAGTTGAGTGCACCTACCACCAACAGCCCGAGACGAATTAAAAAAAATAGGAACACAAGGCTTTATAGTTGGGCTTTTTACATAAATGTTTGCCGATCCACTAGGAATGCCTTGGAGATCGACCAGTTGATTGCGTCGACAGTTTGGTGACCACTGCTCTAGAAAGTGGAGTGAAGTTCAATCTCCTGCTTCTCTCTGTGGGTTGATATTTCTGCACTGCAGTCCAGGAGCTGCTCTGCAGTCTCGGGCTACTGCACACAGTTTAGAGGGAACATTGCACATCAGTTTTCAAGTTTTAATGTCACATGCACAAGTACAGTGAACTGTCTTTCTTGCAAGTTTTAAGCCCAACAATGCAGTAATCAATGAAGTACTAAAAATAACATGAGGTAGCAACAAAAATACGCAAGAAATAAAAATAAGAACAGGAGAAAGTAAGAAGCTATATACAGGATCAGTTCCAATACAATATTTACAATGTGTAATGGTAGCAGGCATAAAAGAAAGCTACAGCAAAGTTGACAGAGAGATTTCAAAATGTTTAAAGCCATGACTAGAGAGGAACTGTCAGCGAATACACACATAGCTGCTGTTTTTATGAGTGAGTTCGTGTTTAAGTTCTTACTCAGCACTGTCAACACTTTGTATTCAACACTTCTATAAGCCATAAAATGCGAGTTCTTCCTATTTCCACTCTGCGCTACAGCAAGCAGTAATGAATGAGTAGGAAAGTGTATATATAGGCTTGAGTTGTTGTTACTGTTAGCGGCTTGGGTCTTTTTTAATATCAAGGAATATTTCACTTTCTCTGTTCATGAGAGTATCAACATGAATTTGTGCATGAAGCAGAATTATTGCGGTGCGACACGAGTTTCACCATCAGCTGGAAGACTGTGACTTGTTGTAAGCAGAACACATCGGAGTAGGATTCTAATGCATTGACAGGCACTACTCAACCTGTACTCTACACAGACCGGTGTGGCATAACCAATCAGAGCTGCAGTAGGTCTATTTAAGCAATAAGGCACGAGGGGGTGTGGTATATGGCCTATATACAATGCAACGCGGAGTGCCTGGATACAGCCCTTAGCCGTGGTATATTGGCCATATACCACAAACCCCTGAGGTGAATTATTGCTATTATAAACTGGCTACCAATGTAATTAGTGCAGTAAAAATAAATGTTTTGTCATACCTGTGGTATACGGTCTGACATACCACGGCTGTCAGCCAATCAAAATTCAGGTCTCGAACCACCCAGTTTATAAAAGCAAATAGACCATTGCCATATATGGATCTGTGCCATTTACTTTGAACTGGACTGTGTCTACAGCATGAGCGGTCATGAGTAGATGCGCTTCTTTTGAGATCATAGCGAGAGCTGCATGTAGCCACGTGTGCACATTTTGTTAATATCCTTTACTAATTAGTGAGTTATTAGCCCAGTTAAATATAATTTGTAGTCAGCAATAGGGGAGTGATTGCTTCCTACAAGAGCACAAAACGTGTACATTTCTAGACACCTTTGAAAAATGAGTCAGGTAAAGCTCTTTTTTGCCTTAAAGGGGCAGTGTTGTATTTTGAGACAGGTTTGAATAAGCGAAGTAGCCACTAGGCAGAGGGTAGCATAATTTGACTGATTCTCTGTAATAATGGTATGAGAATAATAATGCATTTTGTTTTGTAAAGTGGTTTCTTGCATCAAACAACACAACACCATTTTCAGTCACCTTCTTGTCTGAAGGACAAGTGGATAAACAGGTTAACCTTAAGCCCTGCATGTTGTTTTCAAAAGTCTCATGGAATGTAGGCCTACATTGAACACCACACATTGGCTGCTTCTGTAGACTGAATGATAGAACAGCTATTTCCATGTTAAAATGTTATGGGATGCGTTTTCTCCATTGTTTTTGATGGTAGGCTACTCTGGTAGGCCTACATTACAATCAAATAGTCATAATAGCCTACATGGACACTGTTAAAACTGTGACTTAAAGCGGGTACAGCCTCAGCGTTCACAGTAAATGCGGCTGGAATTTGCACCGAATTTTCACAATGTTCAAGTTTGCGCTCAGCAGACCTGAAATTTTCTCAGCGGCAGAAAAAATTTGCGGGAACATTGTTGATAAGTAAAGCTCAGTGTTTTTATCTGACCTGCCATGTACAGTAGTGTGATTAAGTGCACCATACCTACAGCTGAAATAGAGTGAGTGCTTATCCTAGTGAGATCAGCTACTGATCCTAAGGTGTGAAAACTGTGGTGAAACAGCATTTCTCAGAACTAAAGATAGACGTAAGACGTTCATATATTCCGTTACATGTGTGAACCCCAAAGCATCTGCGCTCTCACTTGGCCTCTCGAGTTCGCCTGAGGAAACAATGCAATATGTTGACTGTACTTGCTCTGCACTCCTAGAAAAAAGGGTTCCAGAAGCATTCTTCAGCTGTCCCCATGGGATAACTATTTTTGGTTCCAGGGAGAACCCTTTTTGGTTCCACGTAGATCCTTTTTTGGTTCCGTGCAAACCCCTATGTGGAAAGGGTCCTACATGGAACCAAAACGTTTTTTTAAAAGGGTTCTCCTATGGGGACAGCCGAATAACCCTTTTAGGTTCTAGATAGCACCCTTTTTTCTACGAGTGTATTGTATAGACTAATCCATAACATTGTCTCACTGTCAAATACAATACGTCATGCACAGTATTTCCCTAAGATCACAGAACGTGAACATTTCTACCTAAAGTTGAAGTCCTTTGACAATGAATGTGAAATCAATTCTGAGAATGTCATGAGCATCTCATGGAAGGATTGTTGCATGGTACATTTTGTTTTGTTTAAACCAGAATGATGCATAATGTTCACAATGTAACCCCAGATGAAAAACACAACTTAAAAGATGATCAAAACAAGACAAATAGTGAGAGCGATAGAGAGAGAGAGAGAGAGAGAAAGAGAGTGTGAGCGAGAGAGAAAGAGAGTGAGAGAGAGAGAGAGAAAGGAAGAGAAAGTCGACGAGAACAATTCATCGGCATATCATTGAGAGACTTCTTTTACTTTTGAAATGTATAAAAATGAACAAATGGAGATGACGCATGTTCATTTCTCCTGAGTTGCGTTCGTTGGGTTTAATTAATAGAACTGATGCAGTCACACGCCAATGGAGGTGTCTATGACACGTGTTTTTTCTGCTCTGGAAGTGCTCCCCAAGCGCGGAGGGAGGTACGGCCTGTGTGATTCTCATCTGTTCTCAAATATAAATGTATTACTCATTGCTCATAACTTTAACTCAAGCAAGTTTGGTAGGGAGGATTCACCTCAGATGACCACTGATGGGACTATGGTATTAACATTGAGCATTATATTTATATTTCTTGCAACTGGTAGATGTAAAAAAGCATTCGCTTTAGCTACAATTACCGTAGCAATGAGCTATACGTGCAGTAAACATGCTCATTCCCAGTACCTTCATCTCAATCAGCATGAATATAGACAGACAAGCATTTTGGTGTGTAATGTAGCATAAGGGTCTGCCAGCCTGGAGCTATAGTGGCACCCCTGCACTGTCAAAGGTGCCGCCGCCTTTAGCCTCAGGCCGTACTCAAATCACTGCTGTGGTGGTTCCAGGGCCCGTGTACCAGCAGCATCTACTGATGCACGCTTTACTAAATCCCCCACCACCTCCAACCACCACCAGCGCCACCCTACATCCCCCCCCGTTCTCTTCCTCACCCCCTCCCCACCACACTAGTGCAGGAAGCAGGCTGCGACCCCTTTCCCCGGGCCCAGTGGATGGAGCTCATCCACCCAGCACTAACGGAGCGCAGACAGGCCATGTCACACAGACAGCCCCCGGTCCCCTAGCACCACCTCTCCCTTCCTTTATTATCTCTTATTTTTCTTTCCTATCCTCTCATCTCCTCTCATCTCCTCTCACCAACAACCAGCCAGCTACCCTGGACTGCCTAGAAAGGCTGGTGTTAGAAATCCTCCTGCGACCAGCCTGCCTCGTCCGAAACAAAAGCAGCACTCCTGGAGCCCCTAACAGGACATGTCCGGTAATGGGTCTGTATGTCCCAATCATTTCACAGTCCTGGACCCCGGCAGGACAGTTTATATCTGCGTCATCTCTCTTCCTTTACAAAGTAGTCGGCTTCATTTCGAACCCAACGATTCAATGGTTGATAAACGTTGGACATTTTGGGATGAGTTAGATTGAGGTCAAGACAATGATAACCGAGGTTTGATAACCTGCCATTTCAAAAGCATCTTTGCGTTTATAAAATCAACCAGGGCTGATCAGTTCCGGTCCTGGTTGGACAAAACATTTCTGTTTTTTGTTT
This sequence comes from Salvelinus namaycush, assembly GCF_016432855.1. Taxonomy (NCBI): domain Eukaryota; kingdom Metazoa; phylum Chordata; class Actinopteri; order Salmoniformes; family Salmonidae; genus Salvelinus; species Salvelinus namaycush. The sequence continues at coordinate 3,398,039 of NC_052338.1, read as the reverse complement.
TTACCTGGTAGTTATTTGCACTCACTTGGTGTCCCAGGTGTGAATCAGTCCCTGATTAGAAGGAGAGGATAAAAACCAGAAGGGTTTTGGCCCTCCAGGACCGACATTGAACAGCCCTGAGTCATAAACAGTGACACCCCCGGGACCATATAGTCCTGGGAGTTATCAATTCAATATTATAAACAGTATGCTATGCTACCGCCATGCTGTATCAATCATTTACAGGTGACAGTACTCCATTTATAAAGTAAACATATTCTGTGCTTGATATTTCTCTTATATAATGTCCCCAGTTCCTTTTTTGTAAATGATTTAGAATTTGAAATATTGTATATAGGGTAAGGTTTACATACTGTATGGGGAAGTAGCACCCACTGATACCATAGATTATAGGACTAATCTATAGACAATCACAACCAGGGAAAGTGAGAGAGATGAGAAATAAACAGAAGAAAGAGAGACAAATGGAAAAAGATCCTACCTCAGATCAGGCTCAGACAACTCAAGAGGGGGGGAGAGAGGAGAAGGGAGAGCACGTGAACAAGTCCAGGGCCATGGATCTGCCTGCCTGCCAGGGCGACAAGATAGAGCGTTTACGGGTCCAGGAGAATGGGAGGTGAGAAGTCGAGGTCAGGCTCCGACGCGACTCTGTGACTCTAAATTGGAGATTTCTCATTTTCGGCTCCCGATTTGGGAGGGTAAGAAATCGTACCTGTGAGAAGCCTTCAGGCAGAACATGGCGAGGTGTGGAAGAATCTGTATCTCACAGCATCTTAGTGTGGTGCCTGACTGGGCCTGCACTGCTGTTGTTCCTTTCCCACTGTAGTATAATACCTCTACAGGGATGCATAATGCAGTATCTGTGAACTTCCAGTAGCTACGCAGTACTTGTGTTGTAAGTAAGCCATTCTGTCTCTATTCTGGGAGGACACCAGAGGGTCTACAGTTTGAGAGATACAATCAAATCAAAGTTTATTTGTCACGTGCGCCGAATACAACATGAAATGCTTACTTACAGGCTGTAACCAACAGTGTAAAAAAAAGTATTAGGTGAACAATAGGTAAGTAAAGAAATAAAAACAACAGTAAAAAGACAGTGAAAAATAACAGCAGCAAGGCTATATACAGTAGCGAGGCTACATACAGGCAGCGGTTAGTCGGGGTGATTGAGGTAGTATCTACATATAGATATGGTTAAAGTGACTATGCATATATGATAACCGGAGAGTAGCAGTAACTAAGAGAGTAGCACTACACTCTTAGTGCTATCTAGAACCTTCAAAGGTTCTTGAGCCGTCCCAGTAGTAGAACCTTTGAAGAACCGTTTCTGGTTGCAGGTTGAACCCTTCTGGGTTCCATGTAGAACCTTTTCTACAGAGGGTTCTACATGGAACCCAAAAGGGTTCTAGCTGGAACCAAAAACAGCTCTTATGGGGACAGCCGAAGAAGCCTTTTGGAACACTTTTTTTTCAAAGGGAATAAGCATATCATCAGCAAGTTGTTGACCACAGTGCAAAATGTGGGCTGTCGGGTTTCAGCACTTCATTTTCTGCACTCGTATTTCATAACACTGTTCTCCTCTATGATTTGTCACTGTGGACACACTGTACCGTGACAGTAATAACAACTGCATTTAGTATATAACACTTTTCAAACAGCAAACCAAAGATCTTTCAACGTTTCACCATTGCTATGACTCGTCACCATTGGCACACAGTACACCCTCCGCTCATTCACCCCTGAAGACCCTTCACCGTGTATACACATCCTGGCCCAACGACCCCGCATCCGTTAGACCGCCGCTGACACCGTCACCGCCACCGTCGCTACCTGCCCTCAGCGGCGAGGTCAGCCTGTTGAAAAGATAGCTCTGACCTTTGCTTGTCATGGCCTTGTCAGTCCGACACAGAGAGGTGACGGAAGGGCCCATTCTCTCTAATTTTGTCAAAAGCGTATCACCCATCAGACAGTCAGCCCCTCCGCCTCACTCTTATTAATTGCAGGAGCGGTAATCACAATGGACACCTACTTCTGTTTCAATCAAGGGGACGTGGCTGGGTGGACGTGGTGTGGTTGAAGGGTGTTTGTTCAGTGCCTGGAGTCTACCCTTTAGCTGTGTGTCTTTGTCCACCGTTTAGCTGCTCAGCCTCGTCTTGTCGTTTACAGGGTGATGCAGGAAGACTGGAGATCTAGAGGGAGATAGATAAGGATAAACTGTGACTTTCACATGAACAACATGCTACAAAATGACTATGTACATTGTATGCAGTTTAATTTAGCGTAGTATGATACCTTTTCTATTATTAAGTGACGGTTACACTTCTAATATGTGACAGTAAATCAACCCATTCTAATATGTCAATATGAACCTACAACAATGTATCTGCCAATAAACATAGGGTTTTAGCATCTTGATTTAAAGTGGGACCTAATCATCTCATGTACTTCTATACTAGATGATGCACCCACTTTCATAAAACCACAGAGCAAGATATTGCATATGATGCCATTGGATATCAGTATGATATCATTGGATATCAGTATGATGTATGATGCCATTGGATATCAGTATGATATCATTGGATATCAGCCATTGTTCTTCCATTGTTGGCAACATCATTGATTCATTGCATCTTCCTTTCTCTCCTTTCGCCTCTCCTATTCCTAAGCCATTGCAATAAGACCGTAATACAGTAACCTCATGCCCAACACCTCTGCTGGTGTCTGGGGACATGGGTCTACGAGAGAAAGTCCAGATTCCTCTCTCTCCACTGCTCCACAACCACAAGGCTCAGTCAAGCCACAATCGACAGGCCTCCACTGAGACCACCTCGTACCGCCATCCAGCACCCCTCGGCCTCACAAACCCTTTGACGCACCGCCCCCTCCACCTCCAACCCCCCTACCCCCCCCCCCCCCCCCCCCCCCCACTCCGACTCCACCCCCAACATCCTCCCTCTAGAGAAGTCAAGCCATCCATATCGAGCGGGGTGGATGTTGAGACCATACTTGTATTGTCAGAGGACTCCTCCCTGGCCACTTACCTCCGTGGAACATTTAGTGCCGTCTTGCTGGGCGCTGGACAGAGAATAGCACTATAGGGTCACCAATGAATTGCTATTTTTGGTTGGGCGGTAAACACACTGCTTTGTAGGCATTAGTACCCCCCCCCCCCCCTCTCTCCTGTGCAACGGCTGAGATTTTACTTTATTATTGTCATGTTGTATCCTGTATGAGTGTTTTTGGTTTGCCAATTGATTGAAACAAAGTCTTGGTTGATGGCTAAACTAAGTGCGGTCTCCTTTTTCTGTTTGTAAAACATAAGCCTATGAATTTGGGGAAAAATGTATACATTTTGAGAAAAAAAATTATACAATGTTGCGTACACAGTCTTGGCCACTTACTATATAACAAAAATGTTTCTTTCCCTCAAAGCATTGCTGCAATAAATCCTTTTGTGAATGACTGCAGTGACAGTATGAAAAAATATATATACAGTAGAAGTTTGGACACAGCTCGTCACACCCTGATCTGTTTCACCTGTCTTTGTGATTGTCTCCACCCCCCTCCAGGTGTCGCCCATCTCCCCTGTGTATTTATACCTGTGTTCTCTGTTTGTCAAGCCAACCAGCGTTTTTGTGTCAGCTCCTGCTTTCCCCAGTCTCTCTTTTCTCGTCCTTCTGGTTTTTGACCGTTGCCTGTCCTGACTCTGTACCCACGGCCTGAGCACTCTGCCTGCCCGAGCATGCCTGCCGTCCTGTTCCTTTGCCCCTGTTGCTGTAATAAACATTGTTACTTCGACACGGTCTGCATCTGGGTCTTACCTTGATTCCTGATATAGCTACTCATTCAAGGGTGTTTCTACATTGTAGAATAATAGAGAAGATATCAAAACGATTAAATAACACATGGAATAATGTAGGAACCAAAAAAGTGTTAAACAAATCAAAATATATTTTATATTTGAGATTCTTCAAAGTGGACACTCTTTGCCTTGATGACAGCTTTGCACACTCTTGGCATTCTTGCAACCAGCTTCATGAGATAGTCACTTGGAATGTATTTCAATTAACAGGTGTGCCTTGTTAAAAGTTAACTTGTGGAATTTCTTTCCTTCTTAATGTGTTTGAGCCAATCAGTTGTGTTGTGACAAGGTAGGGTTGGTATAGGGTTGGTAGAAGATGCCTAATTTTCTAAAAGACCAAGTCCATATTATGGGAAGAACAGCTCAAATAAGCAAAGAGAAACGACAGGCCATCATTACTTTAAGACATGAAAGTCAGTCAAAATGGAAAATGTCAAGAACTTTGAAAGTTTCTTCAATTGCAGTCGCAAAAAACCATCAAGCACTGTGATGAAACTGGCTCTCTTGAGGACCGCCACAGGAAAGAAAGACTCATTAATAAGTTCAGGATAAGTTCATTAGAGTTACCAGCCTCAGAAATTGCAGCCCAAATAAATGCTTCACAGAGTTGTCTGTAACTCTATGGCAGCACACAAGGGGCTCACATTTTCGAGCTCTACCCTTAGACTTGGCGGTGACGTTGTGTCCCCATGAGTGACAGAACACTGAGCCAATCACGGCGCAGCGCACCGTATTTTCTGCTGGCTTGCCCCACCACAGAAAGCACTGAGCTAGGCTGAAACACCTGCATTTTGGAGCTGCCTTATTCAAAAAAACAAAAAAGAGACCGTTTGTATGCAGCTTTATTAACTCAATTATATATATTATTTTTTACATTGTTTGCAAACAGATATTTCACACATATGAATGCCAAAATAACATGCAAAACAGGCAAGCCCCAAGAAATATAAATTATTAATATAAATTATTAAATTACATTTAAAACAATGTTGCTAAAAAGGATGGTTCGCCAATGGACACCAATAAGAAGAGACTTGCTTGGGCCAAGAAACATGAGCAATGGACATTAGACAGGTGGAAATTTGTCCCTTGGTCTGATGAGTCCAAATTTGAGAATTTTTGCTCCAACAGGACAATGACCCAACACACCTCCAGGCTTGTTTGAGCCAAGAGGAGAGGAATGAGGTGCTGCATCAGATTACCTGTCCTCCTCAATCACCCGACCTCAACCCAATTGAGATGGTTTGGGATGAGTTGGACCGCAGAATGAAGGAAAAGCAGCCAACAAGTGCTCAGCATATATGGGAACTTCTTCAAGACTGTTGGAAAAGCATTCCAGGTGAAGCTGGTTGAGAGAATGCCAAGAGTGTGCAAAGCTGTCATCAAGGCAAAGAGTGTCTACTTTGAAGAATCTAAAATCTAAAATATGTTTTGATTTGTTTAACACTTTTTTGCTTACTAAATTATTCCATATCTGTTATTTCATAGTTTTAATGTCTTCACTATTATTCTACAATGTATAAAATAGTAAAAATAAAGAAAAACCCTTGAATGAGTAGGTGTGTCTAAACTTTTGACTGGTACTGTATATATACAGTATATGTAAAACCCTTGGACCTTGGTTAATCTCTGTGTTCGCATTAACGAGAAACAAAGGACATGATTCTCACAGAAATCATTCTTACCTCTGAGAAATAGACAACGCAAACTATGGACTATTAAGTATGAACTGGCCAGATTTGTTTTTCTCTTGGTAAACACTTGATAAATAATAAATGTCTTAGTGAAGACTGATACCGTATGAAAACTAGCCGCTGTGCGAGACAGCCTAAACAGCTGTCAGGGAGGATTGTGCGGCCTGTGTGTGTGCGTGTGTTTGTGCATGTGTGCGCATGTATGTCTGTGCATCAGTGTTTGTGTGTGGGTGTCTGTGCATTTTAATAAGAAGGTGTGGACTCCGCCACTCCGTGGGGAATCCCTGTAGTTGAGTGTGTGTGTGTGTGTGTGTGTGTGTGTGTGTGTGTGTGTGTGTGTGTGTGTGTGTGTGTGTGTGTGTGTGTGTGTGTGTAACGTTGGGAAACACATAGCTGTGCACCATAGCGCAACACCTGCCAGAGGCTTGGGCTGTTTATGACAGTGGCTGTGTGATCTGGAAAGGACTAGGCCACACAGCCACACACACACACACATAGTGAAACATTCTGCGCTCACACACATCAGTACTTCATGCATAAAAACATAAATCACTGTATTCACAAAATACACACACACACACACAAGCCCAAACACAGAATATTAACACAAAAAAATGTAATAACCACAGGCCAGTGTGAGCAGGATGAGAGGTACTTGCTTAGCCGTCCGCTCCTCAGCAGGACCTATATTGCAGCAGTAGGCAGGGGAGCCTGGCAGAGGCTCCAGCCTACAAAGTTCAATATAAACGAACAGTGGGATCTCCCAGGGACCTGGCAGGAAAAAGCTTAGCGAAGTTAAAGCCTCACCAGCCCTACCTGGCTGCCCATGCCAACAGAGCTGGGTAAGGCTGGGTAGGGATGGGCACGACTGGGCTGGTGGCCCAACATCCATCCACACACACTCAGGGCCTTGTCAGTCGTCACCTTCCTTTAAAGGGACAGTGTCACTGCTACTCAAGGTTTTTATAGGAGCTAATTATTTTGTTTGTATATATTTTATCAGTATTATATTTCACTGACAGCGACATTTGATGCCTTTACCTTTGTTGTGTTGAAATTGTGTTGTGAATTAGATCACGTAAATGTATTACTGCGAGACTGTGTGTAATCGTTGTAATCCAATCTATACTACAGGAAAACACTCTTGAGCTATTTTGTCAAAATTGTATTACATTGAGAAATTGTGCATTTATTACATCATATCAATAATTGCTTAACGTGACCACAGATTGTAGGATCATAGAGACTGTGTTTGTTTTCTTATTCTAAACATGACATACGCCCATTATATGGGGTTGGTTGCCTGGAGAACAAAGTGAGAGGATTGCTTTACCATGCCACCAAAAAGACCCCCCGACTTCATTTTTTTTTAAAGAACCCCCTGAAATCATCCCAACCCTCTCTATGCTTTACATTGAACCCCCACCATACGCCCAACTCCCACCAACTCCCTTCCTGTTAGCTTGAAGGTTGGTCCCCCACTTCATATGGCTGTGGACACAATAATGACTTAACAGATGGGGTTTTTAGAAAGCGGTTAAGGCGAACAGCGGGTGGTTCCTTTAGGGGAAACCCGGGAGTCCAACTTCCAGCTCACAGGGTGAAAGGGGCCTGGCGGAGATGTAGCAGAACACTGTTCTTCCTCAACTATTGATTTGAAAGGATAGGTTCTCTTTTAATACATATGCTAATCACCAGGATTGGCGTATATGTTTCTCTGTTTTTCTGGATAGGCTCTACGTGCCTGCCTGCACGTGTGCATATGTGCACATTTCTATGTGAATATGCACATGCTTTGCAAATGCTAATCAGACCAACTTTCTTTTGTGTACCTGTGTGATAATTGTTGTAAAAACGTCATCTGTCTGTTTCTTGCTCTCCTTTCAGGAGGCTGGCGTCGTCTTTTGTTTCTCTGGCCCCAGGTGTCAGGGGTGGTCTGGTCTCTCTCGTTAGTGTCCTAGAGCGCCAGGCAGCATGGCAGAGCAAATGGCACGGCTGGAGCATGCCTCCCTGGATCAAAGGACAATACGGTTCCTATCATATCATATGGAGACCTCATTACTCCCGCAATTCTAGCATTCTGCTCCATAATGTTAGCTCAATTGAGTTGGTTTAGGTAACAAAGCCGTGAAGAAATATACATTTGAACAATGTATTAGTAGATGGGGATGCTGAATTCTACCAACAAAAAGACCATATAAGCTTAGAAATGTGTTCATTCGTTTTTTTAATTGGGGGGCTTTCAAGATGTCGAAATAATAAATGTGAATGGGATTCGTTCTACTTTTTTTGTTGTCTTGATGACTGATGACTCTTACTTCTATGAGGCCTTGGCTGTCCCCTCTTTTCATTCCTGAGCTCCTACACTCATACACTTAGAAAAAAGCATTCCAAAAGGTTTCTTTGGCTGTCCCCATAGGATAACCCTTTTTGATTCCAGGTAGAAACCCTTTTTGGTTCCAGGTAGAACCATTTTGGGTTCCACGTAGAAGCGTCTGTGGAAAGGGTTGGATGCAAAAGGTTTCTACCTGGAACCAACAAGGGTTCTTCAAAGGGTTCTCCTATGGAGACAGCTGAAGAACCCTTTTAGGTTCTAGATAGCACCTTTTTTTCTAAGAGTGTACAGTGCATGTCAGGGTTTCCATCATTCGGAATATTGAAAAATGTCCACTCTCAACAACAATACTAATCATCCCGGGATCCAGCAACAAGGGACCTGCCATAGCAACAAGGGACAGCAGCCATCATTCTTCATGCATGGGCCTTCACTTGGCGATGCTGCCATGCACGCGACACGACACCTGGAGGGAGAAATCACATGCCTGTTGTGACCGGGTGGAAGAAGGCCCTTCACGGTCTCTCACCTTCACCCCCTCAGCCCGGGACCCTGAGGAGCAGGAGCCCCCCTCCCAGCATCCTCCCTCCTCCACTCTCCAAAGGTCATCTGAGAGAGAGAGAGAGAGAGAAAGAGAGAGAGAGAGAGAGGGGAGAGAAAGGTAGAGAGAGAAAAGGCCCAGTGAGGGCAGCGGGGGTCAGTGACACAGGGGGGGCCTGAGGAATCGTCACCTCGCAGACCTCACCCCAGAAACACAATTAGACTACATGGGTCCCTAATGCATTTTAGGAGTACAATCTGTACCCCTGGAGAGGGAGGGGGATAAAAGCCACAGCCTTCTATCTATCTCCTTCTCTCTCTCTCAGGGCCGGACACAGGGTTCAGTCGTCACGGATTTGTGGGGAATCTGTGTGAGGTTTTCTCTGGTCCCTTGAAGGACTGTACCACTACCTGCACAACAAGTTCATCTCCATTTGTTTTCATTGAGCAGACACTCTTATCCAGAGCAATTTACAGGAGCAATTAGGGTTAAGTGCCTTGCTCAAGGGCACGTCGACAGATTTGTGTGTCCTATTTTACAAATAACCCCTGATCTCATACTATCTTATGGGCACGCGGACACACCACTCACCCATATCTGTAATCCTCTTATTAATCCGTCATCATAACTTTAATACCATGTAGCTATGTGTGTGTGGGGCTCAGGCCTGGTCTTCAGCCGTGTTGACCTACCACGTCTCCACCAAAACCTTATCTGACCATAGCCAACCCTCTAGCTACCTGCTAAGACTGGCCCTGTCTTAAGTAGCTATCATCCACACATGGCTAAAGGTTGGCCTGGAGCATATTACAGGAGGTACAATAGTCACTGCACATGTAGCCGACACTGACTAGACCATACATCCATCTGAGATATAGGAACGTAATGTTGCATGCATGCAACCACCCACCCACCCCAAAGCATCTCTCACATGCGGTCACAATATCCACCCACAAACGACATCCACCCCCTGACAAAAACAATCTCAGAATCTCACTCCTCTCCTCCCCTCTCCCTCTTGCCTCGCGTGGCACGGGCGTTCGCGCCGAGACCCAATTGCCATGACAGCATGACCCACAACCCTTCTACCCCTTCCTCCCGGCTCGTCATCCATTTCACCCCCGCTCACCTCCATCCCTCCCTCCCTCCATCTTCCCCCTCCAATGACAATATCCCGGTAATGGCCGCCTTTGGTTTTCTTGGCGCGGTCGCGTGGATTTGTCAGGACGCATTTCCTGCGTGCAAACTGAGGGCTGCCGCTGCGTGGCAATCTGGGCTCACTTCTCAGGCAGCTAAACCCTTTGACACTGTGCTTTTTAATTAAAATTACATTATGATTAATCAGCCAGAAGGGGGGCCCCTCTCCGTTCGTTTCCAGGCAGGTCTGATTACAACCTGTGACGGATTCCACTCGCTGCCAAGCCGCTAAAGATGTGCTGGCAGATGCGGCGGCCCGGCCAGCTTGTCGAGCCCCGGGGTTGCGGGCAATGAGGGAGGAGAGAGGTGCGAGGAAAGGGGGAAATGACACAGACAGAGGGAGAGAGGACAGATATTGGAGGAGTGGGGGAAATGACAGAGATAGAGGGACAGAGAAGAAAAGCGGCGTGAAAAGGAACAGAAAGTGGACAGAGAGACAATGGGTGAAGGATGTTAAGAGAGGTAGCGGGTAGGGATGAAAAAGGTAGTAAGAAAGAGAGAAACGGAGAGTCAGAGGGCAAGAGAAAGGAAGACAGAAACAATTATGAGAAACAGAGCGAGGGAGACAGACAGAGAAAAATAACAGAGACCCCATAGACTGGGAAGACACTTCATAATGCTCCCCTCAGACATACCCAGCAGCCCCTTGGAAAACAATATTGATCTGGATATGTCTGGTCTGCCAGAGAGTGACTCCCAGAGCAGAGGAGAAGAAGGAGGAGGGTAAAGGGGGATCAGTTCTCCCTACAACAGTACAAGGTGCCTGTGTCTGGAAACAAGAGCCCAAACTTACCTCCAGTGTCTAAGAGGGCACTGAGGGTCCTTTGTAGTGCAGGTACAGTAGTGTGCAGTCTGTGTACGGTAGTGTGTCGGCTCGGGAGCCCTGTAGTCTGCTTACTCAGGCTGAAAGAGCCATGTTAGAAGCATGTCCCTACACCAGAAAACAAAACCGGGAGGAGGATGTCAGGCAAGTACTGCATCGATGGAGGCTCACAGGGCCTGGGCGACATGTTTAAAATGGAGTCAGTCAACAATGCGACACTGGGCGCTTCAGGGTTCTCTCCGGTAATGGCAGATTGCATGGAATATCCGTTAACGTAGACAGCGTTTCACAGGCAACGTTATTATATTCAATCCAATAGTAATCCATTATCATATTCCACTCATGTCGAATTCAACTCCATTCATGCCTCACGTATGAGGTCAAATGGTTATTAGCACATGGCATAACACGTAATGATACTATATGAGAGAAAACACTGAATGAAGCAGTCTGTCTCTCTGGGTGTGAGGGGGTGGGGGGCGGGGGGGGGGGGGGGGGGGGGGGGGGGGTTGCAGGCGGTGAAGGGGTTTTAAGCAGGAGAGACGGGAGCGTTATCGAGCACGCCCCCACTGCTCATGGGCGTGCAACAGGGTGTGTGCTAATTGGAGGGGACCTGGGGAAAGGTCAGGGATGGAGCACTGACTGACTGAACACCCCCGATACCATTCAGCCCTCCACTGACTGACTGACTGAACAGTGCACGCCCCTTCACCTCAACATATAGTAGTCCAATGAGTTCAGCGGACCTCAGTTCTGGATATCAGTTCATTAACCGTCTTCATACTTATTCATTATGATAGTAAGTGACGTAGGTTTGATGCATAGCGAGTAGTAGCGACCAGTTAACATATGTATTGGTCCAAAAGCAGGAAATGACTCCCCTAGACATTGTCCATAAACCTTGGGTACAACTTGGCTTTGCTAGCCAGTGAAATGGCTGATGTTTTCTCCACTATAAACTCCAGAGCAAAGACAATCATTTGTGGTGCTTGACAGGCAGAATTAAAACCCAGTTGGGCGTCTGTCACTGTCCGAGTGCAGAAGGCCTTCGTCAGACTCCAATAATTAGATGCTCTTACTGTTTCGAACATGCTGTGGTTGAGCTGCCACCAAGGGTTAGAAAATGATGACTTTTGCAAGTGCATAGTCTATTTCATTTGTGATTGTGTATTCATTAGTCTATGTGTTTGTTTTAGTATGTATGTGTGCTCATCTTTATTTTCCCTCATTTTCTATGTGGATAGGAATCCCTGCTCCAATGCCCAACTGTACTGCGTGTGTACAGTGTGAGAGAAAAAGTGTTGTGTGTGTGCTTGTCCACACGTGTGAGTGTATGTTCCCATCCATCCATAGCCCGCGTGCATGCTTTGGCACCATCAGAGGGGCTCAGTGGCACTGACTTGACCCTCGGTTGAACCCTGTGCCCCTGCGATCCATACGTATCATTTACCCGCAGCCCTCCCCTCCTCTCTCCATTCCCCTCCCCTCTCCTCTCCACTTTCTGGGCTAATGCACAGAGGCGTGAAACACCTCGTAATGCTCAATCACAGCGGGACAGAGTGGACAAGGAGCCATCCAGAGTGACAGCACAGGGCCGGGGAGGCGGCAAAGCAGAGGGGAGAAGTGACCCACACCCACCACCCTCAGGGAAAGGAGGTAGGAAAGGGAGTTGGGGGGGGCAGGGGGTTAGAGGGGTAGGGGTTACTGTAAGGGAGTAAGGGGGTGGGGGGCTACATAGGGGGTAAGTTAGTCTTGGGGTAAGGGGTGTTGGCATGGTAAGTGGGTGTTGGAGCTGGATGATAATGGTGAGGATGCTTCCGTGTGGCACTATGGTGTTTGGATCCACAAGTGAAAAAAATGAGAGAGAAAGAGAAGAGAGAGAAAGAGAAAGAGAGAGACCACAACAGACGGAAGTCGAAACACTTGCGAAGTTGGAGGTGTGAAAGAATAAGACTCGGCTGAAAGGCAGCTTGTTGGATTGCTGTTTTAAAAAGCTTGAGATCGTTTAACCCTTTCCTGTCAGAGAGAATTTTGGGAAATTTGAAACAGGACAAGACATGGGCAAGACCTCAAGTGCTCATAGAGTACAAGTTAAATGGTTGTGAATTGATACGTATATTTATCCATTTATCTCATTTTCTAGAGAGGACTGTGAATGAATACACCAACATATCCTATTGAAGATCAAGTGTGCAGTGTTGGACTGACAGTATATAGAAAAATAGCACTAGCTTTATGCCCTTTGTACCTCTTTACGATACACAGGTGACAATGATATTGTATGCCTCCCATCTCTATCAAAATAAAGCTCAAATATACACTGAGTGTACAAAACATTAGAGCACACGCTCTTTCCATGACATAGACTGACCAGATGAATCCAGATGAAAGCTATGATCCCTTATTGATGTCACCTGTTAAATCCACTGCAATCAGTGTAGTTGAAGGGGAGGAGACAGGTTAAATAATCATTTTTAAGTCTTGAGACAACTGAGACATGGATTGTGTATGTGTGCCATCCAGAGTCTGAACAGGGATGACAAAATATTTAAGTGCCTTTGAACGGTGTATGGTAGTAGGTGCCAGGCTCCCCGGTTCGTGTCAAGAACTGCAACGCCGCTGGGGTTTTCACCTTCAACAGTTTCCTGTGTGTATCACAATGGTCCTCCACTCAAAGGACATCCAGCCAACTTGACACAACTGTGGGAAACATTGGAGTCAAAATGGGCCAGCATCCCTGTGGAACGCTTTCGACACCTTGCAGTCCATGCCCCGATGAATTGAGGCTTTTCTGATGGCAAAAGGGGTTGCAACTCAATATTATGACGTTCCTAAAGTTTTGGACACACAGTGTGTTTAAAATATGGTCAAAATAATGCTTCCCTCATCAAAATACTGCAACATTCAGAGATACTGTGCATATGTTTGACCCACTGGCACCTTGTGTAACTTCTTTTTAAAAGAACTGACCAATAACCAATTTTGTTCATAGACACTATCTAAGTGTGAGACATAGACACTGGCAATACATAGATATACTGGCAATGCTATCCATGTGATCGAATGGAGATTAAACTGGAACACTCCAAGTCAGCACAACGTAATGTAAACAAGCACAAGATCCGCTTCCACCTTGGCAGAGTCCCTGATGTCCTTGCCCTTGCCCTGTGGACCCATGCCCAGGGAGCACTATGGCCAAGCTGCCCAATGATCCAGCTAATCATATGCAGTGCCGCAAGGAAGCTTATGCCTGTATCTCAAGTGGCAGCATATTCCCTATACAGTGCACTACTTTTGACCAGAGCCCTGCGCATTATATAGGGAATAGGGTGCCATTTGGGACAGCCAGTGTCCGCCTATGCCAGTTTATGCCTCCCTTACTGTGGGATGCCAAGGCCAGAGCCCACAGAGAAGGGCCCTGACAGACAAGCTTGGCATTACAGTGAACATTGAATGCATTGGCTTGAATGTGTGGGGGAGTGTGGAGTGGACCCCACCAACACTAGGAGTGGTACCCCCCCCCACCCCCACTCTGTGTGTACCACTCTGTCCAATGCCTGCTGTGGGGGCACTGACCCCTCTGACTGTGTGGACAGAGACCCCGCTGACCAACACAAACACTGCCATTACTAAGGCCCAGCAGGGCGGGACCATACGAAAACACTGAAAGGCAGTGTTGTGTGTGAGTGCATGCGTGCGTGCGTGTGTCTTTGCGTTTGCGTGTGTGTGCGTGCGTGTGGTTCTGTATTGAGACGGGGGGCATTTTCCTTTCCAACATATCACAGGTGACCTCAACTCCCCCTGGTTCGGGAGACAGAAGGCAGCGCGAGTAAGTATCTATTCATTTCCTTAACATTGTCCGTGCTCATGTATGGGTTTCATCGTGGATTACTTTCATTACTATTCATGGACCATTACAAAACATCATAGCATCATTAAATGGGTTATCATTTGAAATGGATGAAGGGTTAAACAAAGAAAGGGGGATTTGAAGCAAAAGGTCACAGGCATTATAGAGAGGACTTTGACCTTTCGGTAGGGTAGAAGGGTGAGTTGGTAGGAGGAAGATGCCATCTGAGAAAACAAACCCAAATTACTTTACGCCCACCTGCGACACATACGCACACACCGACGCGCACACACACACACACACACACACACACACACACACACACACACACACACACACACACACAAGCTGAAAGTAGCCATCTGAAAGCATCTGTTTTCTAAACAGATGAGTGACCTTGTGCTTGGCCAGGGCAGGATGTGAGTGCTATAGCACGACAGGGGTGTGAGCCATACAGGGGAGAGGGCAAAGGAGAGGGGTATGAGGCAGACAAAATCCCCTCATCACTCATTCAGATATCCCTCTATGTCAAAAGTGTGTTTTCATGTGTGTGTGTGTGTGTGTGTGTGTGTGTGTGTGTGTGTGTGTGTGTGTGTGTGTGTGTGTGTGTGTGTGTGTGTGTGTGTGTGTGTGTGTACACGTGTTGTATGTGTCCAGTGTTTGAATGTGCATCAGCATCTAAATAAAGTGTGTGCACAGTGAGTGACTGTATCCACTGTGGGTGGCCTCTGGCCCTTGGTGACCTTTGACATGTCTCGGCCACTTCTCACCTCGCAGAGACGAACTTTGCCATTCCAACAGAGCGACATCATTGTCCCTCCTCCCCTCCTAAAGCCGTCTCTCCAATTAAACCCTAATGAATGTCTTGACACACTGCCACATCAAATGACCGTGTTGCATTTCACCTCCGTTGGACGGTGGACCTAGAGACGCTTCGGAGAAGGAGCCAATATCATACATGGTTACAGGGGGTGTCCACCCTGACCATATCATTATCATCACCGCTAGACACCACAGCCACGGTGAGAAAGAATGTGTTGTTTTCTTTTTTCAGCATGCGGCAGACCCAAAGGGGTTCCCCCGGGGTCAGGCCATCTAGCCGGAGAGCCTTGTCTCACCTCTGTGACATGGAAGCCACCCTGGCTGTCAGTGTCACCTCGCATCCCCGGCGCCCAGAGAGGAACACTGTAACTAACGTGACAGGGGCAGGGGAAGGTGAAGAACCCAAACCGCTGAAGACACACATGGCTCAGAGCCAAGTCTGTGCCTGCCTAGTACTTACACACCATCCTCCTCCTTTCCCTCCTAACACGTGAGGATGTCTCTGTGAACTTTTATACTTTCTGATCCTTCTAACCTTTACGTTCTGAGGAGAAATGCAAAAAAGGACATTGGCGTTCAATGTCTATGTGAAATAACCAGGCTCTCTGACAACGTGACAAGTGTCATTAGAAAATGTAACTGCAGTCACGTCTACGATGGCCTTGCCGCCATTACGTGCAGTTATGTAGAATGTGCCAAGTAAACCAGTTAACACGGCTTCATCCAGACCAAGTGTGCACTCTTTTTGCAGATATCTACTCTCGTTGGCAAACATTTTGCCCTTTTGCCAACTTACCAGTGTATCCATCTGAGAACAAGTGCTGCTTTCTTTCATTGGCTAATTGTTCTTTATATCTGAGACAAACACTTTAAAAAGGACTGCTCTATTCTCCTTCATAAACCAACTGACAGATGTCAGTCATGCCTCATGCTGATTACTGTGTGGTGGTTCTGGTAGGTGCAAAGCAAGGCAGGGATTCCTATGTTCTTGTGTTGCTTTTTCATGAAAACTGCTTTTCATCAAATGTATCTGCTATAGTGGTCTATGGTCTGGTCTGACATGATTTACTTATGTTTCAACAAAAAGCACAGCCTGATTTTGTACTCTTCAGTACTGTCATGCCCTGATCTGTTTCACCTGTCCTTGTGATTGTCTCCACCCCCCTCCAGGTGTCACCCATCTTCCCCATTATCCCCTGTGTATTTATACCTGTGTTCTCTGTTTGTCTGTTGCCAGTTTGTCTTGTTTGTCAAGTCAACCAGCGGTTTGTCTCAGCTCCTGCTTTTCCCCGGTCTCTTTTTTCCCCTCTCGTCCTCCTAGTTTTGACCCTTGCTTGTCCGGACTCTGAGCCCACCTGCCTGACCCTGAGCCTGCCTGTCGTCCTGTACCTTTGCCCCACCAGTCTGGATTTTCCACCCCAGCCTGCCTTGACCTGTCGTTTTCCTGCCCCTGTTGCTGTAATAAACATTGTTACTTCAACACAGTCTGCACTGCACAACGTTATAAGCACAATTAGATTACAGTATGTACTGCAAAATATCTACTGGAAACGTTCTCTCACTACTACCCCGCTGATTTTGAATGATGTGCTGGCAATCATTACGGTCAGTTAATAGTAAATTCATATTTTTCATTATTTTGTTATAATTTCTTGAATAATGTCTGTCCTGGAAAACGTTGTGCGTAACAAGTTACTGTATATCTGGGATTGAACATAGTCTGTATAGGTGACATAAGACGCCATAAACAGTAAGAGAATACTAAAAATGAGAATATGATGTATTTGATGTATATTTTATGGTTTATTCATCTCCTGTCTCTTATGAGGAATATAGCATTGAAGCTTTCTGCCACTGAACTGCTCATCTGTGAATGAAATGATGAGAAACTGACGCTATGGATGACTTGTGACCCCCGGAGGCATGCGATTTAAAGAGAAAAGGTACAAAAAACAAACAGCAGTGGTTCTTAGTATCCTCCTTCCCCTCTTTATCCAATCCTCCTACGTTGCACTGATGAACTTGTTCCCCCTGCCTTCTATTTGACCTCCTTGAGTGCCGCAACTCTCCCTCCACCTCCCCCCTGCCTTCCTCCTCTTCCTCCCAGGCCTTCCAGCGCGGCAGACTGCCGCTCCCGCCTGGTCGCCCCTCGCCGTCTTACCGAAGTGAGAAAATAAGATGGCATTGGATCTATTAACACATTGAGCTGAGTGTGAGTGAGGGGGCCCAAGCCCCAGCCGAGGCCACTCTCCTGAGCCCTTTACAACCGACCGACCGCCACGAGGACTGCTCTGGCCTGGGGCTATCAGGAAGGTGCAGGGGTGGAAGGGTGGAGGAGGAGGCATGGATAGGGGTGAGGGGGGAGAGCGTTAGGGGGGGGGTGGCTTTAGGCAATTAGACAGGGCTGAGTACTACCATAGAAGGCAGTAGATGGAGCTGGTTGGGGTTGCTGTACGGTGCACGTCGTGACTTGTCCCCAAGAAATCTCAGCACCTCATCGACAGGAGCCATATTGATCGGAGGATTGATCAATAGATGCCTGTCAGGACTTGTGTGTTCTGACAAAAGAGGCTTGCTGTACACACAGGGCCACGACATACCTTGAAATGTGAGGAGTGAATTGAATCTGGTGTCTAAGAAGCAAATTGATAATTTTTTAAACAAACTATATTTTGGCAGAAAACTCCAGGGGGACAAAACGTGAGGATTATTTCTGATAACGTATGTTACGAGTGTGAGGGGGTGCACGTGTGTTCATAAGGGTGCTATTTCATTAAATTTGTAGACACACAAACTGAAGCGTCTCAGGGAACCTTATGTGAGATATTCTTCTTATTATTTTATCCTTGTTCAAATTTTAGGATAACTACACTGTACATGTGCTGCCGTCCACAGGATTCCACTCATGAACTTGTTGGCACTAGAAATGTGTGTCTTCAGACAGTGGCAGTACCTTGTTGTGATTACGCGCCTATTTCTCGACCAGGTTTTTTTTTGTAACAATCATAAAGGAGATCTCTCGATTTGCTGTCACACTTCAACTGCACTTCCATTTCATAACATTAACAAACACATAGTGAGGTGACAAATAATTAATCTCTGATGATATCGACATCCCATGAACGTGCCAACATATTGTCCGATTAATAAATTAAAACGGGCAATGATATTCATAAATTCGTAATTACGGGATAACGATCATTGCTGTATGATTGATCACTAGCAAAATGCTTGTTAGATGTAAAAAATAAAAAAAGTTTGACTAAAAACAGATCACAACAAATTCGCAATTCTGTCAAATGAGTACGCTGCATATTTAAAAAAATATATATACTGTGTGCAGTTCATTATTCCAGCAAAAATGGATAAAAATGTACTGTATACTGATATACAATGTCTGTGCGTGTGCCACAATCCTATCCATACGCTGACAGTTCAAAAGAAACACCACCATTTTGTCAGACCCAAGCTCTCAACAAGACATGTGGCCTTGCCTCAGAGGAACGGGTTTCCAAAATGAACCAAGCACGATATTTACAGGCGTGAAGAGATACATTTGACTAACACAGTGAGAAATTCTTCCGTTAAGTGTGCCCCTTCCAATATACGCCTGCTAGGTTCAAATGAGGAAGAGCGAAGAAGAAGAAAAAAATGATTAAGAGCGAGTCAGTCATCTTGTCTTTTGGCTGTGTTTATTAAGAGGAGCCGAGGCGTAGCTGAGCACAAGTCTTAAGAGAAAGTGATAAAATATACAGCGAGAAAAGCTCTGAAAGTGTCAGGAAATTAAAGCGCAGTGCAACAGCGGGGAGGGGGGGGGGGGGGATGAGTGTTCAAGATGATCACAATCTGCTTGTCCGACTCCAGAAAAGAAGACTTGTCCTCAAGGGCCTCGATGTTCTCCGGCATCATTAAGCAAGAGACCGACAGCCTGGGTCAGCAGACTGACTGCACATCATAGGATGAGAAGATGGGGTAATTCTATAAACGCAAAACTGGATTTGATCATTTCAAACTATAATGCACTAGAACTGAAATGTAAAGTGTGTCAAACCTACCACAAGCTAGATTTTGTTCGCAAGCGTGAGGTCAGGACATCAAAAGCTGTCTTTTCGTCAAGGGAAGCTCCACATCAAAAGTTGTCTTCAAATGTGAGGACGTGAGAGTAAATACGAGGGGCCTGTTTCGTGTTCAGAACACCATAGTGAAGTGAAAGGGAAGGGGGGTATGGGAGGGGAGGGTACAGGAGGGTTGTGACCATGCGCCCCGGCCAATGCAGCATGGCTCTGAGCCCAGACAAGACAACGCTGGGCCTGCCTGTCGTGCCACGGAGCAGCTCACCACCCTGTACAGAGTCAGGAACATTAGCATGGGGACTGTCAGCTCAGTGCCAACACTGCACCTACCTCATACCGTAAAGACAAGTGATACTACAAACTAACGTTGCAGTTTTGTTATCTTTTCAAATAGTGAAATGTACACCTGTTATATACCCGCACATCTCTTACGATAATGTTATAACAATGACTACAACATTTATTACAATTAATTTACATTAATTTAGACACTCTTTTCGATAAAGATTCCATAATGTTATTCATTATTTTCAAATAGAATGCTGTATAAATTACACATATTGTTGTGATTTGTAAAATTGTAATATACTGTATTCCATAATGTTTTTAACTCATTTTAAATGTAATGCTGTATCGTTTACACGTATTTTTGTGATTTGTAAAATAGGAATATACTGTATTTTCCAAAAAAAATCAACAACCTGTAATAAAAAGGAGAGGCGCTTCCTATCTCCCTCCACATTGAATTCCTTTTGATGTCAGTAATTCTCCACCTTGAACTCCACCTAATTATCCACCTTCAACATTATTCTCATAAAATGGTGCTGAAGAAATATATACAGAGCAAAAGCATTCAATGACAAGCTTTGATACCTAAAGAAACTCCCAACTCCTTGTTCTCCCCTGCTGTATTTGAGCTTGCATCCCTCTTTCTACTTTCCTCCTCTCCCACCATTCACAGCCCGCCGCTATGCCCCTCTACGCTCCTCCATGCGGCCTGACGGGCGCAGAGAGAGACCCCCTAATTAATGGACGCAATCTTGCGGCGCTCAACCAGCCTTACAACTCTTTTAATGAAGGGATTAGCTGTGGCGCATTAAGATGTATTTAACCCGCAGCACTAGCTCTGTTTCAATAAGTATTAAACAGCCCATTAAATGGAGTTGGGAGCTCAATTAAGACAGACAAAGGCCAACACACTGAATGTGAAGGGGGGGAGTTGGAGAGGAGGAGGGTTGAGGAGGTGGGTCGGGACTCGGGGTATGTGCCCTTTGCATTTAGCATCTGCCCAAACAGCTCATGGTGAGCCGAAGGAGAAAGGGGATTGACGTGTTGTAGCTGGAGGGCACAGCGTCGGGGCCAGTGATGATTTACTTTACATCCATCCAGGGTCAAGTGGAATGGAGGACTGGCTTCTTCAGAACCTCAATAAATAGGGTGGATCCGGGCTTTCTCTTCCCTCCAGCAGGGGCCCCAGTATTGTCCTCAACTTGCTCTCTTCTAACTCTCTCCGACTGCCCACGGTGTCTCTTACTTACTTTCCATTTCTTGTAGTTGAATATCAAAATCTAAATTGGATATCTCAGACTATTTAAAAAAAGTTTTTACTGAACAAACTTATGTTATTTTGCTCTTTGAACTATTGTGAACTGCTAAAAGTCTTATCAAAGTGTACCCCGCATTGAAACCCGAAGCCAAAAAAGTCCAAATCTATTTTCTAAGTTGTTGATTTTTTCACAAACAATGAACCACCTTCAGGCATGCCAGAGCCCCTGCTGAGCAATGCTGGTATTGTTCACTTGGAAAACAAAACTGGCGTGGGTGCTGGCTTTATCAATTTTCTCTTTTTCGCCCACCATTAGTTTATTTTGTGGCATGGTGAAGGCCCATGTTGGACCCAGCAGGCTGTCCCATACGCGTGGCAGATCCTAAAATTAGTTGGAGTCAGCGGTGGCCTCTTTGCAGTTCTGCCTCAGAGGATGTTCGCTACAATGCTGTTCCAAAAGCAACAGCGCTGATAAACACCGTTGTCTCGCTATCTGAACATTTGGAATACAACTTGGATTTGAAACCAATCTCAAAAACGGGGCTACAAGCAAAACCACTTATAATGTGAAAATATTGGCCGTTTTTAAGTCCACCGGTGCCAATCTATTAAAGATCTATTGATCTGGGTACCGGGAAATTGTGGACTGAGAGACAATGCAGACAGAAAATGCTAAATAATCCACCGTTTTTATAATAAGTTAATTCAAAGACTGTATGCCCTCGTTAAGGGCCTCTCCTTCATATTTAAAATTATATTTACTAAGCACTACACCAAATGTAATACCTACACATACCATCATCAGCAACAAGACACTGTCAGTTATAAATATCTAGGTGTTTGTCTTCATTTGTGGGTGCATTTTAACTGAAGGAATGTGTTAATGAGTATTATAATAGCTTTGAATGGTGTATTTTATGCATCAGTACCCGACGGCAGTTAAACCTCTATGTATACATTTATTTTACGGACGGGATTCCTATTCATAGAAAATGCTCATTTATTCTTCATTTAGAGTGTAAAGCAGGGTTCCCCAACAGGCCTGCGGGTGGTTTTATTTGGCCACCCAAATTTACATTGATGGACATAAAAAAAATGTTTTTAAAAACATCAGCACGAGGCATTTTTCATTTGGGAAATCTGTTCCCAAGTATTCACACACATAGTAGAGAGACACGTGATCTTACACAAATGTAAGCAAGGTTTGAAATTATTATGTTTTAGTCAAATATTATATCTGTTTGGGCTTCTGGCGGTCAATTTGCGGTCTACAAATGATTTGTAATTTTGTTCCGGCACTCCGTCCATCCGCTCAAGAAAAAATTCAGCCCGGGGCTGAATTTCATTTATGATTCCTGGTGTAAAAGGGTTATACACTGAAACATGTCTATCACACAGATGATCAAACATACTCCAAAAAAATAATAAAACAGGATAATATCATTTTCCTTTACGATAGTATGGAGTGTTTTAATTCCAGATCATTACATATGCTAACACAGACAGAGGCTCTGCATGATGAGCTAGCAAGACGCATTCAGAGGCGTTAATTGGCCCCAAGACTCCAGGCCCTCCTTCCCTATCTATCATGATTATATTGAACACGACGTGGGTTAGCATCGAAATACATTCCCTATCAAATACCATTACCTCCTTATTCGGCAGAATGTGACGGAGCAGCTTGCTGCTTTTTGAGGTTTGTCTGCTGTTGAGCTAATTGGCCTGAAACTAAATTCCAACCAAGTGGCTGTCAGTGTGCCCTATCTGTTTGAGTGGATTTGAAGGGGACGCAAGTGCTCAGGGATGGACAGTCAGAACATGCTTCGGCTTAGATGAGCACCATGCGATCGTGGCACAAGCCTTCAGTCCGGATTAGCCTTCAAAGCCATTAGCATTTACGTTAGCCTGCAGGCTAGCAGATCTACTGTGGAGGCTATCAGCTGCTGCAGAGATGAGACTGGTTTAGCAGACATTGCTCAGATAGCTCCAAGACATACTACTGGATATCTGTTTTTCTACTTCTTTGTCTCATATACTTCACAGTACTTAGTTTATAAGCACTGGTAACTGAAATTTACCCTTCAAATCAGAATGTAAACCTACCCTTCAAACAAGAACCCAAACAGACCCCTCAAATTTAGCATTTTCGTGTTAGCGAAAATGCTAAATGCCACAATTTCTATCTCACAGCATTAGGCATCCCAGTCCGCTACAGTAATAACATATACTACTCTGGTAACAGTGAGAGGACAGTGTGTCAGCCCAAAAAAAAGCCACTGTGAAAAACAGGTCTACCCTACACTGATACTGTGTGATACTGTGTGGCATAGGCATAATCCTGCTATTAAGGGAGCCGGCTGGCAGAACCATGGTAAACAACCCTCCCGCTGTGTTCTTTGCACCCTGGTCTCAGCTCTCTGAGGTATTCCCTGCCTGTTGATCCTGTGAGGAAAGGGAGAAGGAGAGAGGCAGCGACAGAGAGACAGAGAGAGAGACGGGGGGGGGGGGGGGGGGGGGGGGGGATTGAGGGAGGGGGGGTGAAAGAAAGAAAGACACCTCACTCATCAGCCCGGAGTGGGCCCATCTCGCCTCCTGCGGCATCAGGGTTCACAGATTCAGACCTCAGGTCACTGCTCACATCTCCCTCTCCTCCCCATCCCTCTACCCCGCTCTCCCTCGTTCTCTCCCTCGCGTCATTAAGTCGCATGATGGTGTAAAGTGTAAAAAAAAACAAGTGACCCGGTCGCCTGAGTGCTGGACATAAACTACCGTAGGGGGCGGGGTGGGGCTATTTCTCACTCTGAGGGTGAATCACCTTTCTTCACAGATTGGCCTCTGTCTTGGCGGAGCTTCCACGGTGCAGTTCATAAGTACCTGCTAGTGTTGATCAGCTCACAGTCCGCTCTGACCAGTCAAGGGTGACAGTGAGCGGTGCCATGATATGGATACCTGAAGGAGAGATTATAGGCCTGCTCTGCTGGGAGATTAGACGGACGGTAGTAGGGGACGGGCGGGAGGGTATGATGGTGGATTCCATAAACGCTGATTGAAATGATTGAACGTGAGCACTGTAGAGTCAACCAAGTCAACGACGAAGTAAGGGGATTATGAGGCAAGCCATATCAGCGTCACTATCAAGTGTGCACTGATAGATCTTAAGCGAAAGTTGATCAGCGCATGACCACTACTACTGAGGAATTCAATGAAGTACTAACGCCTTCTGAGTGTCGGCGGGTGAACTCCACCAAAGTTGACTTGGACCAAGCCAAGATGGAGGCCTCAGCTGCGGCTAAGTGAAGCCAACGCGTGGTGAAGGCCTTTGAGCAGGGTGACGGGAGGGAGCGGGAAGCCAGTGAGTGCATGTTAGAGAGCGTTTGGTGAAAGTGCAGACAGCTTGGGAGGTGCTAATGAATGCCGGGCACTGCTAGCGTACTGTACCCAGGCTCCGGCTGCACCCTGGCAGCCTCCTGTCCCTCCTGCCCATGCGAAATGTGAAAGATCAACTGGTTGGAGAGACCAGACGGGAACACACACATACTACATACTGTAAATGTGCATACACACAAGTATGCACGCGCACGGCTGGCTCCCTACTGGTGTCACGTTCACTTTGTGCCTTAGAACAGCCCTTAGCCATGGTATATTGGCCATACACCACACCCCCTCGGGCCGTATCGCTGAAATATATCATGAATCATACACATGCATATATATACAGTGGGGAGAACAAGTATTTGATACACTGCCGATTTTGCAGGTTTTCCTACTTACAAAGCTTGTAGAGGTCTGTAATTTTTATCATAGGTAACCTTCAACTGTGAGAGACGGAATCTAAAACAATAATCCAGAAAATCACATTGTATGATTTTTAAGTAATTAATTTGCATTTTATTGCATGACATAGGTATTTGATCACCTACCAACCAGTAAGAATTCCGGCTCTCACAGACCTGTTAGTTTTTCTTTAAGAAGCCCTTCTGTTCTCCACTCATTACCTGTAGTAACTGCACCTGTTTGAACTCGTTACCTGTATAAAAGACACCTGTCCACACACTCAATCAAACAGACTCCAACCTCTCCACAATGGCCAAGACCAGAGAGCTGTGTAAGGACATCAGGGATAAAATTGTAGACCTGCACAAGGCTGGGATGGGCTACAGGACAATAGGCAAGCAGCTTGGTGAGAAGGCAACAACTGTTGGCGCAATTATTAGAAATGGAAGAAGTTCAAGATGACGGTCAATCACCCTCGGTCTGGGGCTCCATGCAAGATCTCACCTCGTGGGGCATCAATGATCATGAGGAAGGTGAAGGATCAGCCCAGAACTACACGGCAGGACCTGGTCAATGACCTGAAGAGAGCTGGGACCACAGTCTCAAAGAAAACCATTAGTAACACACTACGCCGTCATGGATTAAAATCCTGCAGCGCACGCAAGGTCCCCCTGCTCAAGCCAGCGCATGTCCAGGCCCGTCTGAAGTTTGCCAATGACCATCTGGATGATCCAGAGGAGGAATGGGAGAAGGTCATGTTGTCTGATGAGACAAAAATAGAGCTGTTTGGTCTAAACTCCACTCGCCGTGTTTGGAGGAAGAAGAAGGATGAGTACAACCCCAAGAACACCATCCCAACCGTGAAGCATGGAGGTGGAAACATCATTCTTTGGGGATGCTTTTCTGCAAAGGGGACAGGACGACTGCACCGTATTGAGGGGAGGATGGATGGGGCCATGTATCGCGAGATCTTGGCCAACAACCTCCTTCCCTCAGTAAGAGCATTGAAGATGGGTCGTGGCTGGGTCTTCCAGCATGACAACGACCCGAAACACACAACCAGGGCAACTAAGGAGTGGCTCCGTAAGAAGCATCTCAAGGTCCTGGAGTGGCCTAGCCAATAGAATAGAAATTGTGCTTGTCTCCACCCCCCTCCCTTTGGAGGGAGCTGAAAGTCCGTATTGCCCAGCGACAGCCCCGAAACCTGAAAGATCTGGAGAAGGTCTGTATGGAGGAGTGGGCCAAAATCCCTGCTGCAGTGTGTGCAAACCTGGTCAAGAACTACAGGAAACGTATGATCTCTGTAATTGCAAACAAAGGTTTCTGTACCAAATATTAAGTTCTGCTTTTCTGATGTATCAAATACTTACAGTATGTCATGCAATAAAATGCAAATGAATTACTTAAAAATCATACAATGTGATTTTCAGGATTTTTGTTTTAGATTCCGTCTCTCACAGTTGAAGGTTACCTATGATAAAAATTACAGACCTCTACATGCTTTGTAAGTAGGAAAACCTGCAATATCGGCAGTGTATCAAATACTTCTTCTCCCCACTATATATATATATATATATATACATACATACACACACACACACAGTACCAGTCATGTGGAAACACCTACTCATTCCTGGGTTTTTCTTTATGTTCGTACAAACTCACAGATAGTCTTTTGCCCCAACGCAAAACTCAAGTGGGGAGTTACATGCAGCTATCTAGGCAGCATATCAAACACAAGCAAGTCACAGACACGCAGTCTAATTAGCGATTTAATGTTATTTTTCATCATCATTGCAAACATTGGCTAAGCAGGAGACAGGCAGTCAAAGTAGTCGTGTTCTTTTTCATACATATTCATACAATATTCATACAGGCAGAGGTCGGTAATCCAGAGTAGGAGGAAGGTACAGGACGGCAGGCAGGCTCAGGCAGAGTGGTCAGGCAGGCGGGCTCAGAGTCAGAACAGGCAAGGGTCAAAACCAGGAGGGCAAGAAAAAGAGAGAACTAGGAAAAAAGCTGGAGCAGAGACAAACCACTGGTTGACTTGACAAACAAGACAAAATGGCAACAGACAAACAGAGATCACAGGTATAAGTACCCAGGGGATAATGGGGAAGATGGGTGACACCTGGAGGGGGGTGGAGACAAGCACAAGGACAGGTGAAACAGATCAGGGCGTGACAAAAAGTTTGGACACACCTACTCATTCAAGGGTTTTTCTTTATTTGTACTATTTTCTACATTGTAGAATAACAGTGAAGACATCAAAACTATGAAATAACACATATGGACTCATGTAGTAACCAAAAAAGTGTTAAACAAATTATTTTATTTTATATTTTATATTCTTCAAATAGCCACCAAAAAGCCACCAAAAAGCTGTCTTGATGACAGCTTTGCACATTCTTGGCATTCTCACAATCAACTTCATGAGGGAGTCACTCATGTGCATTTCAATTAACAGGTGTGCCTTGTTAAAAGTTAATTTGTGGAATTTCTTTCCTTCTTAATGCGTTTGAGCCAATCAGTTGTGTTGTGACAAGGTAGCCCTATTTGGTAAAATACCAAGTCCATATTATGGCAAGAACAGCTCAAATAAGCAAAGAGAAACGACAGTCCGTCATTACTTTAAGACATGAAGGTCAGTCAATGCGGAAAACAAAAAACATTCAAGTGCAGTCGCAAAAACCATCAAGCGCTGTGATGAAACTGGCTCTCATGAGGACCACCACAGGAAAGGAAGACCCAGAGTTACCTCTGCTGCAGAGGACAAATTCATTAGTTACCAGCCTCAGATTGCAGCCCAAATAAATGCTTCACAGAGTTCAAGTAACAGACACATCTCAACATCAACTGTTCAGAGGAGACTGTGTGAATCAGGCCTTCATGGTCGAATTACTGCAAATAAACCACTACTAAAGGACACCAATAAGAAGAAACTTGCTTGGGCCAAGAAACACGAGCAATGGACATTAGACCGGTAGAAATCTGTTCTTTGGTCTGATTAGTCCAAATTTGAGATTTTTGGTTCCAACCACTGTGTCTTTGTGAGACGCAGAGTAGGTGAACGGAGGATCTCCGCATGTGTGGTTCCCACCGTGAAGCATGGAGGACGAGGTGTGGGGGCGCTTTGCTGGGGACACGGTCTGTGTTTTATTTAGAATTCAAGGCACACTTAACCAGCGTGGCTACCACAGCACTCTGCAGCGATATGCCATCCCATCTGGTTTGCGCTTAGTGGCACAATATTTTTGTTTTTCAACAGGACAGTGACCAAAAACACACCTCCAGGCTGTGAGCCCTCTCCTGTACTCCCTGTTCACCCACGACTGCGTGGCCATGCACGCCTCCAACTCAATCATCAAGTTTGCGGACGACACTACAGTGGTAGGCTTGATTACCAACAACGACGAGACGGCCTACAGGGAGGAGGTGAGGGCCCTCGGAGTGTGGTGTCAGGAAAATAACCTCACACTCAACGTCAACAAAACAAAGGAGATGATTGTGGACTTCAGGAAACAGCAGAGGGAGCACCCCCCTATCCACATCGACGGGACAGTAGTGGAGAAGGTGGAAAGTTTTAAGTTCCTCGGTGTACACATCACGGACAAACTGAATTGGTCCACCCACACAGACAGCGTTGTGAAGAAGGCGCAGCAGCGCCTCTTCAACCTCAGGAGGCTGAAGAAATTCGGCTTGTCACCAAAAGCACTCACAAACTTCTACAGATGCACAATCGAAAGCATCCTGTCGGGCTGCATCACCGCCTGGTACGGCAACTGCTCCGCCCACAACCGTAAGGCTCTCCAGAGGGTAGTGAGGTCTGCACAACGC
Source organism: Salvelinus namaycush (assembly GCF_016432855.1). Taxonomy (NCBI): domain Eukaryota; kingdom Metazoa; phylum Chordata; class Actinopteri; order Salmoniformes; family Salmonidae; genus Salvelinus; species Salvelinus namaycush. The sequence continues at coordinate 3,369,682 of NC_052338.1, read as the reverse complement.
ATCACCGGGGGCAAACTACCTGCCCTCCAGGACACCTACACCACCCGATGTCACAGGAAGGCCATAAAGATCATCAAGGACAACAACCACCCGAGCCACTGCCTGTTCACCCCGCTATCATCCAGAAGGCGAGGTCAGTACAGGTGCATCAAAGCGGGGACCGAGAGACTGAAAAACAGCTTCTATCTCAAGGCCATCAGACTGTTAAACAGCCACCACTAACATTTAGTGGCCGCTGCCAACATACTGACTCAACTCCAGCCACTTTAATAATGGGAATTGATGGAAATTATGTAAAAATGTATCACTAGCCACTTTAAACAATGCCACTTAATATAATGTTTACATATCCTACATTACTCATCTCATATGTATATGTATATACTGTACTCTATATCATCTACTGCATCTTGCCATCTTTATGTAATACATGTATCACTAGCCACTTTAAACTATGCCACTTTATGTTTACATACCCTACATTACTCATCTCATATGTATAGACTGTACACTATACCATCTACTGCATCTTGCCTATGCCGTTCTGTACCATCACTCATTCATATATCTTTATGTACATATTCTTTATCCCTTTACACTTGTGTGTATAAGGTAGTAGTTGTGGAATTGTTAGGTTAGATTACTTGTTGGTTATTACTGCATTGCCGGAACTAGAAGCACAAGCATTTCGCTACACTCGCATTAACATCTGCTAACCATGTGTATGTGACAAATAAAATTTGATTTGATTTGATTTGTAAGGGCTATTTGACCAAGGAGAGTGATGGAGTGCTGCATCAGATGACCTGGCCTGCACAATCACCCGACCTCAACCCAATTGAGATGGTTTGGGATGAGTTGGACCGCAGAGTGAAGGAAAAGCAAGTGCTCAGCATATGTGGGAACTCCTTGAAGACTGTTGGACTACCGCATTCCAGGTGACTACCTCATGAAGCTGGTTGAGAGAAAATAGTAAAAATAAAGAAACCCTTTAATGAGTAGGTGTGTCCAAACTTTTGACTGGTACTGTACATATACACACATACATACATACAGTATATCAATATTCATGTGTTGTTGAGAAAACATATTTGCTTATAGCTTATTTTGACTTGAAGTGAATGTTAGTGTTTCTCAGATTCTTGATTGAGTCTTTATGAACCAGTCATACCATCTGTGGTCGTCTGTAACGTCACTCTATTTTATGGATAAATTACAGCTGAAATAAAAACTCAGTGGTGATTTTAACGAACATTCAAGCCCATTATGAAGGCTACAACCTTTTCTGTCTGTTGTAACTGATATTGCAGTTGCACAAGCAGGACGCAGTCCCTACACATTGCATTGGAGCAAAAACAATCTGCGTTTTGTATAATGATGTAGGCTAATCTTTGTAGTTGCTGCCATATCGTAGCCACTACGCAGAGTTGCTGAAAAAGAACACGACTACTTTGACTGCCTGTCTCCTGCTTAGCCAATGTTTGCAGTGATGATGAAAAAGAACATTAAATCGCTAATTAGACTGCGTGTCTGTGTCTTGCTTGTGTTTGATATTACATTTACATTTAAGTCATTTAGCAGACGCTCTTATCCAGAGCGACTTACAAGTACATACATTCATACTTTTTTTGTACTGGCCCCCCGTGGGAATCGAACCCACAACCCTGGCGTTGCAAGCGCCATGCTCTACCAACTGAGCCACACGGGGCTTATATGATATGCTGCCTAGATAGCTGCATGTAACTCCCAACTTGAGTTTTGCATTGGGGCAAAAAAAAACTTTCTGCGAGTTTGTACGAACATGATGATCATGTCTTTTGTGTACAACATGTAAATAGATGCATGTAGCCTAACTCGGCCTCCTGAACAAAATAACATGAAATCACGCTGATGCTTAATAGCCAACTGAGGCATGGAATGTAATAGTTGGAACATGTTGACCATGTCCTTTGTGTACGACATGAAGTGTGTAGGCTACACCAGACAAAGGCTTTCATCGCCGATCAAAGCAGCAGCGGAGAACTGAGCAGAAGGTATGTAGGCAGGGGAGTGGGCAGCAGCTAGGTAAAAAAAGATGGATATTTTCCAGAAAATCCAGAATCCCAGCCACTCCGGTTAAAGTTTGGTGCATTTGAAACATGTGGGATACAGGTTTCCCATGGAAGCAACCGACGTAGTAGACCATTAGACTAAGAAGAAATGCCATTTTGAGCCAAGGGTAGACACTGGTTTTGAAGTTCGCAGGCGGGGCTACCTCGTCACATGATCATGACTGACTCATGTCCGCTACACGTTGGCTTTGAAGTTCGCAGGCGGGGCTACCTCGTCACATGATCATGACTGACTCATGTCCACTACACGTTGCTAATGTTTTCTGGTTAGCAAGTTTCAGACTCTCCCTGTTGGTTTTCAGGGAGGCTGTAAAATGTGATGCATCTCATTTTCTCTTGTAGATTGCGCCCTTCAGAAACATGTATTTACGAGTAACTTGAACCTCATTATACTCTTTGCGAGTTGTCTGGAGATGTATCTATTCATTAGCTTCAAAAGGGTGTCATGTGTATGAATTATGCTAACAGGATCTAATTAGCAGATGCAAATGAGGTTAGTCAAAATTTTACTGAAAAGACAGAAGAAAAGCTCCATGGGATAGTTGGAGCATGACAGCTTACCAACCGCCCCCACGCTGGGCACCAAATGTGATGGTTCGCCCCTGCTGCTGCTCTTTACAGGAGACAGGATTGAACCATAAACATAGACGTGGGGAGGGCACCCGTATCAAAACGGCCATCTAAAACTCAATACCTGGTTGTGGTCAAAATCCTTCCAAAGACCCTAAAGATTTCACAACAACATCTGCACATTACCAAGTGTACATGTGCATTAATTAACAGGATGTTGAAGAACATCTTGTTTTCAACCTAAAATTCTTTGGCCCACCACAAAAACAAACCCCCAAAAATATTACACAGCCAGCTGATGGAACTTGGGAATCCGGTGTTAATAGAACTCACCAATAGCAGCCGCCTACAGGCTCCTGCCATTATGACATCAGTGCCACAGACTGTGGCAGAGCTGGCAGAGCTCGAGAGCAGGCCTTCTGGTCTCGGCAGGGAGGAGGACCAGCAGGCTGCAGGCAGGAGCAGGGTCACAGACTCCTCTTCCTGCTATGGGAAACACGGCTACACTCACAGGCACTGGCAGGCAGGAGCATAGTGGGGAGGCAGAGACCCATTTTAGGCATGCCACAGAACACAAAGAGCACAGAGCGGAACGTACCTGGCACTGGCAGTGATCGGCTAGCCATGCCTTACCCTTGCACTGACCCTCAAGCCATGCAGACCCTGCCAAGATCAGAACGGACAGTGATGGGTGGAAACCGGCTCAGGTTATTTTGTCAGGTTGAAAGAGAGCGTCACTGAATAAATCACTATGAACAGGGGATGATTGGCTGGTACATAGGATTGTACACAATATTGTGTCAGGAGAGAGGAGAGCGAAAGACAAAGAGTGAGAAAGCGAAAGTAGGCAACCTTGGAGCGGCTCATCCACCCACTCACTCTTCCACCCACACACTCACTTCACCTCAAGCCCACCCACACACACACATAGACTAGATGGGGATCAGAGGCGTGCCCGGTTACCCACAATTCTCACCACACCCCCAAGTCTTGTGAGCAACAGGAACCTCAAAAGTCAAAAGACTTGTCCTGAACAACGTCTACGTGGCCTGATATTTGCACAAACTAGGATACAGACCACAGCTCTTTTAATATATCAAATATAAGGACATACCAAACCAACCAAGCTGAGTGTTGCTGTTGATTAATACAGCAATCAGCAGTTGAAACAATAACAAAGCATGCTGGGATGGGGCTGGAGATACGTAACCAGTCTCAAATTCATAGAAAAAGCTATGGATGCAAGGACGGACCATTCATGATATCAATATTAAAGTTTTAACCATGTTTTGAGGCTATACCCTGTTTGTTTACATGTACTTTGTTTACAAACATTTGAGTCAAACAAGCTTATACGGTATTTTGTGGTACAACAGTTGAACTAAGCTCATGAGGCATTGAAGTTACGTTCTTCAAGAATCAATGGGTACATATCATGAATGAATAAGTCCAAAATGGGATGTAGCAACTGCAGATGGCCCCTTTAAGGGTCACTAGACTAATACCACCATAACAGCCCAATGAAAATACCGAAATGCCATAGCAGAATTCAACAAAATACTGATCCCAACAACGCCTCTGAACAGCCTGAATCAAGGGCCCATTGGTAATGGTATGATCAAGTATTGCTTTCATACATTGTTCTTTTTGACTGTATATGAAGGGGTCTCAACTCTAACACCTCCCACGCAAATGTACCTCGCTGTGTCTAACACACAAACACACCGCCTCAGCCCGGGGCTCCCCTTTCAACAGCCTACTCGCTGAAGGTGTGATCGCTGCTCTTGCTGGTGTGGAGCTTTGTTTATTTTTATTATTGAACCTTTATTTAACTAGGCAAGTCAGTTAAGAACAAATTCTTATTTACAACGACGGCCTAGGAACAGTGTAACCCACTGTTCCTAGGCCGTCGTTGTAAATAAGAATTTGTTCTTAACTGACTTGCCTAGTTAAATAAAGGTTCAATAATAAAAATAAACAAAGCTCCACACCAGCAAGAGCAGCGATCACACCTTCAGCTGCCTTGTTTAACTGCCTTGTTTTTACCTTGTCAGCTCGGGGATTCAATCTAGCAACCTTTCGGTTACTGGCCCAACGTGCTAACCACTAGGCTGGAGGGGGGAAGCGCTCTTCAAATCAGGCCTACCTGCATATATTATGTTGGGATGTCCTCTGCTGCTTTATCATACTTTTTTTTGGTGTGATTGGAAAGAGTCGTGTTGCTTCCCTTTTCATAGGGGATCCCCTGCGTGTCATTTTTCTTACTGAGCTGGTAAGGAAAGAGGATTCTTGTATACCAGTCCAAGTGGGAGTTTCACTTAGTAGTTGTCATGTTTTTTGTATCTTTTATACTCATTGTTCGATGGAAATTCATTGAATATTCAAGACATAGCCCATTGTCTGCTTTTTCACCTAAAAAATGTTTTCATGGTAAATCCTAAGTGGGCTGTACACTTGAATTGGCCTCTCAACCTTCTTATTCTATACATTTGTGAGTTGCACATTATCTGGCAACTTAATATTGTATGTGGATGTCTATGTGCATGAGTGACTAATAACATGCAAGCATTTGTTGCGGAGGGGGGAACCAGTCGTTCGTTGCCTATACAACAGATTTTTGAAACAGAACCCGGAGCATTAGTGCCGGGTTTGGGGGCCAACTGGTCCCATCTGTTCTGTTCTACCAAGGTCCAAAGCAATGAGATGATCTTCGAAAGCAAGCGTCTCCGTCCCTGACCGACAGAATGTTTGATCGATGTGTCTAGACCTCCACCATGTCTAACCTGCTAGCACAGAAGGACACGGCAAACATGACAAACGCGACAAACACTCGACAGACGATCCAAAGGAACAGATAGACTGCTTTCCCTTCCCCGTGTTACTTGGAGACTCGTGATAGTCGCTGTTCAATGTTTCTTGTCACTCAAGTCCAACCTGAGGGAGTTTGTCTTGATACCTCTTCGTACGGCTGTGGTGGAGGCAGTCATTTACAGTCGCTGCCAATGGGTTGTACTGTGACCCAACGTTCCGTCCAATTTCTGTCAATTCTTAACCTGCTGGGTTGAAAAAGGATTAAACAGTCACTCCCCACTGTCAATTCAACATCTATTCCACGTTGGTTCAACGTCATTTCATTGAAATAATGGTTGATTCAACCAGTGTGTGCCCAGTGGATCCATACCTCTCTGACTTTCCACGTTGTTGGACGTTGCTTTGGGGAGCATGTAAACTCATTTTCTATTTAAAAAAAATCTTCATTCTGACATAGGGTTCTTTGCTTTTGTACTTGACACTGTGCTGCTCTCCAGTTAGACTGTACCGCTATGGGCCGCCACAATGTATGTGGGAGTCCCTGCTGTTACCCTGACTGCCAGGCTCTCCCTTTGCAGCTTTGGCTCCAGAACCATGCAAGCCCATCTGATGTGGTCTCTCCATCTGACTAGTCGTCACCCATCCATCCACCAGCCTTTTGGAGGGATCCTACAGTACAGGAGGGACCCAGATTGTTGTAGGCCATTTACATGTAAATACAGAGACGCAGGGCCTGCGCCTGTGTTCAATATTGAAGGGGTCCGCTGCACACAGGTCTCTCTGTGTGTGTGCATATGAGTGTGCGGTGCATGTGTGTGTGGCCTGCTCCAATACATCTAAAACACGCAGCTGCCAAATTACAGGGAATGTTTTAATACAATTCCATTCTGTGGTCCCTAATTGCATTTGTCACTGGATGCATTCCTTTAGAACCGAATATTCAATGAGCGATTGATTTGTTCATTATTTGATTGATGTCTGAGAAAATGTACTGAGCCAAGAATATTTCTGCAAGTAAGTGAAGTCATATAAATATATTAGCTAGACATTTACTGAGATTGACAGAAAGAGAAGTGCAATGGAAAGCCAAGTCCAGCATTGTAAGTGCAGGCCCCCAGAGAGGTACTCGAGATCCGTGGGCAATGGCACGGTTTCACCGCAGGGTCACCCTTAAACCATTAAACATGTCTACATAGCCATCCTCCCACTAGCATAGTGAGTCAGTTTGGGCTTTCCTCTGTGTTTCTCTAGATGCTACATTCTCACTTCTGACTCACTGATTTAACCACAATAAAGAGGGTACGAAATGCAGTTTCTGAGTCAGGATTAGCAATGTGATAAAAGCCCACCTTGTTCGGCTGTAATAGTGCTTGTGGGATAGAGTACCCCCCCACCCCACCCCACCCCCACCCCGGCCAAGAGAGTGTGCCTGTCAAGGGTGTGTTCTCTTCCAAGGCTTGATGCCAAGTCGATACAACTCTACCATCCTTCTATCCCTCCCCCCTCCTCCCCACTCCTTACGCCTCACGTTCCACAGAACACATATCCAGCCAATGGTGTCAAACTTTTAGCACCTGTCATTTTGCTTGGCCCCTCATGTCGATTCCTCTGGTATGGGATGGCGATGGAAGTGGAGAAGTGGGTCAACAAAGGTTGATGTTCAAATGGGGATGAGGGTGAGGGTGAGACGGAGGCCAAAGGACTGGCATCCATCTTGGATTTCACAAGCTCACATGTTTTACCCATGCTTCACTAAGAGAAGATACGAGTTGGCTACATGTGCCAAAACCATGCAGTGGTAATTTGTATCCACAGACTAGCCTCAATATGTTCTGTGTGTCAACATGTAATGGTAAACATTGACATGTCTCACAAGATACATGCAATCAAAGTAATAGCACCATAGTCCTTAAATAAAGTTACAATTGTCAGCAGGACTAATATTTTACACTAAACTTGCCAGAGGGTGCAAATGAAGAACGGGACTGCTGCCTTGACATAGGCCATTCAAAAAGAATAGGACACTCCAGTCCAGAACTACAGTATGTACTTCAAGCTTAGAAAATACTGTTTATCTAATCCTAATGTACTTTGAAATATTTGTCCTAGTTGTAGGAGTGGTTGGAAAGTCAGACATAAAGTGCACACCAAGCCTGACACTTGCTGGGCCCGTGAGGCCCCGTCTTCCATATTGTGTCCCTGTCCCAGGAGAAGGCCCGATGGTGACACTTCCCGTAGTGCAGTAATCCAAAAATCATGTTGGAGTGCCTTGGGATCAAATACAGTCTGTGTGCCTTTCAAGCCTATCTCTCTGCAAGCAGTGTAGGTACCTGACTGAAGAGTTATCTTAACACAGTGGATTATCATAGCCCCCTAAAAACCTCCCCCCTATATCCAAGTATTGAGCCTCAGCCTAGGCTAAACACTTCCCCCAGATTCAGGATGCGACAATAAATCCACCCCTCCATCCATACACACACACACACACACACAGAGTACAAACACAGAAACAGCCTCCTGAGATATACTGAGGCTTATCTGTGGAACGTTAATAAGTAACATTCCTCTGATTTTGTGCATTAATGTGTTGAAGATGAAGATGTTGTTTTTATGTAGCTTCAATTTATACATTGGATGATGTACAATGTGCTGCATGCATAGTGGAGAACTCCCTTGGCAACCTCAGTGACTGGCTGGCAGACGATGGAGAAGGGCGAAACTTCTATTACATAATTTGCTCTGCCAGAGTAGAGTATCTGGAATGACATACACATCAAGCATGAATACATTTGACATTTTTACACAATTTAATGGTGTGGCTTATCTTTTTTTTTTTTATGTCATTAAGGAAATTGAGAACATGTGCATGACAAAAATGTTGCAGAACTGACCTGTAATCAAGGTCCTATAAACCACATCCTTCATTACCATTGGTATTTCAGCAATTTAAGCACAAAATGAGATAAGAGAAAGCAGAAGCGATACCAAATGCCATTCTATAGCCATTGAAGAAAGCAATATATAACCAAATAAAATGTGTGGAATCTGTCTATTTCAAAGACAGCAAGTGTGGTAACATAAGCTTTGACTTGCGTAAACACCATCCCTTTGATTCCATGTTTGTTCTTGCTACACAGTGGGAAATATACTGAGGGACCTTCCATGATAGAATTGTCAGATAAATTCTTTACAATAAAAATGTTCAAGAGAGGATGATGATTTGCGGAGGAGAGCATGGTCAGGATGGCGCGCGATGAAGTTGGTTATTTTCCCATCATGCCTCCCGCCAGGGGTCTCAGTAGTTGGGATGCACTAATGAGCCCGGTGTTATTAATCCTTGCAATGGGGTACATGAATTCACTCCTGAGCAAAGGCTTCAGCAGCCGCCTTGGCCCATAAAACCTGGAATGTATTCCTTTCATGTGCTATGCTGATTATCTACTCTGACAACAATATGGTAAGACTTCCATTCCCCTGTCGCGCAGCCCCTGGCCCCAGGCCATCCAAGGTCATCTCCGACACACTTGGACTTTTATGGGTGGTCAAGGAACATGCTGACAGGTCAGAACGGGAGCTCCTTTACGATTCGACCTAAACATCGGCCTCATTTGGAATTAGTTTATGTGTAGGTGCTGCATAAATCACATTTATTCTGTTTTCTACTTTCAAACGGCGTCCGCAGCTTTGGAGTCACTTTGGAAAAACCAACAAAACTTGAAGCCGTGCGGTTATGCCCGTTAAAATGATAGCGTTTGCGTTTTTATTGTTTGTTTTATCGAGTTTTTCTCGCCACATGCATGCAGTCATCTGTGAAACATAGCTGTAAAGTATGATGATCGGTTGTGAAATAATTCAGATAAACAGATTTTTTATTATATTCTTCTTGACTGTTTTGAAAAACAGTGTGCCTCTCTTTCAGGCTTGATTTATTCCCAGTGAGCAGAGACTAACTTCCACTTCCTTGCCTATTTCCCCCAACATAGATAGTAGATATACTACTTTTACTTATGGATTTATGATAATTTACTGATCATACTCTAACTGCTAAAAAGCACAGTTCGGTGGAGTTAGACTAACGAGGTGTTGACAGCTGTTTGCTGAGAAATAGAGAGCCTCGTCTTTAATACCGAGACACTGCCTAAAGCCAAGCCTACCGACTGTAAAGTTCCCCTTTACTCCATCAGTGTGACCTCAGCGGCATGGTCCTGTGCGCTTCTGCCCTCAGTGCCCTGAACTTCAACTCACTGCTATGATAGGGGCGGCAGATAGTCTAGTGTTTAAGAGTGTTGGGCCAGCAAATAAAAGGTCGCTGGTTCGAATCCCAGAGGCAAGGTTACAAAATCTGTATGTGTGCTCTTGAGCAAAGCACTTAAACATAATTGTTCCTGTAAGTTGCTCTGGTTTTCCTGGTGTTTGACACCATTCCATCCACCAGCCTCCTCTGGTGTCCAAATCATCAAATAGATGCCTCCTTTGAGTTTTTGGATACTCACAAGCTGTGTGTGTGTGTGTGTGTGTGTGTGTGTGTGTGTGTGTGTGTGTGTGTGTGTGTGTGTGTGTGTGTGTGTGTGTGTGTGTGTGTGTGTGTGTGTGTGTGTGTGTGTGTTTCAGGGAAAGAGAGAGAGTCAGGCTCCTTACAACAGAAAGTAAGCACAATGGTCTCAGTGCCTGTCGTAGTTCTAACACTTAGGATTTCTACAATACCAGGCTGGTTATCATTGCCTCATGTTCTGATTTGCTCTGTCCATTTTCCCCTGAAGCTTCCAAGACTGATAGTCAAGACAGCCCTTCGTGATTTCGCCCTAGTCTAAAAGCTAATTACTGATTTTGAGTTACCCTGTTTCACATAACCCTTTAGCCTCTCCAGTGTAATCATTTTAGAAGTTCCCCAGTAGGATTCACTGACAAAAAAAATCAGTTTGCAAACAATTTTAAAACATTTTTGTGGGAGTTAATAAAGATGCATACAAACATGGTCTGTTTTTTGCTTTCTTGAGTAAGTCAGCTCCAAAATGCAAGTGTTTCAGCCTAGCTCAGTGCTTTCTGTGGTGGTGGGGCAGCCATTGGACAAAACGGAGCGTAGGGATTGGTAATGTTCTCTAGTTGTGCCGTGATTCACTCAGTGTTCTGTCAGGCATGGGGACACTACGTCACCGCAAAATCTACAGGGAGAGCTCAAAAATTCAAGCCCCTTGGGTGCTGCCATAGATTTACATTAGAAGTGCCCATCCAAGAAGGTCATTGGGCACAGATAAAATGATGTCAAATCACGTTATATCTACTGTAGATTTGATTGGATTGATCATGTCAACATCATACTTTTAAAATCTTAGCTTGCAAGCAGTCATCATCATGAACCAAGTCAACAATCTACTGGCAAATCCTTTTCAATCCTTGTCATATGAAGAGAAATTATAGAGAAAACGTATCGGTGCTTATCAACCATTGGATACAAACATTTCACAACAAGTTGGCAATCGAAAATTCAACAATGAGTGGTTTGGAAGGAATCAGTGGCTAACTGCAAGAGTTGGATAGCAATCACTAGCCTGCTATTCAGTGGAGTGTATGGTCCAAGTCTGGGTTTAAGGGTATCTTTTCCAAGCTTAAAAAGATAAACATTCACAAGTTCCTAGTTGACTTGAAAGCACCATAAATCCAGAGAATGCCAGACAGTGATGACAAAATTTGCACACAAGAAGGACCGCCGCACCACCTTCCAATTCAAGTGAGTCCAAAAATGTCTTGTATGCTGCTGCATAAATGATAATAATTTGGTCTCTTCCCCTTTATAACTTAGCCTACTGTTCTGACTTGGTGGTGCACATGTAGCCTATAGCCTGTATTAGAGAAATGTAATCATCAAATATTGTAAGCGCTTTCATTGTCTGCTTATATGCCCCCTTTATTTATCCTACGGTTCTGACTTGGTGTAGAGGGAGAAAACTGTAAGAACGGCCCATGTTCTGAATTCTGCCGCTGTACATTTCAAAAGTGCTGAACAAATAGTTAGATTGACTACATCCGTCCTAGCTCGCTCAATGTCTTCATCGAAATTATGGATTGCCTCTTATCCGCTCGTCGTTCCCTTATTCCATAGTATGTACATCTCAATTGTCAGTAGAAACCACACTAGTTTAAGCAAGTCAGCCATATCAGCTATATTTTTTATAAAAAGGCAGTAAATGAGGCTGAATGAACTGTTTCGCTGTCAGACAAGGCTCTGCTGATATCCAGGTGTAGCTGTGGTAAGGAATCACTCCATGGTGCTGAGAAAGCTCTGCTATTGGGACAGCTTTATGTAGGCCCTAACAGTTTGTTTAGTGTTGTGGCTTTGCTGTAATTTTTTAGTTTGCCCCAACCAATATTTACACGTTAAAATCGCCACTGTCCCCATGTAATGTTAATGGGGAGCTAACATGGCTGCCGTAATATGTTTTAGTGTCATGCAAATGCATCATAATGCAGAAACCGCATTGGCCCAACTCTCTAAAAACATAGCTCTGGCTACAGCTAACTGTCTACTGTTTGCATTCAAAAGATGCATTCAGCACCGGCTTCTAGTTTCACCCATCCAAAGTGAGACTGCAGTGTAGAGATAGGATCAGATCCTCAGATCCTCAGAATGTTCTACAGCTGCACCAATGTTCTACAGCTGCACCAGACAGTCAATACATCTTGACTGTCTGCATCACAGCTTGGTATGGCAACTGCATGGCATCCGACCATAAGGTGCTACAGAGGGTAGTGCGCATGGCCCAGTATATCACTGTGGTCGAGCTCGCTGCCATCCCGGACCTCTATGCCAGGCAGCGTCAGAGAAAATTGTCAAAGATTCCAACCACCCAAGCCATAGACTGTTCTCTCTGCTACTACATGGCAAGCCAGTCTGGGACAAAAAGGCTCCTGAACAGCGTATACCCCCAAGCCATAAGGGGGTATACATTTTTTTCAAGATGGCGTGGCAGTCAGACGTCTATTTGTCTTGTCCCATCCCATGTATATATTGTTTTCTTCGTATGCATTTCGTAAATATTTTTTATCTCAATTTCCATCTACGGACTGAATATACTCTCCTGCAACCCGCCTCACCCAATGTGGTACGGACCTGCTATTTTACACTATTTTAGAACTGGAACCCCCATCAGAAGCCAGCCAGCTAACTAACTACTAGCTAGTAGTCAGTTAGCCACTGCTAGCGGTCATCACCGTTAACTCAGACATCAGCCAGCCTCAGCCCGGTCAATTCCTGCCAGTCTGCACAGCACGATATCAACCCAGAGCATATCGGACTGCTTTTTCTCTACCACATCCCCGATTCCGACCGCAAGCTCTGAACCTTTACGCCGGATCATCGCAGCTAGCTAGCTGCTATCCGAGTGGCTACTCCTGACTAACGTCTCTGTCCCGAAGCAAGCACCAGTTAGCCTGAAGCTAGCCTCGAGCTAGGCCCATCTCCCGGATATCCGAAGAGATCCTTCAGCCAATTCTTGGGCTACAATACCTATTTGGCCAATTGGCCTGGATCCTTTTACTGCCGACACGGACACAGCCCCGCCGATCCATCATGACTGGTCTACCGACGTAACCGTCCGAGGGGGTCTCAACAGGCTATTCTGTTACGATGTCGCCGAAGAACCATCTACTAGCCCCGGCCCGCTAGCTTTTCTGAACGCTGTGTCCCCTGCTTGTCTAGCGTAGTAGTGACTACCAAATGGCACCCTGACTCACCTATTGCTGCTCTTTTGATCCTACGATCACTCGGCTACACAGCGGATGCCCCCTGGACTGTTTCAACAACACGGTACCTCATTTTGTTTACCTGTCGGCCCCAGCCTCGAACTCAGGTCCTGTATGTACCTAACTAACACTCTCTGCCCATTCATTGCCATTTACCCGTTGTTGTCTTAGCTCTCCTGATCAACACCTGTGTTTGCTTTACGCCTCTCTCTAATGTTAATATGCCTTGTCTACTGCTGTCTTGGCTAGTTCTTACTGTTTTATTTCACTGTAGAGCCCTCAGTCCCACTCAAAATGCCTTAGATAGCTCTTTTGTCCTACCCCACACACATGCGGAGACCTCACCTGGCTTAACTGGTGCCTCCAGAGACGAAACCTCTATCATCGTCCCTCAACGCCTAGGTTTACCGCCACTGTACTCACATCCTACCATACCATTGTCTGTACATTATGCCCTGAATCTATTCTACCACCCCATAAATCTGCTCCTTTTATTCTCTGTCCCCAATGCACTAGACGACCAGTTCTTATAGCCTTTAGCCGTACCCTTATCCTACTCCTCCTCTGTTCCTCTGGTGATGTAGAGGTTAACCCAGGCCCTGTAGCCCCCAGCACCACTCCTATTCCCCAGGCGCTATCTTTTGTTGACTTCTGTAACCGTAAAAGCCTTGGTTTCATGCATGTTAACATCAGAAGCGTCCTCCCTAAGTTTGTTTTATTCACTGCTTTAGCACACTCCGCCAACCCTGATGTCCTAGCCGTGTCTAAATCCTGGCTTAGGAAGGCCACCAAAAATTCAGAAATGTCCATCCCCAACTACAACATTTTCTGCCAAGATAGAACTGCCAAAGGGGGTGGAGTTGCAATCTACTGCAGAGATAGCCTGTAGAGTTCTGTCATGCTATCCAGATCTGTGTCCAAACAGTTCGAGCTTCTATTTTTAAAAATCCACCTTTCCAGAAATAAGTCTCTCACTGTTGCCGCCTGTTATAGACCACCTTCCACCAACCAGGATCTCAGCGATCACTGCCTCATTGCCTGCGTCCGTAATTGGTCCGCGGTCAAACGAGCACCCCTCATCACTGTCAAACGCTCACTAAAACACTTCAGCGAGCAGACCTTTCTAATCAACCTGACCTGGATATCCTGGAAGGATATTGACTTCATTCCGTCAGTAGAGGATGCGTAGTTATTCTTTAAAAGTGCCTTCCTCAACATCTTAAATAAGCATGCCCCATTCAGAAAATGTAGAACTAAGAACAGATCTAGCCCTTGGTTCACTCCAGACTTGACTGCCCTTGACCAGCTTCCAGACTCACATTAAGCATCTCCAATCCAAAACTAAATCTAGAATCGGTTTCCTATTTCGCAACAAAGCATCCTTCACTCATGCCGCCAAACATACCCTCGTAAAACTGACTATCTTACCGATCCTTGACTTCGGCGATGTCATTTACAAAACACTCTACTCAGCAAATTGGATGTAGTCTAACACTGTGCCATCCGTTTTGTCACCAAACCCCCATATACTACCCACCACTGCAACCTGTATACTCTCCTTGTCTGGCCCTCGCTTCATATTCGTCGCCAAACCCACTGGCTCCAGGTCATCTATAAGTCTTTGCTAGGTAAAGCCCCGCCTTATCTCAGCTCACTGGTCACCATAGCAGCACCCACCCATAGCACGCACTCCAGCAGGTATATTTCACTGGTTATCCCCAAAGCCAACTTCCAGTTCTCTGCTGCCAATGACTGGAACGAATTGCAAAAATCCCTGAAGCTGGAGACTTATATCTCCCTCACTAACTTTAAGCATCAGCTGTCAGAGCAGCTTACCGATCATTGCACCTTTGCACAGCCCATCTGTAACTAGCCCACCCAACTACCTCATCCCCATACTGTTATTTATCTTTTGCTCCTTTGCACCCCAGTGCACCTCTATCACTCCAGTGTTTAATTGCTAAATTGTAATTATTTCGCCACTATGGCCTATTTATTGCCTTACCTCCCTAATCGTACTACATTTGCACACACTGTATATAGATTTTTCTATTGTGTTATTGACTGTACGTTTGTTTATCCCATGTGTAACTCTGTGTTGTTTGTGTCGCACTGCTTTGCTTTATCTTGACCAGGTCGCAGTTGTAAATGAGAACTTGTTCTCAACTGGCCTACCTTGTTAAATAAAAGGTGAAATTAAAAAAATAAGACCGCTGAACAGTTAATCAAATGGCTACCCTGACTATTTGAATTGACCCTCTTCATATTTGCACTGACTCTTGCACCGGCTCAATGCACACTCACTGGACTCTACCCACACACATACTACACTGACTCCAACTCACACACACACACACACACACACACACTTTCACAAACGCTGCTGCTACTCTGTTTATTATCTATCCTACATGCAATGTTCCCTCTAAGCTGCAAGGGTTCACACAGCACAGCTCCCCTCTGACTGCCAGTCAGAAGAAATATCAGCTAGCGCACTCAACTTTCTAGAGTTTTAAATTTTAGTTAACACTGTCAAAGTTACACTCTACTGTGGGAATTGTGATCGAATCATCGCAATATTAGCTACTTTCAATGTAACATACCAAAACAAAACGTATTATGCAAGACTTACTATGCAAAACTAACTGTGCAGGAGATTTTGTTGTAGGCATGACTCAGGCCTATACTCTCCACAGACCAGTGCGGCAAAGCCAATCAGAGCTGTAGTAGGCCTATATGCAAATAGACCATTGCCATATATAGATATGTGCCATTCATTTTGAACTGGACTGTGATTACAGCATGAGCGGTCACGAGTAGATGCGCTTGTTTTGAGATCAAAGCGAGAACTGCATGTAGCCACCTGTGCAGATTTGTTCATATTCTTTGCTAGTTAGTTAGTTATTATCCCAATTATAACTAATTTCTAGTAAACAATGCAGGAGTGGTTGCATCCTACATGAGCTCAAAATCTGTACATTTTTAGCCATCTTTGAAAAGCGAGTCAGGTAAAGAGCTTTTTTTGTCTAGCTATTTCCATGTTATAGGATACATTTTCCTCCATTGTTTTTGATGGTAGGCCACACTGGTAGGCCTACATTATGATCAAATAGCCACAGTAGCCTACTTGTCCACTGTTAAAACTGTAACTTAAAGTGGGGACAGCCTCAGTGTTCACAGTAAACGCACACCGGAAGTTGCACAGAGTTTGAGCTAGGCAGAGTTCCTCTGTCCAGTGTCTATGTTCTTTTGCTCATCTTAATCTTTTATTTTTATTGGCCAGTCTGAGATATGGCTTTTTCTTTGCAACTCTGCCTAGAAGGCCAGCATCCCGGTGTCGCCTCTTCACTGTTGACGTTGAGACTGGTGTTTTGCAGGTACTATTTAATGAAGCTGCCAGTTGAAGACGTGTGAGGCATCTGTTTCTCAAACTAGACACTCTAATGTACTTGTCCTCTTGCTCAGTTGTGCACCGGGGCCTCCCACTCCTCTTTCTATTCTGGTTAGAGCTAGTTTGCGCTGTTCTGTGAATGGAGTAGTACACAGCGTTGTACGAGATCTTCAGTTTCTTGGCAATTTCTCACATGGAATAGCCTTCATTTCTCAGAACAAGAATAGACGGATGAGTTTCAGAAGAAAGTTCTTTGTTTCTGCCCATTTTGATCCTGTAATCGAACCCACAAACGCTGACGCTTCAGATACTCAACTAGTCTAAGAAGGCCAGTTTCATTACTTCTTTAATCAGGACAACAGTTTTCAGCTGTGCTAACATAATTGCAAAATGGTTTTCTAATAATCAATTAGCCTTTTAAAATGATAAACTTGGATTAGCTAACAACATGCCATACGAACACAGGAGTGATGGTTGCTGATAATGGGTTGCTGTACGCCTATGTAGATATTCCATTAAAAATCAGCCGTTTCCAGCTACAATAGTCATTTACAACATTAACTATGTCTACACTGTATTTCTGATCAATTTGATGTTATTTTAATGGCCAAAAGATGTGCTTTTCTTTAAAAAACAAGGACATTTCTAAGTGACCCCAAACTTTTGAACAGTAGTTTATATATATATAGTTGAAGTCGGATGTTTACATACACCTTAGCCAAATACATTTAAACTCAGTTTTTTACAATTCCTGACATTTAATCCGAGTAAAAATTCCCTGTCTAAGGTCACTTAGGATCACCCCTTTATTTTAAGAATGTGAAATGTCAGAATAATAGTAGCGAGAATGATTTAATTCAGCTTTTATTTATTTAATCACATTCCCAGTGGGTCAGAAGTTTACATACACTCAATTAGTATTTTGTAGCATTGCCTTTAAATTGTTTAACTTGGGTCAAATGTTCCGGGTAGCCTTCCACTAGCTTCCCACAAGAGGTTGGGTGAATTTTGGCCCATTCCACTTGACCGAGCTGGTGTAACTGAGCCAGGTTTATAGGCCTCCTTGCTCGCACACGCTTTTTCAATTCTGCCCACAAATTTTCTATAAGATTGAGGTCAGAGCCTTGTGATGGCCACTCCAATACCTTGACTTTGTTGTCCTTAAGCCATTTCGCCACAACTTTGGAAGTATGCTTTGGGTTATTGTCCATTTGGAAGACCCATTTGCGACCAAGCTTTAACTTCCTGACTGATGTGTTGAGATGTTGCTTCAATATATCCACATAATTTCCCCTCCATATGATGCCATCTATTTGTGAAGTGCACCAGTCCATCCTGCAGAAAAGCACCCCCACAACATGATGCTGCCACCCTCATGCTTCACGGTTGGAATGGTGTTCTTCGGCTTGCAAGCCTCCTCTTTTTCCTCCAAACATAACGATGGTCATTATGGCCAAACAGTTCTATTTTTGTTTCATCAGACAAGAGGACATTTCTCCAAAAGGTACAATCTTGGTCCCAATGTGCAGTTGCAAACCGTAGTCTGGCTTTTTTATGGCGGTTTTGGAGCAGTGGCTTCTTCCTTGCTGAGCGGCCTTTCAGGTTATGTCGATATAGGACTCGTTTTACTGTGGATATAAATACTTTTGGAACTGCCTTCCTCCAGCATTTTCACAAGGTCCTTTGCTGTTGTTCTGGGATTGGTTTGCCCTTTTCGCACCAAAGTACGTTCATCTATAGGAGACAGAATGCGTCTCCTTCCTGAGCGGTATGACGGCTACCTGGTCCCATGGTGTTTATACTTGCGTACTATTGTTTGTACAGATGAATGTGGTACCTTCAGGCGTTTGGAAATTGCTCCCAAGAATGAACCAGAGGTCTTGGCTGATTTCTTTTGATTTTCCCATGATGTCAAGCAAAGAGGCACTGAGTTTGAAAGTAGGCCTTGAAATACATCCACAGGTATACCCCCAATTGACTCAAATTATGTCAATTAGCCTATCCGAAGCTTCTAAAGCCATGACATCATTTTCTGGAATTTTCCAAGCTGTTTAAAGGCACAGTCAACTTAGTGTATGTAAACTTCTGACCAACTGGAATTGTGATACAGTGAATTATAAGTGAAATAATCTGTCTGTAAACAATTGTTAGAAAAATTACTTGTCTCATGCACAAAGTAGATGTCCTAACCGACTTGCCAAAACTATAGTTTGTTAACAAGAAAGTTGTGGAATGGTTGAAAAACTAGTTTTAATGACTCCAACCTAAGTGTATGTAAACTTCCGACTTCAACTGTATATACAGTTGAACGCCTGAAGGTACCACGTTCATCTGTACAAACAATAGCGCGCAAGTATAAACACCATGGGACCATGTAGCCGTCATACCACTCAGGAAGGAGACGCGTTCTGTCTCCTAGAGATGAACGTACTTTGGTGCGAAAAGTGCAACTCAATCCCAGAACAACAGCAAAGGACCTTTGCTGTTTTCTTTCCGACTTGCAGTCCGTAAATGTCGGGAAACATCAATTTGTAGGTAGGTCATGTAACTGTTTGTTACATGCAATATGCTTTGTGAACTTCACTGGACAGACGTTGCTCTCTGGTTTTGTGATGAAACAAACGTGTGTTGAATTTATTCTGCCACTGTGTGACTGTTTTCTTGCTGTCTCTGGCTTATATAGAGCCCCACAGTGGAGGTGTCATAATACCCATAAACCCTAGCGGTCAAACAGGGAAATGGTTCCAATAGTTTTTCCACTATTCCTTTTCCCATAGGGAACCACTTGAAGTAAAGGCTGTGTTTTGTGTATCCTTACCCTGACATGACGTTTCGATAACCATGTAAATCTTTCTCAGACAAGGTGACTTTTATCAATATATGGGTCTCTATTTACTCAGAATCGAAAATGCTAATTAGTATCAAAGTAGACATGTAAGACTACAAATCCCTGCAAGCTTTGCACTTCATCTCTAGCTGACACCTTTGCTAACATGTATTGTGTCAATTTAAAACTTGCACAAGACAGTGCACAGAATTGTCCATTTAAAGAAATGTAGCCAATTTATTCATTACTACATTTAGCTAACATTAGATAGTTAATCCAGAGATTCCTACCTTTGCCTCGATTCGGCAGTCTCGTCCTGATGATCATGGCATTTTCTAGTTCTTTATGATATGCTAATTTGCTGCAAATGTGGTTATCATTTTTGGGGGGTCAATACAGGTGAATATATTGATAAAAGTTACTTTGTCCTAGAGAGATTAAAACGTCACGCCAGGGTAAGCCTCTACGAAACACAGGCCTTATTTTAAGTGTTTCTAGAATCCTCTATGGGAAAAATGTATGATTGGAACCATTTCCCATTTTATGGGTATTATGACTCATACTGTGCTACTCTATATCAACCACTGGGCACAGAAGTCAGTTCAATCTTTTGATGTCCGTTTGATTGAGTTGTCAACCAAAGTGAATTCAACAAAACATTTCACCATTTCATTGGATTTGGGTTAAAAGTTGGGAGAAAAAAATATGAAATGCCCTTATGTTGATTACTTTTTGCAAATCCATTTAGTTTTCCATGTTGAATCAACGTCATCACGTTGATTTTTTGGGTTGAAATTACTTGGAAACAACGTTGATTCAACCGGGTTTTGCCCAGTGGGCACGGTGGCATATGAACTAAATTATTAAAGAGTAAACAACGCAATTACCACAACACATAGGTTGTAATATACTTTTTTCCCCCTGGTTTGGCTTCCCCCGTGTTTTTTACCCACGCGCTGCTAGTGCATTGCAGTAAATGTCTGAAAGGAGACATAAGCATGTTAGGTAAATGGTATTGCCCAATTTCAGCATTGGAATTATAGTAGCCTGATGTTATTTCTGTTTGCTCTGCACAATCACTAAAGAACGCTGTCCCAGATAGTCCCAACGTGAAACAAGGCGGTTGCTGCTCAACACTAGGTTAATTCTCACATCTCTACAATACTTCACAGTGAGCAGTGAGCATAATCGAGTAGCTTGTATGCCTAAACCTTTTTTCTGGTGATGTTAGTTTTAGTTAGGGGATACATTTCATAACAGATATATAATTCCTATCCCTTTTATTTGTGTATGTTTGTGGAATAGCCTACTATTAACCTATTTAAACCAATTCGTTTCTAAAAGAAATGGAACATAATGTCTACTCAAACATAAGATTGTTTATGTTATCTTTAGCAGACCGCCAAATAAAAATGACAAATGTAAAAGCTACGTTTGCGTCAACTTTTGAATGTGTAATAGTGGCCAATGGGCTTTATGGGTGTCAACGCGAAGTGGCAGTGTAGTGTTTTTCTTCTTGGGGCACGCAGGCATCGTCTGCCAAGCCTCTATACATGTACTCGTCGTATTCTGAATAAGGAATTTAGATAACGCTGTGGCTCTTTCCCGAGCTGTCTCTTCGTTATACATCACCGGTTACCTCAGACGGAAAAATAATTGGCCGTTTTCCTTTTCTTGGAGAAGAGCAACCCTGTGGGATTTGTATCCGCATATCCCTTTCATATAGCATAACCGTTTGATTATGAGGACACGATCAGATGTTACATTAAATTAAAATATATATTTTTTTAAATCTAAGAGTTATGATTATATTACAATTAAAATAAAATACAAAAAATCTATCAACATCAGTTTATTTAAATATAGGTTTAGGCTATTTGATTACATGTAGGCTAATCATCTTGCTATCCCATTCAATTAAACCATTCCCAAAAGTAGGCCTTGCCTGGGCTACATATTATTTGCTTGATTGAGAGCCATGATTGTTTAGACTATTTTCCCTTTAATTATAGGTTATTCAATTGATGGTCATTTATGAATATATGTTTCACGAGTAGCCTTTTTGTGAGATTAATAACAAACTAATCTTAAAAATTGATTATTTATTTTAATTGTGTAAACCACAGACCTCACAGGTAACACTTTCACTTTTTTCATCGTTTCCTGTAAACAGGCTCACTGTCACTTCACATAATTGGTGCTGCAAACAAACGTGTCACTTCAGAAAGAACAGATGAGGACTGGAAGACAGATGAGGACTGGCTGATGTCGCGTGCGTAATGATGTAAATAAAGTAAGGTGTATTATTATTTCACATCATTTTAACGTCTTATAATTTGACTCCAACATGCACAATTTCCTCGTATTCGAAGATAGATTTTTCAATGGCAGGCATTTCCATTTGACATACAAAAGAGTTCTCAACAGAGAAAACAACAAATAATGAGTTGATATGCATGGGGAGCCTAAATGTGACGTTTAGCGCACGTGCCGACTGATTATACGCTGCTCGGAATTGTTTGTGGGAAAAATCGACTAACTGCAAGAGGTTTGTTGTTGTAACTTGCAAAGGGTACGAATTCGTACATACAATATAGCCCCGCTGAATGCGTAAAGTAACAAAATAATCCGTAATAGTTTAAATCCAAGTTTTTTTTACAACATTTTAACAAGAGTAAAATATGTTAATTGTGTAGATATTCCTATAAGAAAACCAATGGTCCAACCCTCATGTCTCCATCACAATCCGATCAAACGTTATTGGAGTGTTTACCCTTGTAGGATGGCCAGAATTCGGGTGACTAAATTAATGGAGGCCAGAGGGGAAAAAAGTGGTCAAAAATCTGGAAAAATTGCATCGTGTCAGAGCCTTAATTCTTGCACAGAATCTAGCCTATTTGTTACTTGACAGGCTCATTTTCCCATTTAACTCATCTTTCTTCTCGAATCCACAGTATAGAGGTAAGATGGATATCGCGTTTGAGACATGACATGTAGTATTTTCATATTTTAGTATACGCTTTTCATATTAATTCGACATTCCTGTTTTCTCGAAGAATTCTTAAAAAAAAAAAACAAGCCTAGGCCCATCTCTGAAATCTCAACTGAGTACTTACTGAGCCTAGTTTTTTATTTCCAACATCTTTTACATGTAATTCAACTCGTCATGTTAATTTTGCGACACGCGTAAACAACTTTGAAGTTGACGACCACAAAGTAATTTTCTCCAGTTGTTACGAGAAACGTGCACCGCTATGTCAACAGAGCTTGGTGCTTATTATCGGATGCATTATATTAAATCCGACCTTTGACAGAACGCTAATGATATGTTAGAGAGAGACCGTACCGAACGATTCAGAACATGAATAATCATCTCTTCATACTATATTTAATAACCAAAGCGCGTTTTCACCCACTCTGGTCAGTGGGTGAACACCCTGTGTGTGGATATCGCCCAATTACTTCGCTATGTTTACGGGAAGAAACTGATTTTCTCGTCCTTCAGGCATACTTTAATCAAACTGTAAAATGTTCAGCAAAAGTTGATGCATATAGGCTAATTGCTTTTATCCATAATATTCCCAAACATTGCGCATAACTAACAATTTAGCAAATTCAATGTCATAGGCCTGTAGAATAGCCTAAATCATTATCAGAATATCTAAAAAGTGACTTCGTTATAGGCTACCCAAAGTCAGTGCAAATGTACAATGGATTTAAAATGGTTAGCCAAATGTCAATTATGGTAGCCTATGTCTAATTGAATTAAAATCAGTGAGTTGAACCAATGGGCATGGGAAGGGCTGTAGCCTATTCCACGGATCCCCAAAAGCTCCTCCCCTGATGCTTGCCGTGAGTTGGGTGTGTGAATAAGGCGATCTTATAAGAGCCCTTGAACAATTCGTGAGCAGATCATAATCATATAGTGAGCGTAAATTCGTAGGTGCAACTGAGAAGGTCAACATTAGTTAGCAGAGGAGTGGTGAGCCGCACACAGAGGACTCATACCAGGGCGCAGTGGTGTAGCGTCTTGATGGTTGTAGCCAAATTTTGGATCCTTTAAATTTTTGTAGTGTTTGCTATTTCAAAAATAATGCAGCTGGAGAATATTCTTCCCAGCGCATCAACCATCAACTTACCCAATACTTTTTATAACCTATCGTCGTCAGATAGTGCAAATAATAGCCCGGGGCCATTGCAGATCGAATATCAAGAAGTTGACCGGACGGAATCCGAACCAAGTAACGGTCCCAATAAATATTTGAGCGGAGTGGGGAACGCCATGATGGGTGAGGGAGAGGGCAATGCCTTCACCGGGACTAAAGCTGCCCCAGACGGAAGAAAAAGCTCACCGGTCCTCGGTGAAGACGACCAGTCCACTGGCCGGCGGTACCACATAGATGAACTTGGCTCTGACAGATACTTTATCTCGTCCTCACAGACGAGCTCCGATGTGGCAAATCAGTGTTCCCTCTTTCCATACGCAGGACAAACTGGGACAATGTACAGCGGGTCAAATGGATCCAGGTATTCCTCCCTTCATTACGGATCGGTCCTGCCACCGGCAGGCTTTTCATCCTCCGTGTGCCCTAGCCGGAGTCAGTTTGGCAGTAGCTACCAATTCGGCCAGGGTCCAGGTTGCCTGTACCCCTCCTATCCGGGAACGGGTTCAGGTATCGGTTCCATGGCTCTCCCGGGGTCCACACCGGGAACGAGGGCTCAAGTTTATCTCTGCAACCGGCCCCTGTGGCTCAAGTTTCACCGATTCCAGACGGAGATGATCATCACGAAACAGGGCAGGTGAGCAGAGACGTTGGAGACAAGTTGACGGAATGTCATGTTTGATGATGGTTACCTTACTAAATATCCGCCCATCTGATGTTCCAAAAGTCGTTTATATTTCGGTGTCATATTTGCATATTTTGACAAATGTTATTCGCACCATTTTTATGAATAGCCATACATGCCGAATTGAACATATTTAATTGTGTATTTGTAAATTATTATGTAGTCTATACAAACGTTTAAGACGTTTTTTTTCGTGCAGGCATAGCCTAAGTGAGGAAAAGTGTCAAATATTGATTAGTTCATGCCATGACCTAACCTTACGAATTCTCTTGACTGCAACGACTCCTTCTGATAATTTTCGTTTGAGTAAACACTTGAAATTGAACAATTTGTCACAATTATATTTTCTTTCAGGCGGATGTTTCCATTTCTCAGTTTCAACATCACTGGACTTAACTTGACGGCGCATTATAACGTGTTTGTTGAGGTCGTGTTGGCCGATCCAAATCACTGGCGATTTCAAGGAGGAAAGTGGGTTACTTGTGGGAAAGCAGACAACAACATGCAAGGTGAGACTAATATGAAATGCGCCTGTAATGTAGGCTACCTATTTAGAGGGATATTTTCAAAATAAGTTCTCTACAGGCCTACAGAAGCACATTTCAATTAACGGAAATTAAATTAAATTTCGATGACGCATAACCTGTCAATTAGGAACGTTTCGTTAATGTCAATACACATTTACCTAACATTTACACCCAATTAACTGGGTATTTATGCTGTGCTGCTGGTCGTTTCCAACCACACCATCACTTTACCTATAAATATTTTTTTGTTGGTTGATTATACCCATTTTAAAAGAATGGACAACCATTCAAACATTGTTAGCTGGTAACATTGGTCTATAATGTGCTTGACCCGTTTCCAGTTTTCCTGGTAAACGGATTAAATTATTATTAGTCATCTTTTTTTTCTCCATATGGTGTAAAATGGCTTACCAATGAGGTTTAATAACATGAAAATAGTAAACTTCAATCTTCCATTTTCTCCCAAAATGTTTTTTACCTGTGCAATTGAACCATATTTACATATTAGCCTAATAGCTCCAGTTTCACATCTGATTGCTTTTGAAAATTGAAATCCTGAGCATGTGATTCCATAGTAGTAAATTGGCAAATTGCTGGTCTTTTTGGAAATGTATAGAGTTAGACACATGTAACAGAAGTTCAAATTAAGAAATGGGGAAAATATCAGTGTTATTCCTTATATTTTTGTTTTGCATTTGTGCTGCATTGTACTTTAATATTTTTATGTTCTATGTCCCACAATTTATTCAATCACAGGTAACAAGATGTATGTTCATCCTGAATCCCCGAACACTGGAGCTCATTGGATGAGGCAAGAGATCTCCTTCGGCAAACTGAAGCTGACCAACAACAAAGGGGCAAACAATAACAACACACAGGTGAGGCCTACACTGCAATTTATTCATTTGGACTCAAATATCTTTGGCTAGTTTTAAAAAGTGGTCTTTGGTGTTCTAGATCACAAATCAGTCCAAAAGCATATTTTTTATTTATTTTGACAGTGCTATTGGCAAAAATCTCCAAAGTAATTGGTGACGTGACAAATAACTGACCACATTAACTGTTTTGAAAGCATGAAAAACCCAAGCACTAACTTTGAATTCACCTTTTTTTTTTTGTAGATGATTGTCTTGCAGTCTCTGCACAAATACCAGCCTCGGCTGCACATCGTGGAGGTCACCGAAGAGGGAGTGGAGGACATAGGCAGTGATGCCAAGACACAGACCTTCACTTTCCCAGAGAACCAGTTCATTGCAGTCACTGCCTACCAGAACACAGATGTACGATACCCACTACTATCAATCTAGATAAATCTTAAGAATTCTTAAGTTTCTGCACTGAGTACACAAAACATTAAGAACACCTGCCATAGACTGACCAGGGGAAAGCTACTATCCCTTGTTGATGTCACTTGTTAAATCCAATTCAATCAATGTAGATGAAGGGAAGGAGATGGGTTAAATAATTATTTAAGTCTTGAGACACAATTGAGACATGGATTGTGTATGTGTGTCATACAGAGGGTGAATGGGCAACACAAAAGATATAAGTCCCTTTGAACAGGGTATGGTAGTAGGAGCCAGGCGCACCGGTTTGTGTCAAGAACTGCAACGTTGCTGGGTTTTTCACAAGTTTCCCATGTGTATCAATAATTGTCCGCCACCCAAAGGACATCCAACCAACTTAACTGTGGGAAGCATTGGGGTCAACATGAGCCAGCATCCCTGTGGAATGCTTTCAACACCATAGAGTCCATATCCCCAAGGAATTGAGGACATTCTGAGGGAAAGGGGTGGCGCTAACTCAACATTAGGAAGGTGTTCCTAGTGTTTGGTATACTCTGTGAATATTGACTGTCTATAAAATAAGTTGTCAACACTTCTGACCATGGCTTGAACATCGATCTCTCCTTTCCAGATCACACAGCTTAAAATCGACCACAACCCCTTTGCTAAAGGCTTCAGAGACAACTATGACTCGTAAGTGACAATGACTTCCTTTTTTGCATGTGGTATTGTGGCCATTTTTTTCTGCTCTGCTACTTTTAGTCTCTAGTGTGAACTTGTTTTTCTTTTGCAAACAACTCATCCTTGGACCTTTTGTCTCTCTTCCACAGGATGTACACAGCCCCAGAGGGTGACAGGCTGACCCCATCCCCGACAGCCTCCCCTCGCTCTCACCAGATTGTGCCGGGTGCCCGCTATGCCATGCAGCCCTTCTTCCAGGACCAGTTTGTCAACAACCTGCCACAGAACCGCTTCTACACTGGGGAGCGGGCTGTGCCCCAGACAAACAGTCTCCTCTCCCCACAGGCTGAGGATGCCGGGGCCAGCTCGGCTCAGCGCTGGTTCGTCACCCCAGTCCAGCAGTCGGGCTCCAACAAGCTTGACCTATCCTACGACCAGGACTACTCAGCTAGCAGTCTGCTGTCCTACGGCATCAAGCCCCTGCCCCTCCAGACCTCCCACGCCCTCAGCTACTACCCCGACTCGGCCTTCGCCTCAATGGCAGCCGGCTGGGGCACCAGAAGCACTTACCAGAGAAAGATGACCACAGGCCTGCCCTGGTCCCCTCGGCCCAGCCCCCCAGCCTTCACAGACGACCAACTGGCTGTTAGCAAAGACAAGCTGCCCGAGGAGAGCACCGCAGCCTCCACTTGGGTAGAGACGTCCCACTCGCTGAAATCTGTGGACTCTACCGATTCGGGCGTGTACTCCATGGTCTGCAAGAGACGCCGTATGTCACCTGGTGGGTCGAGCACGGAGAACTCCCCCACCATCAAGTGTGAGAACTTGACCACAACGGAAGAGTACAACAAAGACAACCCCAAAGGCATGGGCTACTATGCCTTTTACACGAGCCCCTAAAGACTACTAAAATCGTATTCTTTTTGTTTTAAATTGAGTGCCCACTTTTTTTTTTTTAAATACCCTTTTATTTAAAGGTGCCGAAGCTTTGTGCTCCCAAGCAAGCTGCACAAATTACGAACACACATGCATTGTGACAAGTTTTAAAGCATGTCCCCAGTTGATTTAATTTTTTACTCATGTGATTTTATTTAAGGTCATTTTGTTGTACAGTATTTGTGCACTTTAGTATGTGATGTATCTTGTACAAACTGTCTTCATGGAGGTGTTATGAAATGGCTAATAAAAACAAGCTTTTCATAAACAATGTCCCACTTTGCAAATTGTCTCGTTTCTTATCAACAATATATATTTACTTAAGGACGACTCCGTGAAATTACATTGCCAATCGCAGCCACTGAGATGTGAGTCTTCGCCCTCATACAGTCACACATAGTATCTGCGCATGTGCCAGGGCTCAAACAGCGGAGAAGTTGAGCCTCTTGAACGTTCTTAATCGTTGCGCAAATCAAATAAACGTTTACAGTTTAGCAGATGTTATAGTAACATAAGCATTTCGCTGCACTCACTATCTCCTAACAAAACAGCATTATGTAGAACAGTACAAAAAAGTTAAGTCAGAACTAATCCAATTAAAAAAATTAATAACACTAACAGTAATCCAAATGCAATCCATACACTGGATGAAATTACACTATTTACTAAGAGTGATCTGTACAGCGAGCTAAGTCAAGAATCCTGTATATAAATAAATGCAATGTACAGTATTAGAATGAGCTATGTCAAGAATACAATATTTAATCATGGTAAAATAGAATTGCAGGAAATTAGCTATTGAATGAGTCCAGAATATGTATGTGTATAGTAATTGATTAAAATGTTCAATTACTATGTACATAGGTCAGCAGTCTCTAACGTGCTGGGTAGTGACAGTGTCTGAAATTCAGGGCAGGGTACTGGGCGGAGGCTGGCTAGTGGTGACTGTTTAACAGTCTGATGGCCTGGAGATAGCTGTTTTTCAGTCTCTCGGTCCCAGCTTTGATACACTTGTACCGTCTCCGCCTTCTGGATGGTAGTGGGGCAAGCTGAATTTCTTCAGCCTATTGAAGAGGCGCGGTTGCACCAGTCGGTGTGAAGGGACCTTTTCAGATCCTCAGTGATGTGCACGCAGAGAACTTGAAGCTTTTGACGCTCCGCTGCAGCTCCGTCGGTGTGGATGGGGGCGTGTTCTCTCTGCCATCTCCTGATGTCCAAGATCAGCTGCTTCATTTTGTTTCCATTGAGGGAGAGGTTATTTTCCTGGCACCGCTCTGCCAGGGCCCTCACCTCTTCCCTGTAGGCTGTCTCATCGTTGTTGGTAATCAGGCCTACCACTGTGGTGTCATCAGTAAACTTGATTGAGTTGGAGATGTGTGTGGTCACGAGCTGAGCATGCACCCGTGTGGCCGCTATGTTGCCTACCTTCATCACCTGGTTGGCCTTGGCCCGTCAAGAAGTCTAGGACCCAGTTGCACAGGGAGGGGTTCAGACCCAGCAATCTGAGCTTAGTGATGAGCTAGGAGGGCACCATGTTATTGAAGGCTGAGTTGTAGTCAATGAACAGCATTCTTACATAGGTATTCCTCTTGTCCAGGTGGGATAGGGCAGTGTGCAGTACAATGGCGATTGCGTCGTCCGTGTAATCGGTATGCAAATTGTAATGGGTCTAGGGTGTCGGGTAAATTGGAGGTGATATGACCCCAATCTAGATTCTCAAAGCAGTTCATGATGACAGAAGTGAATGCTACGGGGCTATAGTCATTTCGGTCAGTTACCTTCGCTTTCTTGGATACAGGAACAATAGTTGAAATTTTGAAGCATGTGGCGACAACAGACAGGAAGAGATCGAATGTCTGTAAATACTACAAAATGTACCCGCTATTCTGTTTACTTTCTGCACCTAGCCTACGTATTATCGATGAGTCTAACTTTAATTAAAATGAAGTTATAGGCCTATTTTATGGAAATATCCAACATAATAAATGATTTGGTATTATGGGATGGTTGACCCAACCACAAACAATTAAGTGTAACTTTAGTTAGCTACAGTATGATTATCATGAGGCTACTCACCATTTTCATTGTGATCACGAACGCGCACGAGCGTGTGCAGGCCAGAAAGTATTTGTAGATGAGGATTCCCCCCGGATGTTGATGACAAATCTTTTTGATTATCACCCATGATCATCTTGGACAACCAAATATTTTTGTTTAATTCGTACCTTTCGCAATAATTCCGAAGCATTAATTTGAGACGCTTGGAGATATAGCTGTCGTGAGCCCCGCACGAGCGCGTTGGTCTGAGATACATGTATAATTTGTTAAAATTTGCCTTATTTTTAGTTTATTTTTCAAAATTAAAAAAAATACAACATTCAAGTTTTTGTGATGGACTTAATGCAGCCTGTTGGAGATAACTCCATTTAGACAAAATACGACTGTAGTCATTCATCTACAAAGACCACAACCATATCCATATTATAGATAATAATTTACTGATCATTATTGTTATTAATATTAGCCTGTTATTATTACAATGTATGAGTTCATTCAATATGACATGAGGTGTGGTGGATGGTGTACGGTCTGGGTGTCAGCATCGCGAAAGTCCACCACCAGCCCCATACAACAACAGAAAAGTTCAACAAAAACCAGACTGTTAACTGTATACTAAGACTGTGCACTTCCGTTAAGAAGTAAGTACAGGATATTGTTAGGCCTATAAGTTTGCTAGCTCATTTATGCATATAACTGGACTCAGTTACCCCCCACCCCCTGCCCCCCTCTTGACTATGGAGAGAGAAAATGTAAGTTTTCATTTCTATCAATTCTACACATTTTGCAATGGGGGAGTAGGGAACATGTTTCAGTTTAAACTAAAGCTTTCTGCAATTCTACAAATATTGGCATGGGGCAGAGATTATTGCTTAGAATAGTAGAAGAATACACAAGGTGCAATTTCGAAATTTGGTTGTGCATCATCAGTTTTCCTCTTGTTATGTCAGTCACTGACAGTTAGTCAATTAGCCCATGTCAGCTAACATTTTTTAGATTGGTAAATCAGTGTGGCCAGATATCTAAACTTGTAGTATTCATGGCTGAATTACTGACTGGGCTCGAACGGCACGTACCAAGGGGTCCTGACCTCAAGGAGGCCCCTATAGATTTTGTTAGTCACTCTTATGCAATTGTCATATTATCATATATTGCATGGCATGGCAAAATGGGTAGAATTGCAGGAAATTAGCTGTGAAACCTTCCTGATCATGCAAAACTATATATTAATTCACCATTAAACTGGTGTAAACCAGTCTAAATAATGGATAATACTGTGCCTTCAGAAAGTATTCAGGTCCCTTGACTATTTCCACGTTTTGTTACTTTACAGACTTATTCTAAAATGGATTGAACAAACGAAATCCTCAGCAATCTACACACAATACCCCCTAATGACTAAGTGAAAACAGGTTTTTAGAAATGTTAGCAGATTTAAAAAAGAGAAATACCTCACTGACAGAGCTCTAGAGTTCCTCTGTGGAGATAGGAGAACCTTCCAGAAGGACAACCATCACTGCAGCACTCCACCAATCAGGCCTTTATGGTAGAGTGACCAGACAGAAGCCACTCCTCAGTAAAAGGCACATGACAGTCCGATTGGAGTTTGCCAAAAGGAACCTAAACACTCTCAGACCATGAGAAACAAGATTCTCTGGTCTGATGAAACCAAGATAGAATTATTTGGCCTGAATGCCAAGCGTCACGTCTGGAGGAAACCTGGCACCATCCCTACGGTGAAGCATGGTGGTGGCAGGGACTTGGAGATTAGTCAGGATAGAGGAAAAGATGAATGGGGAAAAGAACAGAGAGATCCTTGATGAAAAACTTCTCCAGAGAGCTCAGGACCTCAGACTGGGGCGAAGGTTCACCTCCCAACAGGACCACCCTAAGCACACAGCCAAGACAACGCAGGAGTGGCTTCAGGACAGGTCTCTGAATGTCCTCGAGTGGCCCAGCCAGAGCCCGGACTTGAACCCGATCGAACATCTCCGGAGAGATCTGAAAATAGCCTTTCAGCAACGCTCCCCATCCAACCTGACAGAGCTTGAGAGGATCTGCAGAGAAGAATGGGAGAAACTCCCCAAATACAGATGTGTCAAGTTATACCCAAGAAGACTCGAGGCTGTAATCGCTGCCAAAGTACTGAGTAAAGGGTCTGAATACTTATGTAATGTGATATTTCAGTTTATTTTTTATTTTTGATAAATTAGCAAACCATTCTTAAAACCAGTTTCTGCTTTGTCATTATGGGGTATTGTGTGTAGATTGATGAGGGGGGAAAACAATTAAATCCATTTTAGAATAAGGCTGTAACCTAAGAAAATGTGGAAAAAGTCAATGGGTCTGAATACCTTCCGAAGGCACTGTATATTCCTTTTCACAGACATTTTTGCACTACAGTTGATCCAATGTCCAAATGGTTAGTTGTAGTGAAGGGAGAAGTCATAACATTCGCAATGAGAAATTAGTGAGAACTTAAAAATCCTGTCCTCAATGATTCCCATTTGAATTGACTTAAATACCCCATGTTCTAATTAATTCTGTTGTCAGACTCCTTGACAGAAAGTGAAAAATCTGACTAACTCCAATTAACACCTCCTAACAAGCTAGAGTTCTGATTGCTCTGGCCTTTCAGGAAGGAAGCATGCAAGAAATAGACTCTTGGGGGAACGGAGTTTAGAGCAAAACATCTTCCTTGTTTGCTCTGTGTTAATGTCAGTGAATCATTGTATTCCGTAGCATCTGACGAGCTAAGTGCTCTTGTTTGCTCTTGTGTATTGACCTCTGCCTATAACACCAGGCATGAGGTGTTATACGTAGCTTGACATTTAGGCTTGTCAAGTGAACGCTCAAGATATTTAACAAGTAAAGTTTGCCTTGAAGGAAATGAGTGCTTTAAAAGTAGCCTGTATAAATCTCATAGGGCAATGCAGCACACTAAGGTCTCAAGGGGCCAGTAGCCTTGAGGCTATACACTAGAGGGCTGGTGGTGCCTGAGGACCTATATAGCATAAACTCAGCACAAAAATAAATACATTCAAAGACAATTCATAAACATCCAAATTGTAGAGGGTTCAAACACTGTTTCCCATGCTTGTTCAATGAACCATAAACAGTTAATGAACATGCAACTGTGGAACGGTCATTAAGACACTAACAGCTTACAGGCGGTAGGCAATTAAGGTCACAGTTATGAAAACTTAGGACACTAAAGAGGCCTTTCTACTGACTCTGAAAAACACCAAAAGAAAGATGCCCAGGGTCCCTGCTCTATCTGCGTGAACGTGCCTAAGACATGCTGCAATGAGGCATGAGGACTGCAGATGTGGCCAAGTCCGTACTGTGAGACGACTAGGACAGCGCTACAGGGAGACAGGATGGACAGCTGATCGTCCTCGCAGTGGCTGACCACGTGTAACAACACCTGCACAGGATCGGTACTACCGAACATCACACCAGCGGGACAGGTACAGGATGTTAACAACAACTGCCCGAGTTACACCAGGAACGCACAATCCCTCCATCAGTGATCAGACTGTCCGCAATAGGTTGTAAGGCAGGTCCTCACCAGACATCACTGGCAACAACATCGCCTATGGGAACAAACCCACCGTCGCTGGACCAGACAGGACTGGCAAAAAGTGCTCTTCTCTCACGAGTCGCGGTTTTGTCTCACCAGGGGTGATGTTCGGACTCGCGTTTATCGTCAAAGGAATAAGCGTTACACAGAGGCCTGTACTCTGGAGCGCCCATCGATTTGGAGGTGGAGGGTCCGTCATGGTTCTCCGGAGTTACAAATTGAGCAGCAGCTGCTGAAAAAATGAGCTCCTACACAAATTGAAATTTACATGGTTTTTAGAGTGAAGTACATTGGAAAAAAACTGCAAGACTGAATTGGAGACAAAACAAGCAACAAACAAAGAAGATAGGCTTTTGAAAAAGTAACTATTTTTCATAAAATTGTACAGTTAGCTAGCTGAATTGTTTACCAGTTGCTAAGCAGTTGCTAGGGACTCTCCTGGAAGAAGCTAGCTAGCTAACAAAGAATAACAAAGAATATCTAGTTAACAGAAGAAAAGAAAGACAAAATTAGGACAGAAGAAAAAGGACATCAAAGTGAAACAGTCCTCTAAAGACACAAGAGACAATAGTACAAGAAACAACGCTTCTATTGCGTTTATATTCTATTTCTATAGCTTCTTCAAGGTTTCCAAAATGGCGTAGCAGTCAGACGTCCTTTTGTCCTCGTCTTGTCCCGTGTGTATGTATTTTATGTATTTTTGTCTTTTTCTTCGCATATCTTTTTGTATATTTTTTCTAGAAACTCAACTTCAAAACACTCTCCTGCAACCCGCCTCACCAAATGTGGTGCGGATCTGTTTTTTCCCCAAAAGTATTATTCACCTCGTATCCGAAATACGCAACAGAAGCCTGCCAGAAGTTAGCCAGCTCACTAGCTAACGTTAGTATTCAGCTAACCACGGCTAGCGGTCATCAGCTATCCTTTAGCTCGGAAAGCTATCGGCAGTTTTGTACAACGTGACTCAGACCAGAGCATACCGGACCTATTTTCTCTCCATATCCCCGGATTTCTACCGCAAGCTCTGGACATTTACACCTGGATCTTGCAGCTAACTAGCTGCTATCCGAGTGACTATTGGCTAACGTCGAATCCGGAGCAAACACCAATTATCCCGGAGCTAGCCAGCTGAAGAGTTCCATCAGCCACTCCTGGGCTACAATCACCTATCCGGACCCGTTTTACTGCCGATGCGGAGCCCCACCGGGCCTTCACGACTGGAATATCGACGTTATCTGCCGAGGGAGTTATTCAACTGGCCCCTCCATCGCGACGTAACCTGAACGCCCATCTGCTAACTGTGGCCCGCTAATCGTTAGCTGTCTTGAGCATATCGGCTGCTATCTGAACAGGTCTATCGAACAATCTTCTTGGGCCACTATAACTATATTGACAATTGGATTGGTCCCCTCTACCACACGGAACCCACTAATATACCGACGGAAACGCACGGGGTGGCTAAAAATAGACCTCCATCTTCTGCTAGCTTGCTACCCATGGCTCGGCTAGCTGTCTGAATCGCCGTGACCCCAACCAACCTCACTACTCACTGGACCCTTATGATCACTTGGCTAAGCATGCCTCCCGTTAATGTCAATATGCCTTGTCCATTGCTGTTCTGGTTAGTGTTTATTGGCTTATTTTACTGTAGAGCCTCTAGCCCTGCTCATTATACCTTATCCAACCCTTCAGTTCCACCACCCACACATGCGATGACATCACCTGGTTTCAATTATGTTTCTAGAGACAATCTCTCTTTCATCATCACTCAATTCCTAGGTTTACCTCCACTGTATTCACATCCTACCATACCTTTGTCTGTACACTATACCTTGAATCTATTTTATCGCCCCCAGAAACCTGCTCCTTTTACTCTCTGTTCCGGATGTCCTAGACGTCCAATTCTCATGGCTTTTAGCCGTACCCTTATCCTACTCCTCCTCTGTTCCTCTGGCGATGTAGAGGCCCTGCAGTGCCTAGCTCCACTCCTATTCCCCAGGCGCTCTCTTTTGATGACTTCTGTAACCGTAAAAGCCTTGGTTTCATGCATGTTAACATTAGAAGCCTCCTCCCTAAGTTTGTTTTATTCACTGCTTTAGCACACTCTGCCAACCCGGATGTCTTAGCCGTGTCTGAATCCTGGCTTAGGAATACCACCAATAACTCTGAAATCTCCATCCCTAACTACAAAATTTTCAGACAAGATAGAACGGCCAAAGGGGGCGGTGTTACAATCTACTGCAGAGAGCCTGCAGAGTTCTGTCCTACTCTCCAGGTCTGTACCCAAACAATTTGAACTTCTACTTTTAAAAATCCACCTCTCTAAAAACAAGTCTCTCACCATTGCCGCCTGCTATAGACCACCCTCTGCCCCCAGCTGTGCTTTGGATACCATATGTGAACTGATTGCCCCCCATCTATCTTCAGAGCTCGTGCTGCTAGGCGACCTAAATTGGAACATGCTTAACACCCCAGCCATCCTACAATCTAAGCTTGATGCCCTCAATCTCACACAAATTATCAATGAACCTACCAGGTACAACCCCAAAGCCGTAAACACGGGCACCCTCATAGATATCATCCTAACAAACTTGCCCTCTAAATACACCTCTGTTGTTTTCAACCAAGATCTCAGCGATCACTGCCTCATTCCCTGCATCCGTAATGGGTCAGCGGTCAAACGACCTCCACTCATCACTATCAAACGCTCCCTGAAACACTTCAGCGAGCAGGCCTTTCTAATCGACCTGGCTCGGTATCCTGGAAGGATATCAACCTCATCCCGTCAGTAGAGGATGCCTGGTTATTTAAAAAAAATGCCTTCCTCACCATCTTAAATAAGCATGCCCTATTCAAGAAATGTAGAACCAGGAACAGATATAGCCCTTGGTTCTCTCCAGACCTGACTGCCTTTAACCAACACAAAAACATCCTGTGGCGTTCTGCATTAGCATCGAACAGCCCCCGTGAAATGCAACTTTTTAGGGAAGTTAGAAACCAATATACACAGGCAGTTAGAAAAGCCAAGGCTAGCTTTTTCAAGCAGAAATTTGCTTCCTGCAACACAAACTCAAAAAAGTTCTGGGACATTGTAAAGTCCATGGAGAATAAGAGCACCTCCTCCCAGCTGCCCATTGCACTGAGGATAGGAAACTCTGTCACCACCGAGAAATCCACTATAATTGAGAATGTCAATAAGCATTTTTCTACGGCTGGCCATGCTTTCCACCTGGCCACCCCTACCAGGTCAACTGCACTGCACCGTAAAAGCAACTCGCCCAAGCCTTCCCCAGTTCTCCTTCTCCCAAATCCAGTCAGCTGATGTTCTGAAAGCGCAGCAAAATCTGGACCCACACAAATCAGCCTGGCTAGACAATCTGGACCCTTTCTTTCTAAAATTATCTGCCGAAATTGTTGCAACCCCTATTACTAGCCTGTTCAAACTCTCTTTCGTGTCGTCTGAGATTCCCAAAGATTGGAAAGCAGCTGCGGTCATCCCCCTCTTCAAAGGGGTGTACACTCTTGACCCAAACTGCTACAGACCTATATCTATCCTACCCTGCCTTTCTAAGGGCTTCGAAAGCCAAGTTAACAAACAGATCACCGACTATTTCGAATCCCACCGTACCTTCTCCGCTATCTGGTTTCAGAGCTGGTCATGGGTGCACCTCAGCCACGCTCAAGGTTCTAAACGATATCATAACCGCCTTCGATAATAAACAATACTGTGCAGCCGTATTCATTGACCTGGCCAAGGCTTTCGACTCTGTCAATCACCACATCCTCATCGGCAGACTCAACAGCCTTGGTTTCTCAAATGACTGCCTCGCCTGGTTCACCAACTTCTTCTCCGACAGAGTTCAGTGTGTCAAATCTGAGAGCCTGTTGTCCGGGCCTCTGGCAGTCTCTATGGTGGTGCCACAGGGTTCAATTCTTGGGCCGACTCTCTTCTCTGTATATATCAATGATGTCACTCTTGCTGCTGGTGAGTCTCTGATCCACCTCTACACAGACGACACCATTCTGTATACTTCTGGCCCTTCTTTGGACACTGTGTTAACAACCCTCCAGACGAGCTTCAATGCCATACAACTCTCCTTCCGTGGCCTCCAACTGATCTTAAATACAAGTAAAACTTAATGCATGCTCTTCAACCGATCGCTGTCTGCACCTGCCCGCCCATCCAGCATCACTACTCTGGACAGTTCTGACTTAGAATATGTGGACAACTACAAATACCTAGGTGTCTGGTTAGACTGTAAACTCTCCTTCCTGACTCACATAAAACATCTCCAATCCAAAGTAAAATCTAGAATTGGCTTCCTATTTCGCAACAAAGCATCCTTCACTCATGCTGCCAAACATACCCTCGTAAAACCGACCATCTTACCGATCCTCGACTTTGGCGATGTCATTTACAAAATAGCCTCCAACACCCTACTCAACAAATTGGATGCAGTCTATCACAGTGCCATCCGTTTTGTCACCAAAGCCCCCATATACTACCCACCACTGCGACCTGTACGTTCTCGTTGGCTGGCCCTCGCTTCATACTCGTCGCCAAACCCACTGGCTCCAGGTCATCTACAAGACCCTGCTAGGTAAAGTCCCGCCTTATCTCTGCTCGCTGGTCACCATAGCTGCACCCATCCGTAGCACGCGTTGCAGCAGGTATATCTCACTTGTCACCCCCAAAGCCAATTCCTCCTTTGGCCGCCTCCTTCCAGTTCTCTGCTGCCAATGACTGGAACGAACTACAAAAATCTCTGAAACTGAAAACACTTATCTCCCTCACTAGCTTTAAGCACCAGCTGTCAGAGCAGCTCACAGATCACTGCACCTGTACATAGCCCATCTATAAATAGCCCAAACAACTACCTCTTCCTTACTGTATTTATTTATTTATTTAGCTCCTTTGCACCCCAGTATTTCTACTTTGCACACTCATCTACTGTCAAATCTACCATTCCAGTGTTTTAATTGCTATATTGTATTTACTTCACCACCATGGCATATTTATTGCCTTTATACATCCCTTATCTCACCTCATTTGCTCACATTGTATAATGACTTATTTTTCTACTATATTATTGACTGTATGTTTGTTTTACTCCATGTGTAACTCTGTGTTGTTATATGTGTCGAACTGCTTTGCTTTATCTTGGCCAGGTCGCAGTTGTAAATGAGAACTTGTTCTCAACTTGCCTACCTGGTTAAATAAAGGTGAATTATTATTATTTTTTTAAATGGTCTGGGGCGGTGTGTCACAGCATCATCGGACTGAGCTTGTTGTCATTGCAAGCAATCTCAACGCTGTGCGTTACAGGGAAGACATCCTCCTCCCTCATGTGGTACACTTTCTGCAGGCTCATCTTGACATGACCCTCCAGCATGACAATGCCACCAGCCATACTGTTCGTTCTGTGTGTGATTTCCTGCAAGACAGGAATGTCAGTCTTCTGCCATGGCCAGCGAAGAGCCCGGATCGCATTGAGCACGTCTGGGACCTGTTGGATCGGAGGGTGAGGGCTGGGGCCATTCCCCCCAAAAATGTTCGGGAACTTGCAGGTGCCTTGGTGGAAGAGTGGGGTAACATCTCACAGCAAGAACTGGCAAATCTGGTGCAGTCCATGAGGAGGATATGCACTGCAGTACTTAATGCAGCTGGTGGCCACACCAGATACTGACTGTTACTTTTGATTTTGACCCCCCCCCCCTTTGTTCACACATTATTCAATTTCTGTTAGTCACATGTCTGTGGAACTTGTTCAGTTTATGTCTAAGTTATTGAATCTGGTTATGTTCATACAAATATTTACATGTTAAGTTTGCTGAAAATAAACGCAGTTGACAGTGAGAGGACGTTTCTTTTTTAGCTGAGTTTATATGGTCTGGACCTTCTCTCTTGCAGACCACACTATACAGTGAAATTCTGCTGTTAACATGACACTTGGGAGATTAACTTGCTTTCACCAAACATTCAGAGAAGAGCCTATTTACAGCATATACAGACTTGCATTAACTACACAATCTCTGCTCATAGCGTGTGAGAAATGTGAGAGAGGAAGAAAGAAAGAAGGAGAGGAACCTAAAAGCAGGACATTCTGTGTGGTGTGTTACTAAAGTTACTAAAGTGCCTATCTTGTGTTGGACTGCACTGCCCTGCACTGCAGTGTGCCGTTCTCTAAACGCCCTCCCTTCATTGACTTAAAGCTTTACTTTCTGGGCGACCAAACCAAATTCCCTTAGAAATGTGTGTTATAGACCTGTCATTCTCATTGAAAGCAGTTCAAGAAAGTGGAGAATTTGTTCTATGTGCGCTATTTCTATGCCTCCTGTTCCTGTTGTTACTGCATCTATTACTTTCTGTTTTGTACACCAGCTTCAAACAGCTGAAAATACAATATTTTTGGTTATGGAAAATATTTTTCACAGCGGTTTAGATGGTACAATGATTCTCTGCGCTATACTTGCTCGTTTTGTCGCTTAAACTGAAATTAGGCGAATTGTAGCAACCAGGAAATAGGGGATCGATTTCTGCATAGTGCATCATAGATCTTTTCCTGGACAAAACAAGAGGGAGCTCAGGGAGCCGTGAAAAGTCAGAACTCCAACAACAAGTCGATAGACTCCAGTCGCTGTTCAAAACCATTCATGCAAAAGGTACAGTAATCAATAGACACCTCAACAGCATGCTCTTGAAACTCAGACATTGTTGCATATAGGAGCTGGGTGCAGTGGGATGATGCCGATGTGCACATTGTTTTCTTAGCTTCCCATAACAAAATCATTTTTTATTCATTATCAGTTAAGCTCTATATTAGCAATCGATTGAATCTATACTGAACAAAAATATAAAAGCAACATGTAAAATGTTGGTTGTTTCGTGAGCTGAAATAAAAGATCACAGAAATGTTTCATACACACAAAAAGCTTCTTACTCTCAAATGTTGTGCACAAATTTCTTTAAATCCCTGTTAGTGAGCATTTCTCCAGTGCCAAGATAATCCATCCACCTGACAGGTGGGGCATATCAAGAAGCTGATTAAACAGCATGATCATTACACAGGTGCACCTTGTGCATGGGACAATAAAAGGCCACTCTAAAATGTGCAGTTTTGTCACACACCACAATGCCACAGAGTGTGCAATTGGCATGTTGACTGCAGGAATGTCCAACAGAGCTGTTGCCAGAGAATTGAATGTTAATTTCTCTACCATAAGATCATTTTTGAAAACTTGGCAGTACCTGCAACCAGCCTCACAACCACGTGTAACCATGCCAGGCCAGGACCTCCACATCCGTTTTGTTTTACCTGCGGGATCGTCTGAGACCAGCCACCCGGACAGCTGATGAAACTGTGGGTTTGCACAACCAAAGAATTTCTGCACAAACTGTCAGAAACCATCTCAGGGAAGCTCATCTGCGTGCTTGTCGTCCTCACCAAGGTCTTGACCTGACTGCAGTTTGCCGTCTTAACCGACTTCAGTGGGCAAATGTTCACAGTCGATGGCTACTGGCACGCTGGAGAAGTCTGCACTTCACAGATGAATCCTGGTTTCAACTGTACCGGGCAGAGAAACAGCGCGTATGGTGTCGTGTGGGCGAGCAATTTGCTGGGTGGCCCATGGTGGCGGTGGGTTGTGGTATGGGCAGGCATAAGCTAAAGACAACGAACACAATTGCATTTTATCGATGGCAA
Organism: Salvelinus namaycush; assembly: GCF_016432855.1. Classification (NCBI taxonomy): domain Eukaryota; kingdom Metazoa; phylum Chordata; class Actinopteri; order Salmoniformes; family Salmonidae; genus Salvelinus; species Salvelinus namaycush. Next base: position 3,328,610 of record NC_052338.1, on the reverse strand, counting down.
TTTGAATGCACAGAGATACCGTGACAAGATCCTGAGGTCCATTGTCGTGCCATTCATCCACCGCCATCACCTCGTGTTTCAGCATGATAATGCACGGCCCCATGTCGCGAGGATCTGTACACAATTCCTGGAAGCTGAAAAGGTCCCAGTTCTTCCATGGCCTGCATACTCACCAGACATGTCACCCGTCGAGCATGTTTGGGATGCTCTGAATCGAGGTGTACAACAGTGTGTTACAGTTCCAGCCAATATCCAGCAACTCTGCACAGCCATTGACCTGTAGTCTAGCGATTAAGAGCATTGGGCCAGTAACCGAAAATTTGCTGGTTCGAATCCATAAAATTGACTACGTGAAAAATCTAACCCTAATTGCTCTTGTAAGTCGCTCTGGATAAGAACGTCTGCTAAATGACAACAACAAAAAAAGAAAAAAAAAGAAAAAAAAGGAGTTGGACAACATTCCACAGGCCACAATCAACAGCCTGATTAACTCTATGCGAAGGAGATGTCACGCTGCATGAGGCAAATGGTGGTCACCAGATACTGACTGGTTTTCTGATCCACGTCCCTACTTTAAAAAAGAGGTATCGGTGACCAACACATGCATATCTGTATTCACTGTCATGTGAAGTCCATAGATTAGGGCCTAATGAATGTATTTCAATTGACTGATTTCCTTATATGAACTGTAACTCAGTAAAATCTTTGAAATTGTGGCATGTTGCGTTTATATTTTTGTTCAGTGTATATTGAATAAACTGGCAAGCCGTAATTTCAACATGTAGTCCTACAGCACTGGTATAGGTCTGTCTGGGTGTATAGGGACTTTGTACAGTATGTGCCCTTCCCATAGGCCTTCATTGGTCCCAATGTGCTGTTTTCACATACTGTAAGAGCGCAACTCAATCACAAAAGAAAATGCAGTCCCTGTGCACAACTGCAGCAACATATGTGTGGATGTTTTAATTACGGAATATTTTGATGTACACTGCATTCAGAAAGTATTCAGACCCCTTGACTTTTTACACATTTTGTTACGCTACAGCCTTATTCTAAAATGGATTAAATAACACATTTCTCATCACTCAATACCTCATAATCACAAAGCTAAAATATGTTTTTAGAAATGTTTGCAAATGTATAAAAAAACAAAAAACAAATACATAATTTACATACGTATTCAGACCATTTGCTATGAGACTCGAAATTGAGCTCAGGTGCATCCTGTTTCCATTGATCATCCTTGAGATGTTTCTACAACTTGATTGGAGTTTAGCTGTGTTAAATTCAATTGATTGTACATGATAGGGAAAGGCACACACCTGTCTACACAGTGCATTTGGAAAGTATTCAGACTCCATGACTTTTCCCACATTTTGTTACGTTACAGCCTTATTCTAAAATGTATTTAAAAAAAAATCCCTAATCAAGCTACACACAATACCCCATAATGACAAAACGAAAACAGTTTCAGACATTTTTGCAAATTTATTAAAAATAAAACACAGAAATACCTTATTTACACAAGATTCAGACCCTTTGCTATGAGACTCGAAATTGAGCTCAGGTACATCCTGTTCCCATTGATCATCCTTGAGATGTTTCTACAACTTGATTGGAGTCTACCTGTCGTAAATTCAATTGATTGGACATGATTTGGAAAGGCACACACCTGTCTATATACGGTCCCACAGTTGACAGTGCATGTCAGGGCAAAAACCAAGTCATGAGGTCGAAGGAATTGTATGCAGAGCTCCGAGACAGGATTGTGTCGAGGCACAGATCTGGGGAAGGGTACCAAAAAATGTATGCAGCATTAGGGGGAAGGGGGAAGGGGAAGGTCCCCAAGAACACAGTGGCCTCCATCAGTCTTAAATTGAAGTAGTTTGGAATCACCAGGACTCTTCCTAGAGCTGGCCGCCCGGCCAAACTGAGCAATCGCGGGAGAAGGGCATTGGTCAGGGAGGTGACCAAGAACCCGATGATCACTCTGACAGAGCTCCAGAGTTCCTCTGTGGAGATGGAAGAATCTTCCTGAAGTGCAACGATCTCTGCATCACTCCAACAATCAGGCCTTTATAGTAGAGTGGCCACACGGAAGCCACTTTTCAGTAAAAGGCACATGATCGCCTGATTGGCGTTTGCCAAAAATACATCTAAACACTCTCGAACCATGAGAAATAAGATTCTCTGTTCTGATGAAACCAAGATTGAACTCTTTGGCCTGAATGTCAAGCGTCACGTTTGGAGGAAACTTGGTACCATCCCTAAGGTGAAGCATGGTGATGGCAGCATCATGCTGTGGGGATGTTTTTCAGCAGCAGGGACTGGGAGACTAGTCAGGATCAAGCGAAAGATGAGCGGAACAAAGTACAGAGAGATGCCTGATGAAAACCTGCTCCAGAGCGCTCAGGACCTTCCAACAGGACAACAACCCTATGCACACAGCCAAGACAATGCAGGAGTGGCTTCGGGACAAGTCTCTGGATGTCCTTGAGTGGCCCAGCCAGAGCCTGGACATGAACCCATTCGAACATCTCTAGAGAGACCTGAAAATAGCTGTGCAGTGACGCTCCCCATCCAACCTGACAGAGCTTGAGAGGATCTGCAGAGAAGAATGGGATAAACTCTCCAAATACAGGTGTGCCAAGCTTGTTGCATCTTACCGAAGAAGACTCGAGGCTGTAATCACTGCCAGAGGTCCTTCAACAAAGTACTGAGTAAAGGGTCTGAATACTTATGTAAATGTGATATTTCAGTGCATATCTTTTTTTTTTGCAGAAATGTCTAAAAACCTGTTTTTGCTTCGTCATTATGGGATATCGTGTGTAGATTGATAAGGAAAAAAACGAGTTAATCAATTTTAGAATAAGGCTGTAAAGGAACAAAAGGTGGAAAAAGTCAAGTGGTCTGAATACTTTCCGAATGCACTGTATGTTAGCTTTCAGTCAACTCAACAGTTAAGTTGAGGCATTCATTCCGAGTGGTTAAGGAAAGGGTTAAGGTTTGGATAGGGTTAAAATAAAATGTAAAACGAGCGCCTAGCACTGGGATTGAACCCATGAACCTCAGAGCCGTAGCTTGCGAGCGTACTATGTGGTAATAGTTGCTCACGCTGCCCCTGGTGGATGGTAGGACATTGCAATGGAAATAATAATGACACCAGGGCGTTGTAATGGAGTGCCTGCAGTTCTGCACCCAGGAGTCATAATCCATACGAGAGCGGCCTGTAAGAGCCATGAGAAAAGCCGCTGAGACAGAGAGCCAAGGAGGGTTGACATCCTCAGACCGGAACCTGAGGCAGTTTCCTCATCTCTCCAGTCACATACTATCACTGCTCTCAGTGGCTAAACGGGACCACAGGCAACAACATGTTTCTGGGTCAGGAGAATTCTAAAGCTCCCCTTCAAAAAGTAACCAAAGGTCAGAATGCATTGAGATGGTGGTGAATGTTTTAGAGATGTGAAAGAGACTGTGTCTTAATTGAAGGTTTCCTGGTTAAATACATGTTAAAATCAAATAAAAGGTTTCTTCTTTGTGATATATCCTCTTTTGATGTGTTGCATATTATGTCATTATGTCGAATGAAAAGTCACAGCTCAGATCTGTAACAAGAGAAGATAGGCATTTGGTTGACCACCATAGTGCCACCACTATGGACCACTATGGGCCACCATGTCAAGTCATTCATACAAACCTATGTGCTTTATTGGTATCCTGTTGAAGAGTCTTTCATGCAGTTCTCAGCATATTTTTTTTACATTAAAAAATGATTCAGCAAGCAAGGAAAATACATCTTTGACTCCTGTATTGTCAGCAACCGGTTCTTCGCACATACGTAGACGGCAAACACATCCATCTATTGAGCTTTGTGACACTTCTACATTCCTCTATAGGGGAAACTGGGGCTGGGTGTCACTTTTAACTCACACTTTTTTACTCGTGTGTGTACAGTATTTCTCAGCACTAGTATATCTTACAAGACTCTTGTCAACATTAATAGCAAGACCAAGTTATTGGTTTGAAATGGGGACCACTAGAATTCTCATATCTTATTCTAACATGCTATGGTGTCGGATGCCACAGTGTTTGCGGGGCTGTAGTGGTGGATACATTCATTATGATGATGTGCAAAATCCTATGGCTGATGTTTTAGATCCCCCCCCCCCCCGTAAAAAAAACAACATCAATCTAAATTGAAATGACTAAAACCAAATCGAAACTGTAGAAATGATCATGGATGTTTATACAGTCTCTTCACTCTGTACAGCTCGCTAACAATCACCGAAACGAAAGCTAGACAGTCAGGGAGCATCAAAAATTCCCAAATTGGTGGATAGAGGAAAATATTTTGGCACATTTTGACAGCGAGGAAATATAACACATTTTCAGTGCTCCCCTCCGGACCTTGGTGAAGACCGAATGCTGCCCGCAGGGCAAAATGAGTTTGACACCCCTGATTTAATACAATGATGTTCCAGCAACTTCTCCTTTGACTTTCCTTTAAAATCTCAATTTGTTTTCATTGGGGGACATTTGATTTTCATAATGATGACAAAGCGTTCTTTCTAGCAACCCTCAGAATGTTATGTACTGTTGTCACGTTCTGACCTTTATTTCCTTTATTTTTGTCTTTATTTAGTATGGTCAGGGCGTGAGTTGGGGTGGGTAGTCTATGTGTGTTTTTCTATGTTGGGGTTTTGAGTTCGGCCTGGTATGATTCTCAATCAGTGGCAGCTGTCAATCGTTGTCCCTGATTGAGAATCATACTTAGGTAGCCTGGGTTTCACTTTTGAGTTGTGGGTGTTTGTTCGTTTGTTCACTTCGTTTGTTGTTTTGTATTTTATAGTGTTCTGTTTGTTGGATTAGCATTAAAATTCATCATCATGAACACTTACCACGCTGCGCCTTGGTCCTCCTCTCTTTCACCCGAAGACGAGCGTTACAGAAACACCCACCAAAAAAGGACCAAGCAGCGTGGTAACGGACAGCAGCAGCAGCAGCAGCAGCAGCGATCGGAGGACTCCTGGACATGGGAAGACGTTTTGGACGGCAAGGGTTGCTACACATGGGAGGAGATCCTGGCTGGAAGGGATCGCCTCCCATGGGAACAGAGGTGGAGGCAGCTAGGAGAGCAGAGGCAGCTGGAAAGAGGAGCCAGCGTTACGACGGAACAAGGCTGGCGAGGAAGCCTGAGAGGCAGCCCCAAAAATGTATTGGGGGGGGCACACGGGGAGTGTGGCTAAGCCAGGTAGGAGACCTGAGCCAACTCCCCGTGCTTACCGTGGAGAGAGAGGGCGTCGTACTGGTCAGGCACCGTGTTATGCGGTGGAGCGCACGGTGTCCCCAGTACGCGTGCTTAGCCCGGTGCGGTACATTCCAGCTCCTCGTATCGGCCGGGCTAGAGTGGGCATCGAGCCAGGTGCCATGAAGCCGGCTCAACGCATCTGGTCTCCAGTGCGTCTCCTCGGGCCGGCGTACATGGCACCAGCCTTACGCATGGTGTCCCCGGTTCGCCAGCACAGCCCAGTGCGGGCTATTCCACCTCGCCGCACTGGCCGGGCTACGGGGAGCATTCAACCAGGTAAGGTTGGGCAGGCTCGGTGCTCAAGAGCTCCAGTGCACCTTCACGGTCCGGTCTGTCCGGTGCCACCTCCACGTACCAGCCCTCCGGTGGCAGCCCCCCGCACCAGGCTGTCTCTCCTCTCCTCCCTACAGAGCCTTCCTCCTCTCCAGCGCTGCCAGAGCTGCCCGTCTGTCCAGCGCCGTCTGAGCCGCCCGTCTGTCCAGCGCCGTCTGAGCCGCCCGTCTGTCCAGCGCCGTCTGAGCCGCCCGTCTGTCCAGCGCCGTCTGAGCCGCCCGTCTGTCCTGAGCCGCCAGACCCGCTTGTCTGTCCTGAGCCGCCAGAGCCGTCAGTCAGCCAGGAGCCGCCAGAGCCGGCAGTCAACCAGGAGCCGCCAGAGCCGTCAGTCAGCCAGGAGCCGCCAGAGCCGTCAGTCAGCCAGGAGCCGCCAGAACCGTCAGTCAGCCAGGAGCCGCCAGAGCCGTCAGTCAGCCAGGAGCCGCCAGAGCCGTCAGTCAGCCAGGAGCTGCCAGAACTGCCTGTCACGCCGGCGATGCCGGAGTCTCCCGCCTGTCCGGCGCTGCCGGAGTCTCCTGCCTGTCCGGCGCTGCCGGAGTCTCCCGCCTGTCCGGCGCTGCCGGAATCTCCCGTCCATTCGGGACCCATGGCTAGGGTCCCCAGTCGGAGGTCGGCGGTGAGGATCGCCGCTCGTAAGAGGCCACGGGGGAGGTTGAGGCGGACAAAAACTATGGTGAAGTGGGGTCCACGTCCCGCGCCAGAGCCGCCACCGCGGACAGACGCCCACCCAGACCCTCCCCTATAGGTTCAGGTTTTGCGGCCAGAGTCCGCACCTTTGGGGAGGGGGGGGGGGGGGGGGGGGTACTGTCATGTTCTGACCTTTATTTCCTTTGTTTTGTCTTTATTTATTATGGTCAGGGCGTGAGTTGGGGTGGGTAGTCTATGTGTGTTTTTCTATGTTGGGGTTTTGAGTTCGGCCTGGTATGATTCTCAATCAGTGGCAGCTGTCAATCGCTGTCCCTGATTGAGAATCATACTTAGGTAGCCTGGGTTTCACTTTTGAGTTGTGGGTGTTTGTTGCCGTGTCAGTGTTTGTTCGCCACACGGTACTGTTTCGTTCGTTTGTTCACTTCGTTTGTTGTTTTGTATTTTGTAGTGTTCTGTTTGCTGGATTAGCATTAAAATTCATCATCATGAACACTTACCACGCTGCGCCTTGGTCCTCCTCTCTTTCACCCGAAGACGAGCGTTACAACTGTAAAAAACATATTTGCTCATTGAATCTTATCCTCAACCGTCAGGGAAAGGCGTGGACCATGTTTGCGGCATGGGGTGAAACGCTCACAGGACCCTTATGTGTTAGGCCTATGTGTGAGTTGAGTCTCAACTTAGCAAGACCCTAAGTTTCCTGAGTAGGGCGTTGAGTGTTAGCAGAGACACTCAAGAAACAGAGAGGCACTGCCGCTTGCAGGACCTGCATGGTAGCCTACTCCATCCTCCTCGAACCCTGATAGGGCCCCACTCTGTGGCGCATGACTAATGCCAGAACAAGAGACAGTGTCCCGCTGCTAGGCTGCACTTAACAGTGCATTGATTTCAAATCCCCAGCGCTCTTCCCAGGGGGTGCTGGGACGCACCTCTGCTGGTGGGTCGTAGAACCCCCCCCATTCCTTGCCCCCTCTATCTCCAGACCACATCCCCTACCCGCCGCTGTGTCCATTTGGGTGAACTAGACTGGATGGGTCTCTCCATACCCCCCCCTCCCTCTCTACCTCCCCATGCTGTGGGTCTCAGTGGAGCCAACCAGGGTTCAGGGGCACTAAAGCTCCCACAAGACTGCAGACATGGTTTGGTCGGGAGGGGGGGTTAGGGCCAAGTGGAGTCAGGAGGCGGCCGAGTGGAACAGGTTTGTGGTCAAAATCGATGCATTGGCAATTTGGAGGAGCGCTTCCGACAGAGTTGGGAATTTCACATTCCCTAACCCCTTCTCTCCTAGTGCCTGGGAGAGCATCACCACTAGAAAAAAACTACATCCTGTAAATCTGTAGGAAAAGAGACTAGAGACTCTTGATTTCTGCAGCCTCCTGTCACAAAACTTGACCTGTTCAATACTCATCAGTGTGGTGGCCAGTGTCACGTTAAACACTCAAATCTATTGCATCGTATGGACAGGATTTCAGCTGTTTGTGTGGTTGAGGATATCAGTAAAAGCCTATGTGAAAAGCCTATTGATTGGATAACCTTCATTAACCTGCATGCATTTCTAGGGTTCAGTTGAGGCTGACCAAATTGCACAATATTAGGACATTACAGCTGAGCTACCAAAACACAACTGCAGAAAGTCCCCCCTTACTGCTTTTACAAGAGGGTTCCTTGATATTGATATCACTACAAGACGTCAACCTCAAGGGCTAGACACTTCCCATTTTTAAACTGTGAAATCACTATCCCTTTCTCTCCATTTTGGTGCTTTAAGAGTGAAAACTCTGTCTTCTTCATGCATTGTAAATGTAGCAATTTGCATCTGTTAGTGTTAGTATCGTCCAGTGCAGGTGGGGAGGCGTACGCAGCTTTCATGTGTGTATGATATTTCAGATTGATCTCTCCCAGCTGCATTCCGCATGGTGCATGTTTTAAGTAAGGAAGACGGCATTTCACTGTGCGTTAATGGGCTCTCAGCCTGTTAAGAATCAGGGCACAATTAAGAGGTGATAGTTTGATCTCCCACCTCACAGTTCTATTTCAGCTCTGCCGTGTGATTATGCCTTTTTGGGGGAGCCTTATTTATAGTCTCCCACGAACACTGCTGAAGGCAGGGTTTGGCTTGTTGAACCTTTGTTTGATTCTTGTTGTAATGTTCAGAATGACTATGGGTGGATCTTTGGTCTGAAAGATGGTGTTGGGGTTTAAAAGATAGAGAGAGATCCGAGGGCTTCAAATTGAATGGAATAGCTTGTTGATCAGGCCAAACATAACAGGGTTGGGGATGATTGCATTTTAGTGCATTTTGGAATTGTAATTCCAATTCAAGAATAGAAAAATCCTTATTTAAAATCAATTTCAATACATGTTCCATTCAATAAACAAATGCATTTCTAGAATTTAATGTAGTTTATTAAAATGGAAATGACCCCAACCTTGTCACAGGATACTAACCTTTTACAATGCATGAATTAAGAAAATATTGCAATGTCTAGGTAGTTTTAATCAATAACTTAATTTGCCCTTCTATTCCTTATATAGTTAATGATTTATGTTGAGTAAATATAACAATCTATACGTTATATTCCAGGCTAGGGCAAAATTGAGTAATACGGGACTGCCACTTGCTGGTTAGAATGAGAAAATGCATTCTGTCCCTGACACTGATCAGGCTCAGAGGCCTTACCTTATTTCATCGTATTTTTTCATGACCTATATTTTAAAATCATAGTGCTTCATAGTACATTTAGTCTCCTGAAGAGTAATGCATCATTTAATATCAGTCACAATGATTTTGTTCCAAATTGTGTAATTAGTTAACTTACATGACTTATAACTCTGGTTCTAATTGGAAATAATGATGATCTCTGTGGGCTGCTATGGAAACTTGACCTATCCTCTAGTCTAGAGATTAGGGGTGTGTTCGTAAATTCAATCTGGAGGGTCAGAGTGCGCTCAGAGTGCGCTCTGGGTGTTCGTTCATTCAGAGCCTTGTCAGATTGTCCGTTTGTAAATTCATCAGTTACACTCAGATGAGAGTGCTCTGAAATCAGAGTAGATAGTAGCCAGAGTGAATTTACGAACGCACCCTAAGAGTGATTCTTAATTGCAGGGGCCTAGAACCCCTGGCATAGGGGCCTCAGTGAGCTTTGAAATAGGTTGATAAACCCTGTTTTAGAGTAGCCGACTTTCAAGGCAAGCCTACAGAAAACTGACAATTAGCTAGTGATTGTCACTGACTGTCATGGACGATGAAGAGTGTAGCATGCTCTCTTTTGTGTTTTTGCTTTTCAAAGCACTGTTCTCTGCTCTGTGGTTTACTAAATATAGTCTACACATTTCAGTATTCGACAAATGTCTCGAATGTATGTTGATTTACTACGTCCCCTTTGACGTATCTATTTTGAATAGAATTTGCATCCCTGTTGTCTGCTCAGGACCTGTTCAAGACCATGTTGCTAGTCGCTTGCTTTGTCACAAAACTCGCTTGAGGAGAGGACAGGGATACGCTCCGTCCATCTGGCATTCCTTAGATTGAATTGGCTATGGACACCAATCATTTATCGGCTAGTGGTGCGAAAGGCTGTCAATCGTGTCGAAGGGCGTCTTCATAACGTACGCTGAGTGGCTACAGTGGCGAAACCTTACCAGACCGTCACATTTTCTTTTAGTATATTGAAGTGTCACCGGTCTATCACATTTGCTGAGGCGACAGGTGAAATGGAAGAAAACAGTGAACAGGAAAGACCCCTTTTGAGGACAGTAAGTCATCGATAACGTAATGTGATATATATATATATATAGAGAGAGATGGAGAAAGATTATTTTGCCACAGTGGTCCGGTCTCTGTACTGGATTGAATAGCTTTTCTATTAAAACACATGGTGAGAAAATACGATTTAAAAATGTTTTGACAACCGCACTTATGCAAAGCAACAGTTATTTTATTTAGTTTTCTAATACTGTGTCAGATTTAGCTTCGGCTTTGGGGGATGCTAGCCAAGTTGCTAGCTAATGTCAACAAGACACTCGTGGCTTTCTGTTTCTGTCGCTATGACGCTTGTGAGGAGGATGAGCGAATCATGAACTCCTCATTGACTGTCCTAAGAAAATGTTGAAGTAAATAGCTAGCTAGCTAGTAAAGTTTACTTTCCTCTGACAGAGTTGCAAGTTAAATATGCTTTGATCAATTTAGTTTTGACTGTTAAAATTATACTGATATGACAGCCCAGGTGGACTAGTTAGCAGGTAATGTGCTGTGAGGCATGCGTGATAATGGCTTACTGTACTTCCTGTTTTGTTGGGTGGGTCTTTCATTTTGGTGAGAGAAAGATAAGTGTTGAAGAGGCAAAAGAGCAACATGGCCCAAAACCTATATACCCTACTTATTTCTTCTGTCCACAGTGGCAGTGCTCTCTAAAGTGAGATTAGAGTTGGTAGCCTGGTCCCAGATCGGTTTGTGCTCTTGCCTGCTGCATTGTTCTCCTTGTCAAGCATAAAATGTATGGGATGGCTATGAGTGACAAGGACTTGGCATCATAGCACAAATCAACTGGTACTCAGGCTAAGAATCGAGTGCATCTTTATATGTGGTTTCCCATCCTTTCTTACATTCATCAGTCCTTCCTTAGCTGTCACTTACTAGAAGGTAAGTATACTTGCCATTCCTCCTCATCCAATTGCAGTGTTATCATAATGATGTCTTAGGAAGTGTGTGTGTTGGGGAGGTGAGAGGGTGGAGTAACCTGACCCTTTGCTGCCCTGCGTGCATCTTTCCGCTCAAGGCTGCCTCCAGTCAATCAGTGGCTTGACTGTGACACAGGAGACCTCAGACAAATGACTGCTTGAAAAGGACATGTTTAATGAAGCCCAGCTTCACTCTTTGTCAGAGCTGCTCCCCCCTCCATCTTGACTTGAAGGATACGTGATTGTTCTTATGTCAGCAGAGCATTAGATTTGCTCTGTTCACCTTTGGGACTGTTTAAATACAGTGTTACCATGAATGTCATCCTATAGGCCTAGCTGGTCTCCCATATTTAACCCTCAATCATACAATGGGTCGGTTTAATCCTGAATGCTGATTGGTTAAAAGCGCATTCCAGCCGGTGTCTATTCCACAAGTTACCACCGGCTAAATCTATGATGTTTCGTAAGTTATAAACTTGATCTCCACTATACAAAGCATGTAGACATTATCTCACATTTCTTTTAGACTAACATTTAGTTTTTAACAGCAGAGATTTGTATAAACTTGTATAAGCCAGTTGAAATCACGAATCAGCTGGCATAATTTGTATGGATATATACAAAGAAATGTAAATTGAAAAAAGGTACAACGAAACGAAGTGAAGCCAGTTTGCAGTCTTTCCAGCTTCAGTTTGAAGTGATTGTGTTGGCTGTGTTGTTGGCTAGCTCCCCTGAACAACAGTGTCCTGACGAGAAAGCACATTTTCTGTGCCAGGCGAAATTGCACCTCATTAGCTTATTGTTATGGATGTATCCAAATAAATGTCACTAGAAAACAGCTTAAAGAAATGCAAATGTGGCTACTGTTGTTATTCTGGCTGCACGTGACTGTAAGTTAGCCGTAGTTGGCTAGCAAGCAAGGGATAAGAACGTTGCCAGCCAGTATGGCAATGAAATATTTAGGACAAACAACATTTATCCCTTGCTTGTACAGAACAAAAAGACTGAACGACTGGGTCGAGTCTCTGGCAACCGAACCAATAGAACGAAAGACCAGCCGGCTTGGGTAGCAACCCTAGATTTGTGTCGGGACTATATCTTGTGGAAGGATGAAATAGTATGAATAAATTAATCCAAATAACGTTTTTAATGAAAATATATCAATCGTTATTTGAATTTGTTGGTAACCCTTTGTATAAAAGTGATAATGCCTTATCACTTAAGTGTAACCCTCCTGACCTCTCCTACTGCGCATGATTCCTCCTGAATCTGTTTATGGCATTTGTGGAGAGCCCCTGAAACTCCTGACAAACAATCATTGTAAACCTCAATGTATTAGATTATGAAATCAACTAACATTTTATTTGTCACATCATTTGTAAACAACCGGTGTAAACTAACAATGAAATGCTTACGGGCCTTTCCCAACAATGCAGAGAGAAAAATAGGGAAATTATAGAAAAAATGAAACCAACAGAAATAGATAAACAAATGAGGTGGAAGGGGTGGTGAAAGCTGTGGCCTGATTGAAGCCAATGCCCATCCAAATGGACAGCGCTGTCATGGCCACAGACCTTGCCTGTGCTCGGCAAGTCCAAATGAAACTACTTAGATTTTAGACATCAATCACCCGACACTAAGTGAAACCAAAATAGCTTTCATTCATACACAGGCTCAGAGTACATTACTTGGTGGGCTTACTTTCCCCAACAAATGATAGCTTGTGTGTGTACACCAATCCCCTCTAAGTCAATTAGTGGACATGCTCCTACAGGATTTTTATGCACTTGGTGGGAAAGCTTTAGAACCACTTTTCAAGAGATGAAATTCAATCAGGCCATAGCTTTCACAACTCCTTCATCCTCAATTTAAGAATATCCCCCATAGTTTGAGATGATATGGGAATAATTTTCTCAAATATAATTTTGGGCATTTAGACCTATAGGTCCTATGACTGACCAGCGAACTCTTCCCATATCCATTTCCCCTCAATTACTGCATGCATGGTGACCGCATCCCCTTGCCTTCCCGATATACAGTGCATTTGGAAAGTATTCAGGTCCCTTGACTTTATCCACATTTTGTTATGTTACAGCCTTATTCTAAAATGATTCAATTATTTGTTCATTAATCTACACACAATACCCCATAATGAAAAAGAAAAAAACAGGTTTTTAGAAATATTTTCAAATGTATACAAAATTAAAAATAGAAATACCTTATTTACATACGTATTCAGACCCTTTGCTATGAGACTCGAAATTGAGCTCAGGTGCATTCTGTTTCCATTGATCATCCTTGAAATGTTTCTATAACTTGATTGGAGTCCACCTGTGGTATATTCAATTGATATGACTTGGAAAGGCACACATCTGTCTATATAAGGTCCCACAGTTGACAGTGCATGTCAGAGCAAAAACCAAGCCATGAGGTCGAAGGAATTGTCTGTGGAGCTCCGAGACAGGATTGTGTCAAGGCACAGATCTGGGGAAGGGTACCAAAACATTTTTGCAGCATTGAAGGTCCCCAAGAACACAGTGGCCTCACCAGGACTCTTCCTAGAGCTGTCCGCCCAGCCAAACTGAGCAATCGGGGAAGAAGGGCATTGGTCAGGGAGGTGACCAAGAACCCGATGGTCACTCTGACAGAGCTCCAGAGTTCCTCTGTGGAGATGGGAGAACCTTCCAGAAGTACAACCATCTCTGCAGCACTCCACCAATCAGGAAACCAAGATTGAACTCTTTGGCCTGAATGCCAAGCGTCACGTCTGGAGGAAACCTGGTACCATCCCTACGGTGAAGCATGGTGGTGACAGCATCATGCTGTGGGGATGTTTTTCAACAGCAGGGACTGGGAGACTAGTTAGGATCGATGGAAAGATGAAGAGAGCAAAGTACAGAGAGATCCTTGATGAAAACCTGCTTAGGACCTCAGACTAGGATGAAGGTTCACCTTCCAACGGGACAACGACCCTAAGAACACAGCCAAGACAAAGCATGAGTGTATACGGGACAATCTCTGAATGTCCTTGAGTTGCCCAGCCAGAGACCGGACTTGAACCGGATCGAACATCTCTGGAAAGACCTGAAAATAGCTGTGCAGCGACGCTCCCCATCCAACCTGACAGAACTTGAGAGGATCTGCAGAGAAGAATGGGAGAAATTCTCAAATACAGGTGTGCCAAGCTTGAAGCGTCATAACCAAGAAGACTCGAGGCTGTAATCGCTGCCAAAGGTGCTTCAACAAAGTACTGAGTGATGGGTCTGAATATTTACAGTACCAGTATAAAGTTTAGACACACCTACTCATTGAAGTTTTTTTCTTCATCTTTTACTATTTTCTACATAAGACATCAAAACTATGAAAATTACACAAATATATTTTATATTTGAGATTCTTCAAAGTAGCTTTGATGACAGCTTTGCACTCTTGCACACTCTCTCAACCAGCTTCATAAGTTAGTCACCTGGAATGCATTTCAATAACAGGTGTGCCTTGTTAAAAGTTCATTTATACGTGTGGAATTTGTTTCCTTCTTAATGCGTTTGAGCCAATCAGTTGTGTTGTGACAAGGTAGGGGTGGTATACAGAAGATAGCCCTATTTGGTAAAAGACCAAGTCCATATTATGGCAAGAACAGCTCAACTAAGCAAAGTGAAACGACAGTACATCATTACTTTAAGACATGAAGGTCTGTCAATCCGGAAAATTTCAAGAACTTTGAAAGTTTCTATAAGTGCAGTCACAAAAACCATCAAGCACTATGATGAAACTGGCTCTCATGAGGACTGCTGCAGAGGATAAGTTAGAGTTAACTGCACCTCGGATTGCAGCCCAAATAAATGCTTCACAGAGTTTAAGTAACAGACACATCTCAACATCAACTGTTCAGAGGAGACTGCGTGAATCAAATCAAATCAAATTTTATTTGTCACATACACATGGTTAGCAGATGTTAATGCGAGTGTAGCGAAATGCTTGTGCTTCTAGTTCCGACAATGCAGTAATAACCAACAAGTAATCTAACCTAACAATTCCACAACTACTACCTTATACACACAAGTGTAAAGGGATTAAGAATATGTACATAAAGATATATGAATGAGTGATGGAACAGAACGGCATAGGCAAGATGCAGTAGATAGTATAGAGTACAGTCTATACATATACATATGAGATGAGTAATGTAGGGTATGTAAACATTATATTAAGTGGCATTGTTTAAAGTGGCTAGTGATACATTTTTACATAATTTCCATCAATTCCCATTATTAAAGTGGCTGGAGTTGAGTCAGTATGTTGGCAGCGGCCACTAAATGTTAGTGGTGGCTGTTTAACAGTCTGATGGCCTTGAGATAGAAGCTGTTTTTCAGTCTCTCGGTCCCTGCTTTGATGCACCTGTACTGACCTCGCCTTCTGGATGATAGCGGGGTGAACAGGCAGTGGCTCGGGTGGTTGTTGTCCTTGATGATCTTTATGGCCTTCCTGTGACATCGGGTGGTGTAGGTGTCCTGGAGGGCAGGTAGTTTGCCCCCAGTGATGCGTTGTGCAGACCTCACTACCCTCTGGAGAGCCTTACGGTTGTGGGCGGAGCAGTTGCCGTACCAGGCGGTGATACAGCCCGACAGGATGCTCTCGATTGTGCATCTGTAGAAGTTTGTGAGTGCTTTTGGTGACAAGCCGAATTTCTTCAGCCTCCTGAGGTTGAAGAGGCGCTGCTGCGCCTTCTTCACAACGCTGTCTGTGTGGGTGGACCAATTCAGTTTGTCCGTGATGTGTACACCGAGGAACTTAAAACTTTCCACCTTCTCCACTACTGTCCCGTCGATGTGGATAGGGGGGTGCTCCCTCTGCTGTTTCCTGAAGTCCACAATCATCTCCTTTGTTTTGTTGACGTTGAGTGTGAGGTTATTTTCCTGACACCACACTCCGAGGGCCCTCACCTCCTCCCTGTAGGCCGTCTCGTCGTTGTTGGTAATCAAGCCTACCACTGTAGTGTCGTCCGCAAACTTGATGATTGAGTTGGAGGCGTGCATGGCCACGCAGTCGTGGGTGAACAGGGAGTACAGGAGAGGGCTCAGAACGCACCCTTGTGGGGCCCCAGTGTTGAGGATCAGCGGGGTGGAGATGTTGTTACCTACCCTCACCACCTGGGGGCGGCCCATCAGGAAGTCCAGGACCCAGTTGCACAGGGCGGGGTCGAGACCCAGGGTCTCGAGCTTGATGACGAGTTTGGAGGGTACTATGGTGTTAAATGCTGAGCTGTAGTCGATGAACAGCATTCTCACATAGGTATTCCTCTTGTCCAGATGGGTTAGGGCAGTGTGCAGTGTGGTTGCGATTGCGTCGTCTGTGGACCTATTGGGTCGGTAAGCAAATTGGAGTGGGTCTAGGGTGTCAGGTAGGGTGGAGGTGATATGGTCCTTGACTAGTCTCTCAAAGCACTTCATGATGACGGAAGTGAGTGCTACGGGGCGGTAGTCGTTTAACTCAGTTACCTTAGCTTTCTTGGGAACAGGAACAATGGTGGCCCTCTTGAAGCATGTGGGAACAGCAGACTGGGATAAGGATTGATTGAATATGTCCTTAAACACACCAGCCAGCTGGTCTGCGCATGCTCTGAGGACGCGGCTGGTAATGCCGTCTGGGCCTGCAGCCTTGCGAGGGTTAACACGTTTAAATGTTTTACTCACCTCGGCTGCAGTGAAGGAGAGCCCGCAGGTTTTGGTAGCGGGCCATGTCAGTGGCACTGTATTGTCCTCAAAGCGAGCAAAAAAGTTATTTAGTCTGTCTGGGAGCAAGACATCCTGGTCCGCGACGGGGCTGGTTTTCTTTTTGTAATCCGTGATTGACTGTAGACCCTGCCACATACCTCTTGTGTCTGAGCTGTTGAATTGCGACTCTACTTTGTCTCTATACTGGCACTTAGCTTGTTTGATTGCCTTGCGGAGGGAATAGCTACACTGTTTGTATTCGGTCATGTTTCCGGTCACCTTGCCCTGGTTAAAAGCAGTGGTTCGCGCTTTCAGTTTCACGTGAATGCTGCCATCAATCCACGGTTTCTGGTTTGGGAATGTTTTAATCGTTGCTGTGGGTACGACATCGTCAATGCACTTTCTAATGAACTCGCTCACCGAATCAGCGTATTCGTCAATGTTGTTGTTGGACGCAATGCGGAACATATCCCAATCCACGTGATTGAAGCAGTCTTGAAGCGTGGAATCAGATTGGTCGGACCAGCGTTGAACAGACCTGAGCGCGGGAGCTTGCTGTTTTAGTTTCTGTTTGTAGGCTGGAAGCAACAAAATGGAGTCGTGGTCAGCTTTTCCGAAAGGAAATCAGGCCTTCATTGTCGAATTTCTGCAAAGAAACCACTACTAAAGGACACCAATAAGAAGAAGAGACTTGCTTGGGCCAAGAAACACGAGCAATGAACATTAGACCGATGGAAATCTGTCCTTTGGTCTGATGAGTCCAAATTTGCGATTTCTGGTTCCAACCGCCGTGTCTTTGTGAGATGCAGAGTAGGTGAGCGGAGGATCTCCGCATGTGTGGTTCCCACCGTGAAGTATGGAGGAGGGGGTGTGATGGTGTGGGGGTGCTTTGCTGGTGACAGTGTCTGTGATTTATTTAGAATTCAAGGCACACTTAACCAGCGTGGCTACCACAGCATTCTGCAGTGATTTGCCATCCCATCTGGTGTGTGCTCAGTGGGACTGTCATTTGTTTTTCAACAGGACATTGACCCAAAACACACCTCCAGGCTGTGTAAGGGCTATTTAACCAGGGAGTGATGGAGTGCTGCATCAGATAACCTGGCCTCCACAATCACCCGACCTCAACCCAATTGAGATGGTTTGGGATGAGTTGGACTGCAGAGTGAAGGAAAAGCAGCCAACAAGTGCTCAGCATATGTGGGAACTCCTTCAAGACTATTGGAAAAACATTCCTCTTGAAGCTGGTTGAGAGAATGCCAAGAGTGTGCAAATCTGTCATCAAGGCAAAGGGTGGCTACTTTGAAGAATCTAAAATATATGTTGATTTGTTTAATACTTTTTTGGTTACGACATGTTTCCAAATGTGTTATTTCATAGTTTTTATGTCTTCACTATTATTCTACAATGTAGAAGATAGTAAAAATAAAGAAAAACCTTGAATGAGTCGGTGTGTCCAAACTTTTGACTAGTACTGTATGTAAATGTGATATTTCAGTTTTTTATTTTCAATAAATTAGCAACAATTTCTAGAAACCAGTTTTTGCTTTGCCATTATGGGGTATTGTGTGTAGATGAGGGGAAAAAACGATTTAATCAATTTTAGAATAAGGCTGTAACGTAACAAAATGTGGAAGAAGTCAAGGGGTACGAATACTTTCCGAATGCACCGTAGGTAATTTATTTTCCTTTCACACACGTTTCCCTTGACCACACATAAGGTTCTGAGCTTTTACCACCACCTGCGTTTAACCTTGGCGCTACCTCGGTTGTCATGGAATTGTATCTCAGGTGCCAGGAGAATCGTGCCAAAAGGCTTTGTGTCCTGCTGTCTTCCCCCACTAAGATCTGAAATAGGTTCTTAGTTCAGCAGGTTCAGGCTCTCTGCTCTATTCCATTTAAAGCTCTGTAGAGGCGTTATCAAAGAAGCTGACGTCTTCCTTAATTGCTGGACTCCAGTATCCAACAAAGCCTCCATCTTCACCCTACATTTTGTACCGCATGAACCTACACAAGACACAATGGGGCTTCTGTTTATACAGTACTGTATGTATAATGCTAGGCATAGTCTGGGGTAGGGTTGAAGTAAAGCACAGTCTGTAGTGGGCTAAGACTGTAAGCTTTTAAGTGCTGTTTTTCTTGGAAGGCTCACGGCCAAGAATGTGAAAATAATACCTTTTTTGTACGCTTTTGTTTGTTTATGCTTGGTTACTTACTTTAAAATGAAATGTCATTATTTGCCGACAGAATTCTCCCCCCTCCCTAATTAAATTCCAGTCATGAGAATTTGATTGAGTTTTTACTGCACTGAACTTATTGCTTCGTCTAAGCACGATTTGTAGGAGTGGGGTCGTGAAGTAGGTACAATGGGGTATAAGCCTAAAGGAGAAACAGACCAAAATGATGGCTGGTGATTCTGGTCTCTACTCCCTACCACTGAGGTGTATTGTTCAATCTGATTTCATTGGGCTTCACCTATATCTGCGTGTGTCAGGATAAGCAGGACAGGTTATCAAATGAAAGGAAACCTCGAGAGCCCATGAAGCCCAGTAGTTAGTAAGCTTTGCCGGTTTGTGGAGACTTGATTCTGCAGTCATATGAATTTACAGGAGGTAGCTTAGTCTGAGGAGTCTGTATACTAGCTTCTCCATGTCTGAACATTCATACTGGAGTCTGGACAATAGCCTGTCTGTCTACGAGACTCAATTAGACTGAAACATTTCCTGCTCTGGATCTTTCCCAAGGTCAGGTGCTGAGAGGAGCCTGAGGACGGTGGTTTAGCCGTGAGCTGGAGTGCAGAAAGTCCCCCATCCCCACTCCAACCCCCCAAAGCAGTCAACCCATTGGTTCCAGTCCGACACCTTCAGTATACAAAAGTATGGCCCTATAAATGTGCGATACGGATAACATGGACGGGATCACAGAATCCGACATTGAAACGGAATTGTACAATATTCAAAAATGCATTTAACTTAGGGAATCAACTAAATGTATTGAAATGAATTAACTTGCCCAAGTTAATCATAAGACATGGACAAAATGCATCATTGATTCGTATTTCCTGCAACTTTCTAAAGAGACAATGAGAATTCCCCGTCTGTGTATGTGCGTTTACCACTTTGTGTAGCCGTTAGCGATGATGCTAATGAAAAGTCTTCTGGTAGATGGAAAGGCATTCAATTAAATGTTCACTACAACGTAGCCTATGCTTACCAGGCATAATGATACAATGATTATTTGCATCTATCCAGTGGCTATTTGTTTTGCAAACTCTACCATCACGTGTGCAATACAAAAACACAGCTTCACAACAGCCTCTTGCTGGTGCTCACTGGAATTTAAAGGGTTACTACACCTCAAAATCTAATTTCACAAATTTTTGGACTCCTGATGTAGTTTAAACATTGTTGTGGACTTAGAAAATCGAATTTAGTTGTTTTTCTACATAAAAAACAGGGGGAAACGGAAACCTGGAATAACTGAAAGAAATGAATTTTAGGGGAAATTACGGAATCAGGCAAAACATTTTTACTGATTTTATAGGGCCCTACAAAAGGCAGTGTTTTTATGATTTGATTGTTGGACCTCATGTTTCGTAAGTTCAAAATGTCATGTCTGTGCAAATTATGTTTTTCGGGCTATGATAAAGTAACATAGTTGTACTAACATAGACCTAGTTCAGGCATTTGTCACATCCTCCAGAACTGGAGGGGTGTATTTCAGTTAGGGCTGGCACAATTAGTATAATCGTGGAACTGCCAATTATGGATGAAAATAAAATGACTTTAACCGTTTAATTTTTGTTTTTGTGGGGGACATCTGACTAAAGACGGGACAGCCGGGCATTTGTTCGGTTGAGTCCATTTCTGCGGTAACATAGGCTCTTTACATTGTGATGAAACTTTGTTGCTCCTTGCTGAAAGGAAAGTGTTGTAGCAAAGTCTTCTGTTGCCTAGGCATAAGCCATGAGAAAATTAGTTTTGATCAGCCTTGGAAACAAAAGATATGAAAACAAATTGGCTCCATATTTAAAAAGAAGATGGAGAAAAAACGAAAGAGAAATACAGGAGTTTTCGTGCAGGTTCAGCAAACTAGCGCAAAAATAATATTGCGATATTGTCAAAATGATATATTGTCAAAAAGAATAACCCGATATGTAACTACCTATTTTTTCCCCGCATCACTAAAAGATGGGGCCAAATCTGTGCTCCTGGCACCAGTTTTGGATGGGTACCATAATCTTTGCCACCTAAGTGACAAGGTGATTGCTGCTTAGTTAGATTAAGAGCGTAGCTAAACAAACAAGAGTAGGCTACTCTTCCATCTATCAAAAACATCCAGTTGAAAACACACATTTGGCTGATATTAGAGAAGTAAGCTACCTTTCTAGTTTAGATTATTTTAAGTCACGCAAGATCACTGTAATAGTGATGTCAAGCAATTGACTTGAATTAAAGTTGGGTGAAATGGCCAAAATATCATATCACTGTATTTTTATTTTTAAATGACAGTATTTTATGTTTTTGAATAATAAAAGTTTGACATTTGCTTTATGAGTAGTGCGTGAATCTAGGGTGCCAACACATACATTCTAAGTGATTTCAATGGGTCTTCCTCCATTCTGTGTTGTTTGACATGAAAATGCCAGGGAGGAGTTCTTGTGACAGGGTAGGATTCAAAGTGATGGTCAGTGTTTCCTAGGGGACCCTATAACCTTTGGCTACATTGAATGTTTCTTTTTAGTGTAACAGTATAACTTTAGTACGTCCCCTCGCCCCGACACGGGCGCGAACCAGGGACCCTCTGCACACATCAACAACAGTCACCCACGAAGCATCGTTACCCATCGCTCCACAAAAGCCACGGCCCTTGCAGAGCAAGGGGCAACACTACTTCTAGGTTTCAGAGCAAGTGACGTAACTGATTGAAACGCTAGTAGCGCGTACCCGCTAACTAGCTAGCCATTTCACATCCGTTACACTAGCTACTTCATGTAGGTAACATATTCATGCTTTGCGTATTCCTCTTTGATTTAGAAGATATTGTTGCACAAACAACATGCTGATTTAGGTCGCACCATCCTTGGGATTATCAGGCTGTATATAGCTAGTTACGTGTTCTCAGACTCAGTACATTTATTAGCTAGCTAGCCAGTCAGCTAGCTAGTGATTAGCTAACTAGCAATTAGCACGATTTAGGCCCAACTCACTAAGAAAAGACAAACTAGCTGTTTGCAGATGTAAGAAACACAAACTAATAGTGTAATTATAGAACGCTAGTCTAATGTATTTATATTACGAAGCAAAGTGAAAACATATGTTGTCATCACTTTACCTTCTATAACGGTATTTGAATGTTTGAAGTGCTTACTTACACCTGTTGTATTCGGCGCATATGACAAATAACATTTTATTTGATTTGAAGTGCTGCATTGACCATGCAGACTGAACGCAAGGAGCTAGGTCTGTGTGGAAAGCAGCATGAGAGATGACAGATGACTCAAATAGCAGAGTAAACTATAAAAATGGGCGTTATACATGGCATATCACATTTAACAAACAAAACATTAAAATACTGTTATAGAAGGTAAAGTAAACCGGTCTGTGCATCAATACGGCCTAGCCCTACCTTGAATGTGCCATTGTTGTGGCATAGTGAAACCTTCAGAAATGAGGCCTCTTCCTCTCTGTCTCACCCAAATAGGGTGTAGGCCTAATTGAATTGGTCAGTTGAAATCAACTTGAAGGACAGAGTTTTTTCTGCATTGGGCGGGCTGTTTTTTTTCGGGCCGCCTATTTCCTAACAGTACATGTAGAAAAAAAAATGTGGGAATGAAAAACATTTTCCGTGTAAACGTAAACGACTAGGCTAAAACCAGATATAGAGTATGTAGAAAACTAACTATATATATATTTTAGAAGATCATCTTTGAGAACAAAAAAAATCACACAAATATAAGATAGACAGTCTGGGAGAATCAAAAATTCCAATAATGTTGCATTCAGGAGTATTTTTGGTTAAGGCATGGTGCCCCCATTGATTTTGTTATAATGTTTGAGTCACTCAGATAGCATAAACCTTAGCAAATTGTGTAGAATTCAGGGCCTAACATTTACTTTTTGGTCCACCAGTCACTGTGGCAGGTAGATCTAAAAATCTACCAGCCACTCAGATTTTTTACCAGCCAAAATATGTTTTTTACAGCTAAAATTACACAAACAAAATACCGCAAATGGATGAACATGCTTTGTAATGTTTCTAAAACAATACATGTATTACTAGTTAGAAGTAATGTGGTATATCGTTTAATTTCATTTTTTTTGTGACCTGAGTCTTTTAACCAAAATATCACAGATGAGACAAACAATTTCACCTTCCCTTTTAAGGGTGAAAGGTTACCTTGGTAACGCGACATTAGTCATGTTTGCGACTGTGCGATTGAGAGTTTGAGTAGTTGCCCAATTGTCTTCTCTTGTCTAACAGTTGAAACTCAAACATTGAAAAACAACCTAGCTTGTGAACAAAACAAGAAGAAGAAACACAAGGACAAAGTCTCACGTCAGTAGACTTCCTTTCAAGTAAATTAGACCAACTTGTCTACCTGTGCAGAGCGCTTCT
The DNA here is from genome assembly GCF_016432855.1 of Salvelinus namaycush. Lineage (NCBI taxonomy): Eukaryota > Metazoa > Chordata > Actinopteri > Salmoniformes > Salmonidae > Salvelinus > Salvelinus namaycush. Next base: position 3,305,309 of record NC_052338.1, on the reverse strand, counting down.
CAAAATGAATCTTTCACTCAGCTCTTCACCTGCGCACATCCCCCAGCCAGGCAGTGTTGCAGCGCGAGGCGGGATTGGCTATAGTAGGATTCGTAGTTCTTTGACTTTGTGCGTTTAAATTTACCAGCTTTGAAACAAAACGGAAGAAATAATTTGAGATCAGATACAGCAGCATTTATTTTGCTATACATGTGATCATACTTGACTATTTTCATTCACAAATGCTCGCACTGTGGAGCCCTGACCACCCGCCATCGTGGCTGGTGAAATATACATTTTACCCCGCCAATACAAAATCGACCCGCCTAATTTTAAGCCGTGGTAGAATTGCAGGAAATGTGCTTCAAAGTGCTTTAAAATGTTCTCAGTCACATGGCAAAATATGTAAAATTGCAGGAAATGTGCTTTAAAACAGCTACATTTTGTTACTGCTGCCAACAGGCGGGTTTAAAGAATGTTGGTCAGCAACCTCACCATTGGCCATGCCCATGGTCACCACTTTAGCCCCATTTTGATCCAGAAAAAACCCAGGAGTAAAATGATGCCCCAGGGGGAGCACAGCACACCTCCAGCCAGGGTGCCCAGCCTTCTCACGGATGATCTGGGGTAATCTAATTGATCATGGCTACTGGTCAATCCCACCTGTTGGCTTCATGTCTCAGCTCTCCAGCCCTCTACTATACTAATCCAATCTGGTTAATAATCCTCTCAGATTAAAAGACTTGAGTGAGTCTTTGCTTTCGGCCATGTGATCAGTCTCTCTCCGTGCAGTGGTGGATAAATGGTCTCCAGAGCTGGTGGTGAGTCCATGGTGCTTACAAAGAAGAATAGACTGCCTGTTGCAGGCTGAGTCCCAAATGGCACCCTATTCTCTATATACTGCACTACTTTTGACCAGAGCCTATACTTAATTGGGACTCATCTTGGTCAAAATGAGACACTGTCTTGCTGACAGTACACATAGTACAAGAACATCATTGGAGAGCCTGACCTTCAAATCTGGTTTAGAATAAATAAACTGAAAGGTCGCTGGTTCGAATCCCAGAGCCAACTAGGTGAAAAATCTGCCGATGTGTCCTTGATCAAGGCACTTAACCCTAATTGCTCCTGTAAGTCACTCTGTATAAGAATGTCTTCTAGAATCAAAAAATGTACTGTGTGTCAGCTGGCGTGCCAATGCTTTGCCTCCATGTGAGATTCAGAGTTGGCCATTAGGTGTCACCCTGCCCCCCGGCTTCATCAGAACTGTATTGTACGTGAGGCAATGATCAGATGTATGTCTTCTGTCCTGTCTTTAGCCATTCATTACTTGTTGTAGGCTAGCTTTCTGTGATTGCGACTAAAAGTTGAACATTTTCTTTTCTTTAGGCGGTGTAGGCATAGGCATCCCAAATGGCACCCTATTCCCTATGAAGTGCACTACTGTTGACCAGGACCCATAGTGCAGGGCACTACTTCTGTAGGGCTCTGGTCAAAAGTAGTTCCATTTGGGACAGAGACCTTGATTTACCATCTTCTGTCTATTACCATTGTATAAGTATGATGTTACACTGTTATTTCCCTATGTTTGACGACCTCATGTGGTCATGAGTCTCTATGGGATTAGAAGGTGCTGAAAGACGGGTACATGACCTTGAGACTGTGATAAAGATCACTAATGTATCAGAATCAAACGAGGCAAAGACATTTAATGAGTACATCTCTGTCTGTCCTTTTCAATTCTCTACGCCCTCTCGGTAATGTTTGTGTGTGTGTGTGGGCGGGCGGGTGTGTGCCCTGAATGCCATTGTGGGTGATTGAGTGTGTATGTGTGTGGGGGGGTATGTGTGTGTCCTCTGTGTCTGTGTATGTCCTCTCTGTTTGCGTGCACGTCTGGGTGCGCTCTTGGCTGGGCAAATTAAATATTCATGGTGGCGGGGGATTGGCTGCTGAGAAAGGAGCGGGCTGTCAGAGAGGAGCAGGTCTGTTTTAAGACAGGCAGCACTCTGCTTTCTCCCTCCGTATAAACACAGACGAGCAGGCAACAGCAGCCCAGTATTCCAGTGTCTTAGTCAGAGCTCAGACACACACACACACACGCTCACAGAAGCACGCACGCGCGCACACGCACACACACACACACACACACACACACACACACACACACACACACACACACAGGGGAGATAACAGAGAGACAAAGCCAGCTAACGCCACAGCTGCCTCGGCTACCGCTGATGTTTTAGCCCCGATGGAGGGGAACCATGAAGGGGAGCATGTGCTGACGGTAGGTCTGCTCTGTCTGTTTGTTTTGTGTGCATGTTCGTGTGTGTGTACGTGTGCGTGTCTTCTCCATCTCTGACATTGTCTTGCTGTACCATAGAATAGTGGTCGTGGTTACCGAATAGAATATTGGATGTAGCTCAGAGGGGGGTGGGGGGGAGTGATAGGGGGAGAGTCCCTGCCTGCCTCACCAACAAATGCCTCTTAGAAAGGAAATGGTCCTTCCTGCTCTTCACTATCCCTGAGGAGCCAGAATGGGAGAAAATGAGACAGGAACAGATATGGCTGCTTTAAAGAGCGTGAGAGAGAAGGAGTAGAGGAGGAATATGGGGCAGCAGACTAGAGTATGCTCCTTTGATAAAAATGTATAGATTATGTATATGATGTTTATTGTTTATCTATTGAATAGAAGTTGATGTCAGACACATTGAGGGAAATACAAAATGTTTGGCTATTGAAATAGCCTAGATAAGGCGAGAATGACATGGAAGGGGGAATATGTAGACACCTGTGGTTATTAGGTTGTACATACAAGGAGAGGAAAATGTGTTTTAGAGAGGAATGGAAATGGTTTCCGTGACTGTGTAGCCTATGCTTTAGCCTATTGTCTGGGGGCGGGGGGCATGCAATTTGCTGCTGGCTCTGGTATTGCGTTTGGCCCATGTGTGACGGTGGAGATACAACTCAGAGGACTGGTGTGTGTCTCTAGAGCTATGTGACTCCTCACTTACGTCACCCCCCCCCCCCCCCCCCCCCCCCCCCCCCCCCCCCCCCCTGCCTGGAACAAGGCCCAGTAACAACAGCCTGGAATAGAGGGAACCTGGCTGTCTCTGAAATCACTCCTACACCAAACACCAGTCATCCACACCGATTCATTTCACATTCACACACAGTCACGGTGACAAGCACCAGTGTTCAATGCTCAGTGAATTTAATTTCAAAAGGTAGCCCCCATTTTAACAGATATTGTAGACTATACAGTAACTGACCCTTTACACACAAATACAGTTTATTGGTCTAACATGTTAAGCTAAATCAAAACCATGGATGACGGTAATTGGCCAGCCAAATGACCGCGGTCTCCGTAATATATCTTTTTCGCTCCTGACTGCATGTGCCGTCATAGAAATAGAATGAATAGAACTGTCGGCCATTGCGAGTGTACCCAATAGGAGCAAAGCAGGAAGTAAAAGCTGGAAGTGTACCCATCAGTATGTGCTGTGATTTGTTAATTCAACTGAACTGACATTACCAAAAATACATTCCATTGCATGAGCCACATCGGTTTACATAATTTGAAAGAACATTCTACATTACCGTGGAAAGTATTGGATCACAATACCAGGCAGCCTTTGCGAGTGTACCCATGAGTTTACCAGTCAAATTGCCAGTGTTAGAGGTTCCAAACCCATTTGATTAATTCTATTTCTGTGTGTGCTGTTGCATTGTGGGGCGTTGCCTAGGCAACCAAAGTGTCATTTGCTAGTTTCTTGTTTCAGCAAGGAGCAACAAAGTATCATCACGTTTTTAAGAGTCCACGTTACCGCAGAAACAATCTCCCGTCTAGGACTGTTGTGGTGACCGTATTACCGCCACACCGGCAGTCATGAGTCACGACCGCAATAAAATTCCAAGTGATCGCTGTTGAGTCACGGTAATTTCCTTTTATGCACTCTGGACATGCGTTGGTAGTACCCAACTCGCTAACTACCATCAGGTCTCTAATGGCCTGGTACTCAGGGCTCTATTGTCCCAATAACCACACTGGCATCAATGCAATCGCAGTTGAAAATCACATCAAACACTTATCATCAAAACAGTATCATGCCTTTTAAAACTCACCTCACTGTGATGATCAATTTGGAGAAAGAAGTTCAACAGCAGGGTTGAAACAGTGTAAAACATGGTTGTTTGTGGACGTTGTTTCAAAGCCTAACAATAAAATGAACAGCGCTTTCTAAGGTGATGATGAATGCAAAAAACACCCATATGCATATTAGAGCTTATTAGGCTAATGAGCCCAAGCACGAAAGAAAAGCCTGAATTAAAATGTTGATTGTGCTGTTATACAACGCATAGCCTACCGCATATTACACATGGCAGAAAAACATAAAACAAAACTGATTTAGGATGTCTTTGTTCCATAACTGGTCAAGCCTATACTCCAAAATGACACATTGGAGTACTCGCCTTTGAGTGTGGACTGTATTATTGTGCATACTGGATGGACCTTACGCTACACTCCAAAATGTCTTTCCATGAGTCGGGGAGAGAACTAACCCGAGGCGATGCTGTTGGTTCATCGATTGTGCAGGGCGGCTTACAGTTAGCCTACAATTAGTGAATTTCTATTTGATTTTGAATAGACGAGTAAAAGAGAATTAATTGGGTAGCAAAAGGTCTGAATACTTATGTAAATGTGATATTTCAGGTTTTAAAAAATATATAAATTTGCAAACATTTCTAAAAACCTTTTTTCGCTTTGTCGTTATGGGGTATTTTGTATAGATTGATGAGTTTTTTTTTTTTAGAATAAGTGTCACACCCTGGCCTTAGTTATCTTTGTTTTCATTTATTATTTTAGTTAGGTCAGGGTGTGACATGGTGAATGTATGTGTTTTTTGTAGTGTCTAGGGTGGTTGTAAGGTTAGGGGGTTTATTAGAGTAGTTGGGTTTATGTTTAGTATAGAAGTCTAGCTGTGTCTATGGTTGCCTGAAGGGTTCTCAATCAGAGACAGATGTCATTAATTGTCTCTGATTGGGAGCCATATTTAAGGCAGCCATAGGCACTAGGTTTTGGTGGGTAATTGTCTGTGTCTATGTTGCATGTTTGCACTTAGTCTTTTGATAGCTTCACGTTCGTCTGTTTGTTGTTTTGTTTCGTTGTCCTTCTTCCAATTAAAGAGAAGATGTATTTTTCACGCGCTGCGCCTTGGTCCAATCTCTCTCCCTTCGACGATCGTGACAGAATTACCCACCTATCCAGGATCAAGCAGCGTGATAAGCGGCAACAGGAGCAGCGCAAGGAGGAATGGCAATGGGAGCGTAATCTGGACTACACAACGTGGGAGGAGATCGACAGGTGGGCGATCGACCCAGGGCGAGTGCCGGAGCCCGCATGGGATTCTCTGGCGCAGTGCGAGGAGGGATACCGGCGAATGGAGGCAGCACGACGACGCGGTAGGAAGCCTGTGAGTCAGCCCAAAAAAATTCTTGGGGGGGGGGCTTAGAGGTAGTGGGCAGAGGGCAGGTAGGAGACCTGCGCCCACTTCACAGGCTAACCGTGGAGAGCGGGAGTACGGGCGAACACCGTGTTACGCAGTAGAGCGCACGGTGTCTCCTGTACGTGTTCATAGCCCGGTGCGGGTTATTCCACCTCCCCGCACTGGTAGGGCTAGATTGGGCATTGAGCCAGGTGCCATGATGCCGGCTCAACGCGTCTGGTCTCCAGTGCGTCTCCTCGGGCCGGCATACATGGCACCAGCCTTACGCATGGTGTCCCCGGTTCGCCTACATAGCCCGGTGCGGGTTATTCCACCTCCCCGCACTGGTCGGGCGACGGGGAGCATTCAACCAGGTAAGGTTGGGCAGGCTCGGTGTTCAAGGGAACCAGTACGCCTGCACGGTCCGGTATTTCCGGCGCCACCTCCCCGCCCCAGTCCAGTTCCACCAGTGCCTACACCACGTAACAGGCTTCCAGTGTGTCTCCAGAGCCCTGTTCCTCCTCCACGCACTCGTCCTATGGTGCGTGTCTCCAGCCCGGTACCACCAATTCCGGCACCACGCACTAAGCCTCCTGTGCGTCTCCAGAGTCCTGTGCATCCTGTTGCTGCTCCCCGCACTAGCCCTGAGATGCGTGTCCCCAGCCCGGTACCACCAGTTCCGGCACCACGCACTAGGCCTAATGTGCGTCCCCAGGGTCCAGTATGCCCTGTTCCTTCTCCCCGCACTAGCCTGAAGGTGCGTGTCCTTAGCCCGGTGCCTCCAGTTCCGGCACCACGCACCAGGCCTACAGTGCGCCTCATCCGGCCAGAGCCATCCGTCTGCCCAGTGCCATCTGAGCCATCCGTCTCCCCAGCGCCATCTGAGCCATCCGTCTCCCCAGCGCCATCTGAGCCATCCGTCTCCCCAGCGCCATCTGAGCCATCCGTCTCCCCAGCGCCATCTGAGCCATCCGTCTCCCCAGCGCCGTCTGAGCCATCCGTCTCCCCAGCGCCGTCTGAGCCATCCGTCTGCCCCGAGCCATTAGAGCCGCCCGTCTGTCCCGAGCCATCAGAGCCGTTAGTCAGTCAGGAGCCGCTAGAGCCATTCGTCAGTCAGGATCTGCCAGAGCCGCCAACCAGACAGGATCTGCCAGAGCCGCCAACCAGACAGGATCTGCCAGAGCCGCCAACCAGACAGGATCTGCCAGAGCCGCCAACCAGACAGGATCTGCCAGAGCCGCCAACCAGACAGGATCTGCCAGAGCCGTCAGCCAGCCATGAGCAGCCAGATCCGTCAGCCAGCCATGAGCAGCCAGATCCGTCAGCCAGCCATGAGCAGCCAGATCCGTCAGCCAGCCATGAGCAGCCAGATCCGTCAGCCAGCCATGAGCAGCCAGATCCGTCAGCCAGCCATGAGCCGTACAGCCAGGATCCGCCAGAGCCGTCCAGCCAGGATCCGCCAGAGCCGTCATCCAGCCAGGATCCGTTCCTCAGTCCGGAGCTGCCGTCCCTCAGTCCGGAGCTGCCCCTTATCCTGGTGCTGTCCCTTATCCTGGTGCTGCCCCTTATCCTGGTGCTGCCCCTTATCCTGGTGCTGCCCCTTAGTCCGGTGCTGCCCCTTAGTCCGGTGCTGCCCCTTAGTCCGGTGCTGCCCCTTAGTCCGGTGCTGCCCCTTAGTCCGGTGCTGCCCCTTAATCCAGTGGGGTTAAGTTGGCGGGTGGTCAGTTGGAGGAGGCTACGAAAGCGGGTAGTGACTATGGTGGGGTGGGGACCACGACCAGTACCAGAGCCGCCACCGTGGACAGACGCCCACCCAGACCCTCCCCTAGACTTTATGCTGGTGCGCCCGGAGTTCGCACCTTAAGGGGGGGGTTATGTCACACCCTGGCCTTAGTTATCTTTGTTTTCATTTATTATTTTAGTTAGGTCAGGGTGTGACATGGTGAATGTATGTGTTTTTAGTAGTGTCTAGGGTGGTTGTAAGGTTAGGGGGTTTATTAGAGTAGTTGGGTTTATGTTTAGTATAGAAGTCTAGCTGTGTCTATGGTTGCCTGAAGGGTTCTCAATCAGAGACAGATGTCATTAATTGTCTCTGATTGGGAGCCATATTTAAGGCAGCCATAGGCACTAGGTTTTGGTGGGTAATTGTCTGTGTCTATGTTGCATGTTTGCACTTAGTCTTTTGATAGCTTCACGTTCGTCTGTTTGTTGTTTTGTTTCGTTGTCCTTCTTCCAATTAAAGAGAAGATGTATTTTCCACACGCTGCGCCTTGGTCCTCTCTCTCTCTCCCATTGACGATCGTGACAATAAGGCTGTAACGTAACAAAATGTGGAAAAAGTCAAGGGGTCTGAATACTTTCCGAATGTACTGTGTATACAGTACCAGTCAAAAGTTTGGACACACCTACTCATTCAAGGGTTTTTCTTTATTTTTACTATTTTCTTAATTGTAGAATAATAGTAAAGACATCACAACTGTGAAATAACACAAATGGAATCATGTAGTAACCAAAAAAGTGTTAAACAAATCAAAATATATTTTATATTTGAGATTCTTCAAATAGCCACCCTTTGCCTTGATGACAGCTTTTCACACTCTTGGCATTCCCTCAACCAGCTTCATGAGGAAGTCACCTGGAATGCATTTCAGTTAACAGGTGTGCCTTGTTAAAAGTACATTTGTGGAATATCTTTCCGTCTTAATGCGTTTGAGCCAATCAGTTGTGTTGTGACAAAGTAGGGGTGGTATATAGAATATAGCCCTATTTGGTAAAAGTCAATATTATGGCAAGAACAGCTCAAATAAGCAAAGAGAAACGACAGTCCATCATTACTTTAAGACATGAAGGTCAGTCAATGCGGAGAATTTCAAGAACTTTGGAAGTTTCTTCAAGTGTAGTCGCAAAAACCATCAAGCGCTATGATGAAACTGGCTCTCATGAGGACCGCCACAGGAAAGGAAGACCCAGAGTTACCCCTGCTGCAGAGGACAAGTTCATTAGTTACCAGCCTCAGAAATTGCAGCCCAAATAAATGCTTCACAGAGTTCAAGTAACAGACACATCTCAACATCAACTGTTCAGTTGAGACTGCGTGAATAAGGCCTTAATGGTCGAATTGCTGCAAAGAAACTACTACTAAAGGACACCAATAAGTAGAAGAGACTTGCTTGGGCCAAGAAACACGAGCAATGGACATTAGACCGGTAGAAATCTGTCCTTTGGTCTGATGAGTCCAAATGTACGATTTTTGGTTCCAACCGCCGTGTCTTTGTGAGACGCAGTGTAGGTGAACGGGTGATCTCCGCATGTGTGGTTCCCACCGTGAAGCATGGAGGAGGGGGTGTGATGGTGTGGGGGTGCTTTGCTGGTGACGGTGTCTGTGATTTATTTAGAATTCAAGGCACACTTAACCAGCATGGCTACCACAGCATTCTGCAGCAATACGCCGTCCCACCTGGTGTGTGCTCAGTGGGACTGTCATTTGTTTTTCAACAGGACAATGACCCAAAACACACCTCCAGGCTGTGTAAGGACTATTTAGCCAAGGAGAGTGATGGAATCCCCCTGACCTCAACCCAATTGAGATGGTTATGGGATGAGTTGTACGGCAGAGTGAAGGAAAAGCAGCCAACAAGTGCTCAGCATATGTGGGAACTCCTTCAAGGCCATTGGAAAAGCATTCCAGGTGAAGCTGGTTGAGAGAATGTAAAGAGTGTGCAAAGCTGTCATCAGGGCAAAGAGTGGCTACTTTGAAGAATCTAAAATCAAAAATATATTTTTTATTTGTTTAACGCTTTTTGGTTACTACGTGATTCCATGTGTTATTTCATAGTTTTCATGTCTTCACTATTATTCTACAATGTAGAAAATAGTAAAAAGTAGATATGACAGTTATTTTATTTCTTTACATGCTCTTAAACGTCAAGATAATAGATTTCCGTAGGCACTAGGTATATTTTAAGAGGCTTTGAACTGGTAATGAACCTGGAATAATCTGCTTTTCTCAAGTGTAAACGCTGGCTTAGTATAGCCTAGCCTATTTGATGCCTTGTATCCGGTCAATTTATTAAACTGATTCAGTCTCTAGCCTCCCCAAGTCCCCATCACAATGAACAGTCAACAACAGTAGTTATGCAGCCCACTGAGCCCAGCCCAGCATCATCACTCCACTAGTTCTGGCCCGCTATCAAACCCGTCTTTATTTCCTGGCTCACCTCTCACTTTTATTACCATTCCCCCATCAAGAGACTGTCAGAGAGCTAATTGCCGTGGAAATCCACGAGCAGCAGAAGAGAAGTCGGTTACTTGCCAAATGGCACCCTTTTCCCTATACTGTGCACTACTTTCGACCAGGGTCCATAGGGCTCTGGTCAAATGTAGTGCACTATGCAGGGAATAGGGTGCCATTTGGGACATCGAAGTCAGTTCAGCAGGCAGGTGCTCACTGTTCTCCCAAGGTGGTATTTCAAACGGGAGAGAAGTGATTATGGTAATGTATAGGTGGCGTGAATCTCAATGTCATCGTAAGACAGTCACATGGAAAGGAATGGAATAGATCACTGCTGCAGTTCCCTGGCCAGTGTGATGACTCTTGACATCGATTATGGATGCTATCTCTTGAGGGGTGAGATGGAGACCCAAAGGCCATCCTAATGAGTGTACAAAAGGTTAAGAACACTTTGCTAATATTGAGTTGCACCCACCACTTTTGGCATCAGAACAGCCTCAATTCGTCAGGGCATGAACTCTACACAAGGTGTCGAAAGCGTTCCACAGGGATGCTGGCCCATGTTGACTCCAAATGCTTCCCGCAGTTGTGTCAAGTTGGCTGGATGTCCTTTGGGTGGTGGGCCATTCTTGATACACACGGGAAACTGTTGAGCGTGAAAAACCCAGCAGCGTTTCAGTTCTTGACACAAACCGAGGCGCCTGGCACCTAGATGAAGGGTATGCCCCGTTCAAAGGCACTTCGTCTTTTGTCTTTCCCATTCACCCTCTGAATGACACATACGGAATCCATGTCTCAATTGTCTCAAGGTGTAACGTCCTGACCAGAGTCCTTATGTGTTTTGCTTGTTTAGTGTTGGTCAGGACGTGAGCTGGGTGGGAATTCTATGTTGTGTGTCTAGTTCGTCTGTTTCTGTGTTCAGCCTAATATGGTTCTCAATCAGAGACAGCTGTCAATCGTTGTCCCTGATTGAGAATCATATATAGGTGGCTTGTTTTGTGTTGGGGATTGTGGGTGGTTGTTTCCTGTCTCTGTGTTTGTGTTCTGCACCAGCTAGGACTGTGACGGTATGTTCTTTTGTTATTTTGTATAGTGTATTGTTTTGTTTTGATTAAATTCATTATGGAAAATTACCACGCTGCGTATTGGTCCTCTGATCCTTCTCGCCTCTCCTCGTCTGAGGTGGAGGACGACTTAGACTGCCGTTACACAAGGCTTAAAAATCCTTCTTTAACCCGTCTCATACCCTATATCTACGGGGATTGAAGTGGATTTAACAAGTGACATCAAAAAGGATCATAGCTTGGCCTCCCGGGTGGCGCAGTGGTCTAGGGCACTGCATCGCAGCGCTAGCTGTGCCACCAGAGTCTCTGGGTTCGCGCCCAGGCTCTGCCGCAGCCGGCCGCGACCGGGAGGTCCGTGGGGCGACGCACAATTGGCCTAGCGTCGTCCGAGTTAGGGAGGGTTTGGCCGGTAGGGATATCCTTGTCTCATCGCGCTCCAGCGACTCCTGTGGCGGGCCGGGCGCAGTGCGCGCTAACCAAGGGGGGCGGGTGCACTGTGTTTCCTCCGACACATTGGTGCGGCTGGCTTCCGGGTTGGAGGCGCGCTGTGTTAAGAAGCAGTGCGGCTTGGTTGGGTTGTGCTTCGGAGGACACATGACTTTCGACCTTCGTCTCTCCCGAGCCCGTACGGGAGTTGTAGCGATGAGACAAGATAGTAATTACTAGCGATTGGATACCACGAAAATTGGGGAGAAAAGGGGGTAAAATAAAAAAAATAAAAAAAAGGATCATAGATCACCTGGATTCACATAGTATAAGTCTTATGTCATGGAAAGAGCATGTTTTATATGTGTGTACTCTCTGTTTACAGGTAGACTAGCTGTGTGTGGTAGACATGTTTTTTCAAGACGCATGTCACTTGTGCTGTGTCTGATATGAAAAATACAATTTGTTCCATTTTAATTGACTCTTGTAAGACTTTTAGCTAGGCCTAGTTTAGATTTAAAACACAGCTTTGTGTTGGCAGTCCTAAGACACACTTGCACACTGATTGGCAGAATAGTCAGCTCTGGCAATCTCGTTTGTCTCTCAGACAGCGCTGTGACTGATATGAAAAATACAATTTGTTCCATTTTTTAATTGACTCTTGTAAGACTTTTAGCTAGGCCTAGTTTAGATTTAAAACACAGCTTTGTGTTGGCAGTCCTAAGACACACTTGCACACTGATTGGCAGAATAGTCAGCTCTGGCAATCTCGTTTGTCTCTCAGACAGCGCTCTCATTCACATTTTAGTCATTTCACAGACCCTCTAATCCAAAGCGATTTACAGGAGCAATTATGATTAAGTGCCTTGCTCAAGGGCACATACAACAGATTGTTCACCTAGTCGGCTCTTGGATTCGAACCAGCGCCCTTTCAGTTACTGTCCCAACGCTCTTAACCGCTAGGCTACCACCATGAAGTGTCCTTCAAACAGTGTCCTTCACCATGGATGCTCTGCTCCTTGGGGAACTGCCTTTGTGAGCACTGCAAATGTGCCTGTGGTGTACCTCTGTGTGTCTGTATCTGTGTCTCTCTTTGTCGTGGCTCGAGCATACGTGCTCTTCATGAGAATGGGGGCTCAGTGCAAGAGGGGCTTGTATACTTCAGTGGAGAGAGGGGTCGGGGCAAAAGGGACCCCAATGTCAGAGATATGTGCTCTGTGCATATCATGTTCCTATCCTCCTACTGTGTTTAACATCCTCACCCATTGTGTCAGCTCTCTCCGCTGCTTAGCAGCAGTGTTTCTTTGTGATTGGTGGGATATCTCAAATCCTCCTCCAATGGAGGAGATGTTGCATTTAAAGCCCTCAAATATACTGTTATTCTTCTTCATCACTTAACCAACCAAGTACCATATAGGCCTTAGGGCTGGGCGATATGGCATGACCCTAGGATGTCTTTCCCCATTCTGATTGAACAGTATAAAACAATCTCATTTGAGATAATTTCCACACTGTCATGTAGGGCTGCACAAAAATGTAGACCTTATTTTTGACCAAATATTGCATTTGCGATTTGACTTGGAATTTAGATCAAAACACTTGGGTGAAATGTTGGGCACTTTTGACATGACAATGGATGGCAAAACCAGGGAGGCATTCATAGAATTAGGAATTAGAATACTAATAGGATCTTTTTGGATGCGTTATTGTGACAGGGTAGGAAGCAAAGTGTTGGTCAGCGTTTCCCAGGGGTGTGGGACCCTATAATCTTTGGCTACATTAAATGTTTTCTCTTACTTCATGTAGCCAACATATTCATGCTTTGCCTGTTCCCCTCTCATTTAGAAAACAACATGCTGATTTAGGCCTACAACAGCACTGGTATCAGGCTTTATTAGCTAGCTACGCTTGCTCTGACTCAGTACATTTAGTAGCTAGCTAGCGATAAGCATTAGCGGCTAACACGATTTATTCGAGCCATAACTTGCTAAGAAAAGACGAGCTAGCTGTTTGCAAACAGTAAGATACACAAACTAATAGTGTAATTATAGAACACTTGCGGATTTATATTAAGAAGTAAAGTGGAAGGCAGCATGGTTGTCATCAACATATTGTTGCATCTGCTCCATTGACCATGCCGACCAAAGAGTGAACCAAAGACAGTACAGTAACTCTGAGTGAACTGTCTGCAAATGACCTTGTGATCGAGTAACAACAACTGCGCTCCTTGAGTGACAGGTGGCGGGGTTTGGTGAGAGAGAGAGACGACACAAGTAGCGGAGTAAACTATAAAAACGGATTGGTGTATCCGATTTAACAAACAAACATTGAAATACCATTATAGAAGGTAAAGAAAAGAAAAAAAACAGTCACTGCATCAATACCGGCATTTAGTAAAATACGGTATAGCACCCAGCCCTAATAGGCTTATTTCTATTGTATTAAGAATTTCTGAAATAACCTGTCTGTAATGACGGACTGGACAAGTCCAAGCACAGACAAGTGCTGCTCTGATGTTTTCTTAACCATAACTGAGCAGTCCAGTGGACAGCACTCCTGGTTTTACAGAAATAAAAGCCAGAAACACTAGAGAATTCTACTTCCAGCAACATTACTTTCCCCCTCTTTTAGCCATACAACATGTCCCCGTGTCCAACTTAATCCAGCCAAACTCCTCAGTATTTTAGACCTAAGCCAGCAGAGTTGTGGTTCACCCGGTGGTATTTTTGCATCCGTTATGGAGGCTCAGGCAGGTCAAAAATAGCCTCCTCTCCCAGTCACAATACCACATGTGGGGCTGAAATAGATTGAGAGACTTGTCTGTCTGTCTGTCCTCATCGGGGGGCCAAAGGAAACAGAGGGGAATGGTGTGAAACATCACTAATGAGGGCTAAGAGGCTTTGTATTAGGTTTGGTTGGATTCTGGTCACATATCAAGTGTAATTATTATTATCAGTATAGCACTGATTTAAAAAAAAAGAAAAAAAAAAAGGGTTTAATTGGACTTTGGGACCAAGAGGTTGTCACTATGAAGTGTGAACGTTTCTGTTAGGCAGTGTTGTTGCTACAAGGCGTGAAATATGAATACATTTTGGAACGGTGTAAATGGTCCTTTTGTCTAGTGCTCTGATGTATTGCCACGATCACGACTATTACGCTATTTAATTTCATTGGGCTCATAGTATTGCTTTATTTGTGGCGTTTCAATGTAACCATAGCCTGTCACAGACATCTTGGTGATTCATTTATTTTCCAAAGCCACCTTATTAAAAATTAAAGATGTTCTGCTGCATCATAGTTCAGGGCCCTGTTTCCCAAAAGCACCTTAAGGCTAAGTTCATCGTTAGAACCTTCACAGGAGCATCGTTAAATCTCCGAGCTGTTTCCTAAAACTATTGCTCTTGAAAACGCTTGTTATTTACCAAATCCGTTTGCCTTCCAGGCCAGAACAGTTAAGTGCGCTGTTAGAAAATGTTTGGCCCTTCCGTGTCACTTTATACACAGAAGATCTCCGCTAAAGATAAACATCTTGATTTTATCTGTCATTCTGTGACCGCTGATAACTTCAGAATGAATATGACTACAAATACAAAGATGCCGATTTCTTTGCAATTGTTAATAACAAGCTTATGATAAAATGATTATTCAATGAAAACCGAGATGACTGTATTAAAATATAAATACAGTATAGGCTACATAGACCCAGGGGTTGGAACCGGTTCAGGAAACAGAACCAAAAACTGGAGGAACAGAATCAGAACTAAAGTGATTTATACTGTTTTGGAACAGAACCAATATTTTAAAAGCATGGTAACCGATTAATAGCGTTGTTTTACTTTCCGGGCATTTTTTTCAGTCCCACAAAAAACACAACAAAGCCCTCTCTTTGTCACTCAGAAACTTATTCCAGTGTCTGCCTGCCAGCTGAAAATCCTTGTGTGTGTGTGTTCGTGTGTGGGCTACCTGCCTCTCCCCTTCTGAAGCATAGGATACTGTAGCCTACTGACATTACAAGCGTGATTCAGAAATTAGGGAGAATTTTTAATTACAGAAGAATGGATGAACTTTTTCAATGCTAGTTAAGGATACTATAGTTATCATGTTTCACATTGGATTTATTAACTACAGGGTACTACACACAAGCTTGCTTTCGCTCTAGTCCAACGTTAAGCCAACTCTCGATAGTTCAAAGACATTCAAAGTTCCTCCATAGAAGCCAATCCTCCGTAGGTATAATTCCGTGGGCCTAATTCAAATAATGCATGTCATAACAAGATGCCAAGCGCTTCAAACCAAGCCTCCTTATCCACCCTCTCTTTCTTTTTCCCCACCTGCATAAATCACATATCTCGCCCTACATTTGTCTGTACATCGTGCATGTAAACAACTATAGCTTGCCCGCTCCTAAACTGCTCTATCAGCACTGATTGGTGAAGTAAATAATGTCGAGCTAAATGTAAAAAAAATATATATTTCAGAGGTTTAAAAAGGAACGATATAAACCGGTACTTTTTGGGTTCGAACCGGTTCAGAACTTTATTTTGCAGGTCGGAACAGTAGAACGGAACGAAAAGAATAGTGGTTCTGTTCAGAATAGAATTACTGTTCCAACCCCTGTATATACCTATATATTTAAATTATATTAAAATCAATTTCATGTACATCCAGTTGAGTTTGATTTAGCTATTTGTACATTACTGTCTGTAATTTTTGCCTCAATATATTTAATGATGCTGTAGCAGGCTCAAGGGTGTGGGGTTTCTGCGTCACCAAGTTCAATAACAAAACATGCACCAGTAGCACAACTAGAATGCAAATGGAAAGTTTAAGGGATTTCTGTACACTGGGGAAGAAGGGGGAATTCACTAATTACTTCACAGTCCACAAGCCGTTCTCGTTGTCCGTTCCGTTCTCCAGGGGTAATCCTGGTTAGTCAATATCTTGTCGGGAACGCCTACTCGGGAGAACAGCATAACCAACTCACGTGCGACTCCCTTGGTGGCCATGGTGTGCAGGGGAATGGCTTCCGGGTACCTGGTGGCATAATCCAGAATCAGTAGAATGTATTGGTGCCCTCGGTTGCTCTTGGGTAGAGGTCCCACCAGGTCCATTGCGAAACTGCTGAAAGGAACTGAAATAATGGGTAGGGGAATTAAGGGACTGCGAAAATGGGGGTTTTAGAGCCACCTGCTGGCACTCTGGGCAACTGCGGCAGTATTCTTCCACTGCTTTCTTCACCCCTGGCCAGTAAAATCGTGCCTTGATCCTGTCTAAGGTCTTTCCCACACCTAGGTGAGCCCCAAGAAGGTGGGAGTGCACCAACTGCAGGACAGATGGTACAAAGGGATGGGGCACCAACAACAACTCCAGACATTCGTCATTCTTCTTCACGACCTGATATAGCAACTTCTTCTTTATAGAGAAATTGGGGTAGGTTATTTGACTCACCCCCTCCACGGGCTCTCCGTCCACTACGGTCACCTGATAGAGAGCGCTGGCCAAGTTGGGATCCTCCAGTTGGGCCTTGCCGAACCGACCCACTAGAGAGACGGGCTCTGGTGCCACCTCATGATCCATTGGGAACATGTCTTCCAGACTCGCCACCTCTCCCTCCAGTCTGACTTCAGAGTCCCCCTCTGAGAGGGGATCGGTTGATGCCTGGGGGTCCACTTCCTGGAATCCACACATCCGGGCATCCCTCCTTCTGGTGTCCCTCCCACCTCCCTCCTCCCTTCTGGTTCCCTCGGTTCATCACATCTCCAAAAATATTGGTCCACAGTTGGCGGAACATCAGGAAATCCCTTCCGATATGGACCGGCACAGGCAAGTTTGGGACGACTCCCATTGTTCCCGTGTGTTGTCCCTTTGTGGTCTGTAGGTGGAGGAGTGTGGTAGGGTAGTCCTTGGTCTCACCGTGTATGCATGTGATGGCCACAGTGTCAGTCAGGTTCGGGGACAGGGCGAAGTCAGGTTGGATCAGGGTCACCATACTCCTGGAGTCCAAAAGTGCTGTGGTGTCCTTTCTGTTGGCTCTTACCGGGGTGACAGGGGAAGTACCACTCTCCTCAGCACAGTATGCCCTCAGTAAGCCGCAAGGACACCCGGTGGCTACCTCACTAGCTGAGGCCAAAGGCCTCGGGACATCGTGATTTGGACAGTCCCAGGTGATGTGTCCCGGCTCGCCACACTTGGAGCACTTCCTGCTGTCCAGGTTCAGGAAGAGGCATCGTCTTGGGAAGCTAGCTGTTGGCATCCCCCCCCATCCTTGGCTGGGCTCCCAGCATGGTCCTCCTTCCTTTTTTGCTCCTTCGGTCGAGTGGAGGGTTCCGCCTTCTTGATTGTCCACTGCGCAGGACCTCCAAGGCCACCTGTTGTCCTTCCACCAGTTCTACCAGCTGATCTTCACTCTGCGGGTTAGCTTGGCTGGATAACCTTTTAACTTAGAACAGGAGAGAGCGTATAAATGTATCTATGACCACTTTCTCGATGTCATGAGCGTCAGGGGTTCAGCAGTTAGCCAGCTCTTGGCCAGCCTAATTAGATCATGCATTTGTGATCGGGGGTTGCTGTAAGATCATACGCCCAATCATGGAATCTTTGTGCCCTGTTAATCAGGGTGTAACCATACCGGCGCAGGATTTCCTTTTTCAGCACCTCGTAATGCGTCGCCTGGTCAACCGTCAGATCCTGATAGGTCTTCTGTGCCGCGCCTGATAGGAAGGGTGCTAGCAGGCTGGCCGCATTGCTCATGGGGCCATTTCTCCCTAGCCGCCGTCCTCTCGAAGGCTTGGGAGGTAAGCCTTGATGTCGTCAGCCTCTGTCAGCTTCAGTATAAACCTGGAACGAGAGACTGCTGCGCCTGCCGCTATGCTGGCCTGGGCGGCTGTCAGCTGGCTGAGATCAGCTCGCAGGAGAGCGGTCTGCTGACGCTGTTCCTCCAGCAGCTCCCGATGCATAGCCTGCTGTGCTATGTTCGCCTCCAGGTCT
The DNA here is from genome assembly GCF_016432855.1 of Salvelinus namaycush. NCBI lineage: Eukaryota > Metazoa > Chordata > Actinopteri > Salmoniformes > Salmonidae > Salvelinus > Salvelinus namaycush. Next base: position 3,287,136 of record NC_052338.1, on the reverse strand, counting down.
TGGCGGATTTCTTTTGATTTTCCCCATGATGTCAAGCAAAGAGACACTGAGTTTGAAGGTAGGCATTGAAATACATCCACAGGTACACCTCCAATTGACTCAAATGATGTCAATTGAAATAATCTGTCTGTAAACAATTATTGGAAAAATTACTTGTGTCATGCACAAAGTGGATGTCCTAACCGACTTGCCAAAACTATAGTTTGTTAACAAGAAATTTGTGGAGTGGTTGAAAATGACTCCAACCTAAGTGTATGTAAACTTCCGACTTCAACTGTAACTGGCCTACAACAGTTTTTCTATTAACTTTCATCTTCAGGCAGAACCTCCTCTGTTCTACTGCACTAAGACCGTTTGAGCATGAGGCTAACTCCACTGCTTTGGTCCTGTAGCTATCACGTTGTAGCAGCGTGAAGCGCGCCCTTGCACATGCGCAGATATTCTGTGTGCCTGTGTGAGAGCAAAGTGTTACGTCGCGCTCATTTGAATATCTGCGTTGCTGCTCGTACCAACATATCGCTGAGACTCAGTTTAATATGACATTATTTTAAAGCCCATCTAGGAACTGATGTTTGTAACTCCCAAAGTTAAAAGCCAGTTACTGAGCATTGCTGACAGTGCTGGTTAATATTATATTATTTCAAAGTCCATCTATGGACTGATGCTGCAAATTCGAGCAAGCTTAAAGGACAGTTTAAAAAAAATAAAAAAAAATCTCTATTTTTGCTGAAAGGACACACATGCTTACACACTAAAAAGTATTGCTTGAGTTCAACAAAATAAAATCTATAATTGCGGATAGTTTGGAATGCCACAATTTCATTGTGTACAACATTTAAAGACCTGCATCACTATACTGGAAGCTTTGCCGTTTCTGAAAGGACGTATTTGGGTGTTTTTGGAGCTTTGTTCGTGTTTTCTGCGTGCCCACGTACTGCCGAATGAGCCTGAGGAGGTCTATCACTGGTGGGGTAAGTTTCTCAAAACCAAGTGAAATCACAAAAAAGTGTCTGAACACTTCTATAGCATGCTATTTACATCCCAAAATAGAGATTTGGTTAAAAAAAAAAAAAAAAAAGTGCTTGCCCTGACTAACGATAGGCCTAATTCAATGTGTCAATGTTTGAAACTGTTCCTTAACAAATAGACTTTATTATTAAATTGCCCCATTTCTGGGATGCCGCATTTTGCATCCCTGCATTAGTACATTTATGCTAAATGATACATCTACTTACTTACTCTTGCCAAACTGTGATTTATGTTACCTTATGCTTGTACTGTATCAGTACAGGTCCATGAAGAATACTTAAAGCAGATATATGCCTAATCCCCTAGTGTAGGGCTATTCAAATCATACCCTGCAAGTTCTGGAGCCTGCTGGTGTTCTTGTTCTACCTGATAATTCATGAATTACACCCACCTAGTATCCCAAGTCTAAATCAGTCCCTGATTAGAGGGATTTTTTTTTTTTAAAGCAGTGAAACTGGCTTCGAGGTCCAGATTTTAATTTGAGGGCCCTAGTGTATCTCCCCACGAAGACTCACTGAAACATCCTTGTGATAAATTACCATTACCTTTCCTCCAGAGGGTGACAAATCTTCATCCTATCCGATAAGCTACATTTCCCCTAGCTTCGTTAGGACCATGCTGATCTCACGAGCGTATGGTATTCTGTTTTGCTACACGGATTCAGTTAAGTGAAACGAAACGAGAGCACAGTGTTCTGGATGGTGGGATCAGGCTAACATTTCCTAGCCCAGGTGCAGGAATACTGTCAAATATGCCTATTCCCGGAGACAATATATTATAGTAGCCTGATTTTTTTCCCCCTGAATCCTGAAATCAAATCGAACACACTGAAATGGCGTGTGTGTCAAAGCAGCTTGTTCTCTGCGAAGGCAACAAAAGCTGCTGTTACACATGTTGTTCCCTGAATATCAGACAGACATCTATCTTGTCGGTGATTTCGGTGGTAAACCTAGACTAATGGTTGGATGTGCTGTTATTTCTCTCTGGCGGTCTTCTAAAGTCGTTTTCGATATGCCTCTGGCTCAGTCTTGGTTTCAACTGTCAGTTTATTGGTCCATTAAAGGTCTGCCACCTCTTTCCATCTCTGTCTCTCAGGGTCTTGACGAGGAGGCCATCGTTGACCTCGGGAAGACCAGCTCCACCACCCACACCAACTATGAGACGGAAGAGCTGGAGAGTAAGACCCTACAGTACAGCCCTACCCACTTACTGTAACGTTGTGTATGTCTAGTCCTGTGTGCATAGTGAATGTGTTGGAGTGGTGTAGCAGTCAGGATTGGGTGTCAATTCCACTTCCAATTTACTTCCTGAATTGATATTGAATTGACTCCAACCTTGGTATCAGTGTGTGTATAGCTACAGTATGTGCGTTTTCCTTTGTTACTGTTGTCTACATGCCTGTTTAGTTGTCTCTGTGTGGGCGCTTCCTGTCCATATATAGGCCTAGAGACGTGCTGTGAATAGAAAGAACAGGTGTTGCTGAGTTCTTGGCAAGGTTAAAGCCAGCCCCAGCCTGGCTCTCCACTCCTGTAGCTTCCCAGAAGGGTATGTTCATTAGCCAGGCGTACATGAGCCCACAGGAATATTGTAACTGTAATTGCACTTATCTGTCATGTACAGCTTTATTCAAGTTCAGCTGGAGACTCTTTGTGTGTGTTTTTTTTTAAACACACCTGTAGGGCTATATAAAAAATAATGATGTATAATTATGTCACAATTTTCCCGAATTAGCCTAGAGCTTTGGTTTCAATTACAAATAAGGATTTCCAATGGGATGAAATGCCTTGCCAGCGGGGAACAAACGTCTGAAATGATGTCATTGCAACCAGAAACTGGTTATGGGAGGATTTTGACCAGTTTTGCCCGCTGGGATAGTATCAGCTGTGGTATTGTAGTGTCATATCACATAAAACTACAGTACATAACAGTACGGTGGTGTCTCCTTACCGCAAACATTCTCTGGTTATCTAACTTTGATTAGCCGCACATTGGGAGATTAGGACATGATTAGCTGTCCACATGGCCTCTGAGTATCTCGGCTGTCTAGGTTACGATGCTAGCTTTCTCGATCGGAGCTGTACATTCAAGGGGATTTCAAACAGGACCTGTCATTATCTCTAATTACTAGGTACTGAGCAAAGACAACACATACCAATACCTGGCCCTGGCAGAAAAAGGCTGCATATTTCGTTTGAGGTTGCAGCGCAGTATACAGAATGGTTGACCAAGAGAGCACTAAATAGTCAGTAGGCTATTTAGGGTCATACAAATCAGTATGATGAGTCATTTGAAACATGAAACATTCACAGTACGTGCTCACAAACATTCACACCCCTAAAAAAAACAAATTAAAAAAAAAAAACATTCACAGTGCATTTTTCCAGGATGAGGACAATATTTAAGTTATATTCATTTTAGAAAATAACTCTGTGTTGCCTTGAAACAGAGCTGGCAGTGAGCCAGCTGTGATTGAGAGTGATCCTCTGTGGTCCATCTCCTGGGAACGAGGCAGACAGAGGAGAGATGTTTAACCCTTTTGATTAAAATAAAATTAGCATAATAAAACAATCCGCATAAAAATCGCTTAAGTCTGTTTAATCTAGAGATATGTTTTGCATGAGCTGCGTCTCAATCCGCCACATCCGCCGATATTGACCTTCCGTGTTTTGTCGGACCATGAGACATCCCGTAAATCGGTCTTCTCACGAAAACGTCTGTAGTGTCCGAACGGTTTAGCCTACAAACTATTATGACATGTCTATGGAAACACGTACATGTCAGTGGTTTTGCTCTACGACCCCCACAAGCGTCACAGGACTTGAAGGTAGCCCGGTACCAGTTTTTAAAAATAAATGGACGTATACACTGAGTGTACAAAACATTAAGAACATGACATAGACTGACCAGGTGAATCCAGGTGAAAATGATGATCCCTCATTGATGTCACATCCACTTCAATCAGTCTAGATGAAGGGGAGAGACAGGTTAAAGAAGGATGTTTAAGCCTTGACACAATTGAGACATGGCTTGTGTATGTGTGCCATTCAGAGGGTGAATGGGCAAGACTTAAGTGCCTTTGAACAGGGTATGGTGGACATACCAGCTTGTGTCAAGAACTGCAATGCCGCTGGGTTTTTCACGCTCAAAAGTTTCCTGTGTGTATCAAGAATGGTCCACAACCCAAAGGACATACAGCCAACTTGACACAACATGGGCCAGCATCCCTGTGGAACTCTTTCGACACCTTGTAGAGTCCATGCCTTGATGAATTGAGGCTGTTCTGAGGGCAACTCAATAAAAGGAAGGTGTCGTTAATGTGTTGTACGGTGTGTCGTTAAGGTGTCGTTAATGTGTTAATGTGTTGTACACTCAGTGTATATTGAAGTAGTTTAGTACCTAAAAAAAGGGTTTAAATGTGTGTCAAAGTATTTTTCTTCTATATCTCCCACACTTCAAAATAAACTTCCTCTTGATCTTTATTTTCTATTTTTCCATGTATGAATCTGTTATTCAATGCTATCGGCTAATAGCAGTACGGCTACTTAGACTCGAGGGTTAAAGGAAGTGTCAATTGAGGCTCACGTCTGGAGAATGCTGCTAGCAACAGTATCATTGCCACACGTATCTCCGATTCCTCCCTCGCTGTATCTGTCGTGTGTCTCTCTCTCTCTCTCTCCCTTCGTTATCTTTTCCCTCTCCCCCCTGTTCTGTTCTTGTATTCTCCGTCTCTGTATCCCTCTAAAACACTCTATGGCTCCTTCCCTTCATCTCTTTTTCTTTGTATATTCATCTGATAGACTCATGTCTTTCTCTTATCCTTTCCTTTCTCTTCTCCCCTCATGTCTTATTTTCGTTATTCCCTAACTTGAGAGTATCTCACAATTCAAAGTGCATCGACTCCTCCTCCAACGTGACTATTGGCACAGAAACTAGGACATTTGCATTTCAGAGCAACAATCTAACAATCCAGTGGAACAGAAACTATAATGAGGGATTGTGGAAAAAAGTAACAGCCGAAATAAACAAATGTGAAAAAAAGTGATGGTCTTTTCCTTCCCTATCTAAGTAGGTTATTCAGAGAAAATGGAAACCAGGTAATCTCTCTCTGGTCTGGTCTGGTTTGTCTTAGGCCACAGGGCGGTCTACGTCGGGGTCCATGTGCCCCTGGGCCGGGAGAGCAAACGCAGGCACCATCGCAGAGGCCACAAACACCACCGCAAGAGGCGGGAGCGGGAGGAGGACCATGAAGAGGAGGACCGTGAGGACCCCACTTATGGTAACCAACTTCTACCTTAAAGTCCAGTAGAAAGCTGACTGTTAGAAATGTTCGTAGAGGTGCTGACTAAAGGAATAGGAAACGGTGTAATACATTTATGAAGTCAGACACTTTATATGCTGACAACAATTTAATAAGTTAACCATTTTTACCCATTAGCTGACTAAAGCAATAGTAAAAAAAAAAAAAAAAAGGAAGAAAGTCAGACACTATATATGCTGACAACAATTTAATAGGTTAATGTAGTGTCTTTTTTTTTTTTTTTTTCACAATTAACTTCTATTCTACCTTCCGTGGTGGTCCTCGTTCATCTCCTCTTGCAATTGAATACATTTGTGGTGGCACATACAGTGCATTCGGGAAAGTATTCAGACCCCTTGACTTTTTCCACATTTTGTTACGTTAAAAATGGGTTAAATTGTTTTCTTCCCTCATCAGTCTACACACACCCCATAATGACAAAGCAAAAACAAGTTTTTAGAAAATGTTGCTAATTTATATATATTTTTAAAACAACTGAAATATCAATTTTACATAAGTATTCAGACCCTAGGCTGTGTGCTTAGGGTCGTTGTCCTGTTGGAAGGTCAACCTTTGCCCCAGTCTGAGGTACTGAGCGCTCTGGAGCAGGTTTTCACCAAGGATCTCTCTGTACTTTGCTCCGGTCATCTTTCTCTCAGTCCTGACTAGTCTCTCAGTCCCTGCCGCAGAAAAACATCCCCACAGCATGATGCTGCCACCACCATGTTTCACCGTAGGGATGATGCCAGGTTTCTTCCAGATGTGACACTTGGCATTCAGGCCAAAGAGTTCAATCTTGGTTTCATCAGACCAGAGAATCTTGTTTCTTATGGTCTGAGTCCATTAAGTGCCTTTTGGCAAACTCCGGGTGATCTGTCATGTGCCTATTTTTTCTGAGGAGTGGCTTCCGTCTAGCCACTCTACCTTAAAGACCTGATTGGTGGAGTGCTGCAGAGATAGTTGTCCTCCTGGAAGGTTCTCCCATCTCCACAGAGGAACTCTGGAGCTCTGTCAGAGTGACCATCAGGTTCTTGGTCACCTCCCTGTCCAAGGCCCTCCCCGATTGCTCAGTTTGGCCGGGCGGCCAGCTCTAGGAAGAGTCTGGTTGGTTCCTGTAACGTGTACGCTAGGAGTCGGGAAGCAAGTACAGGGAGTGAATTTAATAATCAATAAAACAAGAAACACAAGTAGCGTACCGACATAAAACACAGGAACAGAATCAATAACGCCTGGGGAAAGAACCAAAGGGAGTGACAGCTATAGGGGAGGTAATCAGGAATGTGATGGAGTCCAGGTGAGTCTCATGGGGCACAGGTGCGCGTAACGATGGTGGCAGGTATGCGTAATAATTAATAAACTGGCGACGTCTAGCGCCGGAGAGGGGGACCGGGAGTAGACATGATAGTACCCCCTCCCTGACACGCGGCTCCAACCGCAGGACGCCGACCAGAGGGACGGTCCCGAGGACCAGGAGCGGGCCGGTCGCTTCTGCCTATGCGCATTAACCTGTAGAGCCAACTGAGGTGCGGCAACATGTAGAGCCGGCTGAGGCCTGGGAGCCTGACGAGCCGGCTGAGGCCTGGGAGCCTGACGAGCCGGCTGAGGCCTGGGAGCCTGACGAGCCGGCTGAGGCCTGGGAGCCTGACGAGCCGGCTGAGGCTTGGGAGCCTGACGAGCCGGCTGAGGCCTGGGAGCCTGACGAGCCGGCTGAGGCATCCCCGGTTGCTTCGGCAGCTGCACTTAGACCCGATGTCACCAGTAAAAAATTTAAAAAACATCCCGGTTGCATACCTTTGGTGAGGCGTTTTTCTTTAACGTGTACGCTAGGAGTCAGGAAGCAAGTACAGGGAGTGAATGTAATAATAAATAAAGCAAGAAACATGAGTAGCGTACCGACATAAAACACAGGAACAGAATCAATAACGCCTGGGGAAGGAACCAAAGGGAGTGACAGCTATAGGGGAGGTAATCAGGAATGTGATGGAGTCCAGGTGAGTCACATGGGGCACAGGTGCGCGTAACGATGGTGGCAGGTGTGCGTAATAATGAATAATCTGGCAACGTCGAGCACCGGAGAGGGGGAGCGGGAGTAGACATGACAGTTCCAAACTTCTTCCATTTAAGAATGATGGAGGCCACTGTGTTCTTGTGGACCTTCAATGCTGCAGACATTTTTTGGTACCCTTCCCCAGATCTGTGCCTCAACTCAATCCTGTCTCGGAACTCTACGGACAATTCCTTCGACCTCATGGCTTGGTTTTTGCTCTGACATGCACTGTCAACTTTGGGACCTTATATAGACAAGTGTGTGTCTTTCCAAATCATGTCCAATCAATTGAATTTACGACAGGTGGACTCCAATCAAGTTATAGAAACATCTCAAGGATGATCAATGGAAACAGGATGTACTCGAGCTCAATTTCTAGTCTCATATCAAAGGGTTTGCATACTTATGTAAATAATGTGTTTCTGTAGTAGGCTACCATGGGCTAATTTGGATAACGAGTCAGTAGTGTAGCACTAGACATAATCATAGCGTATTGGAATCACATCAACTCAAAACAACTCCCACCCCAGCTGCTACCCTCAAGCATTCTCCCAAATAACATTTGGATTATTATTCTCAATTTGAATAGTGTGTTGTGTCATGCTTCCCAGAGGCAGAAACAGAAACCTGTAGTAGCCAGGGTACCTGGCAAAGTCTCTCAGGCATCTGTGAGTGTTTGGCTGAGCTCTTCAAATGGAGGCAGAAACATGGAGACCTATCTATCTGTCCGTTCGTTTAGAGAGAGTGTGCATGCTGTGAATGGAACGTCACTCTTAAAGGCAAACCCAGGCCTCCAGGAGCAAGCAGTGACACTGATGGAGGGCGAGTGTGTGTGTGTGCGTCTACATCTACGGGAATTCACAGCAGTCCATTCAGAAGCTAAGCGTTGGATCCTGCTCCTCGCACGCTCTCCTCCAGTCCTCGTCTCTATATCTCTGTCTTCTCCCCTCCCCCCTCCCCCTCTAGACACGCCCTCCCAGCGGGTGCAGTTCATCCTGGGTACGGAAGATGACGACGTGGAGCACGTCCCCCACGACCTGTTCACCGAGCTGGACGAGCTGTCCTTCAGGGACGGGAGCGCCACCGAGTGGAAGGAGACAGCCAGGTAGTTCACAGCCCAGCCCAGGGTCCAGCCTCCACACTCCAGGGTCCATGTGACTTCATCATGTCGTTCTTTGTTCGTTCAGGTCTAAATTCAGCGGCACTTTATTGCTACCGTAGGTTTTCCATGAAACGTCGATGAGTTTAGCTTTGCGTCTTAAGAATGTTGAAGTTGTCTTCTTGACTGTGGTAAAATATTCAGGGAAACCAACTTTTTAATGGCCAAAACGGTAGGCTGGTAAACTGTGGCCTTTTATAACCCCCTTGAAATTGTCTTGCGGGGGCTGGGGAACAGAGAACTATGAGATAGTGACGCGTCTTGTGTGTGAGTGGCAATGTGTTATCATGAGTAATGGGTAAGATTGACAGAGCTCTACTGCCTACAAGTCTGGCTGTGAGTCAATCTATCTTAGTCATCCTCCATAGCCATGGCAATATCACCATCCCAGACAATGTCAGCCTACGCTCACGGCTCAGACACAAATACACAGCAATTTACCTCTCTTAAAAAAACTGGTTGAAACTGGTTTCAGGCTGACAGGAGGTAAAAGCCGGAAAAATGTTATCAAACTTTTTCCATTACCTCTCAAAAGTGAACCACTCAAGGGAATGCAAATTGTCTGATATGTCCAGGCCTGGTCTTGACCTCTGGTCAAGCTGTTCTTAGTCAGCATTGGGGAAATTTGATTTCGAATTTTTTTATTGTGTGTGCTTGTCTGTGCGCGTGCGTGTTGTCTGTGCGCGTGCGTGTAGGTGGCTGAAGTTTGAGGAGGATGTGGAAGATGGAGGGGAGCGTTGGAGCAAGCCTTACGTGGCCACCCTGTCTCTACATAGCCTGTTTGAGCTGAGGAGTTGCATCCTCAACGGAACCGTCATGCTAGACATGAGGGCCACCTGTATCGAGGAGATTGCAGGTATATTCATATCAGAAGAGTTTGTGTGTATGTGTGCGTGTGTGTACGCTCATGTGCATGCTATTTGATTATTTCGATTTGGGTGTGCAAATGATAAACAAGGCAATAATGAAAAGTTGGTTGAATAAGGTGAAACTGAATTCATGTGTGTGTGTGTGTGTGTGTGTGTGTGTGTGTGTGTGTGTGTGTGTGTGTGTGTGTGTGTGTGTGTGTGTGTGTGTGTGTGTGTGTGTGTGTGTGTGTGTGTGTGTGTGTGTGTGTGTGTGTGTGTGTGTGAGCGAGTGCGTGAAAGCTCATTTGCAAGTGTGTGTGTGTACCAGTGGTGTAAACCTCCAAATGAACAACGTTACAAGGCAATACAATGCATACGTGTGTGTGTTTACATGTGTGTGTCCAGACATGCTGATTGACAGCATGGTGGCGTCAGGCCAGCTGCAGGAGGAGCTGTGTCAGAAGGTGCGAGAGGCCATGTTGAAGAGACACCACCATCAGAACGAGAGGAAGCTCAGCAACCGCATCCCGCTGGTGCGCTCAATCGCAGACATAGGCAAGAAACATTCAGACCCGTTGTTGCTTGAGAGACACGGTGAGATCCCCTGCACCACGCACAGTCCATTTCTTTTTCCTCCAGCCTCGAGGGGGTTCACATAATCTTTGCGATCCTTGGTATTCCAAAAAAGGAAAGGTGACAGCATCTCCCACACACACTCTTAGGAAAAAGCCTTCCAAAAGGGTTCTTCGGCTGTCCCCATAGGAGAACCCTTTTTGGTTCCAGGTAGAACCCTTTTGGGGTCCATGTAGAACCCTCTTTTGGAACCCTTTTCCCTAAGAGTGTATGTTTGGAGATGCTATGACCACAACAATCATGTATGTAATGTATGCCGTGTAGCCGACACTTTTATTTAAAGTGACTTACAGTACAGTGAGTGCATACATTTTAGTATGTGTGGCCCCAGCGGGATTTGAACCCACGACCCTGGCGTTGCTAGGCGCCACGGTCTTACCAACTGAGCCACACAAGACCAAATCCACCATGGCAGTTCAGGAGGTGTCAAACTAATGAAGTGAGTAGATGCTACAATGAGGACATAAGCCTCATAGAGACAACTACTACTATCCACCCCACGGTAAAAGATACATCTGGGTGCGGATGGTGCGTGTGGCTGGCCTGGCTCAGGGTTTGGCCTCAGAATTAACAATGGCTTCTACTCTATGTCGGAATGGTCGGGGTGATGTTCTTCTTGCAGTTTGAAATGTTTCGTTTGCTGAGCATGACCTTAGGGTGTGATGTGTACGATGAGTATGGTGTGTGACTATTTTATGTGACTGAAATAACGAGCTCGTGCTACAGTTGTAATGGTCTCTGTCCTACTGTCACATTTTGTTCTATTGAATGCATTGAATGCAATGTTGCCTGGGTATAAAATACGTGTGAAATGTCATATATTGATGTGCTACACAATCATAGTAAGTTATTGCACAGATATGAAATATGTCTGGTTTGTGTGTGGTTCTGTATTTGTATGCACAATATACTGTACCCTGACACTATGCTAACCAGCCCACACCTCTTCTCCTGCTTGCAAGCATCTCTCTATCCAAAATGCTCCCCCTCAGTCTGTCACTGTGTGATTGGTGAGTGGACAAGCCTATTGGTCTGTTGTGGACACCTAACCTTTCCCCTGCAAGAACCTCTTGACGCCTCTGTCTCTCTCTAACCACACTCCTCCCAAGCTCCCACCACCTTCTCTCTCTGCCCCCAGAGAATGCACCCCTAAAACCACCTCTCTGATGACATTCTCCCTCATATGTTCCTCCTTTTACCACCCCCCCCCCCTTTTTCCTCCCTCCTCCCGTTCTTCTCTCCCTCTTTTCCCTTCTTTGTTGTTGTGTCTTCCCGCCGCTCCAGGGGAGGGCCTCTCTGCCTCCCGCCACTCCCTGAAGCCGGGGGCCTCCGTCTCCAACCTGTCCCAGAGGCGAGAGTCCCGGGTCTCCGTCCTCCTCAACCTCCTCCTGCCTAACTCCTCCTCCTCCACCTCCGCTGGGGGGCCATCCCCCGGACCCTCGCCCCTCACCACCCCCCAGAACACCCCCCCTACTCCCCGCCGCTCCCCAGACCCTCCCCGTGCCCCTGGCCCCGCTCCGGTCCCCCAGGCCATCCCGGAGGTGGTGGTGTCACCGCCTGAGGATGACGAGTCGCCACCCACCGACATTACAAACGATGAGGAGGCGTATACCAATCGGCAACCGTCGCTGCAGACTAAAGGGCTCCAGCAGCTGCCCTTAGAAGGCAAATATATGTGTAGCCTGCCAGTGTGAGTCACGGCTTGAACAGAGAACACTAGCACCAGCATGCTGGCTGTGCCTTCCTTCCCTACCCGACTACAAATCCATGACAAACCCCCCAGCAAGGTTCACTTTTTATACCCCTCCTCTATTAATAACTCAACAAGACCTCACACTGTTTCCCTCTACCTTGTTCTTTTCTTGCATACCTCTCTGTCTGTGTTTCTCTAGTTTAGTCTTATCAAATACATTTGTCTGCACTCTCTCCTTTTCTCTCATATCTCGCGCCATTCCTAGGCTATTTATTGTTCACGTTCCTTTCTCTCTCTGTCTCCACCTTTCTTCATCCAGCCCTTCCACACTAACCCCACCTTGCTTGGCTTGGTCCCTCCACTTCTCTCTGCTCAGTGTGTGTGCATGGCTCCCCTCGAGAATGTGTTTCATAATTTACCATACCATAGTTCTGCAGGGTCCGACATTAACAATGGCCCGCTGCGGCGGGGCCAGTAAAAACATGTCGAGCCAGTGGATCTCCTCAGTCACTGGGCTGACCGGGCCAGTAACTTCTCAGTGCATTTTGGCGTTCCAGTTGACATTTACCTGCTATGTAATCTCTAATGGACAGATCTACGGAAACATAACTGGAACCTTAGAATCTGTTGGGAAGGAATGGGATGTGTGGGATAGCAGGGAGCAGTAGTTCTGGTGTTAGGGTTTTCCGTCACTGGTTATTTCCGTCACTGACAAGTCAGGATCTCGTAGGTAAGGGAATGGTAAGGGAAAATTCAACCCGTGACTTGCAAAGAGAGTCATTCCGCTCCTCGTTCTAGCATCGTTCTAGCACCTGGATGGCAGTGATGTACTGGGCCGTACACTCTACCCTCTGCAGTGCCTTGCGGTCGGAGGCCGAGCAGTTGCCATACCAGGCAGTGATGCAACCAGTCAAGATGCTCTCGATGGTGCAGCTGTAGAACCTTTTGAGGATCTGAGGACCCATGCCAAATCTTTTCAGTATCCTGAGGGAATATAGGTTTTGTCGTGCCCTCTTCACGACTGTCTTGGTGTGCTTGGACCATGTTAGTTTGTTGGTGATGTGGACACCAAGGAACTTGAAGCTCTCAACCTGCTCCATTACAGCCCTGTCAATGAGAACGGGGGCGTGCTTGGTACTCCTTTTCCTGTAGTCCACAATCATCTCCTTTGTCTTGATCCCGTTGAGGGAGAGGTTGTTGTCCTGGCACCACACGGCCAGTTCTCTGACCTCCTGTAGTCTGTAATAGTTTGCAAGCCCTGCCACATCCGACGAGTTTTGGAGCCGGTGTAGTACAATTCGATCTTAGTCCTGTATTGATGCTTTGCCTGTATGATGGTTCGTCGGAGGGCATAGCGTGATTTCTTATAAGCTTCCAGGTTAGAGTCCCGCTTCTTGAATGCGGCAGCTCTACCCTTTAGCTCAGTGCGGATGTTGCCTGTAATCCATGACTTCTGGTTGGGGTATGTACGTACAGTCACTGTGGGGATGACATCATCGATGCACATATTGATGAAGCCAGTGACTGATGTGGTGTACTCCTCAATGCCATCGAAAGATTCCCGGAACATATTCCAGTTTGTGCTAGCAAAACAATCCTGTAGCTTAGCATCTGCTTCATCTGACCACTTTTTCATTGACAGTCACTGGTGCTTCCTGCTTTATATTTTACTTGTAAGCAGGAATCAGGAGGATAGAATATGGTCAGATTTGCCAAACAGATGGCGAGGGACAGCTTTGTACGTGTCTCTGTGTGTGGAGTAAAGGTGGTCTAGAGTTTGTTTCCCTCTGGTTGCACATTTAAAATGCTGGTAGAAATTACGTAAAACGGATTTGTTTCCCTGCATTAAAATCCCTGGCCACTAGGAGCGCTGCCTCTGGATGAGCATTTTCCTGTTTGCTTATGGCCGTATACAGCTCATTGAGTGCGGACTTAGTGCCAGCATCGGTTTGTGGTGGTAAATAGACAGCTACGAAAAATATAGATGAAAACTCTCTTGGTAAATAGTGTGGTCTACAGCTTATCATGAGATACTCTACCTCAGGCGAGCAAAACCTTGAGACTTCCTTAGATATCATGCACCAGCTGTTGTTTACAAATCTACATAGACCGCCACTCCTTGTCTTACCAGAGGCTGCTGTTCTATCCTGCCGATACAGTGTATAACCCGCCAGCTGTATGTTATTCATGTCGTCGTTCAGCCACGACTCTGTGAAAAATAAGACATTCCTGTTTTTAATGTCCCGTTGGTAGGATATACGTGCTTGTAGTTCGTCCACTTTATAATCGGAGGGGATGGCTGAGATTACCTGCCGTGTTGCAGTCTTGAACACCATTGAAGACTACACGCGGAAAAGTCATGCTGTTTTGTATTTGAGAAATATGATTGGCCATTCATTCAACCACGCTGACCGCGACTCACAACTTCTCGAGCAGTACATAAGTTGATCCGCTCACGCGGCACACGCGAGCCGTCCAGAGTAAAAAGAAGAGCTCACCAATCCATTTACTTTAGGGAAATTGATTTACAAACGTCAACCTTCAATAGTGAACATGCTAGCAATACGCTGGCTACTGTTGATAGTCTGCACAAAGAAAGCTACAAAAAGACACCTAGCATTTGTCTTGGCTAGCCTACTGTGGCCAGATCAATATCTTCTCTTTTGAAACACAGTCGTCTTAAAGGGGCACTGTCCTATTTTGAGATGTAAAAAAAATATTCTCAAAATGAAACAAAGCGAATGCGGCAGGTAGCCTAGTGGTTAGAGCGGCAGGTAGGCTAGTGGTTAGAGCAGCAGGTAGGCTAGTGGTTAGAGCGGCAGGTAGCCTAGTGGTTAGAGCAGCAGGTAGGCTAGTGGTTAGAGCGGCAGGTAGCCTAGTGGTTAGAGCAGCAGGTAGGCTAGTGGTTAGAGCGGCAGGTAGCCTAGTGGTTAGAGCGGCAGGTAGCCTAGTGGTTAGAGCAGCAGGTAGGCTAGTGGTTAGAGCGGCAGGTAGCCTAGTGGTTAGAGCATCAGGTAGGCTAGTGGTTAGAGCGGCAGGTAGCCTAGTGGTTAGAGCAGCAGGTAGGCTAGTGGTTAGAGCGGCAGGTAGGCTAGTGGTTAGAGCAGCAGGTAGGCTAGTGGTTAGAGCGGCAGGTAGCCTAGTGGTTAGAGCAGCAGGTAGGCTAGTGGTTAGAGCGGCAGGTAGCCTAGTGGTTAGAGCAGCAGGTAGGCTAGTGGTTAGAGCGGCAGGTAGCCTAGTGGTTAGAGCAGCAGGTAGGCTAGTGGTTAGAGCGGCAGGTAGGCTAGTGGTTAGAGCAGCAGGTAGGCTAGTGGTTAGAGCGGCAGGTAGCCTAGTGGTTAGAGCAGCAGGTAGGCTAGTGGTTAGAGCGGCAGGTAGCCTAGTGGTTAGAGCAGCAGGTAGGCTAGTGGTTAGAGCGGCAGGTAGGCTAGTGGTTAGAGCGTTGGGCCACTAACCGAAAGGTTGCTGGATTGAATCCCTGAGTTGACGAGGTAAAAATCTGTTGTTCTGCCCCTGAGCAAGGCAGTTAACCCACTGGTTGCCGAAGACAAGGATGTTGATTATGGCAGCCCCCCCCCCCCCCCCCCCCGCACCTCTGATTCAGAGAGCTTGGGTTCAATGCAGAAGACACATTTCAGTTGAATGCATTCAGTTGTATGACTGACTAGGTATCCCCCTTTCCCAATTCATGCAATTCTAAATAATTATATCGCTAGATTCTATTACACAGCGTTTTGATACATTCCTTAATAACCAAATGTAGCCTAATAATAGCTGAATATAGAGAGGAAGCCTGCCATTGCCAGCTTGGGCAATGCATTTTAACTACACAATGTCCGGGCCTGTAGAAATTCTGTTCAGGCCAGTATATTTTTGTCCAACAGTAAGAAAAAAAGACTGTAACTGTTTGTCAGGAGCGTCATGTAAGGGTTTCCATGGCCGGACAGCCGCACACAAGCCTAAGATCACCGTGCACAATGCCAAGCGTCTGCTGGAGTGGTGAAAAGCTCGCTGCCATTGGAGTCTGGATCAGTGGAATCACGTTCTCTGGAGTGATGAATCACGCTTCACTATCTGGCAGTCCGATGGACGAATCTGGTTTTGGTGGATGACAGGAGAACGCTATCTGCCCCAATGCATAGTGCCAACTGTACAGTTTGGTGGAGGAGAAATAATGGTCTGGGGCTGTCTTTCATGATTCGGGCCCCTTAGTTCCAGTGAAGGGAAATCTTAACGCTACAGCATACAATGACATTCTAGGCGATTCTGTACTTCCAACTTTGTGGCAACAGTTTGGGGAAGGACCTTTCCTGTTTCAGCATGAAAATGCCCCTGTGCACAACGCAAGGTCCATACAGAAATGGTTTGTCGAGATCGGTGTGGAAGAACTTGACCGGCCTGCACAGAGCCCTGATCTCAACCCCATCGAACACCTTTGGGATGAATTGGAAGGCCGACTGCGAGCCAGGCATGATCGCCCAACATCAGTGCCCGACCTCACTAATGCTTATGTGGCTGAATGGAAGCAAGTCCCCGCAGCAATGTTCCAAGATCCAGTAAAAAGCCATCCCAGCAGGTGACGAGCAGGTGTCCACATACTTTTGGTCATGTAGTATATATGTAGTGTGTATATATATATATATATATTTATTATTATTTTTAAACCTATTTTAGAAGAAATAGAGAATTATTTATGAAAAGTGAAAGGGTGACAAATTATTTGGCCGAAACTGTATATACAGTACACCTACTCACATTTTGATTGCCGGATTCTCTGGTAATAACTGTCTAATGAACTGTCTAATGCCACGGAAGCACTCATGCCACAGTACCACACATAACATGTAGTGTCAGCTCTTAGTATGCAGATGAAGGCAGATTATCATAGAGTCAGTAGTTTTTGTCCTCAGTGTGCCCCTGGTTTTGGAACGATATGATTTGATTATTGGGACTCGTTTGCATATGGACCATGGCCTGAGGCCAGCGTGGAGCCCACATTCCGGGCTTTATCTTCCTGAACGCAACCTCCACTAATCCCCGTCACTCCCAGAGGCTTTGTAAGGAATGTGAGCGATGGCGCTTCTGTTCATCCAGACATGGCTGCCTAGTAGCCCGCAGGGCCGGGTTACAACAGGTCACAGGTCAAGGATGACCACAAGGAAACTCACCCATTCATATTCATTTTCAACATTCATCTACGTTCTAGGTGATTGAGACAGAGGGAGGGGAGTGTGTGGTGTCGCTGTGTTACAGTTCATTCATTTCTGTGGTCATTTCCTCAATGCATGTCTCCCTCGCTGAAGTGCTGGCGTTTCCTGTGTACGGCTCACCTCACATGGCTATAGGGTGCATTGAAGTGGGGAGGCGGATGTGCCATATCTTGAACCCTTATCACTGCAGGCCATAACGAATTTTCATTATGTTAGCAATTTGTTAAGGTCTTTGAGAGTGTATAAATCAAACTATGTATCAAATACTATTATATATGCATATGTAGTCTGGGCCTATACAGAGAACCTATTGAAAAAGATTTGCAAATCAGTCAGAGTATAGCTACATGATTTCTGAATACATTTCAAACGAAGAACCTGTATTGTGTTTTGATGCTTTGCAAACTCTGCATATAAATGATATATGAAAAACACAATGTAATCAAATGTAGGCATTCTAATGTATCCACGAGAATGCACTGAGCAGCAGGTGCCTCGGTCCTCCAGAGCTGAAATTTCTAACACTCTTCTGCCGCTATCCCATGTCTGTCTGTCTCTGTCTGTCTGTCTGTCTGTCGTTACAGGGCCACTGATGTCCACGCACTCTGTCCCCAGTAACCTGGATAGCAGCAGCAAGACTGGAGACAGGAGGCCCTCCAGAGCTGGGGTCAGTAAAGAGAACAGCAGTGTGGACTTTAGCAAGGTAACCCCTGCTACTGGGCAAAGAAACCCCCCCATCATCAGCCACTCTCATCCAGACATCCAAGACAACCATCATCAATCACAGCCCTTACTCTCTAAGCATAAGAAACTTCACCCACTCCCTGCCTGCTAGAACCAAGAGCCAGTCTCAAAGTGAACTGTACATAGTTTTAATTCAATAACTGGGTTTGGTTAAGTGAGATCTTATCCCTCATTATATCCATTTATGACTCTTGTCAGCCATGAAATAAGTAGGCTGGCGGCCGTGAGGAGTCATCAGCTTTCATTTGTTTGCCAAGAAGCAAGCTCATACTTGACTGGGGTAGTCTAATCAAAAGAGGGAGAAGGAGACAGAGTGTTTGTGGAAGAGAGAGAGATGCAGATATTACCCATCTCAGTGGGCAAGGTCTCCCAGCTCTGTTACATCGTTCAAACAACCGACCTTGTGATGAAAGGGACTCCTTTGCTCAGTACTGCCCCTTATAGCTTCCCTCTACGCCACTAACACCGTAGCTTCCTCCAACCCTAGCGTCCATCTGCCACTGAGCATGATCCCTCCATCCCCATTCATTCCTTCCTTTCATTTGAAGTCTCTCCCTACTCTGTTGTGCCAATTGGGCTCCAGGTAGATATCATGTCACAATAACGTATATATTTTGCTCGGCTTGATTTGTTATACCAGTGTTTCCCAATATAGGGCCGCACTGCCGTGTGCATCCCGCGGGACCTATGGTCCCCGACAGATCATAGCATAGGGCGGGCGGTCAGACACAACTTTGCGATGAAAACATGTTACAGTCCCACAGATAATTTTGAACGGTTGTCTTTCTGTGTTGTATGTGTTATCTATTGTATAAAAAACACCTTTTTGTGTCACAGTTCACAAACTCGTATAGGCTAGTTCTGCTTCCTCGTTTTTGTTGGGCGCGCGAGAACAAATGCGCCTATGTGTGGTCTCAATTAAATAGCCTGTAGCCTATATGCATGGTCGGAGAAGCACGGCGCAGTTGTCTTTCCATGGAAAATGACTTCCTAAATAGGATTGGCTATAGTTTAGGCTCCGACATTGACTGGAAATAAACATTGATGACGCATGAATTTGTCTGCCTGCGAATCATCCTGCTTCTTTTAAAGTTGTGCAAGGTTATTTTCGAAACGGTTAGTCTTTCTGTTTTGTATGTCATGTGTTATCTAAATTGCTGGGACCGGGGATGCAAAAGCAAGCTGTGTCCCATACACCTACATTGCGGGCCTGGGGACAGATTTGGGACCAGTTCTTGTGGGAGTGGGTGGGAGTCGGACGAGAAGTCAGCAGGAACGGGCGGGCGCGTAACCTTTTCTCAATAGGGGGGGCTGTTTTCACTTTGTAAAAATTTCGTTCCCAAATTAAACTGCCTCGTACTCAATTCTTGCTCGTACAATATGCATATTATTATTACTATTGGATAGAAAACACTCTCTAGTTTCTAAAACCGTTTGAATTATATCTGTGAGTAAAACAGAACTCAAGTTGGAGCAAACTTCCTGTCAGGAAGTGAGAAATCTGAAATCAGGCAGTCTGTTCTAGGGTCAGTTTATTAATTTGCATGTCTTCTATTGGTCGACATGCACTGCATACGCCTTCCCCTAGATGTCAGCAAGTAGTGAGAATTTGAATGGAGTTGCTAGGCAGATCTGAGGCCATATAAAGGGTCTGGGTACGTGGGGTACACTCTTTTCAACATTCGCCATGACGCAAGACAGACCTCAGGATGGCGTTCTGGAAAGCTCTCGTTATAGGCCTTAGATATATCCGGCTCTGATTTTATTCGATATAGGTGTTAAAGACATCATAATGTAGTTATTTTAAACCGAGTTATATCAGTTTATATCAGTATATTGCGATTTTCGGATATTTCTTTGTGCTGCGTTATAGTGAGTTGGGCACGTCTTCGCCACATGGCTAATGTTTACTGCTAATTCCAAAGTTGAAGGTGACAATCTACAACCGAGCAACGATTCTTCTGGACAAAGGACAACTTGCCCAAGATTCTGATGGAAGCTCATCAAAAAGTAAGAACTATTTATGATGTTAATTCGTTGTTCAGTTGAAAAATGTCAAACTACTATTCCGCCATTAATTTCGGTGCGGTCTCGCTTTAACGCACGCTGTATGTCGTAGTAACGTTAATTTTAAAAATCTAACACAGCGGTTGCATTAAGAACTAATGTATCTTTCATTTGCTGTCCAACCTGTATTTCTTAGTCAAGTTTATGATTAGTTACTGATTAGATTAGGTGCCTCTCCCAAGATTTCTCCCGACATTTTGTTGGCAGCTTGGCTACTATTCTCATTGTATAACCACAATTTGTGCCGCTAAATATGCACATTTTCGAACAAACTCTATATGTATTGTGTAATATGATGTTATAGGACTGTCATCTGAAGAAGTTTGAGAAGGTTAGTGAAAAAATTAATATCTTTTGCTGGTTTATTTGTTATCGCTATTGTTGGCTTGAATCAATGCTGTTGTGTGGTTGGCTATTGTAGTAAGCTAATATAATGCTATATTGTGTTTTCGCTGTAAAACACTTAAAAAATCTGAAATATTGGCTGGATTCACAAGATCTTTGTCTTTCATTTGCTGTACGCTGTGTATTTTTCATAAATGTTTTATGATGAGTATTTAGGTAATTCACGTTGGTCTCTGTAGTTATTCTAGTTGCTTTGGTGAGAGTTGTGATGGTGGCTGCAATGTAAAACTATGATTTATACCTGAAATATGCACATTTTTCTAACAAAACATATGCTATACAATAAATATGTTATCAGACTGTCATCTGATGAAGTTGTTTCTTGGTTAGTGACTATTTATATCTTTATTTGGTCGAATTTGTGATAGCTACCTATGCAGGAAAAAAATGGTGGGAAAAAAAAGTTGTGTCTTTTGCTATCGTGGTTAGCTAATAGAAATACATATTGTGTCTTCCCTGTAAAACATTTTAAAAATCAGAAATGATGGCTGGATTCACAAGATGTGTATCTTTCATCTGGTGTCTTGGACTTGTGATTTAATGATATTTAGATGCTAGTATTTACTTGTGGCGCTATGCTAGGCTATGCTAGTCAGCTTTTTTACTGATGAGGGTGCTCCCGGATCCGGGATTGTGACCAAGTAGAAGTAAGAAAAGTAGTGGGTGGGAGTCGGACGAGAAGTCAGCAGGAACGGGTGGGCGCGTTAAGAAAAGTAGTGGGTGGGAGTCGGACGAGAAGTCAGCAGGAGCGGGCGGGCGCGGTAAGAAAAGGAGTGGGTGGGAGTCGGACGAGAAGTCAGCAGGAGCGGGCGGGCGCGGTAAGAAAAGGAGTGGGTGGGAGTCGGACGAGAAGTCAGCAGGAGCGGGCGGGCGCGGTAAGAAAAGGAGTGGGTGGGAGTCGGACGAGAAGTCAGCAGGAGCGGGCGGGCGCGGTAAGAAAAGGAGTGGGTGGGAGACGGACATGAAGTCAGCAGGAGCAGGCGGGCGCGGTAAGAAAAGGAGTGGGTGGGAGTCGGACGAGAAGTCAGCAGGAGCGGGCGGGCGCGGTAAGAAAAGGAGTGGGTGGGAGACGGACATGAAGTCAGCAGGAGCGGGCGGGCGCGGTAAGAAAAGGAGTGGGCGGGAGCGGGATTAAGAATTCAGTCCGGCGCTGTCCTCTATTTCCCAATCCTGGTTCTGAAGACCTAAAGGGATGCAATTTTTTTTGTTTTTTTACCCCCTAACACTAACATGTTGTATGTGTCGAATTGCTATGCTTTATCTTGGCCAGGTCGCAGTTGCAAATGATAACTTGTTCTCAACTAGCCTACCTTGTTAAATAAAGGTGAAAAATAAAATAAAAACTAACACACTTGATTCAACTAATCAACTCATCATCAATCCTTTGATTATTTGAATCAGGTGTGCTAGTTTTTATTTTATTTTTAATTTTCACCTTTATTTTCTCGTCCACAGGACCAGGATTCCCAGAAACAGAGCCAGGATTGGGAGACACTGTCTCATATAGTTGTTACTTCCTAAAGTCTCTCTCTCTCTCTGTCCCATTCCGCTCCTTTTAGGTGGACATGAACTTCATGAAGAAGATTCCTCCGGGCGCCGAGGCGTCCAACGTGCTGGTAGGGGAGGTGGACTTCCTGGAGAGGCCCATCATCGCCTTCGTACGCCTGTCCCCCGCCGTCCTCATCACAGGGCTCACGGAGGTGCCCGTGCCCACCAGGTAGGTACACTACATCTCTTCACCCACTCTTTCACTGCTCTTTCCCTGCTGTTTCTAGGTTTTATTCATGCACCTGCTCCCCTACCAGTAGCCTAAACCATTTTGTATTTGGAGTCATATCACCAACTATACTAAATTATGTTGGGTTTTGAATAATACACAATGTATCTGCCTATACCTGGCCATCGACATTGCGTTTAGTCTAATGCGTGAAAATGGTTTGTGTCCCCTACAGGTTTTTGTTTCTGCTGCTGGGTCCACACGGTAAAGGCCCTCAGTACCATGAGATTGGCAGATCCATGGCCACACTGATGACAGATGAGGTGAGAGGACGGGAGACGTTTTACGTGCTGCTGTTTGTGCACTTATCCTTATAGTCTTATGAAGATTGGTAACATTCAGTCATAAACATGAATTAGCTCCCCCCGAGAGGCATAGAATAGACTAACTCCTTTGAGTAACTTTTTCCCCATCAGGGGGATGGGTGTGGCGTTCAGACTAGATACATTTTAAGATCAAAACGTAAAAGCTATACTCTTTCCTGCATTTCTCTGTAGATATTCCATGATGTGGCGTACAAGGCCAAAGATCGGATGGACCTGCTGTCTGGGATAGATGAATTTCTGGACCAGGTGACAGTCCTGCCCCCAGGAGAATGGGACCCCTCGATACGAATCGAACCCCCCAAGAACGTCCCATCGCAGGTGAGGGTCTAAGTTGACATATATAAACAGAAACAGAAAATCAACATGAAGTCTGAAGTCAAGCCTGATTTCAGATGATTGGTCACATAGTGCTCTTCAATCTTGATCCTGGAGAGCCACAAGGTTTTTTTTGTTTCAGCCTAGCACGAGCACACTTGATTAAATTAATCAAGGGCTTGATGATTAGTTGAATCAGATGTGTTGGAAGTATAGTCTACCCTGTACCACCAGTGGGTCTCCAGGATTGAAGAACACTGGCTTGCATGTTCGTTTTCGATGATGTTTCCATGATGTGTATGACTGTGCCTCCTGGTGGCAGTAGAGGATATAACAGCCCTGTAATAACTTAGTCATGCGTTCATGCGTGCATGTATTTTTCGTATGGATGGCCCCAGCGGGAATCAAACCCACGACCCTGGCGTGGCCAACTCCATGCTCTACCATCTGAGCCAAACCTATAATGGCTCTCTCACTTGTAGTTGAAGAGGAAGATTCCCTCGCAGCCCAACGGGTCGCCCTCACCCTCTGGGGAGATGTTGAAGGAGGAGGACGAAGGCCACGGAGCTGGGCCCGAGCTGCAGAGAACCGGACGGTGAGCTATGCGTACGAATTCATAGGGGAGGTTTCCGGGGACACAGATTAAGCTTCATTCTGGACCTAAAAGCATTTTCAATGGAGATTCCCCACTGAGCTTGCTTTTTATTCCAGGACTAGGCTTAATCTGTGTCTGGGGGAAATTGCCCCATAGAGAAGAGTTGATAAGGGTAAATCTCAAATGACACCCTATTTCTTACAAAGAGCTGTGATCAACAGTAGTGGACTACCATACATGTGGAATAGGGTATCATTTGAGACACTGCTTAAGACTTTGTTTTAAATACTATGGTATGACATAGGCAATAGGTTGTAAAACTCTTTTTTTTTTTTACTGTTTTGATGCTTTTTATTCTTGATGAAATTCATTAAACATGTATAAGGTAATCCATTATTGAGACTGTTTATGAAGACAAAAATGAATAACATACCATGCCCACATACTGTGACATTACCAATGCACTGCACATGTTACAATTACGATGCTGACATAAGTAAATACTCAGGGTCTCCGGGTGAAAGCCTCTGAGATCGCGTGGCTGCCCTGCTGGTAGAGTGTGATTATTTGTGACCTCACTCCCCCAGGACACACACACCTCGCAGACTGGGCACTGCATTATTTACCCCTCCGCAGATCCACTCTCGGCGTGCTGCTATAAAAAGCAGCATGCCGGCAGAGAACGACTGAGAGAGAGGTAGAGGGGGGGAAGGATAAGGGGATAGGGGATAAGGGGATAGGGGATAAGGGATAGAGAGAGAGAGGGACTAAGGTAGGGATAAGGGATAGTCTTTACGGGGTGTTATGCAGTCCCTGAACACACAAAGGTGTGGTGACTTAGACCTGAGACTGGTAGGTTGAGTGTGTTTGTGTAAGTTAGCGGAGTGTGTGTGTGAGGTAGGAACCTGGGTGTGAATGGGTTGAGTGGTGTCTGGGTCAGAGAGCAGGAGTGTGTCCAACCTCGGTGGGAAACTAACAGGGTTCCCCTCAGCAAGGAACCTAGCTCTAAGCATCACAGTTAGGAAATTACCATTAACCAAAGATCTCTAAAATGTCAATTAATTCTTGTAGGAAGTGTCTATAAATGTGTACCACATTTGGGGGCTCCACATTTTTTTCTGGCAGACCCTATTGATGGTAGTGTTGTCACGATACCAGAATTTTGACTTCGATACCAGGTTTAGTATCATAATACTCAATATCAATACTCGATACCAAGGCAAAAAAAAAAGTGGATTAGCCAAAGTCACAGAATAACCTATGGGCATCTTTTGAGTTTTTGTCGTACTTTGTGTGAAGGAAGTTCTAAATTCTAGCACAGAAGTAATGGTAGGCTGACTCGTTGTAGCTGATGTGTGGACATTAGTGTCACGTTCCTGACCTGTTTTTCCTTTCTCTTGTATTATTTTAGTTGGTCAGGGCGTGAGTTGGGGTGGGTTGTCGATGTGTTTGTTCTATGTTGGGATGTTTGTGTTCGGCCGGGTATGATTCTCAATCAGAGACAGCTGTCAATCGTTGTCCCTGATTGAGAATCATACTTAGGCAGCCGGTGATTCACGTGGTTTTGGTGGGTGGTTGTGTCTTCCGTGTCTGTATGTATGTTCGTACCACACGGGACTGTAGCTTTGGTTTGTAGTCTGTACCTGTTCGTGCATTCTTCGTGTATTTGTAAGTTCTCATGTTTTAGGTCAGTCTACGTCGTTTTGTTGTTTTGTAATTTTCCAAGTGTTTTTCGTGTTCGTCTTCGTCTTTGAATAAATTCATTATGTATTCACAACCCGCTGCATTTTGGTCTGATGCCTACTCCTCCTCTTCAGACGAAGAGGAGGAGAGAAACCGTTACAGAACCACCCACCAATCTAGGACCAAGCGGAGTGTAAACGGGCAGCGACAGCAGCAGAGACAGACACAGGAATGGACATGGGAAGACGTCTTGGACGGCAAGGGTTGTTACACATGGGAGGAGATCCTGGCTGGAAAGGATCACCTCCCATGGGAACAGCTGGAGGCAGCGAGGAGAGCGGAGGCAGCCGGAGAGAGGAACCGGGGTTATGAAGGTACGCGGCTAGCACGGAAGCCCGGGAGTCAGACCCAAAAATTTCTTGGGGGGGGGGGGGGGCACACGCGGAGTGTGGCAAAGCCGGGTAGGATACCTGAGCCAACTCCCCGTGCTTACCGTGGAGTGAGAGGGCGTCGTACTGGTCAGACACCGTGTTATGCGGTAAAGCGCACGGTGTCCCCAGTACGCGTGCTTAGCCCAGTGCGGGCTATTCCACCTCGCCGCACTGGTAGGGCTAGGTTGGGCATCGAGCCGGATGTCATGAAGCCGGCCCAACGCATCTGGCCTCCAGTGCGTCTCCTCGGGCCGGCATACATGGCACCAGCCTTACGAATGGTGTCGCCGGTTTGCCAGCATAGCCCAGTGCGGGCTATTCCACCTCGCCGCACTGGCAGGGCTACGGGGACCATTCAACCTGGTAGGGTTGGGGAGGCTCGGTGCTCAAGAGCGCGTGTCCTCCTTCACGGTCCGGTATACCCGGTGCCACCTCCACGTACCAGTCCTCCGGTGGCTGCCCCCCGCACCAGGCTGTCTCTCTGGGTTCTCTCTCCAGCTGCTCCCACCTGTCCAGCGCTGTCAGAGCCTTCCTCCTCTCCAGCGCAGCCAGTGTCTGAGCTGGCTGCCTGCCCAGCGCTGTCTGAGCTGCCTGCCTGCCCAGCGCTGTCCGTCTGTCCCGAGCCGTCAGAGCTGTCCGTCTGTACTGAGCCTTCAAAGCCGTCCAGCCAGGACCAGCCAGAGCCGTCCAGCCAGGACCAGCCAGAGCCGTCCAGCCACCGAGAGACTGAAAAACAGCTTCTATCTCAAGGCCATCAGACCTTGTTAAATAGCCATCATTAGCCAGCTTCTACCTGGTTACGCAACCCTGCACCTTGGAGGCTGCTGCCCTATATACATAGACTTGGAATCACTGACCACTTTAATAATGGAACACTAGTCACTTTAACAATGTTTAAATAATGTTTACATACTGCTTTACTCATCTCATATGTATATACTGTATTCTATTCTACTGTATTTTAGTCAATGCCACTCCGACATTGCTCAATCTAATATTTATATATTTCTTACTATATATATATATTACTTCCATACTTACTTTATATATTACTTCCATTCTTTTACTTTTAGATTTGTGTGTATTGTTGTAAATTGTTAGATACTACTGCACTGTTGGAGCTAGGAACACAAGCATTTCGCTACACCCGCAATAACATCTGTGTGACTAATACAATTTCATTTTATATATTTATCTTGGAAAAGGAGAAATTCTCACTTACAGGGATTTAAACAACTTTGTGGACACAATTTGAGAGATACAAGCTTTTTGTACGTTTGGAAAATTTCTTCTATCAATTATTTCAGCTCATGAAACATGGGACCAACACTTTACATGTTGCGTTAATATTTTTGTTCAGTGTACTGAGCTGAAACAAAAGATACTAGAAATGTTCCATGGTATGGGCAGGCATAAGCTATGGTCAATGAACACAATTGCATTTTATTGATGGTAATTTGAATGCACAGATATACCGTAACGAGATCCTGAGGCCCATTGTGAGGCACGTTTTCTTTAAGGTGTCTGTGACCAACAGATGCATATCTGCATTCCCAGTCATGTGAAATCTATAGATTAGGGCCTAATGAAATTATTTAAATTGACTGATTTCCTTTATTGAACTGTAACTCAGTAATATCTTAGAAATTGTGGCATGTTGCGTTTATATTTTTGGTCAGTATAATTGTCGAACTGGAACGCCAAAGGCGCTGAAAAGTTAGGCTGCTGGCCCAGTCGTCATGTTACTAGACAGGCTTGATCATCTCAGTCAGTGAACCGTTTCTCATGTTACAGTATCAGAAAGTACCTAGGTTATGGTGTACCGTACAACACTGATGTTCTGAAAAAGGTATCTGTGGGTCCTAACAAATCTCTGGGAGCCCTATAGATCCAAAAGAGTTATCTCGGAGTCCAATAATGCGTTCCCACTGGGCACAGACGTCAATAACGTCTATTCCACGTTGGTTCAATGTCATTTCATTGAAATGGTGAGGAAAACGTTGACTCGACAGGTGTGTGCCCAGTGGCTTGTATGGTCCCCTGTATGGTCCAAAAAACCTAATCCAGATGTCTAATGATGTAATCTGGGATACTTTAGTTAGCCTGCTGTAAAGCGTTGTGGTTTTGCCCTTCCTCTAGGATCTTTGGAGGCCTGGTGATGGATATAAAGCGGAAGGCCCCGTTCTACTGGAGCGACATCCGGGACTCGTTGAACCTGCAGTGTCTGGCCTCCATCCTGTTCCTCTACTGCGCCTGCATGTCCCCTGTCATCACCTTCGGAGGGCTGCTGGGCGAGGCCACTAAGGGAAACATAGTGAGTGGGTCCTTGTCCATGAGTGTCAATGAATGCCACTCCGATTACAGCAGTCTCTCTTCTATCTGTGCAGTATCCCTTAATGTATGCAAGTCACTTAGAGTTTAACAAGTCAATGTAAGCCTTGCACTAATTATGTATACGTTTAACAAAAGGTCTTACCAAAAGGTCTTACCCTATTTGCTTATTACTATATACAAATATCACTAAAAGCATATAGGATTCATATCACTATAAGCACATCGGATGTGGTTAGACAGTGTCCCTCTTCCTCACTGCGAGCTACTCAGAATACTGTCTCCATGCTTTGATCCTGACAATGAGTTACACACACAAATCCTACAGTAACTCCAGAGGGAGACTGTTGGCGTAGCTAGCGTCAGCGTGCCGGGGTGTGTGATGCGTCTGAGTAAACTAATTAGAAGGCCAGTGGCGGAGGGATATAAGTACAGACAGGCCGACGGGGTGGATGAAGTAAAGCAGTCTATCTACACTGTCTGATGCTAGGCAGCCTGATCTGGAATGTCACTTTAAACTGATGTGCTATGTTATGTGGGGTGTTCTGTCCGCTTTGCCTTATTCCCCTTAGTCTCTCCCTCTCTCTGGTTTCCTCTTATGTATTTACCACTTCCTCCCGTTCTCACTGCTTCTTCCCCTCCCTCTCTTCTTTTGCTACAGAGTGCCATAGAGTCTCTGTTTGGGGCATCCCTCACAGGAGTGGCCTTCTCTCTGTTTGCGGGGCAGCCCCTCACTATACTGGGCAGTACGGGGCCTGTCCTAGTTTTCGAGAAGATCCTCTTCAAGTTTTGCAAGTGAGTGTGCAACCATATCCTGGTTTCACTGTCATTTGCACTGTGGCCCTCTGGTGGTAACAACCTGCAAGTACAAGCTCACCTGCCATTTGGGGATTTCTAATTTGTTTCTGATCAGTAACTTCCTGAGTTTTATGTACTGTATACATGCACAGTAAATCAAGTGCCTGGAGTTTTTCTTGGTCAAATCACATGGTCAGGAAAAACTCAGGGCCATAACTAGTTATGAAAGAAGTCGGGACAGGCTCAAGGTCATTCAATCATTTCATAAGGCATGGTCCGAGTGATTGCTCCTCCCCTACAACTGTCATAACGTTTATATGCTTTGAGCTCACTGCTTGCAGTATCTAATAAGATATGAATGTGAAAATACACTGAAAACATCCAAAATACATTATATATACAGCTAAAATCGAGTACAATGCCTTGTAAAGTTGATATTGAGGTTAAATAAAGTGTGCTTTCTTAATTTACCAAATTTTTCTAACCGTTGCTTTAGATAAAATCAAGACATCAATATTCTTGTTATGTTTTCTTGTATGTAAAATCTTAAATTACAGCTCACTTTGAGCAAATTCGTAATTTGCGATTAATCGCAGAGAATCCCGCGAGTCAACTCGATTGCATTGTTTAGTGATTTGACAGCCCCACTATTGAGTCTCGAACTCCTCTCCTCTCCTACCCAGGGACTACGGCCTGTCCTACCTGTCTCTGAGGACCAGCATCGGCCTGTGGACGGCCTTCCTCTGCCTGGTCCTGGTTGCCACGGACGCTAGCTCCCTGGTCTGTTACATCACCCGCTTCACAGAGGAGGCCTTCGCCGCTCTCATCTGCATCATCTTCATCTACGAGGCCCTGGAGAAGCTCTTCCACCTGGGGGAACACTACCCAGTCAACATGCACAACGAGCTGGACAACCTCACCCTCTACTCGTGAGTCTGGGTCAGAGAGCCTCGGCGGAGGGCAAAAGCCGCGGGAAGTGGGAGCTGCCATTTTTCCGCTGCCTTAAAAAAAAATTGCTGACCAAACACACATTTTATTCAGGAAATGTACCTTTTCTATTTGGATTGCAGTGTTTCAGATGATATTACCACCGACTCGCGCCCAAAGATGGAAAAGGGGAAATGATGGTTGTGTGGGGAGTGTAAGGCATGGAGTGTGTAAGATTTCTTCTCTTGACTCAGGTGTCAGTGTTCTCCACCGGCCAACGCCTCCACTGAGATCTTGCAGACGTGGAACCAGACAGGACACACACCAGACACTATCTCCTGGAACAGTCTCAACGTATCGGTCAGTCAGAGGACACACACACACACACACACACAAGGAACACACACACTGCAAAAACATCTGTTGAGCCTGTGTATTTCTCTGACCCTTTTACTCTCTTTGCCAGATGTGTAACCTGCTCCATGGAGAGTTTGCTGGTCCTGCCTGTGGTCACCACGGACCCTACATCCCAGATGTCCTCTTCTGGTCCATCATCCTCTTCTTCACCACCTTCTTCCTCTCCTCCTTCCTCAAGGAGATCAAGACCGAGCGATACTTCCCTACAATGGTGTGTTATTCACTTGCGATCAGGGCGTACAGCTAGAGTGTGTGTGTGTGTGTGTGTGTGTGTGTGTGTGTGTGTGTGTGTGTGTGTGTGTGTGTGTGTGTGTGTGTGTGTGTGTGTGTGTGTGTGTGTGTGTTTGTGTGTGTGTGTGTTTGTGTGTGTGTGTGTGTGTGTGTGTGTGTGTGTGTGTGTGTCCATGTTCCTCTAAAAGTGTATTGTGCTGCAACAACATTCACAGTTTCATTTCAAGGTCGTCACATTCTTCCCACACAATATGTCTCACGCTTTGCTGTTACCATTAGCTACTGTGTGTGGGTGTTCCCACTGAGGGAATTACAATGGATTTGTTGTTTACACGTTACCACGTTTATGCAAAATGTCATTATTATGGGTTGTGCAGGTACGCTCCACCATCAGTGACTTTGCCGTGTTTCTGACCATCATGATCATGGTGCTGGTGGACTATCTGATGGGCATCCCCTCTCCTAAACTCAACGTACCCGACCGCTTTGAGGTAGGACTCTTTTGATACTGTATCTCTGTGTAGGCATTCAAAAGACGCCGTACTGCCATATGGCATACTGATCACATCAACATGTCATGTGATACTGATGACAGCAATGATATATATATATCCTGGGCTGATACTAGAGGCAGTAGTGATACCAGTAAGCTAATGTGGACACTGACCTATTCAGATCTGTCGAGCGCAACGGGATGGCTTTCTTTTAGCCTTAGCGTTGAAGCTAACTCTCTGCCCTGCTGCAGATCCACCTCCAAGCACCACGGCAGGTGTAATAGTGTAATGCGATAGCTAGCTACTAGCCTTAGCATTATAGCTAAAATCAATCAAAGTCACACAGGATACAGTAAAGTGTACACAGGACAATGTAATGTACAGTGAAAAACATCATGAAGGACCACACACAACCCAGCCACGGACTGTTCACTCCCCTACCGTCTGGCAGACGGTATCAGAGCATCGGGTCTTGGACCACGAGGCTCAGAGACAGTTTTTACCCACAAACCAAACACTTGAACTGGAACTGACCATTTACACTGACTCTCCGTACCTTAGCACACCTGCACTCACTCAGTCAGTCACTCAGTCACTAAGTCAGTCACTGTCAGTCACTCACTCAGTCACTAAGTCAGTCACTCACTCAGTCACTAAGTCAGTCACTCACTCAGTCACTAAGTCAGTCACTCACTCAGTCACTCACTCAGTCACTCACTCAGTCACTCACTCAGTCACTAAGTCAGTCACTAAGTCAGTCACTCACTCAGTCACTAAGTCAGTCACTAAGTCAGTCACTAAGTCAGTCACTAAGTCAGTCACTCAGTCAGTCAGTCAGTCAGTCAGTCAGTCAGCCACTCAGTCACTCACTCAGCCACTCAGTCACTCACTCACACAAGCCCACACATATGCAGGTACACACACACACACACACACACACACACACACACACACCACTGCTGCTATTGGACTTCTGTTTAATATTGCACAACACACTTCATATCTCTCCCGGCACACGTGTAAATATTGTAATGTGCCTTCCTTGTATTTATACCTCTGCTAAATATCTATTCTATTTTATTTTAGCTTCTATTGAGCTTCTACTCTTTTTATACATTTGCATTACTTAATTATTTTCTATTCTTATTGTTGTCGCATTGTCGAGAGGGGAACCTGCAAGCATTTCATTGTACTGTTTACACCATGCGTTCCTGTGCATATGACAAATAAACTTAACTCGAACACTATAGCCTGACCTCCAGCTATGAGCATTATAGTTTAAAAGCTAACTCTATGCTCTGGTCTACAGCCTACCTCCAAGCATCGCGGCTGGCTGATCTCCCCGCTGGGCACCAACCCCTGGTGGACCCTGCTGGTGGCGGCGCTGCCCGCTCTGCTCTGCACCATCCTCATCTTCATGGACCAGCAGATCACCGCCGTCATCATCAACCGCAAGGAGCACAAGCTCAAGGTGAGCCGGCGCTGGTTTATGGCATCGACTTCCGTAGTCTACAGACTCCATTCACACCATCAAGGTGGGGTGGAACAGACGCATTTCTTACAAGGACGTTTTGTTCTGTCACCTTGTCCTGTCCATTATATTATCATTCACTGTGTTGAATGTAGCTAGTGTTTTCATGAAGCGTATTCACTGTGTACAATTCGGTGCTCCCAACTACAGTATACTATAATCACTTTTTATCCTCGTCTTTTCCTCCCCTGGTTTCCCCCCCCCCTTCTTCTCCGTCATGTAGAAAGGCTGTGGCTACCATCTGGACCTGCTGGTGGTGGCGGTAATGCTGGGGGTTTGCTCCATCATGGGCCTGCCCTGGTTCGTAGCCGCCACCGTGCTCTCCATCTCCCACGTCAACAGCCTCAAGGTTGGCAAGCCTGCTGCTGTCTTTTGTTTATTCGTTCTAGGTCAGCGGTGTAAAACGCAATTCCCTTGTACCTCATTGATCAATTAAGGTCATCAATTAGTTAGGGACTGCTCTCACCTGGTTGTCTAGGTCTTAACTGAACATATTGATAGGAAATGACAAAAACCAGCAGACATTCGGCCCACCAGGTATTAAGTTTGACACCTCTGTTGTAAGTGATTAGTTGTGAGTTGGGTTTTTGTTAGAAAAAGAATGTATTTCTCTTGAGTATACTAGACATTCGTCTAATGTGATCGAATCAAATCTAAAAGGTGGAGTCGGGCTGCTCGGCGCCAGGAGAACAGCCCAAGTTCCTGGGCATCAGAGAGCAGAGGGTCACCGGCTTCATGATATTTGTCCTCATGGGCTGCTCCGTCTTCATGACCTCCGCACTCAAGGTGACACCTCTTTGGGTTTCAGAAAAGTGTTATAAAAAATAAGATGGGTTATTAATATAAGACGATGGGCGCTGGACCCATAATGCAATGTGAATGACTCTTATGTGTTCACCTTACAGTTGAAATGTTGACATGGATGATTTTTTAAAAGGCGCTTGAAATTATTATGATTATTATTATTATTATATACTGTAATGTCCAACCTTTCTCCCCCAACCTCCAGTTCATTCCTATGCCGGTGCTGTACGGGGTCTTCCTCTACATGGGAGCCTCTTCACTCAAAGGCATTCAGGTGAGATTATATTCAATGATTAGTTGAAGATATGATCAGAGATTTGGATCTTTAGACAGTAAAGCAATGCAATGCTTTTGTCTGTAATGATGAGCTTACTCTTTTTGTAATTAAACTCCCTTTGATCAAGAAAACATGTCATTGCAGTTGAACTCTTTCATTTCAAATGTGTTTCCTGACAAAAAATGCGAAACGGATGATGAAATGGTGCTCAGGACAATGTTCACATCTCTCTCCCTCTCTCTTAGTTCTTTGACCGTATCAAGTTGTTTGGTATGCCAGCCAAGCACCAGCCTGACCTGATCTACCTGCGCTACGTTCCCCTGTGGAAGGTCCATGTTTTCACCCTGGTGCAGCTCACCTGCCTCATACTGCTGTGGGTCATCAAGGCCTCCGCGGCCGCTGTCGTTTTCCCCATGATGGTAATACCCATAGAGCGAAATGTTTTATAGTAGTACTGCCATCACTCTATCTCTCCATGGTTAATATCACTCTCCACATTTACAAACTGGAGAAATGTGATATCTTGTCTACCAACAAGGGTGTTTGTAAACTTGAAAATATCTAAAACCGTCTATGTGCCTGTGTAGTTCTTTTGCTTCCTCTCTCCCTCTTAAAATATCCTGTTTTTGCGTAAAGGTGCTGGCCCTCGTCTTCATTCGGAAGCTTCTCGACTTTTTCTTTACCAAGAGGGAGCTCAGCTATCTGGACGACTTGATGCCCGAGAGCAAGAAGAAGAAAGAGGATGACAAGAAGAAGAAGGAGAGGGAGAAACGGGTAACAGACAGTAGCACTTTAAAGCCATTAGTTCCCCCCCCCCCCGACAACATTCACCGTCTAGCACGCTAACATGACTTGCCCCCCGCAGAAATCCAACTAGCAAACTATCCAACTATCCAACTAGCAAAGCCGCTCAGACGATGTCAATTTGACTGCACTCTCATGGGTACACTCGATTGTAATTCTCCGCTTGTCCCTTTGGTCCCAGGCTTTATTGCTCATTGAAGAACAGGTGGGCGCGAACGCTGTGAAGGTCCATTATGACGGTGGGAACCTGCTCAAGATCCCAGTCAAAACGTTCTCAGGGAGGTGAGTGGCGCCCACCGCGCAACAGGAGTACAATACGAAACATTACACTAGATCAATAAATGAAGGGCACACTTTTCTTTAGCTTTATCTTTGTATGATTTGACGATATCATTTTATTATGGTATAAAACAACAACAAAAAAATCTCCATCTCTACATTCTCGGTGTTGCAACGTGAAGGTAACCGTGACGATGTTAGTTCGGTAACGTGTTTATCTTGAACAGATCGTACAGAATAATCGCTCATACCCTCCCAGTGGATGAAGAGGCGGTAGGGGTGGGTGTCTGATATATCTAGCCCACGTGCTGAGTTTTAACCCTACTCAGGAATATACAGTAACGTCAGTGAGCGCATGGCCAAAATCGTAACTTGGCTATTTACTATACCTGTAGATAATGCCTTTTTATCGAACACACACACTCCCTGCGTGTTGCGTTTGTGTGTTGGGGAGGGATTGTTATGATGATACATACTGCTCCATCGTATCATGGCAAGGTAAAAAGGCTCTAAAACCATGTGAATACTAATGACTAATGTACACATTGATTACATAGAGAACTCACCCCAGACAACCATCCTCCAATAGTCACAATTGCCTCCAAAAGCAATTGTTACATATTTTCAGTGCGAGATACCATGACAGAGAAACGTTTTTGACCGAGAACTGGTGCCAAGTAGCCCTTGTTTGCTTCAATCTTTTGTTTGTTTACCTTATCCATATGCATGCATGTCTGTCTCCCCTCCCTTGTTCTGTCCTGTCCCTCGCTGCATGTAGCTCATGTGACCTCGGCAATGTTAATATCTCTGAGGAAATGGCCAAAAGCGGGGCATGCAAAGCAGTGGCGTTGAGCGCCGACTTCGGCCCGTCTATGAAGCGTAGCCAAAGGTAGCTATGCCGACAACGACTCGTCTTTAGCTGTCACCCCTTTTTGTCCTGAAAATGGAGGGGCCTTTTTTCCCAGGCACACCTCAGGTCTACTGAAATCTCATTAAGACAAGATCACATTGATAACTTACCCCTTGTAGATCATATAATTCTATTATATTCTGTGACTATTCTTATGTACAGTAACGAATCTAATATAACTAAATAATCGACTTAATTCTGTGACTAGCCCATGAATTAATTAATAGGTATGATAAGGACAATCTATCCATTCGTATGTAACGAGAGTATTAAGATCTTGCTTTTGCTGTGTCATAACTTGCATCATGTTCAGTCGCTTGTATGTTGTGAGATCTGAATTGTGTGTGGATATTTCCATAAAACAAGGATACATTCTATTTTCCTGAATATTGTATTTGCCTACGGATATATTTGCCTACGATATATAAAAGCAAAGCGTTGAAGAGGCTTTGCCCTGAGGTTCTTACATGTCCTGAGGATCTAGCTGGGTGCTGCCACGTTTTATCCTTCCGTCCCAATTATAATAGTTAAGAACAACATAATTTAACACATGAGCCCGCCATCTTCAAGTCTAGGGTGTTAACAACCGTATATTCTTAGAGCATGATATGAGCTTTGAGTTTAATTTTAGCATTGCCGTCTGACACTTTCACAGACAGCATTGCACTTGCATCAGAAACACATTTCCTGCTCATCCTTGACACATTGATATCCTGGCCCAGCACAGCACAACCAGCCCATTGATGCCTCTCTTCCCATCTGCTTCCCTCCCTTGTCTCTGGCAGCCAGGAGAAAGTAGCCTGTGTTAGAGTCAACATGGACACTACCGAGGCAGGAGGAGAGAGTTCAGCCTTAGAGACTGCCTTGTGATGGAGGAGACCTTGTCCTACCCCCCACCTAACCCCACAGAGGGCCACCCTGGTACAGGGAGCAAGCTAGGACTTGAGCAGAGCAATCAGACTGGTCTCTGGAAAAGAAGCCCCTTTTGTGGGTCTGCTGGGTCAACAGTTGAGCTCCAGTGACCTCCAGTGGTCCAGTGTAGCTATGGGGGTCTTGAGGCCCCCCAGTGCACAGAGGACTGACTGCCCCGCAGTGGCGAGCACATTGCCGGGACATGAATGAACCAGACTCACACTGCCTACCGAAACCCCGTGTCAACCAATCATTTCCCATGCCAAAGGATGGGGCCACCACCGTCACACATATGCGGAATCTTCTTCAATTGTTGTGTATGCGTAAATTTACTTAATTGTACTATATAAGGTATATTTTCTCATGTACATTTTAAGTTATATTTTATTACCAATTAAGAGATTCACACTTGCATCCTGTTTTTTTGGGGCACATGTCATGTGTGAGCTATTCTGGTTTGTCTACATTTTTTAAATAATATATATTTCCTTTCCAAAAATGTACTAAACACAAACCGGCTACACCAGCTCCAGAAACACATGTCAGTCAAGCCATGATGATTCAAGTTGTTATTTCTGTGATTTTCATCAGTGCAAACTGGTTACATCATGACTTAACACGGGTAATCTAAATCTAAACTGTTGCAAACCAAACGAAGAATGTAGACATTCGGACGCCTTTACCCCCATAATCTGTCTTGCTTGTGAAACATTGACAACGGTTGTAGTGGCGACATCTTTTCACTGCCCCTGTACTGTATCTGTACTGTATACTCTGCAAGTTGCATTCTCACTATTGGTATTGCTGCTCAGATGAAGTTGTTCAACTGAGAATATTTTTTGTTTTTAAGTATATGTTGTTATGCTGTTTCTGTGCTTTCTGTTGTATGTTTCTATGGAACATTTTCTGAAATACTAATTTTAAGGTTAAGAAAGTGATGGGATGAATAGTACAATAAGCACTTTAGATTTGTTTGCCAGTAGGAATTAGTGCACAGGCCTGAATTGAGTTAAAAAACCATTGAATCTGAAGATCCACAGAACTGTTGCTCAAATGTCTAGAAAAAGTTACAACTTTGAAATCAACATGATTTCTGATTGTGTGAAGTTTTTTTACACTCATCGCTTGTCTGTCACTATTCGCACAGTATTTCACTATTATAACCTATTTGTGTATTATTGTTGGATTTATTATTCTCGGGACAATTATTTTTGGTAAACAGGAAAGTGAACAAAAAAGTAATGTGCCGTTAGATTTCTTCTAAAAGCAATGAACAACGTTATTCTGTGCAGTCAAATTGTATTCTCACAATATTGTACAATTTATGCTGTACAAGTTTTGATACTTGTGTGTCACAATGTACACCGTATTAGTAGGTTCAATATTGCAGATGTCATTTTTATGCTGAAAAATATTTCCAAAAATGATCTGTAAAATGCAATTATATATTTCTCATTTGCTTAGCACACATGCTCCTGTTTTAGCAATAATATACGAGTTTTCAGTACGATACAATGTCTGGAGTGATGCTTCTATTGAGCTGTCTAGGGGGAGGTTGTCAAACCCCATCCACGTTGTGTGTCTCCTCTATTGACTATTAGTGTGTAGCTGATTTATACAGACAATAGCTTACGTGCCTTGTGAATGCTCTTTGTTGGTCTTTTATTCATACTGTAGACATAGTGTTAATGTTCAAGTAGTACACACACACATTGCCCAAAATGCGTAAGAGAGACGAGCAAGCTAGGACGGCATATCGACAGGCTGTTCATATCGGTTGAAACTGAAGTGAAATATGAATGTAGTAGTGCTCTGAATGTTTTTGTGAAAGTCACGTCCTCCTCAACCCGACAACCAACCTGATGTATTACATGACAAATATGAACTCATTAGTACACACTTCATCATACTAATTTGTCAATAATGCACTGTATGTGTTTGTATGTCACAGATGTAGTGTTTGTTCACGAATGGGTATGAACTGTAATTTTTGACATGCAATATCAGTGAATGTGCACAGAATTATTGTAACTTCAATATCACTAATGAAATTTACAGAAATCTAATGCATTTCGCCAAACACCTATCTTTTAACAAAAATTTAAATGTGCATTGTTGCAATTCGTTTGAACACAATTCTGGTAAAATGTTGGCTATTTTAAGTCATTACAAATGTTGTTTTGGTATTTGTGATACTATATGTATGCAGTAGGTACAATTCATTGTAGAACACAAATGGTATTGCAGTGCAATGGATTCCATCTGTATTATATGATCTTTACCATAAATAATATATGGCTCTGATCTGTACCATAAACAGGGTATTCTTTAGGACCATGTATTACACTGACCTCACTACTGCTGTCAGTCAAGCACAGAACATTCTCCTGTAATATGTTGTTGAATACGATAAGAACATGTAGGATGGAAACTATTTTTTGTAAGTGTTGATGGAAAGCAATTAAAAGTAAATGAAATGTCTATTGTTCCTCTCTGCATATTTAAGCCAAGTGCAAAGCACAACATCAGTATGTACAATACCTACGGTGAATCCCAAACCCCTACCAACTCTCTCGGAGGGCTCTCCGTTGTCACGTGTTGCAGACGAAACTCGCAGGGTGACTTCAAGAGTGGCGAAGGGATCAAATAAACCCATCAACTCCAGGACACACCCTTGACTTGAATGATGCAATTCATGTTCAACATTTAAATAATAAAACAAGCATGAAATTCAAATGAAATAATTCCCCCTGTCGTTTTACACGATAAAAACCTTGGTAACAGTTTAATGTGGGAAGTATTT
The DNA here is from genome assembly GCF_016432855.1 of Salvelinus namaycush. Classification (NCBI taxonomy): domain Eukaryota; kingdom Metazoa; phylum Chordata; class Actinopteri; order Salmoniformes; family Salmonidae; genus Salvelinus; species Salvelinus namaycush. The sequence goes on along the minus strand of NC_052338.1, from coordinate 3,248,359 downwards.
CAGATGTAAAGTGTCATGTCTCGAAATCAGACACAAATAAATACAGGTGACTCATAATTAGGCAAGCCGATATTAATTTGTTAAATTGCGCAAACTCAAAAATAATGCTGTGCGTTATGGGATACCACTTCGCTCTGAAGCCGCAGTGGTGGGAAAAGTATCCAATTGTCATACTTGAGTAAAAGTAAAGATACCTTAATAGAAAATGACTCAAGTAAAAGTGAAAGTCACCCAGTAAAATACTGCTTGAAGTATTTGGTTTTAAATATACTTAAGTATCCAAAGTAAATGTAATTGATAAAATATACTTAAGTATCAAAAGTAAAAGTATAAATCATTTTGAATTCCTAATATTAAGCAAATCAAGACAGCATCATTTTCTTGTTTTTATTTATTTATGGATAGCCAGGGGCACCCTCCAATGCGCAGACATAATTTACAAACAAAGCATAGGTTTAGTGAGTCCACCAGATCAGAGGCTGTAGGGATGACCGGGATGTTCTTTTGATAAGTCTGTGAATTAGAACATTTTATTGTCCTGCTCAGCATTTAAAAATGTGTAACGAGTACTTTTGGGTGTCAGGGAAAATGAAGGGAGTAAAAAGTACATACTTTTCTTTAGGAATGTAGTGACGTAAAAGTTGTCTAAAATATAAATAGTAAAGTACAGATACCCCAATAAACTACTTAAGTAGTACTTTCAAGTATTTTTACACCACTGGAAGCCAGTGTAGCAGATTCTGTCAAAGTGGCTATCGGAGGGTCCAATTAGCTTCTACACCCCCCATAATTTTCAGTCACTCAGTTTTGAGACACTTGTGCATATGGTGGAGGCGCGTGTGAATGCGCAAATGGAGGGGCGAGGGAAACAGGATGATTTGGGATTCAGCTAGAGCTTTTTAAACTGTTCAAGAGATAAAATGCATTATTCTGTAGTGTAGAGATTAAAGAAAAACACCAGACTAAATAAATTGAGATTGAAGGTGAAATTTAACATGTTTAATCAAAATGATATCCCTATATTAAAAGGTCATATTTGGCAGCTTTGGGGATTTTCAGCACTTTGTAGACTTTGTTCTGGAACATTGTGGTGAAGTGAGGTCGGGAGTTGATGGACAGGAGGGTACATAGCGGCAACTTTCCCGTTCTCCTGATCCTCCACGTCCCAGATCCCAGAACTGTGAAGTGTAGCACAGTGGGAATCAGTGTGAGAGAACAAAGTACAGGGCTTTCTTCATAACGCACCAAATGGAAGAAAACGGACTGAAACAGAGGGAAAGTGACCAATAACAAACTTGTTTTCATTTTCTATTGCAAAACGTATTTGTCACATGCTTCGTAAACTACAGGTGTAGACTAACAGTGAAATGCTTACTTCCCAACAATGCAGAGAAAAATATATAGAAATAGAAAAATAATAACAAGGAATATATACACAATGAGTAACATTTTATTTATATACAGTACCAGTCAAAAGTTTGGATACACCTACTCATTCAAGGGTTTTTCTTTATTTGTACTAGACAAAGGGAAGACATCAAAACTTTGAAATAACACATATGGAATTATGTAGTAACCAAAAAAGTGTTAAACAAATCAAAATATATTCCATGACAACCGAGGTAGAGCCAAGGTCAAACGCAGGTGGTGGTAAAAGCTCAGAACCTTATGTGTGGTCAAGGGAAACGTGTGTGAAAGGAAAATAAATGACCTACAGTGCCTTCGGAAAGTATTCGTACCCCTTGACTTCTTCCACATTTTGTTACGTTACAGCCTTGTTCTAAAATTGATTAAATATTTTTTTCCCTCATCAGTCTACACAAAATACCCCATAATGGCAAAGCAAAAACTGGTTTCTAGAATTGTTGCTAATTTATTAAAAATAAAAAACAGAAATATCACATTTACATACAGTACTAGCCAAAAGTTTGGGCACACCGACTCATTCAAGGTTTTTCTTTATTTTTACTATCTTCTACATTGTAGAATAATACTGAAGACATAAAAACTATGAAATAACACATTTGAAAACATGTAGTAACCAAAAAAGTGTTAAACAAATCAACATATATTTTAGATTCTTCAAAGTAGCCACCCTTTGCCTTGACAGCGTTGCACACTCTGTAAGTGCTGTTATTGTGAAGTGGAAACGTCTAGGAGCAACAACGGCTCAGCCAGGAAGTGGTAGGCCACACACGCAGAATGGGACAGACGAGTGCTGACGCGCCCAGCGCGTAAAAATCTGTCCTCGGTTGCAACACTCACTACAAACTGTTCGTTCCAAACTGCCTCTGGAAGCAACATCAGCACAAGAACTGTTCGTTGGGAGCTTCATGAAATGGGTTTCCATGGCCGAGCAGCCGCACACAAGCCTAAGATCACGATGCACAATGCCAAGCGTCGGCTGGAGTGGTGTAAAGCTCGCAGCCATTGGACTCCGGAGCAATGGAAACGCGTTCTCTGGCGTGATGAATCACGCTTCACCATCTGGCAGTCCGATGGACTAATCTGGGTTTGGCGGATGCCAGGAGAACGTTAACTGCCCTAATGCATAGTGCCAATTGTAAGGTTTGATGGAGGAGGAATAATGGTCTGGGGCTGTTTTTCATGGTTCGGGCTAGGCCCCTTAGTTCCAGTGAAGGGAAATCTTAACGCTACAGCATACAATGACATTCTAGACCGGTGGTTCCCAAACTTTTTATAGTCCCAAACATTCAACCTCCAGCTGCGTACCCCCTCTAGCACCTTGGTCAGCGCACTCTCAAATGTTGTTTTTTGACATCATTGTAAGCCTGCAACACACACACTATCCGATACATTTATTAAACATAAGAATGAGTGTGAGTTTTTGTCACAACCCGGCTCGTGGGAAGTGACAAAGAGCTCTTATAGGACCAGGGCACAAATAATAATAATCAATCATTTTGCTCTTTATTTAGCCATCTTACATATAAAACCTTATTTGTTCATCAAAAATTGTGAATAACTCACCACAGGTTAATGAGAAGGGTGTGCTTGAAAGGATGCACATGACTGCAATGTTGGGTTGTATTGGAGAGTCTGTCTTAAATAATTTCCCACACAGTCTGTGCCTGTATTTGGTTTTCATGCTAGTGATGGCTGAGAATCAACTCTCACATAGGTATGTGGTTGCAAAGGGCAGTGTCTTAACAGCGAGATTTGCCAAGGCAAGAAAATGAGAGCAGACCTATCCAGAAATCTGGCAGTGGCTTCTGATTAAATTCAATTTTCACAGAACTGCTTGTTGCAATTTCGATGAGGCTCTCTTGTTCAGATATCGGTAAGTGGACTGGAGGCAGGACATGAAAGGGATAACGAATCCAGTTGTTTGTGTCGTCCGTTTCGAGAAAGTACCTGCGTAATTGTGCATCCAACTCACTCAGGTGCTTCGCTATATCACATTTGACATTGTCCGTAAGCTTGAGTTCATTTGCACACAAAAAATTATACAATGATGGAAAGACCTGTGTGTTGTCCTTGTTAACTTCTTTGGTATAGGGAGCAGCATTTTCACTTTTGGATGCATTTCGTGCCCATAGTGAACTGCCTCCTACTCTGTCCCACATGCTAATATATGCATATTATTATTACTATTTGATATAAAACACTCTGAAGTTTCTAAAACTGTTTGAATGATGTCTGTGAGTATAACAGAACTCATATGGCAGGCAAAAACCTGAGAAAAAATCCAAACAGGAAGTGAAAATTCTGAGAGTGGTCGTTGTTAAAGTCATCGTCTATTCAATTCCCTGTAATATATGGATCTGTTTGCACTTCATACGCCTTCCACTAGATGTCAACAGTCAGTAGTATGTGTAATGAAGCTTATGCTGTGTTGTGGGACCGGATGGGAGGGGAATGAGTCAGTGGTCTGGCAGATTGCCAGTTCTTGGTCACGCGCTTTCCTCATTATACCGTCATGCGTTCCATTACTTATAGAGACTGAAAAGAATTCTCCGGTTGGAACCTTATTGGATATAAATGATAACAACATCCTGAAGATTGATTCTCTACTAAGTTTGACCAGTTTATTCGACCTGGAATATAACTTTTTGAAGTTTTCGTCCGACGTTTGCCTGCATCTGCGCGAGCGTTTGGACACGTGTACTACACATGCTAGCAAAATTAGCTAATTGCAGAAAGAAAAGAGCTCTAACTTCTTAATCATAGCCTCAATTTTGTCCCGCACATTGAATATAGTTGCGGAGAGTCCCTATAATCCTAGATTCAGATCATTCAGACGAGAAAAAGTATCACCCAGATAGGCCAGTCGTGTGAGAAACTCGTTATCATGCAAGTGGTCAGACAAGTGAAAATTATGGTCAGTAAAGAAAACTTTAAGCTCGTCTCTCTATTCCAAAAAAAATTGTCAATACTTTGCCCCTTGATAACCAGCGCACGTTGTAAATGTTGTAAAAGCGTTACATGGTCTCTGCTCATATCATTGCATAATGCAGAAAATACACGAGAGTTCAGGGGCCTTGCTTTAACAAAGTTAACCATTTTCACTGTAGTGTCCAAAACGTCTTTCAAGCTGTCAGGCCTTGGCAGCAAGAGCCTCTCGGTGGATGCTGCAGTGTACCCAAGTGGCGTCGGGAGCAACTGCTTACACGCGCGTTACCACTCCACCATGTCTCCCTCAAATCAAAGTTGGCCCAGTCTCCCAGTCCCTGCCGCTGAAAAATATCCCCAGAGCATGATGCTGCTATCACCATGCTTCATCATAGCGATGGTGCCAGGTTTCATCCAAACGTGACACTTGGCATTCAGGCCAAAGAGTTCAATCTTGGTTTCATCAGACCAGAAAATCTTGTTTCTCGTGGTCTGAGAGTCCTTTGGATGCCTTTTGGAAAACTCCAAGCGGTCTGTGATGTGCCTTTTACTGAGGAGTGGCTTCCATCTGGCCACTCTACCAGGCCTGATTGGTGGAGTGCTGCAGAGATGGTTGTCCTTCTGGAAGGCTCTCCCATCTCCACAGAGGAACTCTGGAGGTCTGTCAGAGTGACCATCAGGGCCTTCTCTGCAAATTGCTCAGTTTGGCCAGGTAGCTAACTCTAGGAAGAGTCTTGGTGGCTCCAAACTTCTTCAATTTAAGAATGATGGAGGCCATTTTGTTCTTGGGGACCATCAATGCTGCAGACATTTTTTTGGTACCCATCTTCAGATCTGTGCCTCGACACAAACCTGTCTCGGAGCTCTACGGACAATTCCTTTGACCTCATGGCTTGGTTTTTGCTCTGACATGCACTGTCATACCTTATATAGACGTGTGCCTTTCCAAATCATGTCCAATCAATTGAATTTACCACAGGTGGACTCCAATCAAGTTGTAGAAACATCTCAAGGATGATCAATGGAAACAGGATGCACCTGAGCTAAATTTCTAGTCTCATATCAAAGGGTCTGAATACTTATGTAAATAAGGTATTTAATTTTTTTATATTTTTTATAAATTTGCTAAACTTTCTAAGAACCTGTTTTCGCTTTGTCATTATGGGGTATTGTGTGTAGATTGATGAGGAAAAAAAAACAAATTTCATCAATTTTATAATAAGGCTGTAATGTAACTAAATTTGGAAAAAGAGAAGGGGTCTGAATACTTTCCCAATAGTCTGTATGTAATTGCATGTTACCAGGTGTTACATTGGGGGTATAGAGTTGAGACCTTTGGGATGCTATCATACCATTGGAATTCAATAGATCTCTCTTGAAAAAGGTCACAAAAAAATGTCAAATTCTGAGGAACGTAATTTCACCAATTTACCACAGAATATAACTAAATAACTGCAATTGTGACGATTCCAGGTTTGCAGACTCGTGCGACATCGTTTCTCAGTGCGATGATGGCCTAGAAAACACCACCGTACAGGAATGAGTGTGACGAAATGACACTTGTCCCTGGGCATATACAACGCGTGTGACAAAACATTTATTTGTACTGCTCTAATTACGTTGGTAAACAGTTTATAATAGCAATAAGGCACCTCGGGTGTTTGTGGTATATGGTATATCAGACCGTATACCACGGGTATGACAAAACATGTATTTTTACTGCTCTAATTACGTTGGTATATATGGCCAATATACCACGGTTAAGGGCTGTGTCCAGGCACTTCGCGTTGCGTCGTAGTTAGGCCTAGTTTATCTCTGATGAAAACAGAGACGTCAACTCCCATCTTCTTTGGTTTGCAAAACTCAGTTGAGAGAAACACATTTCCGTGCCTGTCGTTTGTTGACATGACGGCCAAATTCAATGCAAATTCAATGCCTTTACCCTTTCCACCATTCCGGATGACTTCGGTTGATTGTAACAATTACTCATCGTCCCTTTCAGAACTAAAATTGGGCCTGATCGAGTCTTCAGGTTCAGACTCCGAGTCCGATAATGCCTCAAAGAATTACATAATTGCCAGAGATACCAGCTTGGCAACTCGTTTCAGTATTCTTCAACCGGCGTATTTTCTTTGTCAAACTTCGAAGTAATGAGCTAACGTTAGTTTGCTAACTAGCAAGCATTTCAGTCTATTTCCTAGTCTACTCACCCAACCAGCAACCAGGGAAGAAGTGTAAAAGGATGTCAAAGTGCCAAATTCCTAAACAACATAAAGCAGATGGCAAGTGAAGCCTAGAGAGAGAAATAAATAACATTTGATCAAATCAAAATACATTGATCCATCATCAAACCATCATTTATTCAAAATGTTAATGTTGGAACTATACTGATAATTTCACAACAACAGCAGATAACAGTATGTTTCTTAATCCTGTGACAAGTCTGTCTAAATATCAATTCAGTAGTAATACCAGGTGCACAACAAGTAGTGACGTCATCTTGGCAGTGGAGATAGCCCATCAAATAACAGGCAAACAGACATGCAACCTGAAGAGACAGACAACATAAGCATTTCAATGTATTGTCACGGAACTCTACTGTACAGCTGAGGATCTTCAGTACATAAACAGAATCTTGAAAATTGACTGGTACATCCCAGGTATGCGTTTTTACCTCAGTGTGTGGATTTATTTACCTGAGTTAGCAAAACAAATTGGGCAAATGGCCAAGGGGGAAGGAACAACACATTGCAAGCACCAAAAATTACTAGGGATCTTCCTCCAGGGTTGGAATGCCTACAAAATGGTGCAAAGACAACACTATTATTTGCATGAATCATCAGTGACATGTATTCATTTATCTAAGTGAATATATATCTAACTGAATATGTATCTATAAAACATAAATAGGGTTTTGAAAAGAGTGGTGAAGCCCAAGATGGTTATAAATAGTTAAGATGAATGGCATGTGAACTGAAAATACGTGTTCACAGCAGCATCTGCAGGACAAAGAAGGGATAGGAGAAGCTCTCCCTCAGCGGTGGAGTCCACATGACCCGAGTGCTCTGGAATACATAGCATGAGTTGAGATTATGCACTGATATATTTTTGGCCGATACCGATATCCAATATTTTCCTTGCCAAAAAAAATGATACCGATATTACATTTTTTTGCGGCCTTTTAAGCATTCTAGTACAGTTAAATAGTTAACACACACACACGGACGCAGCGGTCTAAGGCACTGCATCTCAGTGCAAGAGGTGTAACTGCAGTCCTTGGTTCGAATCCAGGCTGTATCACATCCGGCCATGATTGGGAGTCCCATAGGGCGGCACACAATTGGCCCAGCATTGTTCGGGCCGTCATTGTAAATAATAATTTGTTCTTAACTGACTTGCCTAGTTAAATAAAGGTTACACACACACACACACCACACTGACCAACAAGTTATTTGTTGGCATTTATGTACAGTATGTCCCCATTACCAGTAAAACATAATCAAAACCTATTTCTTTCACTTACTTGCTGTTCAGTCCTTTCATTCTTACCAGGATTTCTATGGAACACCGTTTGCTACTTTGCGCGTCAAAAAAGATACACTTCAAATAACACTATTTGAGTGTCAAATAAGCTTGTTGACATTTTTTTTAAACATTTTAGTCATTTAGCAGACGCTCTTATCCAGAGCGACTTACAGTAGAGTGCATACATTTTATTAATTTTTTTACATACTGAGACAAGGATATCCCTACCGGCCAAACCCTCCCTAACCCGGACGACGCTATGCCAATTGTGCGTCGCCCCACGGACCTCCCGGTTGCGGCCGGCTGCGACAGAGCCTGGGTGCGAACCCAGAGACTCTGGTGGCGCAGCTAGCACTGCGTTGCAGTGCCCTAGACCACTGCGCCACCCGGGAGGTACGACCAACCAGGACCTGAATATGACAGCACATCACATAAATAATTTAACACGTTCATAATTTTTTCACGTAGTTATTACACTATCACTCGTATTTCATATGTAACGATTCATCTATACATATGCTATGATGCTGGTAAAGTTGTCCTGCGCACCTATAGTGCTGGTCATAAAAAAAACCTAGCTAGCTCATGGATGCAAACAATGTTCTTCCCCAAAAACATATCAAAAGGACATAATCTGTTTCAGTAGCTATAGTTAGCTAGCTGACTATATAGCTAAGTGTCATCATCTAAAATAATCCTAATTTATAAAACAGTTCTTATTTGATTAATGGTGGTCGGACCCATCTATGTGAAGCTAGCCACAATAAGAATTAGCCACAATAGTGGAAAGTATGGCATAATTCTACTTTTTTTATTAATTTGCATCACTGTCAATGACATACTTTTATTTTGAAGGCAACCCGCAAATTCCACTATTGTGCCTAATCCTTACTGTGGCTAGCTTCACAACACATAACCTGGTCTGGTCGAGCATCACTAGCCAGATGAAGCTAGCTGGCTGCTTATAACGTTAGCTTTGGGCAACAGGGTTAAGTAGCTGGCTAGCTATTTATTTTCATGAACTGAAGTTAAATTTGACTGGGCAAACAACAAGTGGCAACCTAGCTAATACTTTCTCACAAGGATTCCTAAATCATTGATAAGAATAATGAAAATGACTGCAGTTTCTACTGGTCATTGTTTTCAGGCTGGTTGTATTGGTGCTAGCTAGGTATCAAGCTAAAGCTAGCTACCCCAGAAGTTGTGGTCGAACAAATTATGCTTTATTACCAACGCGGTATTGTAAATAACATCGTTCATGGCCGGTGTTTGCAGACTTTTTTGTACAGCTTTGACAGTGCTACTGTATCCTTTTTGATACCCAAACAGCGTTCCATAGTATGTATGTCGTGAAGTTAATAGCAGTGACGCTATTACTGTGTAACTCTGTTAGGGCAACATCTGAAAAATAGCGCACTTGGTAGTGTGCACCAGTGCTCGACCAGTCGGCAAAAGCCAACATCACCCACGACAGAGAACGGTTGATTGTCAAGGTCAACGAATTACATTATCTTGGCTTTAATGGATTTCGCCTTTGAGTTGTCTCACTGAAATGTTCTTACTCTTTCAAATGACTGCTCAACTCATTACGTTATGTACCTATGTTATATAGGTATGCACGGTAGATATTTAACATCGGCGTTAAACTAGACATCAGACCGATACCGATGTTGGCATTTTTAGCTAATATCGTCCGATTCCGATATGTTCACCTATATATCGTGCATCCCTAGTTGAGATAGCATTCACCACCAGCCAACCCCCATGAGGATCTAAGATAGAGTTTCCATACACTGTTTACAACAATCAATTTACATGAATCTCAACAAAACATGAATTTTTTCAATTTAATTTTACCTTTATTTAACTAGGCAAATCAGTTAAGAACAAATTCTTATTTAGATTGACGGCCTACCCCGGCCAAACTCTAACCCGGACGATGCTGGGTCAATTGTGAGCCACCCTATGGGACTCCCAATCATGGCCAGTTGTGATACAGCCTGGAATCGAACCAGGGCCTGTAGTGATGGCTCTAGCACTGAGATGCAGTGCCTTAGACCTCTGCATCACTCGGGAGCCCCAAGTGAGGAAACTTTCACATGGATTTCACACAGTACACAGCTCCAAAGTGCAAAACTCTCTCTTACTTCTCCATAGTTGAAGAAGAGACACAGGACGTTGATGACACCTCCAAGACAACTGCCACTGGAAAGGACCACCCCCCCCAAAAAAGGGGCACCAAAACAGCATGGATACCAAAGACCATGGTTTTATGGAGTACCATAGGGAGAAACTAGCCTGGGTACCTGTCTGTTTGTGCCATCATGCCACTACTTGTCATGGCTTACAACAAACCAGTGGTCATCGACTGGTCGATCTTCTAGGCATTCATAGTTGATCAACAAACATATTTTTTTTTTTTGCGCTGTTGGCGGTAGGTTCACTTGATTCAGAAGCCCTGCGCACCCGGTAAGCAAAGTGTTTCCCTTTTGGACCATTTCATTTGTCTGAAAAGACAAACTCTTTCGAGTGTGCCTACAGCGCTGGCCAATCGGATAGCTCAAATCACCATGCCTGCAGCTTCCACGACCCCAGCCAAAGCAAAGTTTGATACTAGACTGTGAGATTTCATAACCTTTAAAACCATGACCAGAGAGAAACTGTCAAAGCATACAGCAAAGAGCTGCACTTTTTACGAGTGAGTTCATGTTTAAGTTTTTATTCAGCACAGTCAACACTGTTTTACTTCAACACTATTGCAAAACATAAAACGCGCTTCTCCCTACTTCCAATTGTGCTGCCGCTGCAATGAATAAGTAGCCAAGTGTATCGATAGCGCTGCGTTTTCATTATTATTAGCAGTTCGTCGTGTCTATTTCAATATAGAGGAATATTTCACTTTCTCTGGTCATAGGAAAATGTTTTATTTGTGAATGAGGCAGATGCAAATGTAGATGCAGATGCGGTGCGACTCGAGTTTCGCCATCAGGTGCAAGACAGCGTAACCTCTCTCTGGTCAATCTCACCACAGGAAAGGAAGGAGAGAGCAGGGACCATGAGAGGCGGACCCTCTGCTGCTCTCTCCTTCCCTCCGCTGAGATTAATACTGTCTTCAAAACAACTGGGAACTCGCATATCTCAGACTTCGGTGCGCTCAAGACAACTGGGAACTCTGAAAAAACGAGACCCAGCGAAAAAAAATAATCTAAATTAAATGGTAGCCATTGTTTCTCCTTTGTCTTTGTTTGGTGAAATAAATAAATATCTGCACTTGCATATTTACAAAATGATACATTCTTGCTAGCAAAATAATACCAGATCGTTCCAACTCCTACAGTGCCTCTGAGAACAGATTGAGCCTCTTCAGAGCATTGATCACAAGAGGGTACTCCATGATCAGGTGGAGCCAATACAAATAGGATGGTGCTTTGATGAAGAACTTGAAATAGGAATAATACAGATCCTGACAAATAAAACCAACAAAATGTTTACAGCAATACCTATGGGCTAAAAAGACGTTAGCTGACATGGGCTAGTTGATCTGGACATTTCTATAAATAGCTCTCTAAGGTATGCATTACAAGATGAACTGATGATGCACTACCCAATTTCGAAATTGCACCTCGTGCATTCTACTATTACAACTTTCAAGAGTAAGTTTAAAGCTGGACTGAGTTTCTTTTGGGGGAGCGGGGAATCACTGCAATAGACTAATTACCTTCACATTTCTGCATCAGGCCATTGACTGCCGAGGCACAGTAGCTAGGTTATAGCCTACATACAGTACCTGCATATTGACCCTACCAATGTAGAAGTCCAACCAAGACAGCTGTCAAAAGGGGCACACCGGTTTGTCATCAAATTAATGAATGCTCACTGACAGTCATAGGCTACTAATAATTATAAACTGGGTAGTTCGAGCCCTGAATGCTGATCGGCTGACAGACGTGGTATTTCAGACCGTATACAACGCGCGTGACAAAACATTTATTTGTACTGCTCTAATTACGTTGGTAAACAGTTTATAATAGCAATAAGGCACCTCGGGTGTTTGTGGTATATGGTATATCAGACCGTATACCACGGGTATGACAAAACATGTATTTTTACTGCTCTAATTACGTTGGTATATATGGCCAATATACCACGGTTAAGGGCTGTGTCCAGGCACTTCGCGTTGCGTCGTAGTTAGGTCTAGTTTATCTCTGATGAAAACAGACACGTCAACTCCCATCTTCTTTGGTTTGCAAAACTCAGTTGAGAGAAACACATTTCCGTGCCTGTCGTTTGTTGACATGACGGCCAAATTCAATGCAAATTCAATGCCTTTACCCTTTCCACCATTCCGGATGACTTCGGTTGATTGTAACAATTACTCATCGTCCCTTTCATAACTAAAATTGGTCCTGATCGAGTCTTCAGGTTCAGACTCCCGAGTCCGATAATGCCTCAAAAAATTACATAATTGCCAGAGATACCAGCTTGGCAACTCGTTTCAGTATTTTCAACCGGTTATTTTCTTTGTCAAACTTCGAAGTAATGAGCTAACGTTAGTTTGCTAACTAGCAAGCATTTTTTGTGACACTCAACTTCAGAGGACGCGCCGCAATTTATTTAGTAACCATGGAAACCCAGTATCAGGACGGTTTTACTGCACCATTGTTATAGTAATTCATATAAAAAAACAATAATATATGTTTTTTTATACTGGATAAAATATTTTATTTAAAAAAAAAAGTTGTCTGTTTTCAATCATGCTTGAGCTCGAGCATGTATCTGATGCTCACGACCGTTACCAACAAACGAACGACACAAGGTTCCATTTGAACAGATTACGCGCCAAACACATCATAACAAATATGATTTAGGGTACTTTCTAACTGATTGCTTGAAGTTTATATTAACATAATACACTTATTATACAATTTAACAATTATTGCAACTATACAGACATTACATACTTGATCATTCTTTCACACAGAAATAGGGCTAATTATCATTGTATTAAACAGATAATATTACACAGGGATAAATGTTCTCCGTCTTCTTACAAGTCATAGTTTCCTATACTACAACGACCGAGAAGATTATACTGAAGAATATTTAGATCTCATGATATTGAAAGTTTCAAATTATGTCATTTTCCCCCAGTGTCATTCTGTTGTTCACTTCAAAACCTTTTTGTCTGTGACCATTCAGTTCTTCGGTAGTGTCCTGTGATCAGGTAGATGTACAATGATTGTGTAGACCTAGGGGTGAACTCACTGGGCATACTAAGATAGTGTATTCAGTCCAGTCACTAGTGCCATTCTGACTTCCATGGCTCATTGCCTCAGTTGGCAGCATTGGGGGGCCCCTCAGGTATAAGAGACATGAAGAACGTGACAATAAATGACCAAGTTGTATTGAGGAAGCCAACATGGGGAATACCATTGGGATCCTCTGGTCCTTCCTCTCCACTGTCCGCATCATCATCCCCTAAGCCGTCATCCATCACCCGCTCCTGTGTAGGTCAAACAACACAAACTGCAAAACTGGATAGATTTTTTCCCCCCGTCTTACAATTGTAATCATTCACCATAGCAATGCCATATTACGTTACCAGACAAGCATTACATAAATCATGCATCACTGCTATTGCAAATTAAATTACTGTATCATTCCAGGGGTTCTGTCCTGACATTCAAAAGCACTTAAACTAAAGGTAAAAGGTCAGAGGTTGCAGATGACCTACCGTCTCTTGGAGGTCATGATGAAGGTCAGCCTCCATCTCATCCTGGTGGGGCCCGTCCCCAGGGTTCTGAAGTTCGTTCTCCAGGTTAAAGGGGAACCACTCTGCTTGGTGCCTAACGAAAACACAGAGAAACAGCCAATAACAAACCCTGTGATACATAATAGGTGACCATTTCACAACACATTTGTTGGGTCAAAGAGCCAAGAAGACCAGAAAAGAAAGGTATAGGGTTAAAATAAAGTATTCAGAACTCACTTTCCATTTACACAATTTGTACAAATACACTGAGTATACTAAACATTAGGAACACCTTTGCTAATATTGAGTTGCACCCCCTTTTGCCCTCAGAACAGCCTCAATTCATTGGGAAATGGACTCTACAAGATGTTGAAAACGTTCCACAGGGAGGCTGGCCCATGTTGACTCCAATGCTTCTCACAGTTGTGTCGAATTGTCTGGATGTCCTTTGTGTGGTGGAACATTCTTGATACACACTGGAAACTGTTGAGGGTGAAAAACCCAGCAGCGTTGCAGTTCCCCGTTTAAATACCCCGTTTAAAGGCACTCACATTTTTTGTCTTGCCCATTCACCCTCAGAATGGCACACATACACAATCCATGCCACAATTGTCTCAAGGCTTAAAAATCAGTCTCCTTCCCTTTTTCTACACTGATTGAAGTGGATTTTTAAAATTAAACTAGGCAAGTCAGTTAAGAACAAATTCTTATTTACAATGACGGCCGGGTGACAGGTAGCCTAGTGGTTAGAGCGTTGGACTTGTAACCGAAAGGTTGCAAGATCGAATCCCCGAGCTGACAAGGTAAAAACCTGTCGTTCTGCCCCTGAACAAGGCAGTTAACCCACTGTTCCTAGGCCGTCATTGTAAATAAGAATTTGTTCTTAACTGACTTGCCTAGTTCCAATTTGTAAGTTGTAAGTCGCTCTGGATAAGAGCGTCTGCTAAATGACGTAAAATGTAAATGTAAAATGTAAAATGGGTGAAACGCGGACGACGCTGGGCCAATTGTGCGCCGCCCTATGGGACTCCCAATCACGGCCGGATGTGATGCAGTCTGGATTAGAACCAGGGACTGCTGTGCCTTAGACCGCTGCGCCACTCGGGAGCCCATTTAACAGGTAACATCAATAAGGGATCATAGCTTTCATTTGGTCAGTCGGTCATGGAAAGATCCTGGTCCCAGAGCTGTATAGCTATCTCTTTGGATATTGGCAAGACAGCACATACATCGAGTTCTGGGGCCAGTCTAGTATGTCACCGCTAAAAGGGACACACAGCATTAATTTGAGAGGGTGCATGGGAATACTCACAGGTATAGCAGCAACATGGCACCAATCACCATGACGAAGCGGCTAAAGGATGAGTAAAAGTAGACTATGCTGAGCAAGATGGCGGCGCGTGACACAGTGTACACCCAGTCCAGCCAATCACAGTTCTGATCCTCCTCGTTCAGCAGCGCCTCCGCTCCCTGGGCATTCAACTGGATGTTGGGGTTGCCATGGCGCTCCTCTGGGGGAGGCGGGTTCAGAGGATCTGATTGGCCAGGCTGGGCCAAGAGCAGGTCAGGCCTGAGATGGTGAGACGAGGCAGCCAACATCTGACTGAAGGGCGAGGGAGAGAGACAGAGAGAAAGGAGAGAGAAATTCATGTAAAGAGAATCTGGATTAGTAGTTAGTTTTCCATCTAATTGTTGACAGATTTCATGCGAATATTATAAAATCCACATAAAAACAATATTTGTGCATGAAGGCGTTTCCACCGCAATTTATCGCACTATTCATTTTCACGACACAAAAAGATCCCATGTCGAACAAACATTTTCTGTCGACAATTATGAAATTGTACCGATACTTCCTCGTTCCATCAGCATGGTCGTGACTTTTTTCCATGCGTTAGATAATTCGTCCACCTGAGAACCTGGTTAGTTTTATATAGAGAACATGTGAAAGTGAGATAATTGTGATTGAATCTCAGTGATTCCATGACACAGCATGGGTAATTGAGCATATTGTCACACAGTTATTGGGAGACAGCAGACTTACTAGTGCATGTAGTATTGCCGGGCGTACACCTGCTGCCACCACAGCAGCGTCATGGGATTGTACTGTATGCCAGGGTAGGCTGGCATGTTGGTGGGAGGGCCTTGCTGTGGCGGGAACTGGTTCCACATGTAGCTGCAAAGTAAGTACACAGCTGCGGGGTAAGGGATTTGGGCATTACCCGTAGACAACAAGCGCATTAACACATAAAAACACACAAAAATCTATTATGAATTGAGAGCTCTCAACAGTAGTTCACCTCTTGGCCAATCATAACGTGTCCAGAACTAACCGTGTTGGTGTATAAGGACTTACCCTTGCATAAAGGCAGGGTGTGCTGCATGGTTAGGGGCGGGGCCTGTCCGATGTCTCAGCCCGTCAAAGCTCTCTTCAGAGGAGGTTGATTGACTCTGGGAGGGGACACTGGGGCTCTGACCCATCTGAGAAAACAGACAAATACGTTTGGATTATTTTACTTCTCTAACTCCACTTTTTTTTAATTTAATTTATGTCACCTTTATTTAACCAGGTAGGCCAGTTGAGAACAAGTTCTCATTTACAACTGCGACCTGGCCAAGATAAAGCAAAGCAGTGCGACAAAAACAACACCGAGTTACACATGGGTTAAACAAAAGTACAGTCAATAACACAATAGAAAAATCTGTATACAGTGTGTGCAAAATGAAGTAAGGAGGTAAGGCAATAAATAGGCCAATAGTGATTACAATTTAGCAATTTACACTGGAGTGATATGTGAAGATGAGGATGTGCAAGTAGAAAATACTGGTGTGCAAAAGAGTAGAAAAACAAAAACAAATATGGGGATGAGGTAGATAGTTGGTTGGATGGGCTATTTACAGATGGACTGTGTACAGCTGAAGCGATCGGTAAGCTGCTCTGACAGCTGACGCTTAAAGTTAGTGAGGGAGATATAAGTCTCCAGCTTCAGTAATTTTTGCAATTCGTTCCAGTCATTGGCAGCAGAGAGCTGAAAGGAAAAGCGGCCAAAATAGGTGTTGGCTTTGGGGATGACCAGTGAAATATACCTGCTGGAGCGCGTGCTACGGATGGGTGTTGCTATGGTGACCAGTGAGCTGAGATAAGGCGGAGCTTTACCTAGCAAAGACTTAAAGATGACCTGGAGCCAGTGGGTTTGGCAACGAATATGTAGCGAGGACCAGCCAACGAGAGCATACAGGTCGCAGTGGTGGGTAGTATATGGGGCTTTGGTGACCAAACGGATGGCACTGTGATAGACTGCATCCAATTTGCTGAGTAGAGTGTTGGAGGATATTTTGTAAATGACATCGCCGAAGTCAAGAATCGGTAGGATAATCAGTTTTACGAGGGTATGTTTGGCAGCATGAGTGAAGGAGGCTTTGTTGCGAAATAGGAAGCCGATTCTAGATTTCATTTGGATTGGAGATGCTTAATGTGAGTCTGGAAGGAGAGTTTACAGTCTAACCAGACACCTAGGTATTTGCAGTTGTCCACATATTCTAAGTCAGAACCATCCAGAGTAGTGATGCTATAGTCGGGCGGGCGGGCGGGGGCAACAATCGGTTGAAGAGCATGCATTTCGTTTTACTAGCATTTAAGAGCAGTTGGAGGCCAAGGAAGGAGTGTTGTATTGTGTTGAAGCTCGTTTGGAGGTTTGTTAACACAGTTTCCAGCGAAGGTCCAGATGTATACAGAATGGTGTCGTCTGCTTAGAGTGGGATCAAAGAATCACCCGCAGCAAGAGCGACATCATTGATATATACAGAGAAAAGAGTCGGCCCGAGAATTGAACCCTGTGGCACCCCCATAGAGACTGCAAGAGGTCCGGACAACAGGCCCTCCGATTTGACACACTGAACTCTATCTGAGAAGTAGTTGGTGAACCAGGCGAGGCAGTCATTAGAGAAACCAAGGTTGTTGAGTCTGCCGATAAGAATACGGTGACTGACAGAGTCGAAAGCCTTGGCCAGGTCGATGAAGACGGCTGCACAGTACTGTCTTTTATCGATGGCGGTTATGATATCGTTTAGGACCTTGAGCGTGGCTGAGGTGCAACCATGACCAGCTCGGAAACCAGATTGCATAGCGGAAAAGGTACGGTGGGATTCGAAATGGTCGGTGATCTGTTTGTTCACTTGGCTTTCGAAGACTTTAGAAAGGCAGGGCAGGATGGATATAGGTCTGTAACAGTTTGGGTCTAGAGTGTCTCCCCTTTTGAAGACAGGGATGATCGCGGCCGCTTTCCAATCTTTAAGAATCTCAGACGATATGAAAGAGAGATTTAACAGACTAGTAATAGGGGTTGCAACAATGGTGGCGGATAATTTTATGAAGAGAGGGCCCAGATTGTCTAGCCAAGCTGATTTGTAGGGATCCAAAGTAGAAGTGCTAACCGACTTGCCAAAACTATAGTTTGTTAACAAGAAATTTGTGGAGTGGTTGAAAAACGAGTTTTAATGACTCCAACCTAAGTGTATGTAAACTTCCAACTTCAACTGTATGTATGTATGTATAATCATCTCAGGAGCTGGTGTGGATTACAATAGAAAGTAGGCCTAGATAAGCCAGGTCTGTTTGTGCTCTTGTCATCTCCATAGCTCATTGTCAAGCCATTTTTGGCATGACAATGAGTTGGCATGATAGCACAAACAGACTGGCACTCAGGCTAGCCCAAGGTGTGCTGGGATGATGAAATGTGTGGCAATCAATGGGTGTTGCATGCATACCGGTAACTCACCGTGGAGCTAGTAGATGGGACTCCAGTGGCCTTGTTACTGTGGCTCCTGAGGACCTTGGGGGACCCAGGAGGGGTGCGTGATGCACACACCAGGTGGACCATGTGATACTCATCCTGCTGTAAGAGTCATCCGTGGCCATTAGCACGGACAGCCACACTATTGCATTAAACTACAATTGTCAAAGTAATCATCTTGACTTTAAGAATGTAATCTAAGATGAATGCATACACTGCCGTAATCTCTGGACAGAATATCAGGTGAAGATGAAATATAAGAAAATGAATGCAGCAGACAGACCTTTCTGAGCACATCTTTCAGTGTTAAGTGATCCAAGAGCAGCTTCCCAGAATACACCAGCCTCTGGTCTTTGGAGCTCTACAATGAAAATCAGACAGTTCAGAACATAGAACAACGTATTTATTATCTGACCCTGCTGGTCATCTATGAACGTTTTGAAAAACGATTTGGCCACATGTACTCTTAAATCTCAGTTTAGTTAATCAGATTGACACAGGTTTTTTTTCAGGATCAAAAGGGGGCTTAGGTAGCCCGAAAAAAACACTTGGGCTGTACGCCCAAGGATTACAATG
Source organism: Salvelinus namaycush (assembly GCF_016432855.1). Lineage (NCBI taxonomy): Eukaryota > Metazoa > Chordata > Actinopteri > Salmoniformes > Salmonidae > Salvelinus > Salvelinus namaycush. The sequence continues at coordinate 3,229,360 of NC_052338.1, read as the reverse complement.
GCAGAAAAATCCCTGCGACAGGTGTTAGGAAACCAAGGATTAGGTTAGTAGGGTAGGGTAATGACAACGCCGGGAAGCAAAGAAATAGCATACATAGAACAGATATACCGCTTCTTACACTGGCTTTCAATGAGAATGACAGATTTATAACTCACATTTCTATGTGAATTTGGTCAGGTCACCCAAAAAGTTACATATTGCAGCTTTAACAAAGAAGGCTGTCACCTGGTTAAAACTATTATGGTAAACAGTGGTAGATGACGCTAACCAGAGAAGTTGGAGAACACACAACAGACTGAGATTACCAGACGAGAGTGATTTTAAGTGCTCAGTGTTTACTGAGCAGGAACCATAAGGAAATCAGAGAACAAAGGAATCTCACTGGCCTCCATCCAGCCTGACGTCAAATCTACACACTTTCAAGACAGGAATCTTTTCAAATACAGGCCCAGCACAACCTTTCATTATTGCTTTATCCATGTGATGGTGAATTCAGCAAAGACTAAATGAAGCTAGTTAGACTGTCAGTATTCTGCAGTCCTTTTTTCACAGACAAATAAACAAGGTAAATAAAACACATGACATGGTTTATAAACCTATACTACTAATTGGCTCATTCACATCAAAACAAACCGAGCCAGGTTCTGTTTCTCTCTCTCCAACTAATCGGATTAAGCCCACTCATTGAAAAATATTCACGTAAACAAAGGATTCAATTCAAATTAGTCTTGGACTACTAGGCTATGTATCCTACTTATAGCCTACCCTCGCTGCTGTAACTGTGCATACAAATGCAGCCCTGGAAATTTGAGGGAGAAGTAGGCCTAACCCAGATGTCAGTTCAATGTCAGTAGCCTAACCCAGGCACAGATGTCAGTTTTGATGTACATTTGGTTGAGTTATCAACTAAAGTGAATTCAACGTGAAATCAACAAAACATTTCACCATGTCATTGGATTTAGGTTCAAACTTGGGTGGGGGGAAAAAAAGACTACGTCGAGGACTTTTTGCAAATCCAATTCGTTTTCCACGTTAATTCAAAGTCATCACAGATTTTGGGGGGGTTGAAATGACATGTAAACAATGTTGATTCAACCAGTTTATGCCCAGTGGGAAAACAGTAGCTAGTTTAACATTTGTGCTACTGACAGTCTGCCTATATGATGTTTCAGGGATAGCGACAAATTGTCCCAGATGGCTGTAACCTCCAAGAATTTAAAAGTTAAGTAAACAGGGAAGTGCATTTCAGAATCAAGACATCCCACATCAGACATGGATGGCTCTATTGTTCTATTTTATTGAATCTACTATGCAATATATTTCTATACTGAATGTTCAATCCCCATCTGAACCAATGATTTTTTATATACATTATTGATCTGAACAGACCTCAAGGGAAATGAAAACTGAGACCAATCTCACTGTACGTAAGCCATAACCTACTCACCGGTTTACTGGGATACACATGTGAGATATGGGTTTTTAGTTGATCCACTGTCCAGTTCAGGAAGCAGTTGATTGTCTGGTCATCATACTTCTGGTTGGGTGCCTTAATGACAATGATAGCAGGACTGTCGGCAACACCCTGGTCCATGTTTTACACCATCTGTTAGTGTCCTCTTGGAGTCTTATGGTGCCTTGCACATAGCCCAGATATGTTGAGCTGGAACAACAGAATGGTCTCTTCCAATGCGGACGACTACAAAATGCTATCCAGCTGCAAGATGTAACATTAGCTGATACTTGGTCACCGCTATTGAAACCTGAAAAAAGATGAAAGACACATTGTTTGGGGAAGTTTACACTGTGTTATGCAAGTAGATTCGATTTGCACAGACTACAATACCTAGCTATGGTTTGTCAGAACATACAGTGTCAGGCGGAATGAGGATCACATCTCTGATAGTGCTTTCTTAGAACGTTAGCTGGCTACGGCTAATAAGAATTTACCATATGTAACTTTTTTTATTTTTATAAAGCGACCCTTCTGAGTTATGACACTGAAAGGAAGGGAAAGGGGGATACCTAGTCAGTTGTACAACTGAATGCATTCAACTGAAATGTGTCTTCCTCATTTAACCCAACCCCTCTGAATCAGAGAGGTGCGGGGGGCTGCCTTAATCGACAAGCCTAGATAGTACTTATTAAACAATCAAGCTAATTTACGTTAGCTTGCAATTTCATTTAGCACGGATATTTGATGTTTGTTAGCTATCTCGGTACCAGCCTATACTACCAGCAGAAGTTTGCTATCAGAGTTAACATTCGTTAGCTAGCTAACAACAGTTATCTTTAGTTATCCTCAACTCAACGTTCTGTCTGTACCCACCTTAGCTTCCAGGGGCTGTACTAAGCCTTGATCACCTGTAAAGCTCAATTACTGTACTTTGCCTTGATCACCTGTGAAATTCAATTACAAGTCCTTCAATGTAATCTGAATATCCGAACGGTTGTTGTTGTTAGCTTGCTAGCCAGCCGATAGCTAAAAGAAAGCGGATATACGTCATCGTGTCCGAAACAGCTGTTCCTCCCACATCCGGAACTCTTATAATCGAATGGTCCGTGCTAACCGGAATCCTTGGGACTTCCATACCCCATAGAAGTTTACATTTACAATGGGTTAAGGTTAGGGGCTACGTGTTTAGAACTCTTACATTGTGGTGGTTGGGAGATAATGGCGACTGTGCTAGAATCTGAAAGTGCGGCAAGTGAAGTGTGTGACAATGAATGAAAAATAGTGAAATCAAAGAATGGAACAAAACGAGCAAAAGTTGAAGGACCGGTCCAATAATGCATTTGTTATTGGACTACGTTTTTGGACAAGGAGATTCATTTGGGAAATCCATTTGTGATATCAAGGATTGTGAAGAAAGCAGTGGGAAAGATGGATTCAACCAAGGTGACTAGAAGCGGCCTTGTTTTGGTTAATTGTGTTGATGAAGAACAGAACAAGCTTGCACTGGATCTGGCACAATTATCCACGAGAGAAGTAATGGAGCAGGGCTCCTGCCAAAGGAGTTATAGCTGGAGGCTCGTTGGAAAAAGACGAGGAGGACCCACGAGTGCACGTCGCCTGACCCGTATGGTAAATGGAAGGAAGGGGAAAAGGCTGTCGATATTATATATTTTTTTTAGGAGACTACCAGAATATGTGAAGCTTGGAAATGTAATTTTATTGGTCACATACACATGGTTATAAAAAAGAGCTAACAATGTAAGAAATAATACATAAAAAAACAAAATACTGCACAGTTTCCTAAGGACTTGAAGCAAAGCTGCCATCTCTATTAGCGCCATCTTCTATGTGAGGTATGCGGCGAGAGTATTTGTGTCCAAACAATTACAGTGTGGGAATTGGCATTCTCTCAACCAGCTTCATGAGGTAGTCACCTGGAATGCATGTCAATTAGAATGTGTGTCTTGTTAAAGTTTATTTGTGGAGTTTCTTTCCTTAATGCGTTTGAGCCAATCAGTTGTGTTGTGACAGGGTAGAGGTGGTATACAGACGATAGCCCTATTTGGTAAAAGACCAAGTCCATGTTACGGAAAGAACAGCTCAAATAAGCAAAGAGAAATGACAGGCATTCATTACATTAAGACATGAAGGTCAGTCAATCTGGAAAATTTCAAGAACTTTAAAAGTTTCTTCAAGTGCAGTCGCAAAAACCATCAAGCGCTATGATGAAACTGGCTCTCATGAGGACCGCCACAGGAAAGGAAGACCCAGAGTTACCTCTGCTGCAGAGGACAAGTTCATTAGAGTTAACTACACCTCAGATTGCAGCCCAAATAAATGCTTCACAGAGTTCAAGTAATAGATACATCTCAACATCAACTGTTCAAAGGAGACTGCGTGAATCAGGCCTTCATGGTCGAATTGCCACAAAGAAACCACTACTAAAGGACGCCAATAAGAAGAAAATGCTTGCTTGGGCCAAGAAACATGAGCAATGGCCATTAGACTGGTGGAAATCTGTCCTTTGGTCTGATGAGTCCAAATTTGAGATTTTTTGTTCCAACCTTCGTGTCTTTGTGAGATGCAGAGTAGGTGAACGGATGGTCTCTGCATGTGTGGTTCCCAGCGTGAAGCATGGATGAGGAGGTCTGATGGTGTCTGTGATTTATTTAGTATTCATGGCACACTTAGCCAGCATGGCTACCACAGCATTCTGCAGAGATGCACCATCCCATCTGGTTTGTACTTAGTGGGACTATAATTTGTTTTTCAGCAGGACAATGACATACATCCAGGCTCTGTAAGCACTATTTGACCAAGGAGAGTGATGGAATGCTGCACCAGATGACCTGGCCTCCACAATCACCAGACCTTAACTCAATTGAGATGGTTTGGGATGAGTTGGACCACAGAGTGAAGGAAAAGCAGCCAACAAGTGCTCAGCATATGTGGGAACTCGTTCAAGACAGTTGGAAAAGCATTCCAGGTGAAGCTGGTAGAGAGAATGCCAAGAGTGTGCAAAGCTGTCATCAAGGCAAAGGCTGGCTACTTTGAAGAATTTCAAATATAAAATATATTTTGATTTGTTTAACACTTTTTTTGGTTACTACATGATTCCTTAAGTGTCATTTCATAGTTGATATCTTCACTATTATTCTACAATGTAGAAAATAGTAAAAAATAAAGAAAAACCCTAGGAGGTGTGTCCAAACTTTTGTCTGGTACTGTATGTGGAGACGTTGAAGAGAGTCAGAGGGGCAAGAGGCAGCCGTGTTGAACATTTGGTGGTGGATGCATTGCAACCAGTTGCTAGTGTTTTAAGTCAATTGAGTTATCTGGATACACTCATTGTGAAGAAAGTGGATTTTGTGTCATTTATAGCCACAATTGTAAAGCACAAGTGCCTAAGAAGTCCAAGAAGCTAGACATTATATCTGCAGCCGAGAAGTTTTTGGGGCTCTAAGACTTTACGGCAGAAACACTGCAAAGACTATTGTCGCTAGGAAATGTCCGTGAATTTTCCAAACAATTCAAACTAATGTGTGGCGTAGGCTTACCTTGGCCTGAATGTTTTGATAACTGTAATTCTCTTTCGGACAAGGTGAGTTTTATCAATATATTTGCCTCAATTTGCTCTCAAAAATGTGAAATGCTAATAAGCAACAGAGAAGACCTCAGCAAGACTACAAATTCTTGCAGGAAGTTCCTGCACGTCATCTCTGCGCGATCAGAGACCTATGCCCAATCCATGATGAATCCATGTGCTGTATTGAAATTAATTGAATAAAGGGTTGGACTTCTTCAGTCCCCTTTCTCTGTCTAAGCTAGTCATTGCCTACACTTTATCTAGCTACAGTTGAAGTCAGAAGTTTACATACACCTAGGTTGGAGTCATTAAAAGTCATTTTTCAACCACTTCACAAATTTCTTGTTAACAAACTATAGTTTTGGCAAGTCGGTTAGGACATCTACTTTGTGCATGACACAAGTAATTTTTCCAACAATTGTTTACAGATTATTTCACTTATAATTCACTGTATCACAATTCCAGTGGGTCAGAAGTTTACATACGCTAAGTTGACTGTGCCTTTAAACAGCTTGGAAAATTCCAGGAAATTATGGCATGGCTTTAGAAGCTTCTGATAGGCTAATTGACATTATTTGAGTAAATTGGAGGTGTACCTGTGGATGTATTTCAAGGCCTACCTTCAAACTCAGTGCCTCTTTGCTTGACATCATGGGAAAATCAAAAGAAATCAGCCAAGACCTCAGAAAAAAACACAAGTCTAGTTCATCCTTGGGAGCAATTTCCAAACGCCTGAAGGTACCATGTCCATCTGTACAAACAATAGTATGCAAGTATAAACACCATGGGACCACGTCTTCTGTCTCCTAGAGACGAACGTACTTTGGTGCGAAATGTGCAAATCAATCCCAGAACAACAGCAAAGGACCTTGTAAAGATGCTGGAGGAAACAGGTACAAAAGTATCTATATCCACAGTAAAACTAGTCCTATATCGACACTAACCTGAAAGGCCGCTCAGCAAGGAAGAAGCCACTGCTCCAAAACCGCCATAAAAAAGTCAGACTACGGTTTGCAACTGCACATGGGGACAAATATTGTACTTTTTGGAGAAATGTCCTCTTGTCTGATGAAACAAAAATAGAACTGTTTGGCCAAAATGACCATCGTTATGTTTGGAGGAAAAAGGGGGAGGCTTGCAAGCAGAAGAACACCATCCCAACCGTGAAGCACGGGGGTGGCAGCATCATGTTGTGGGGGTGCTTTGCTGCAGGAGGGACAGGTGCACTTCACAAAATAGATGGCATCATGAGGAATGAAAATTATGTGGATATATTGAAGCAACATCTCAAGACATCAGTCAGGAAGTTAAAGCTTGGTTGCAAATGGGTCTTCCAAATGAACAATGACCCCAAGCATACTTCCAAAGTTGTGGCAAAATGGCTTAAGGACAACAAAGCCAAGGTATTGGAGTGGCCAACACAAAGCCCTGACCTCAATCCTATAGAAAATTTGTGGGCAGAACTGAAAAAGCGAGCAAGGATGCCTACAAACCTGACTCCGTTACACCAGCTTTGTCAGGAGGAATGAGCCAAAATTCAACCAACTTATTGTGGAAGGTACCTGACATGTTTGACCCAAGATAAACAATTTAAAGGAAATGCTACCAAATACTAATTGATTGTATGTAAACTTCTGACCCACTGGGAATGTGATGAAAGAAATAAAAGCTGAAATAAATAATTCTCTCTACTATTATTCTGCCATTTCACATTCTTAAAATAAAGTGGTGATCCTACCTGACCTAAGACAGGGAATTTTTAATTTGATTAAATTTCAGGAATTGTGAAAAAAACTGAGTTTAAATGTATTTGGCTAAGGTGTATGTAAACTTCCTACTTCAACTTTAGTTAGCAGAGCAGTAGATCAAAGCATCGTTTTGTATTACTTATCCTAGGATATTTATTTGTAAAGTGTGTTCGACTTTGGTGTCTTTCAAACATTATGGCATGTTTCAAGTATGAGCATAAGAGTATTAAAAGTTGGATAAGATCACTATAAGTCTGGTCAGGTGGAGAAGCGCAGCTATAGTGAGGGGACACTTACCAGTTTGGTCAGGGCCAGCATGAGGGATAAAGTTTCTCCTGTGTCGGTGAGTGTAGCTAGTAAGTTAAGTTTGAGTATCGTAGCAAAATGTGTTCTATACAGCTGTCAACATTCGACAAGGAAAGTACCACTTAATTAAAGTCATTAACCAGATTACCCCGGATACCAGACTTAGATGAGTTATAACTCAAGTTGTCATTGATGAGACTGTTTAGACATCCATTCTGTGTTGTAGTTGCATGACCAGAGACAAATCTTCAACGGAAGACTCTGCAGGACTTGAGGAGTTTTTCAAGCACCATATGCTCCCGAAGTTGGCACTGCACAGTGAACACAAATCAGTTTTTGTTCATACCTTGTGGTTTTATTCCAATCAGTAAATTGGGGCGGGGGGGGGCACTTCATCAGCGTCCTCGTCACGATTTCTGTCAGTACCTGTTTCAGGGAAGCCAATGGTCCAAAAATATTCCACATAGTTCATACACACACTAGGCTCCCAGAATAGGTTGTATTACATACACGTTTTGCTCAAAGCAGCCAACTAAAATAATGTAGTTTACGTAAATTCAACACAACACAATTAACATTGCATTTTATCATCGGCACAGGAGGAATTTTTATCTGTGATGTTTAAATTATTTCTTACCCCCTTTGTAGTGTGGAGCTTCCTTTTCTGGTGAATGCAGGCCCATTTTTCTTTCCCAACGTAAAATGGCAGCTGCCTGAGCATTTGCAATAACGCAACAATTAAAGTACACTGAGCAAAAATATAAACGCAACATGCAACATTTTCAAAGATTTTACTGACTTACAGTTCATATCAGTCAATTTAAATAGAAACTCATTAGGCCCTAATCTATGGATTTCACATGAATGGGAATACAGATAAGCAACTGTTGGTCACAGATACCTTAAAAAAAAAAAAAAGTAGGGGCATGGATCAGAAAACCAGTCAGTATGTGGTGTGACCTCCATTTGCCTCATGCGGCGCGACACATCTCCTTCGCATAGAGTTGATCAGGCTGTTGATTGTGGCCTGCGGAATATTGTCCACATAGAAGGTGATGGCGGCGGATGAATGGCACGACAATGGGCCTCAGGATCTGGTCACGGTATCTCTGTGCATTCAAATTGCCATCGATAAAATTAACTTGTGTTCGTTCCATAACCCCACCGCCACCATGGGACACTGTTCACAACGTTGACATCAGCAAACTGCTAGCCCACAATTGAAACCGGGAATCATCCAAGAAGAGCACACTTCTCCAGCGGGCCAGTGGCCATCGAAGGTGAGCATTTGCCCTCTGAAGTCGGTTACGACGCCAAACTGCAGTCAGGTCAAGACCCTGATGGGCTTCCCTGAGATGGATTCTGACAGTTTGTGCAGAAATTCTTTGGTTGTGCAAACCCACAGTTCCATCTGCTGTCCAGGTGGCTGGTTTGGCACATTGTCTGATGGCCCAGTCTGAAAAGTACTAGCCTCGGGCTAGCTTAATTTCCATCCCTGTTGACATCTATAACTGACTTCACAGGTCATTTGATTAGTCATGTACGACAGATGCGCTCGTGAAACAAAACTGTTAGTGTTTTGTATGGGAAAACATTGACCCCGCAAGTCCTTTGTGAGCTAGCTAGCCAGCTAGTTAACATTAGCTCATAATTTGTGTAGTCAGACTTTTCCCCAGACTCCACGGGTGGTGACATGTTAGCTAATCCACCAGGGTAGGGATATTTAACATTAGCTAGTTAGAGCTAATCGCTAATGTTATGCACATTCGCTAGCATTTCACCACTTGTCAGGAAAGTGAGACTACACCACAGTGAGAGAGTGTGCAACGTTAGCTAGCTAACATGAACGAATGTAGCCAACCAAGGTGCCTAACTAGCTAGGGATATAGCTTGCGACAGGATGTGTAGTTCTGTATGACAGCCACATTAGCGGCTAATTTAGCATTTCATTTTTGGGGGGGTAATTACAGGCAAATTAATTGGTAAAAGTTTACTTCTCAGAGAGAGATTTGCGCAGTTACCAAAACGTCACACCAGGGTAAGCCTACACGAAACACAGACCTTTTACGAAGTAGTTCTAATATCCCCTACGGGGAAATGAATGGTGGAAAAACAATTTGAACCATTTCCGGGTTTTACCGCTAGGTTTTGTGGGTATTATGACTGTTGTAGACTTCAGACCTGTGCATGGCGGTAATGGCATGGCAGTAAATCACTCATTACTGTGTTTTAAAGTTGGTTTAATAATACTTTCCTGTGGACATTTTGTCTCAAATTTTCTACGTCATAAGGACGAAGTGTCAGCGGACAACCGGTAAAGTAACTTCAAATGAAGTTTATTCAACATTCTGACGTGTAAAGGGACTGTTCTGAATTTTTCCTCAGTATATATTAGAGACCAGTCCACACTAGGAATTAGGAGAGGCTAGACCTAGTTTAAGAGAACCCTAACTATAAAAAATATAGCCTAATCAGACCACTACTACAATTCCAGCTGGCTGATAACATTCTCTGTGCTACGTAGTGTAAAGTGTAGCACAGAGAATGTTTGACCAAGTCAGAAGGAGTCAGAAGGGCAAGCCCTATATTTATTTTATGACATAGGCCTACTGTCCGTGATTTGGATTCTCATAGCCTACTACCCACAGTATTAAATAGAACATTATATGATATCTGTGCTACTACCTACATGATTGTGTCAGTCAATAAAGTTATTCTAAGATCATTTGGACCTGAATTGACTGCTTTCAGGGTAAGGAAACCAGTGTTGCATTTTGTAATTTGGGTGAACTATCCCTTTAAAGCTAACTTATAATTAGTAATGCAAATAATTTAATACCAATTCTTAAATATGTTTGAGAGGCCAGAGAATATTACAGGAATTAAAAGCATGTGACTGACTTCTCTTTGAGCATAATTACCACACTGCCCTGTACAAATTATCTGAGCAAAACCTCTTTTTTTTAAACGTAATCGGTCTTCATTGAAGCTCATATATTTCCAATTTGACATTTACATTATGTTTTCTTTAAACAGAGGGCTTTTAAGCATAGAGAGCATGCTGGGTTTGTTTCCACTAAGTTGATTGCTTGGGAATGGGCGACAGCACTTACCAGTGTAGAGCAGAGAATGCAATAGCTTTAGGCAGCCCCAAACAGAATTTGATAATCAAAGCTATTCCCCTTAATTTTAAGTCCACAACAAAGGAACAACATAACATAGGCTATACATTATATACCTTCCACTATTGATATACACTTCCCTATGTATTTATTTGGACAGTGTAGCTAAAACATTTAATTTGGCTCTATACTCCAGTATTTTGGATTTGAGAGCAAATGTTTTATATGAGGCGACAGTACAGAATGTTACCTTTTATTTTATGGTATTTTCATGCATGTACAGTGGCAAGAAAAAAGTATGTGAACCCTTTGGAAATACCTGGATTTCTGCATTAATTGGTCATAAATTTGATCTGATCTTGATCACAACAATAAAACACAGTCTGCTTAAAACTAATAACACACAAACAATTATACGTTTTCAAGTCTTTATTGAACACACCGTGTAAACATTCACAGTGCAGGGTGGAAAAATTATGTGAACCCTTGGATTTATTAACTGGTTGACCCTCTTTTGGCAGCAATAACCTCAACCAAATGTTTTCTGTAGTTGCAGATCAGACCTGCACAACGGTCAGGTGGAATTTTGGACCTTTCTTCTTTACAAAACTGTTTCAGTTCAGCAATATTCTTGGGATGTCTGGTGTGAACTGCTCTCGTGAGGTCATGCCACAGCATCTCAATCGGGTTGAGGTTAGGACTCTGACTGGGTCACTCCAGAAGGCGTGTTTTCTTCTGTTGAAGCAATTCTGTTGTTGATTTACTTCTGTGTTTTGGGTCGTTGTCACCCAACTTCTGTTGAGCTTCAATTAACATTCTCCTGCAAAATGTCTTGATAAACTTGGGTATTCATTTCTCCATCGATGATAGCAAGCTGTCCAGGCCCTGAGGCAGCAAAGCAGCCCCAAACCATGATGCTCCCTCCACCAAACTTTACAGTTGGGATGAGGTTTTGATGTTGGTGTGCTGTGCCTTTTTTTCTCCATACATAGTGTTGTGTGTTCCTTCCAAACAACTCAACTGTACTTTCATCTGTCCACATAATATTTTGCTAGTAGCGCTGGGGACAGCCAGGTGCACTTTTGCAAACTCCAGACGTGCAGTAATGTTTCTTTTGGACAGCAGTGGCTTCTTTCGTGCTGTCCTCCCATGAACACCATTCTTGTTTATTGTTTTACCTATCGTAGACTCGTCAACAGAGATGCTAGCATGGTCCAGAGATTTCTGTAAGCCTTTAGCTGACACTCTTGGATTCTTCTTAAGCTCATTGAGCATTCTGCACTGTGCTCTTGCAGTCATCTTTGCTGGACGGCCACTCCTAGGGAGAGTAGCAGTGCTGAACTTTCTCCATTTATAGACAATTTGTCTTACCGTGGACTGATGAACATCAAGGCTTTTAGGTATACTTTTGTAACCCTTTCCAGCTTCATGCAAGTCAACAATTCTTCATCTTAGATCTTCTGAGATCTCTTATGTTCGAGGCATGGTTCACATCAGGCAATGCTTCTTGTGAAGAGCAAACTCAAATTTTGTGAGGTTTTTTTTTATAGGGCAAGGCAGCTCTAACCAACATCTCCAATCTCGTCTCACTGATTGGACTCCAGGTTAGCTGACCCCTGACTCCCAATTGGCTTTTGGAGAAGTCATTATCCTATGGGTTCACATACTTTTCCCAACCGACACTGGGAATGTTTAAATCATGTATTCAATATAGACAAGAAAAATACAATCATTTGTGTGTTATTAGTTTAAGCACACTATATTTGTCTATTGTTGTGACTTAGATGAAGATCAGATCAAATGTAATGACCAATTTATGCAGAAATTTAATTTGAAAGTTCTATTACCCAAACCACCTGTGTATCCCAAGTTTTTTGTCCCATCTTGAGACCGAGTCCTTGTTTGAACAATTTATTTGTCTGTGGTGACCGAATAATCTCTGGAGCTTTGGAGAGGGAACAGTTCAAATAGGTTTGGAAACCTCTGCCAAACTCAGTGACAGTGGTACACTACAGCAGTGCAATTTGACTTGACACCACTAGATGACAGAGAAGATCTAGAAGAGATAATAGTCAATTAAACTCTGAATAGTTGATTGGTAGCTAATAGTAAGACTAGTTCAATTAGGTGGGTGAGTGCAATGGGTTCATTATGTGACAAAACTATATCTTTAGATAAAGATGGGAAGTGGCTGCATTCCAAATGGCATCTATTCCCTACTTTTGGCCAAGACCGATATTCTTTTTTTAAAAGTAGGGTGCTATGTAAGAAATAGGGTGCCATTTGGGACACTTTTTAAAATGTCTTTATAATATATTTTACTTGTTTTATATTCAGTGGTTCTCATGAATAGACCTGGAACCAACTTATTACTACTGAGCACTATGACTGTGGGATTGAAAATAACCCATTTGGAGAGTTTTGTTGTATACAAAACAGACTGCCCAAGTGAATCCAGGTGAAAGCTATGATCCCTTATTGATGTCACTTGTTAAATCCACTTCAATCAGTGTAGATGAAGGGGAGGAGACATGTTAAAGACAGATGTTTAAGCCTTGAGATAACTGAGACATGGGGTGTATATGTGTGCCATTTAAGTGCCTTTGAACGGGGTATGGTAGTAGGTGCCAGGCACACCAGTTTGTGTCAAGAATTGCATCACTGCTGGGTTTTTGACACTCAGACAAAAACAGTTTCCCGTGTGTATCAAGAATGTTCCACTACCCAAAGGACATCCAGCCAACTTGACACAACTATGGGAAACATTGGAGTCAACATGGGCCAGCATCCCTGTGGAATGGGGTCATCACTTTTTAACATGATTCAGTATTTATTTATTTTGGTTCAGAAAGTTGGCTAGTTGGCTACTAACTAGTTGGCTACCCACTGTAGCTGGGGACACATCATTGATGGTCACCTGTTGATAGTGTTGTTAGGTAAGGTGGAAGTTTTGGATAACAAAGACTTATGCTAGACCCAAGGTAAACTAACCCCTCTGGGACACTAGGATACAGTGTCTAGTAAAAATCTACACACCCCTTTGCACAGTTTTCACATTTTTGCTGCCTTAAATTGAAATCTAAAAAAGTCAATTAAAGTGAGAATATTTAATCTGGGGGACACTCTGAACGGATTAGTTGCGCTTACGACATGAAACCCTGATAGACCTTGCTGAGCCAATTCATTCTTCAATGCCACAGGAAGATGGTTTAATAATGTAACTGTTCTTCGAATTCCATTTCCTCTTTTTCTGTGAATGACCTTGGGCAAACGGAGACGTCAGGGTCACCACTTTTGAACATTCCCCAAAAATGATTGGAATTCCAGGTGCAAACAGTAGGCTACTTAGAATATCGAAAATACCCCCGCTCTTCTTATGTAGAAGGGGCTCTTTGAGAGTGCATGACAGTACAGAGGTCGTCTTCCTGTCACCTGTCTTTCTACCACATATGCCTGGGGAAGACACTGATGGTTCCAAGAGGCGCTTACATGTTACCAAAGAGACTGTGCATACTAGTCCCTCTAATGGTCCACACTCCATTAATGGCTAAGAGATGTCCAATTTATTTTATATTCTTTTCCCTGTGTTAATACGTCCATTTATTCTCTCAACACATAATTGTTCACACTGCAGCTCCAAAACCCTCCATGGGCATTAATTACTCTTTGGTGAGACACTTCCTGTGTGTTACTGGTGTTGTAGGAAATTGCAACAATAGTAGGGGTCCAAATGAGAACAGCAATAGATGTGAGATGGGATTACATGACTTTGCGTAACAAGGCTGTTTGCTCGTCTAACACTTACTCTCAAGCTTTTTTCAGTCGTATTTGTCAACAGGTGAAGAAAATAAGGAAAACCTCCACTGCAATTAAATATATCTTGGTCCCAATCTTATCCAACCCATTCTATTCAGCAGGCTAGTAAACAAATATAGGACAATTCAGAAGATGTGCTTGTGGGTTTGGATTAAGTTTAATTTATATGCACTGAAGAAAACAAGTGATAGACAACAATACAGATAGAAACAGTGTGCAGGTGTGGTTGGAAGCCCAAGGGTTTATATGAAAACCACAATACAGAAGTACAAAATAAAAATGTTTGTTAAAACAAGTAACAAAACCTACTAATTACAAATGTATAAATTAATTGATCAACACAAAAAAATAAAATGGTTGCTATAGTGTACAATAGTTCCATCTGACATGATGTCTGGTATGTACAGTAGATGGAACAGATCTTCAATGGTTGCGGGTTGTGTAGGCTAGACCACACAATATGCAGAGTTTCATTCCATCCTGGTCTCTTAATTTACCTATAACTTAAATAAGACATCAGCAAGGACACAAAGGCACTTGCGTCATCTCACACCAGTTGTGAACTTGAGGCAAACAATGGCAAAATTGCTTTTCTTGAGGAATCATTACTCATTTGACATAGTTTCCAGTGGCTTCTATTATGGGGTTGCTGTTACCGGAAGTTCCCCTTTGTGTCATGCCACTAAAATAGAGGTTAATCGTAAGTAAGTAGCCTTGTGCGAGCCGGGATGGCGCATAGGAGCAGGAGCCTATCGCCTGTTTCTGTAGCGTGAGTCAGCTTTAATGTACAAGTACACCCCTAATCTACAGTGTCTCTTTAATGCTGAGTGCCATGCAGAGACATATCGGGGTCCCATTTTTACAGTCTTTGGTATAACTCTGCCGGGCATCAAACTCCCAACCTTCCAATCTCTGTCAGACACTAACCACAAGGCCACTGAGGTGGTATCAGATGTTACTCATACCCTGTTAAAATCTGCTTTTCTGAAGAGTATGAATCAGAAGTGTCTGATTGCTGACACACTGGTTCTCTTTTTTTTTGGTTCTTATTATTATTTGCAGGAAAGGCTTGATTACTGAATTAATGGCAAATACTATTTTCCTATTCCTGAACGTGTAGCCTATGTGTAACGGGGTGAGTGACTGGTTGCTGGGAAGTCAGGCGCAGGAGAGCAGAGATGGGTGATAACAGGAGAACTTTAATATACACCCTGGCCCAAAGGCACAGGCGAGGCAGCACAAAGCACAACCACGGTAACATGAACCGGATTAAACAAAACAAACCTAGCGCAAGCCAGCCTGTAGCGTAACACCCTACACAAAGAACAATTCCACACACAGACATGGGGGGAGACAGAGGGTAATATACATTTAGTCTGATGAGGGAATGTGAACCAGGTGTGCGGGAAAACAAGACAAAACAAATGGAAAAGGAAAGGTGGAGCGGCGATGGCTAGAAGACCGGTGACGTCGACCGCCGAGCGCCGCCCGAACAAGGAGAGGGACCGACTTCGGTGGAAGTCTTGACACTATGTGCACTGTGCAGAGAGCACAAGATCTGTCAAACGTGGCCTTTAGCAAACATAAATACTTTTCTCAGACAGTGTAGATCCCTGCTAACTAATCAGAAAGAAACATTATGCACTTGTAAGGATCGGACATTCTGAGGCAGAGATATTGGAACTAAAGGGGTCAGGTGTAAATGCAGTCAAAGTTGACATTTTTTAGGTAGTCATAGTTTTCAGCCATTTTCACTGAAATATAAAGAACAAATAAATGTATACACCATATATATACTCGTAATTCATGATGACAGATTATTGAAGATGATTACTGTAACTCATGACACACAAATACACATCATTTCAAAAGCATTTGAGAACATGTGCTCTTGGGTTGGTACCATTCTATAGGAATTTAGCCACCCTCTAAAGTTTGTCAGGATAAAAACACTTCATCCAAGACATGTTATGCAGGGCCTTCCTTTAGCGTTTTAATATCAAATGTAACGAATCACGTGTAGATATAGCAAACAAACATTTGGATTGGTGATAGTCCAGTGGCCATTTGATTAATTGTTCAGCAGTCTTATGGCTTGGGGGTAGAAGCTGTTAAGGAGCCTTTTGGTCCTAGACTTGGCGCTCTGGTACTGCTTGCCGTGTGGTAGCAGAGAAAACAGTCTATGTCTTGGGTGACTGGAGTCTGACAATTTTATGGGCTTTCCTCCTTCACCGCCTATTATATAGGTCCTGGATGGCAGGAAGCTTTGCCCCAGTGATGAACTGGGCCGTACGCATTACCCTCTGTAGCGCCTTGCGGTCAGATGCCGAGCAGTTGCCATACCAGGCCGTGATGCAACTGGTCAGGATGCTCTCTCGATGGTGCAGCTGTAGAACTTTTTGAGGATCTGGGGACCCATGCCAACATGTACGTGTTCGTGAGATTCTCATCTTTCCATACAATAGTTTTTGTAGGCCAAACCGTTTAGATGCTACAGACAATTTTGTTAGAAAACCAATTTTCAGGATGTCTCATGGTCTGACAAACACCGCTCGAGCTCTTTCACTGTTTCACCGCTGATGCGGAGGTGTTACATAGGCGGAGGTGTTACATAGGCGGATGCGGTGGATTGAGATGCATCCAATGCAAGAAAAACCGGATATCTCTTGTTTAAACTGACAGATTTTTATGGGGATTTTGTATTATGCTAATTAGATTTCCGCAGGGGCGCGTACATCGACCTTAGGGGGCTTAACAAGCAAAATAAATTTCAGGCACTTTTACCAGGTTGGATGGTCTACTACAATCCTGATTCAAAGATACAATTGGGACTGATGCATGCTAGACCATGGAAATACATTAGCAGTAGATATGATGCCAGACAGACAGTCACTGCTGACCTAATCGAGTGGAGCAGAGTGAGAGGCAGAGGAGAAAATGGACATTTAGCCCTATAAGTCAGAGTAGAGTTTAAATTCAGCTCCGCCACAAGCTTTTCCTGGAAAATGATGTTTAGTTGGGGAGGAAAAACACATTGTCCAGTCTTGAAAGTTTGAAATGTAGTTTTAACGGTTGACATCCAATTGTCTTCTTCTTGGAACACGCTATAAACACAATCTCGCCATAGAATCTCATTCTCTCCCCTTTTATAGTTATATTATTTTCCTTCTAGTGTTGCTGCTTGCATTGTGTGTGTGTGTTTGCCTCTTGAAAGAACAGTGCATTATGTTGGAGAGAGTTGACTCAAATGCCTCTGATGTGACTCATGGGATCCTCATCCTACATCATGACTAACACGAGTGAAAAGTCTGGTTGGGAGGAAGAGATTTCTAAATCCATGCCTCTCCTCCTCCGGCATGACCGGGATAACGACCACGATGGCCAATTCTAATGCCATGTCTTATTTGCCAAATGAGCAGTGTTCTTTCCCTATTGTCAGCCTGTGACAAGACAAGCTCCGGTGTCTGATCGTTATATGGCGTTCTATTCAACTGTAGACTGGAGTGATTACTTGCTCATGTCAGTGTAAATTATTGCAAATTACATCTATGATTATTGAGGTTTTGTCTCATCAAACCTCTTTTCTAAATCGACCTATCCTGAGCAAACCATACGTCATACACCACACAGATAGTCCATACCTTCTCAATCTGTTAAGGTAAAAGAAAAGCGCATGTAACATGGCTCCCAAGAATGTCTCCGAGCAATCAACATAAAGGCCTGCAATCACCACAACCACATTAGTTGTTGATTCGCCTGCATAAGAATCAGAATCTAATGGGGTTGAAGCTTTTTTTCCCGAATGGGGTTTTCTGATGGGTAAATGCTGCCAGGAGATGGCGATGTTTTAAATAGGTCTAGCTTGTGCATCACTAGCACTAGCTAACATGGAAGAAATCTACTACTTTCTGTCGCTAACACTAAAATCTCAAACTAATATAAAGACATAATAGAACTGTTTCATAAAACTCCAGCTAAATAAAAACAAGGCGACAGTAAACGTCCCCCACCATTGATGCAGCGCCCCCCCTTCAGTAATTTGTAAATGACGGATCTCTATGGCAAGACGCACCATTCACCCAAGTTGTCAGAATCGGGCCAGTGGTTTCTGAGATATCGTGTGGGTTAGCTAGACTAATATCCCTGAGCATGTGTGCCAAATTGAATCACTCCGAGTCAAACAGATCAAGAGATATAAACATTTGCCTGAATAGCACCATTGTGTGGTCAATATGAATGTTTTTCCATTGGTTGAGTCTTGACAGTTTGCTACATGTGTACCAAATGTACAAGTATCCTTGACTGATTTACAAGCATTTGTGTGCCAGACCACACCACGTGAATGTTTATTGGTCAATAGCGGTCATGTTGTTTTAGGTACTGGTCTGGAAAATATTGTGTTGAGAGATGCCACATCAAGTTTCGTGCAGATCGGTCATTCGGTGCCAAAGAGTAGTGAATTTTTCACAAAATTCTAAAATCCATCATTGCAGACCTTATGGGTCCCATGTTGCAAATTTGTTCCTTGTGAGGAGGGGGGCCTATGTAGTGAATTTCATGACAAACGGGGTGAGGGGCGTGACCTTTTTCTAAGTTTGCATTTTCTATCTCTTGTTATAGTGCCTCCATCTGGCCAATCAGTGTAATTTTGTAAATGTACCTGTACCCCCTGTATATAGCTTCGCTATTGTTATTTTACTGCTGCTGTTTAATTATTTGTTACTTGTATTTTACATTTTTTTTTTTACTTCATGTTATCGCTGAAACGGACTCAACTGCACATCCCGTCTTCAGTCAGCTGTTCATCTAACTGAAATTCAACTGAATTTGAAATAAACATTTAACAACTAATATAAATAAAAAATGTATACAAAAACAAATTAGAATAACCTTGGTCTTAACTCAACTCCTTGTAAGCCTGCGGTAGAATGCTCTCTTCTCAATGGAAATTAATGGGTTGGTCACAGACCGAAAGTGCCACTAGCTTACAGTGGATGGCGGTAGATATTTGTTTTTTGTAATGACATGAAAGTTAGACAACTAAGCAAGTTCACAGAAGAGCTTCTTCCATTCCATTTGTTTAAAAAAATACTACAAGGGAACTTGGTTTTTATTTTATTTCATAAAAGCTAGTCTATTAGAGATTGTCTAAGGAGCTTTTTAGAAGTAGTCTGGAGTTTGAATAACCTCATAACATTCCCCCCTCTATACAGACTTGTGGGGGAGAGGGTTCTTTGTTATGCTGTCAAAAGTCTACCAGACTAAATGCTCTATGGAAACAGCACTGATATGATCACTAAGCTGCAAATGAGCTCTATAGTCAATTGCTTTACTCTTGCATACCGTGTATACCTCTGAGAGTAAATCAAGTGGTAAAAAAGTGGCTTGAGAATTTATAGTGCTTTGCAGTTGATATGCCTCAATTCCATCCAGTGCTCTTCAATGCATCTGTTTCAACCAATCATCAAACCCTTATATACAGTGCCTTTGGAAAGTACTCAGAACCCTTTACTTTTTCCATATTTTGTTACATTACAGCCTTACTCTCAAATGGATTAAATAAATGAAGAAAAATCGACACGCAATCTACACACAATACCCCATAATGACAAAGTGAAAACAGGTTTTTAGAAATCTTTGCAAAAAACAACACAACGAAAATACCATATTTAGATGAGGATTCAGACCCTTTGATTTGAGACTCGTAATTGAGCTCAGGTGCATCCTGTTTCCATTGATCATCCTTGATATGTTTCTATAACTTGATTGTTGTAGAAACACTTACCTGTTCAATTGATTGGGCATGATTTGGAAAAGCACACACCTGTCTATATAAGGTCTCACAGTTGACAGTGCATGTCAGAGCAAAAACCAAGCTATGAGTTCGAAGGAATTGTCCGTAGAGCCCCGAGACATGATTGTGTCGAGGCACAGATCTGGGGAAGGGTACCAAAACATTTACACAGCATTGAAGGTCCCCAAGAGCACAGTGGCCTCCATCATTCTTAAATGGAAGAAGTTTGGAACCACCAAGACTCTTCCTAGAGCTGGTCGCCCGGCCAAACTATTTTTGCTTTGTCATTATGGGGTATTGTGTGTAGATTGATAAGGGAAAAAAACTATTTAATCAATTTTAGAATAAGGCTGTAACCTAACAGAATGTTGAAAAAGTCAAGGGGTCTGAATACTTTCCGAAGGCACTGTATAAGGTGTTTTAGTACAAGGCTGGAACAAAAGCCTGCAGACTGTGTGACCACCCCTCCCCTATGACCGCAAATTATGAATACTGCATCTCTTCAGTTAAAACATTAAGTGGGCAATTATCTGCATCCATTATGCATAATGTAAACCAGTTCTACAGGGACTTCTCAGACGCTTTACACACACACCTTTGCATCAACACAGTTGACAGAGAATGCAATGTCAG
Organism: Salvelinus namaycush; assembly: GCF_016432855.1. Classification (NCBI taxonomy): domain Eukaryota; kingdom Metazoa; phylum Chordata; class Actinopteri; order Salmoniformes; family Salmonidae; genus Salvelinus; species Salvelinus namaycush. The sequence continues at coordinate 3,208,899 of NC_052338.1, read as the reverse complement.
GGAAATTTGATTGCATTATATTCGACATGTACAGTATAATGCAATGATCATTTGCAGGATGAATGCCAAGACAAATCATCCAAACCTAGCAATCAATCTTATTCATCTATTTGCATGCACAAAAAGTGAGTCCATGGATGCATATTCTTTTAAATGCTGCAGGATTGGGATCAACGTGTTTGACCTACTAGGATCAACAACAACAACACAACACAATCAACAACACACAACCCTTGTTTCTTCAGAATACATCAATATAGTATGTAGAGAGAGAAGTTGCTAGTTGAGATGATGACTGGCTCTCGCTGGTCTCTTACGCACACACATTCTAGTCTCAGCCTCAGTGTGGCAGGAGCCGGCTGCTGTCCCCATGGCAACAAGTTTTCGAACTCCAAGAGAGCTCCATAACCATAACTGGATTTCGTGAGAAAACAGAGAGAGAGAGGGGGGGACAGAGATAATAGGTTAGAAAGTTGTCGGGAGTAGGCGAAGGTCGAGATCCATCCATCCTCCAAAACAACCCTGCCAAGTCGCACTACTTCTTGACACACTGCTCGTTTAAAACCCGGACGCCAGCCGCACCAATGTGTCGGAGGAAACACCGTACATCTGGCGCCCGAAGTCAGTGTGCATGCCCCTTGGCCCGCCACAGGGTTCGCGAGTGCACGTTGAGACAAGGACATCCCGGCTGGCCAAACCCTCCCCTGACCCGGATGACGCTGGGCCAGTTGTGCACCACCTCATGGGTTTCCCGTTCACGGCTGGCTGTGAGACAGCCCGGGATTGAACCCGGGTCTGTAGTGACGCCTCAAGTACTGCGATGCAGTGCCTTAGACCGCTGCACCACTCGGTAGGCAGTTTCTGAGGTGCCCTCTTCCCCCTCTGTTGGAGGAAAAAGTCAAAGCCACAATAGTTTTTTGCTACTTTTTCTGGTGTAAGGTATGATAAAAGCACTTTCAGTGAACTTTCAGTGAACCTGACCCAGCTTCCAATCACTGCATAAGTTAGTTCTAAGTGGATAGTGGCAACAACAAATTGGAAGGCTCAGTGCAATGCTAGATGATTTCTAAAAAAAAAAAATTGCAAATTGTTGCTTGATGTCCTCAATCTGCATTACATTCATTAACGGATGGGCTTAACAATATAATTGCTCACATTGTTGAGGTTACCCTGCACTGGTTAGCACATCGTCAATTGATGAATCATATTTCCGGAATGTAAGCAATGCTCTGTAATTTCCCTTTTCCATTCACCACCGAGCCTCAAGACTTCCATGTGTACTTGACTGAATAATGGGGATCAGGGGATGAATGAGAGCGGCCTTCAGACTTGGTCTGACTCAGCCTGCCCACTATGTACTGTAATAGCACTCAGTCTTGAGACGGAAAAGGTAGACCAATTAATTAACGCTGAGGTCATTTGCTCACTCATTGGCCCACCGGTTTCTACCGGTTGAAAACCGGCCCCGGTAATCCGGGGCGCAATTTTTACCATTGAGGCGCAGCGTCATTTAGAGTAGAGCTATATCCGGCCCTGTTAGTTATTGTGTGCTAGCCTGGGACATAACAGTTCGGGCAAAATGCCCTAGTCCTTGTGTAATGACTACACTATGTTTCCATCATTGAGATATATTGCCATCTGTGTGTATATGTAACAGTTGGTTTCCTATGGGTTATTTTTGGCACCCACACCAATCAGTAGGACCGAGAACCATGAATAGGTCGCACACACCCCGTTGGGCAGATCCCATTCAGACACAAACAACTTGGTAGGGGAGTGAATGAAACAATTCCACCCATTTAGCTAAATTAACACAGCTACACAGACCAAAAATAGATTTATTGCTTGTTAAGAAGTCTACAATCACCAGTGTCTTTTTTAAAGGTCCTGAACAGTCATTCTGAAAAGTACTGTTTCTGTCATGGCTAACTACCAGGATGTTTGAAAAGACAGGCTGAGTGGGCGGGGAGCTTATATTCATGAGCTCGCTTTGACTGACAGGTCTTTGAAACGCCTATGTCAAGTAACTTGGATGCATGCGGTGGCGCAGTAAAATGATCAAGTGAATTTGGTGATATACAAACCAACATTGAAATTGCATCAATGTTATCTTTTTTCTTTCTTATCTCCCATTTGGCATGTTTCTTGTGATGCGGTTCACAGCAGTACTAACGGATGTGTTGATTTGACAACTCCCCCCCCCCCCCCCCCCCCTTTTTGTTCCATGCTGGATGAAGATCTAGCTAGCTAACACCAGACACAGATGAAAGGGGAAACATAAGTATCATTGCCACAGATGAATACGGTCAACTTTTAATTATATTTGCTGACACACAGTCAAGTTTTAGCACCAGCAGAGTAGTTATCTAGCTATATAAACCACGCCCCTCTGCAATCACACCTTCTCTGATGTTGGTTGCAAGGCGGTACTTATTTAAATTAGTTAAGAGAATATCATGTTACCATTGATGTAATAAAACGAGACGTAAATTAATAATGAATCCAAGCATTTGCCATGGGGTAGGGGACCAGTAACTGTCTGGTTTCCTAAAAATATCATCAAATTGCGTGAAAAACATGATTGACTGTTCATTACCTTTTTAGAGGTGTCACCCAAATGGAATCTGCACCCAACACGGCAAAAAGCACCTGTCCCGAAATCAATACATTTTCAGATTAGGTAAACCAAGAATTGTAGTAATGATACAAAAATACACTTGTTAACTTGTAATACACAAAAATGGGTTTCTTTGTAGGGGTATAATGGGTTTTGTAAGGCCTAAAGCAATTTCATTGGTCTTAAGGCAATATTCCAGTAGTCTGGCTAACATCTTACTCTCGAAGTCCTGACTTCTGGAATGGCTCTTTGATGTTGTCGGCACAATGTGCCAATAATGAAAGGGGCTCTGCTTTTACTGGTTGGCTCGCCGCTGTGTCTGTCTCACTCAAACACCCACAGCCAAACAGCACCTGAGCGCCGCCCCCTTCCATTACAACAGGTTGGATTTTCCAAACAATGACAGGTCTCAACCCCTAAGGAAACAAATACATTTGAGATAACCAATCAAACCTGTTGCTCAATTCCTGAGCGACTAATGCATTAACAAATGGCCTCCTTTCCAGACTATTGTGTGTCACAGCTCTCCCTGCACTGTGAGTCACGTGGGTCTCATCAGCCACTAGCAGCCCACGTAAAATGTCCATGGACTTGGTATTTATCAAAGCACAAGGCGAGACCCAGATGCAGACACAGGAGGCAGATGGTTGGAGTCTTACAATGTTTAATAATCCAAAGGGGTAGGCAAGAGAATGGTCGTGGACATCCAAAAAGTCAAAACCAGATCAGAGAAAATAAGCGACACCTAGAGGGGGTGGAGGCAATCACAGGAACGGGTGAAACAGATCAGGGCATGACAGTAACCCCCCCCCCCCCCCTCCAGGCACGCCACCTGGCGTCTTACCTGGGCGCATACCTGGCTGACCGGGGTGTCGGCGGTGGAAAATCAGCGATGAGGGCCTGGTCCAAGATGTCTTTAGCAGGGACCCAGCACCTCTCCTCCAAGCCATAACCCTCCCAGTCAACCAGGTACTGGAAACCCCTGCCCCGTGGTCGAACTTTCAAGAGGCGTCTCACCGTTTACGCTGGCTGGCCACCTTATACCCTGGGGGGAAAGATGGGCCTGGACCAGAAGACAAAGGACAGTGAGACACAGGCTTAATCCTAGACACATGAAAGGTAGGGTGAATACGGAGGGTACGGGGTAACACAAGACAGACAGCAGTGGAACTCAGGACTCTGGAGATGGGACAAGGACCAATGAACCGGGGAGACAGCTTGCGGGACTCTACCCGAAGGGGCAGATCCCGAGTGGAAAGCCATACCCTCTGCCCAATGTGGTAGCGGGAAGCTGGGGTCCGGCGACCGTCAGCGATACCTGGAGTTGGTCTTGAGAATAGCCGCCCTGGCTCTTCTCCAGGTACGTCGACAGCAACGGACAAACATCTGGGCCGAGGGTACGCTGACCTCCTGCTCAGGGAAGAGTGGAGGCTGATTCCCCATGGAGCGCTCGAAAGGGGAGAGTCCCGTGGCAGAACTGGGAAGAGTGTTCCGGGCATACTCAACCCAGGCCGGCCAGTTGACGGCTCCAGGTAGTGGGGTTGGTTGAGACTAGGCATCTCAAGGTGGTTTCCAGGTCTTGATTGGCTCGCTCAGACTGACCGTTAGTTTGGGGATGGAATCCGGATGACAGGCTGGCCGACAAACCAATAAGGGTGCAGAATAGAATGCCTTCCAAAACTGAGACGAGAACCCCAAATCGGAGACCATATCTACCGTGAGTCCATGGATCCGGAAGACATGCTGCACCATAAGCGGAGCCGTCTCCTTGGCAGAAGGTAGTTTAGGGAGAGGGATGAAATGGGCGGCCTTGGAGAACCGATCGACTACCGTCAGAATTACATTGTTGCCATCAGACGGAGGGAGCCCAGTGACAAAGTCCAGAGATATATGACACCAGGGACAATGAGGGACCGGTAGTGACTGGAGGCCAGAAGGAGCTTGCCGTGGAGTCTTGTTCTGAGCACACACTGTGCATGTGGTGACAAAGGCAGAGAAGTCAGGAACCATTGTGGGCCACCAGAAACGTTGTCGGAGGAAGGCTAGTGTATGACAGGACCCTGGATGACAGGTCAGCCTGGCGGAATGAGCCCATTCCAGGACCGGACTAGGGACCGGGCCCCCCTTCAGGTCCAGGCTGGGAGCGTTGTGCCTCGCGGACCAGGTTCTCAATACCCCAATCCACAGTGGCAGCAAGGCATGAGGTAGGGAGAATGGTTTGAGAGGTCGAGGATGTGGCAGAGGAACTGTATAGGCGAGAGAGGGTGTCAGGCTTCACATTCTTTGACCCTGGGCGGTAGGAGATTGTGAAGTTAAATCTGGTGAACAGGAGGGTCCACCGGGCCTGCCTGGAGTTGAGGCGCTTGGCTGTACGGAGATATTCCAGGTATTTATGGTTGATCCAGACCAGAAATGGCTGTTCTGCTCCTTCCAGCCAGTGCCTCCAGTCTTCCAACACCATCTTCACCTCCAGGAGTTCTCAGTTGCCAACATTGTAGTTCCTTTCAGCAGGATTGAGACGATGGGACAGGAAGGCACAGGGATGAAGCTTCTGGTCCTGAGCAGATTGCTGGGACAAGATGGCCCCCACTCCAACATCCAAAGCATCCACTTCCACCACAAATTGACGCGAGGGGTCTGGATGGATGAGGATGGGTGCTGTTGTGAACCGATGCTTCAGGTCCACAAAGGCTTTGTCGACAGCTGGAGACCATTTGAACGGTACCTTGGGAGAGGTGAGTGCCGAGAGGGGGGCCGCCAAGGTGCTGTAGTCCCGAATGAAACAGCGGTAGAAGTTTGCAAACCCAAGGAACCGTTGCAACTGCACCCTGGACATTGGTTGAGGCCAATCCACCACTGCTTTCACCTTTCCAGGATCCATCTGAACATTTCCCTCAGCAATGACATCCCAGAAAGGTGATTGTAGAGTGGTGGAACTCACTTCTCGGCTTACACGAACAGTTGGTTCTCCAGGAGGCGCTGAAGGACCTGTCTGACATGAAGAACATGTTCTTGTGCAGATCAGGGAAAAAAACAGGATGTCATCAAGGTACACGAACGCAAACCGGTTTAGCATGCCCCGAAGCACATCATTGACCAAAGCCTTGAAAACAGCGTTGGTGAGTCCAAATGGCATGACCTGGTACTCATAATGTCCACTGCCTGTGTTGAAGGCTATCTTCCATACCCCCCCTCGCATATCCGAACCAGGTGGTAGGCATTTCGAAGGTCCAACTTGGAAAATATGGTGGCCCCTGGAGAGGTTCAAATGTCGAGGAGAGATGGGGGGAGTAACGATTCTTGACAGTAACGTCATTAAGTCCCCGGTAGTCAATGCACGGACACAGGGTCTTGTCCTTCTTCTCCACAAAGAAAAGCCGGCAGGAGATGCAGACGGACGGACGGCCCCAGTGGCCAGAGACTCCTCTATGTACTCCTCCATAGCTTTGGTATCTGGTCCAGACAGAGAATACAATTGACCCTGAGGTGGTGTAGTGCCTGGGAGAAGATCAATGGCACAATCATAAGGACGGTGCGGGGGAAGGGAAGTAGCACGTGCCTTACTGAACACTTCCAGGAGGTCATGGTATTCTGTTGGGATAGCAGAGACATACACAGTCTTGCTAACATCCTGAGGAGACGACTTGAGGGAGGCTGTGCTGCTTGAAGGCAGTGGGAATGGCAAAATGGGCTCCAACCCAGGATGGAGCTTGTGGTCCAATCAATCATCGGGTGGGTATACCATGCTCCGAAGCTATCGTGGCCTAAAACTCTCATCAGCCCCAGAGTCAATGAGCACTCGGAGAGACTTAGATTGGTCTCCCCACATCACAAGAGCAAAAAGGGGTGTGCGGGTGATGGGAATTAGGGAATTCCCAGTCTGACTCCATAGTCGTACCATAGTACTGGTACCCACTAGAGACAAGGGTTTCCTAATAGGGCAGGTAGCTATAAAATGTCCTGCCCCTCCACAGTACAGACAACAGTTATTATTCATCCTTCGTGAGCGTTCCCCAACTGATAACCTAGCTCTTCCCAATTGCATAGGCTCAGGAGTATCCAACTCACCTGTCGTAGATTCCCGAGAGTGCTCGGGTGGCTTCGAATCCTCTCGGAAGAGCTGCCTTCGGAAACTTCCGGATTCCCTTGGAGGTGAACACGCCATAGCGGGTGCACGAGTGTGCCCGAGACCAGACCTTCTCTCACTCTTGCGTTCCCTTAGGCGTCCATCAATTTTAATGGTAAGGGTGATAAGGGAGTCGAGATCCATCGGCAATTCCCAAGCAGCTAGCTCATCCTTTACCTCCTCAGATACTCCGTGCAAAAAAGTATCGAAGAGAGACTCCGGATTCCAGGCACTCTCGGCGGCCAACGTGCAAAAATCAACCGCGTAGTCTGCCACACTACGGGAGTTTTGAAGTCAAGCAGTTTACTGGCCGCCTTTCTCCTGGAAACCGGAGACTCAAATACCTTTCTCACTTCTGTCATGAATCCACCCAGATGACCACAAATGGCAGATTGTTGCTCCCAAACTGCCATAGCCCAGGAGAGCGCCCTTCCCGACATTAGCGTAATAATATACGCTATCTTCAATCTGTCTGAAGAAAACAAAGATGGCTGTAGCTCAAAAATAAGCAAGCACTGAGAAAGAAAACCCCGGCAGGTACCAGGATTCCCCGAATATCGCTCCGGAGGCGGCGAGCGGGGTTCTCGGGGAGCGGGATAGGCAGTACAAATTCACCACAGATAGGGGGGGGGGGGGGAAATTACTGGGTGATTGTTTTTTTCCCCCAGAGGTGGCAGGCAGCCTCTGAGCCAACTCCCAACTCCCCCTCCCAACTCCATAATAGCCTTTAACCCATGGTCGTGGTGTTCTGTCAAGGACTTGAGACCTTCCAAAAGGCTCTGTACCAACTCCTCCTCATGAGACAGCGTGGTGGAGCTGGTCCAAGTCTGCTGGGTCTGTCATGGCCAGTTCGTACTATCAAGGTACAAGGCGAGACCCAGATGCAGAGACAGGAGGCAGATGGTTGGAGTCTTACAATGTTTAATAATCCAAAGGGGTAGGCAAGAGAATGATCGTGCATAGGCAAAAGGTCAAAACCAGATCAGAGTCTAGGAGGTACAGTGGCAGACAGGCTCGTGGTCAAGGCAGGCAGAATGGACAGGCAGGCGGGTACAGAGCCCAGAAACGGGCAAGGGTCAAAACCGGGAGGACTAGAAAAAGGAGAATAGCAAAAGGAGTACGGGAAAAACACACTGGTTGACTTGACTAAACATACAAGACGAACTGGCACAGAGAGACAGGAAACACAGGGATAAATACACTGAGGAAAGTAAGCGACACCTGGAGGGGGTGGAGACAATCACAGGGACAGGTGAAACAGATCAGGGTGTGACAGTATTACATAATTGTACTCCTAAAGCAACCTGGCACCAGTTTTACCTCTTGTTTTGTTTACCATTCACACAATGTTCGGTTCTCTGACAGACAATGCTGATATCCAGACACTGCTTCATTCCGCTGCTCAAAACTATTTCCCCTCTGCTGTCATACACACATCAACCCACTCGAAGACAAAAATGTCAGACACATCAACCCACCAAAAGATGAAAATACCACTACTGTAAACACAAAGACGTTTTGTTGTGTGGGAGGTTTGCAGCCAGAACAACCCACCGGTAGTGAAACCTCCCCCTGTTAAGTCTGTTGTTTGGATAAGACCGAACATGAATGGCAGGAAGAACGAGGCAGGCATGTCAGCACCATCAAAGGAGGAATGACTGTTCATTCATAAAAAACAATCACGTCAAGTGCTGAGAATGTATTTTGATGTTCCATCCATCTTTTGTCAAAACAAACCACGCTTGGATCATCCAGCAATCCAAGCATGGTTTGCCTTGACAAAGGATGAGCGATTTGAGCGATAAATGAGTGAAGTGAAAAGTGTTTTGTGTTTAGTTTAAAAGGTTTCACCACAGTGAGTGCATTAATAAGTGGAGCATTACATATGTGTTGTATTTGAACGACTTAGAGTCGGTTGCGCGTTTATGACAACGCAGGTAAAGATTCAAGTTAATCAAAATGTTGTTTGAGTACCGTACATGGGCCTACTTAGTCTTCATTCACCTGAGACATGAGAGAAGAGACAGGTTGTCTACTGTCATACTAAGCAAAGTCTGTTTAATTAACAAAAGTCTCTACTTCTCAGGTCCTCTGTGTCTACAATTAGTTTAATTGGAGATCCAGCCAGGCATAGTGTGATAAGAACAATGTAAACAGCTATGGCACTGTCTTGTCGAATTGTGTCCAGCTGCTGCACATACAGTAGGATCATTGGGCTCCCGAGTGGCACAGCGGTCTAAGTCACTGCATCTTAGTGCTAGAGGCGTCACTACAGACCCTGGTTCGATTCCAGGCTGTATCACAACCGGCCGGGATTGGGAGTCCCATAGGGCGGCACACAATTGGCCCAGCGTCGTCCGGGTTAGGTTTTGGCCGGGGTAGGCCGTCATTGTAAATAAGAATTTGTTCTTAACTGACTTGCCTAGTTAAATAAAGGTAAAATAAATTTAAAAAACTTTAATTGACTAATTTGCACCTTGTTTTTCGGCAGACTGTGGGATTTGACGGAAAATGTGGAATCATTCCAGTGCGCTGGTTTTGTGTCACATATCTGGCGAATCACGATTTTCCAGGGGGTTGTAACGTTCGTCTTGTGGTGATTGAACGGACCAAGGCGCAGCGGGTGATGAATACATACTGAATTTATTAAACAGACGAAACACTGACAAAAACACTAGAACAAACTACAAAACAATAAACGAAGGCAACAGACCTGAAACAAACGAACTTACATATAGACGAAGAACGCACGAACAGGAACAGACTACCTAAAATGAACGAACAAACGAAACAGTCCCATGTGGTATACACAGACACAGGAACAATCACCCACAAACAAACAGTGAGAACAACCTACCTTAATATGGCTCTCAATCAGAGGAAACGACACACACCTGCCTCTAATTGAGAACCATACCAGGCAAACCATTAACCCAACATAGAAAACACATAACATAGACTACCCACCCCAACTCACGCCCTGACCAATTAAACACATACAAAACAACAGAAAACAGGTCAGGAACGTGACAGAACCCCCCCCTCAAGGTGCGAACTCCGGGCGCACCCCTAAAACTCAAGGGGAGGGTCTGGGTGGGCATCTGTCCGCGGTGGTGGCTCCGGCGGTGGACGAGGACACCACTCCACCACTGTCTTTGTCCCCCTCCTTAGCGTCCTTTGAGTGGCGACCCTCGCCCCCGACCATGGTCCAGGAACCTTCACCAACGCCCCTCTAAAATAGAGGAGACAACTCAGGACAGAGAGGTAGCTCAGGACAAAGAGGTAGCGCAGGACAAAGAGGTAGCTCAGGACAGAGGGACAACTCAGGACGAATGGCAGCTCCGGACTGAATGGCAGCTCCGGACTGAATGGCAGCTCCGGACTGAGTGGCAGCTCCGGACTGAGTGGCAGCTCCGGACTGAGTGGCAGCTCCGGACTGAGTGGCAGCTCCGGACTGAGTGGCAGCTCCGGACTGGAGGGCAGCTCATGACTGTAGGGCAGCTCATGACTGTAGGGCAGCTCATGACTGTAGGGCAGCTCATGACTGTAGGGCAGCTCATGACTGTAGGGTAGCTCATGACTGTAGGGCAGCTCATGACTGTAGGGCAGCTCATGACTGTAGGGCAGCTCATGACTGTAGGGCAGCTCTGGCAGCTCCTGACTGGCTGGCGGCTCTGGCAGCTCCTGACTGTCTGGCGGCTCTGGCAGCTCCTGACTGGCTGGCGGCTCTGGCAGCTCCTGACTGGCTGGCGGCTCTGGCAGCTCCTGACTGGCTGGCGGCTCTGGCAGCTCCTGACTGGCTGGCGGCTCTGGCAGCTCCTGACTGGCTGGCGGCTCTGGCAGCTCCTGACTGGCTGGCGGCTCTGGCAGCTCCTGACTGGCTGGCGTCTCTGGCAGCTCCTGACTGGCTGGCGTCTCTGGCAGCTCCTGACTGGCTGGCGTCTCTGGCAGCTCCTGACTGGCTGGCGTCTCTGGCAGCTCCTGACTGGCTGGCGTCTACGGGCAGCTCCTGACTGGCTGGCGTCTACGGGCAGCTCCTGACTGGCTGGCGTCTCTGGCAGCTCCTGACTGGCTGGCGGCTCTGGCAGCTCCTGACTGGCTGGCGGCTCTGGCAGCTCCTGACTGGCTGGCGGCTCTGGCAGCTCCTGACTGGCTGGCGGCTCTGGCAGCTCCTGACTGGCTGGCGGCTCTGGCAGCTCCTGACTGGCTGGCGGCTCTGGCAGCTCCTGACTGGCTGGCGTCTCTGGCAGCTCCTGACTGGCTGGCGTCTCTGGCAGCTCCTGACTGGCTGGCGTCTACGGGCAGCTCCTGACTGGCTGGCGTCTACGGGCAGCTCCTGACTGGCTGGCGTCTCGGGCAGCTCCTGACTGGCTGGCGTCTCTGGCAGCTCCTGACTGGCTGGCGTCTCTGGCAGCTCCTGACTGGCTGGCGTCTCTGGCAGCTCCTGACTGGCTGGCGTCTCTGGCAGCTCCTGACTGGCTGGCGGCTCTGGCAGCTCCTGACTGGCTGGCGGCTCTGGCAGCTCCTGACTGGCTGGCGGCTCTGGCAGCTCCTGACTGGCTGGCGTCTCTGGCAGCTCCTGACTGGCTGGCGTCTCTGGCAGCTCCTGACTGGCTGGCGTCTCTGGCAGCTCCTGACTGGCTGGCGTCTCTGGCAGCTCCTGACTGACGGACGGCTCTGGCGGCTCCTGACTGACGGACGGCTCTAATGGCTCGGGACAGACGGGCGGCTCTAATGGCTCGTGGCAGACGGATGGCTCAGATGGCACTGGGCAGACGGATGGCTCAGACGGCGCTGGGCAGACGGATGGTTCAGACGGCGCTGGGCAGACGGATGGCTCAGACGGCGCTGGGCAGACGGATGGCTCAGACGGCGCTGGACAGACGAGCAGTGCAGGCGGCGTTGAGCAGACGAGCAGCGCAGGCAGTTCAGACGGCGCTGGGCAGGCAGGCAGCTCAGACGGCGCTGGACAGACGAGCAGTGCAGGCGGCGTTGAGCAGACGAGCAGCGCAGGCAGTTCAGACGGCACTGGGCAGGCAGGCAGCTCAGACGGCGCTGGACAGACGAGCAGTGCAGGCGGCGTTGGGCAGACGGACGACTCTGACCCGCTGAGGCGCACAGTAGGCCTGGTGCGTGGTGCCGGAACTGGTGGTACCGGACTGGAGACACGCACCTCAAGGCTAGTGCGGGGAGCAGGAACAGGGCACACTGGACTCTCGATGCGCACTATAGGCCTGGTGCGTGGTACCGGCACTGGAGGCACTGGGCTGGAGACACGCACCACAGGGAGAGTGCGTGGAGGAGGAACAGGGCTCTGGAGACGCACTGGAAGCCTGGTGCGTGGTGTAGGCACTGGTGGTACTGGGCTGGGGCCACGCACCATAAGGCGAGTGCGGGGTGCTGGAACTGGAGGGACCGGGCTGGGGCGGGAAGGTGGCGCCGGATATACCGGACCGTGCAGGCGTACTGGCTCCCTTGAGCACTGAGCCTGCCCAACCTTACCTGGTTGAATGCTCCCCGTAGCCCGTCCAGTGCGGGGAGGTGGAATAACCCGCACTGGGCTGTGTTGGTGAACCGGGGACACCATGCGTAAGGCTGGTGCCATGTACACCGGCCCGAGGAGACGTACTGGAGGCCAGATATGTAGAGCCGGCTTCATGGCACTTGGCTCAATGCTCAATCTAGCCCGGCTAGTGCGGGGAGGTGGAATAACCCGCACCGGGCTATGAACACGTACAGGAGACACCATGCGCTCTACTGCGTAACACGGTGTCTGCCCGAACTCTCGCTCTCCACGGTAAGCATGGGAAGTGGGCGCAGGTTTCCTACCTTCCCTCGCCACACTACCCTTTAGCCCCCCCCCCCCCCCCCCCCCCCCAATACATTTTTGGGTGAGCCTCTCGGGCTTCCAGCCGCTCTGCCTTGCTAGCGCCTCATAATGCCGCCTCTCCGCTTTAGATGCCTCCAGCTCCGCTTTTGGGCGGCGACACTCCTCTGGCTCTGCCCAGGGTCCTTCTCCGTCCAGAATCTCCTCCCATGTCCATTCCTCCTTGAACCACTGCTGCTGTCGCTGTTGCCCGTTAACCCGCTGCTTGATCCGGGTTTGGTGGGTGATTCTGTAACGTTCGTCTTGTGGTGATTGAACGGACCAAGGCGCAGCGGGTGATGAATACATACTGAATTTATTAAACAGACGAAACACTGACAAAAACACTAGAACAAACTACAAAACAATAAACGAAGGCAACAGACCTGAAACAAACGAACTTACATATAGACGAAGAACGCACGAACAGGAACAGACTACCTAAAATGAACGAACAAACGAAACAGTCCCATGTGGTATACACAGACACAGGAACAATCACCCACAAACAAACAGTGAGAACAACCTACCTTAATATGGCTCTCAATCAGAGGAAACGACACACACCTGCCTCTAATTGAGAACCATACCAGGCAAACCATTAACCCAACATAGAAAACACATAACATAGACTACCCACCCCAACTCACGCCCTGACCAATTAAACACATACAAAACAACAGAAAACAGGTCAGGAACGTGACAGGGGTGCACCGAGACCTGGCTGTTTGAATTTCAGAAAGTTAGGGGATAGACTTGCTTTTTAGTTATCTTATCCAGAGCGACTTACAGTTAAGTGCATTAATTTTAAGATAGCTAGGTGGGACAACCACATACCACAGGCCTAGAAAGTACAGTTTTCCTCAATAATGTAGCTGTCAGTAGAGTCAGCGCTAGAAGGGGGGGGGGGGGGTCAAGTGCAAGTGCTGGTTAAGTGTTTTTTTTTAAAGGTTGAGGTGAGGAGGAGGACAAGTTAAGACAATGTTTGAAGAGGTCTGGTTTCAGAGAGGAGGGGTTAGAGTTAGCTACCAAAGAGGATCCGCGCTGGTTCTGCCACTCTAGTCCAACATCTCAACCTCTCCCCCCAGAACGATGCAAGATATGGTTCTGGGGAACATATCAATGACGCATTGCACCTAAAGTAAACTTGTTTGAGTAATGATTCAGACTTGTACCTCATTCATTGGAAACATTAGCATATTGCCATGGTTCTTTCAACAAACAAAGTAGCCGCTATCAAATAAAATTTTAATTGGCTGTAAAGTAATGAAATAGACAAATAATGGGATACTTTTCTGTAAATGCCTCCACATTTTGGTCTTTGTCATTATGTCCTCTATAGATTGTGTCAGTTGAGTTCATTCTTTCCATGAATGTCTCACCTGAATGAACATGCTCTTGAGCTCTGGGTCCATAAGTATCAAGCGTCTCAAAGATAGCAGTGTTGATCTAGGATCAGGTCTCTCCTGTCCATTTAATCTTATTAATTATTATCTAAAAGTGATCAGCACTCTTTCTCGGAGAGACTTGATAAATACGGCCCCTGGACTATCAGTATCCAAGATGTCCAAGGAAAAGTATGTTGTTTGGTATCTGTGCGACCACACAGTCTTCACACAGACGTTGGAATACTTTATGAGAGGGTGCAAAATTGTGTGGGCAATTTATTGATTCATAGGCTGCACTGGTCACAGAATGATGCAGGAGATGAATGGGGGCGGGCCCGGCCCCTAGAACTTTTCCCTCACCTGTGCCAATCATAGCTCTCCTGACAACAGGCCTGGCCTCTTGTTCAGTTTACAACCCTGGAACGAGCGTGTGAACTGCTTCTTGTGTTCGGACAGAGACCAGCCATATGGTTGCTGTCTTTTGTGAACTACAAAATCATTCAAGGACTACCCCCCCCCCCCCCCCCCCCCCCCCCGGGACCTTCAGATGCGGGACTTCTGAAATCCTTGTTTTGGACTCTACACCACGGAGAGTTTCCTGAAGACTGTTGGTTCCAGACAGGATATACGTAAGAGTATCCAGCTCAATCTCACATGTCGTTTCCCCAATTTGAATGTGAGCGTGTAACCTGTAGGCTGTTACTTGTATTATTGTATCAAGAATAAGTGTTTGTTTGATTTTAGGCCCTCTAATCCCCATTCCCTGTTTGTTATTCTGATTCTGTATTACGTCATTTTACAATTGCAATCTCTATTGTTCATTCATTCTGTATATTCATTGTTTTAGCCTTGTTATTCCTAAATAAATCGTATTTGTTTTGTAAAATATATTCTGTCTCCAATAATGCATGCCTTATTTTTAGAACTGAATTGACTTCAGAATTATAAATGAACCGTAGTTATTATTATTAACTATTTCACCGTTTCTTGCTGACTTTTAAGTAGTGCCCCATTAACCATTTCATAGTATTACGTGTACACACTCCCTTACTCCAAGGACTACTGTCTGTACCACTATTGTAGTTATGAATTCAACGCCATGCTTCCTGTTGCTTGGGGGGCGCTAATTGCGCCATTGGCATTCCGTAAAGGGCAGCCGGAAGCTGAGGCAGCACCAGACGGAAATTGTTCATATGAGCCGTTGTAATCATAATGCAACAGGGACCCTTGTGAACTCCTGTCGTCTGAGTTTAGGATTACGCCACTTCCATTCAGAATGTATTTCTCTCTTCCATCTCTACTCCTGCCCTTCAGGAATTAGGGTTGTTTAGCAAATATTCCATCTGGTTCGGGTCATTTCCTCTCTCTTAAATACTGATAAATAAGTAGTCACTTTTGACATGTACATTGAGTATACAAAATATTAAGAACACCTCTTTCCATGACAGACTGACCAGGTGGAAGCTATGATCCCTTATTGATGTCACTTGTTAAATCCACTTGAAATCAGTGTAGATGAAGGGGGAGGAGAAAGGTTAAAGAAGGATTTTTAAGCCTTGAGACAATTGAGAAATGGACTGTATGTGTGCCATTCAGAGGGTGAATGGGCAAGACAAAATATTTAAGTGCTTTTGAAAGGGGTATAGTAGTATGTTTTTGTTTTTTTAGTAGTATGCTATGTTTTTTTCAACTGTCCAGTGATGTTTCACAAAAGTTCTGAACATTTCTATTCTCAGTTTTTACAGCTTGGACTAGCTTGGAAAGACAGTACCGTGCAGTATCGAAGAGCCCTCACTGCTGCTCGATCATCCTACTTTTCCAACTTAATTGAGGAAAATAAGAACAATCCTAAATTTCTTTTTGATACTGTTGCAAAGCTAACTAAAAAGCAGCATTCCCCAAGAGAGGATGGCTTTCACTTCAGCAGTAATAAATTCATGAACTTCTTTGAGGAAAAGATCATGACCATTAGAAAGCAAATTACGGACTCCTCTTTAAATCTGCGTATTCCTCCAGGGCTTAGCTGTCCTGGATCTGCACAGCTCTGCCAGGGCCGGGGATCGGGAGAGACACTTAAGTGTTTTAGTACTATATCTCTTGACACAATGATGAAAATAATCATGGCCTCTAAACCTTCAAGCTGCATACTGGATCCTATTCCAACTAAACTACTGAAAGAGCTGCTTCATGTGCTTGGCCCTCCTATGTTGAACATAATAAACGGCTCTCTATCCACCGGATGTGTACCAAACTCACTAAAAGTGGCAGTAATAAAGCCTCTCTTGAAAAAGCCAAACCTTGACCCAGAAAATATAAAAAACTATCGGCCTATATTGGATCTTCCATTCCTCTCAAAAAATTTTGAAAAAGCTGTTGCGCCTCACTGCCTTCCTGAAGACAAACAATGTATACGAAATGCTTCAGTCTGGTTTTAGACCCCATCATAGCACTGAGACTGCACTTGTGAAGGTGGTAAATGACCTTTTAATGGCGTCAGACCGAGGCTCTGCATCTGTCCTCGTGCTACTAGACCTTAGTGCTGCCTTTGACACCATCGATCACCACATTCTTTTGGAGAGACTGGAAACCCAAATTGGTCTACACGGACAAGTTCTGGCCTGGTTTAGATCTTATCTGTCGGAAAGATATCAGTTTGTCTCTGTGAATGGTTTGTCCTCTGACAAATCAACTGTACATTTCGGTGTTCCTCAAGGTTCCGTTTTAGGACCACTATTGTTTTCACTATATATTTTACCTCTTGGGGATGTTATTCGAAAACATAATGTTAACTTTCACTGCTATGCGGATGACACACAGCTGTACATTTCAATGAAACATGGTGAAGCCCCAAAATTGCCCTCGCTAGAAGCCTGTGTTTCAGACATAAGGAAGTGGATGGCTGAAAACGTTCTACTTTTAAACTCGGACAAAACAGAGATGCTTGTTCTAGGTCCCAAGAAACAAAGAGATCTTCTGTTAAATCTGACAATTAATCTTGATGGTTGTAAAGTCGTCTCAAATAAAACTGTGAAGGACCTCGGCGTTACTCTTGACCCTGATCTCTCTTTTGACGAACATATCAAGACTGTTTCAAGGACAGCTTTTTTCCATCTACGTAACATTGCAAAAATCAGAAATTTTCTGTCCAAAAATGATGCAGAAAAATTAATCCATGCATTTGTTACTTCTAGGTTAGACTACTGCAATGCTCTACTTTCCGGCTACCAGATAAAGCACTAAATAAACTTCAGTTAGTGCTAAATACGGCTGCTAGAATCCTGACTAGAACCAAGAAATTTGATCATATTACTCCAGTGCTAGCTTCCCTACACTGGCTTCCTGTTAAGGCAAGGGCTGATTTCAAGGTTTTACTGTTAACTGCTGTTCCAGTTTCAACTGTTCTGCCTGCGGTTATGGAACCCCTACCTGTCCCAGACCTGCTGTTTTCAACTTTTAATGATCGGCTATGAAAAGCCAACTGACATTTATTCCTGATTACTATTTGACCATGCTTGTCACTTATGAACATTTTGAACATCTTGGCCATGTTCTGCTATAATCTCCACCCGGCACAGCCAGAAGAGGACTGGCCACCCCTCATAGCCTGGTTCCTCTCTAGGTTTCTTCCTAGGTTTTGGCCTTTCTAGGGAGTTTTTCCTAGCCACCGTGCTTCTACACCTGCATTGCTTGCTGTTTGGGGTTTTAGGCTGGGTTTCTGTACAGCACTTCGAGATATTAGCTGATGTACGAAGGGCTATATAAAATAAACTTGATTTGATTTGATTTTACAGATTGTAAATGAAAGAAAACAATTTTCTAAAAGTATTATTATATTATTGATCGATTTGACTGACTTCAAATCACCAAGCAGTGCTATTTGCAGAGTTCCAGGTAAATTATACAATTCTTCAGCCATTCCTGGAGCAGTGACAAAAAACAAGCTATATATGGAAAGTACCAAAACAAATGATATAATGAGTCTCTCTTCACAGCAAAATCTGCAGAGCTTGGATACAGTTGAAGTCGGAAGATGATAAACACTTTAGGCAAATACATTTAAACTCAGTTTTTCACAATTCCTGACATTTAATCCCAGTAAAAATTCCCTGTTTTAGATCACCACTTTATTTTAAGAATGTGAAATGTCAGAATAATAGTAGAGTGATTTCAGCTTTTATTTCTTTCATCACATTCCCAGTGGGTCAGAAGTTTACATACACTCAATTAGAATTATGTTTAAGCTGGAAGTAGAAATATGCGCTACCGTTCAAAAGTTTGAGGTCACTTAGAAATGTCCTTGTTTTCCATGAAAACATACATGAAATTAGTTGCAAAATGAATAGGAAATATAGTCAAGACGTTGACAAGGTTATAAATAATGATTTTTAATTGAAATAATAGTTGTGTCCTTCAAACTTTGCTTTTGTCAAAGAATCCTCCATTTGCAGAAATTACAGCTTTGCAGACCTTTGGCATTCTAGTTGTCAATTTGTTGAGGTAATCTGAAGAGATTTCACCCCACGCTTCCTGAAGCACCTCCCACAAATTGGATTGGCACTTCTTACATACCATACGGTTAAGCTGCTCCCACAACAACTCAATAGGGTTGAGATCTGGTGACTGTGCTGGCCACTCCATTATAGACAGAATACCAGCTGACTCCTTCTTCCCGAAATAGTTCTTGCACAGTTTGGAGCTGTGCTTTGGGTCATTGTCCTGTTGTAGGAGGAAATTGGCTCCAATTAAGCGGCGTCCACAAGGTATGGCATGGCGTTGCAAAATGGAGTGATAGCCTTCCTTCTTCACGATCCCTTTTACCCTGTACAAATCTCCCACTTTACCACCACCAAAGCACCCTCAGACCATCAAATTGCCTCCACCATGCTTGACAGATGGTGTCAAGCACTCCTCCAGCATATTTAAATTTTTTCTGCGTCTCACAAATGTTCTTCTTTGTGATTCAAACACCTCAAACTTAGATTTGTCTGTCCATAACACTTTTTTCCAATCTTCCTCTGTCCAGTGTTCTTTTGCCCATCTTAATCTTTTATTGGCCAGTCTGAGATATGGCTTTTTCTTTGCAACTCTGCCTAGAAGGCCAGCATCCCAGTCGCCTCTTCACTATTGACGTTGAGACTGGTGTTTTGCGGGTACTATTTAATGAAGCTGCCAGTTGAGGACTTGTGAGGCGTCTGTTTCTCAAACTAGACACTAATGTACTTGTACTTGTTGTGCACCGGGGCCTCCCACTCCTCTTTCTATTCTGGTTAGAGCTAGTTTGCGCTGTTCTGTGAAGGGAGTAGTACACAGCGTTGTACGACATCTTCAGTTTCTTGGCAGTTTCTCGCATGGATTAGCCTTAATTTCTCAGAACAAGAATAGACTGACGAGTTTCAGAAGAAAGTGCTTTGTTTCTGGTCATTTTGAGCCTTTAATCGAACCCACAAATGCTGATGCTCCAGATACTCATCTAGTCTAAAGAAGGCCAGTTCTATTGCTTCTTTAATCAGCACAACAGTTTTCAGCTGTGCTAACATAATTGCAAAAGGGTTTTCTAATGATCAATTAGCCTTTTAAAATGATACACTTGGATTAGCTAACACAACGTGCCATTGGAACACAGGAGTGATGGTTGCTGATAATGGCCTGAAAGTACGCCTATGTAGATATTCCATAAAAAATCATCCGTTTCCAGCTACAAAAGTAATTTACAACATTAACAATGTCTACACTGTATTTCTCATCAATGATGTTATTTTAAAAATTGACCAAAAAGATAGCTTTTCTTTCAAAAACAAGGACATTTCTAAGTGACCTCAAACGTTTGAATGGTAATGTAAGTGTTGTTGTCCATTAGTTTACTCCAAATAGGGGAGGGGTGGTAGGTATAGGAGAAAATATATTTCACACACACACACAAAATATATGGGGGATTAGAAATGATATAGACAATTACATTGATGGAAGCTAAATCAAATCAAACTTTATTTGCCACATGCGCCGAATGCAACAAGTGTAGACTTTACCGTGAAATGCTTACAAACCCTTAACCAACAGAGCAGTTCAAGAAGAAGAAAATATTTACCAAGTAGGCTAAAATTACAAGTAATAATAAAAAGTAACACAATAAGAATAACGAGGCTATATACAGGGGGCACCGGTACCGAGTCAGTGTGCAGGGGTACAGGCTATTTGAGGTAATCTGCACATGTAGGTTGGGGCGAAGTGACTATGCATAGGTAACAAACAAACAGCGAGTAGCAGCAGTGTACAAGAGGGGAGGGGTGGTCAAATTGTAAATTGTCCGGTGCCGATTTTTATGAATTGTTCAGCAGTCTAATGGCTTGGGGGTAGAAGCTGTTGAGGAGCCGTTTGGTCCTAGACTTGACACTACGGTCCCGCTTGCCGTGCGATAGCAGAGAAAACAGAGACTCAGGGTAACCTGAACCTTATGGGCTTTCCTCTGACACCGCCTATTATATAGGTCCTGGAAGCTTGGCCCCAGTGATGTACTGAGCCGTTCGCACTACCCTCTGTAGCGCCTTACGGTCAGGTACCGAGCAGTTGCCATACTAGGCGGTGATGCAACCGGTCAGGATGCTCTCGATGGTGCAGCTGTAGAACCTTTTGAGGATCTGGGGACCCATGCCAAATCTTTTCAGTCTCCTGAGGGGGAAAAGGTTAAGTCGTGCCGTGCCCTCTTCATGACTGTCTTGGTATGTTTGGACCATGATAGTTTGTTGGTGATGTGGACACCAAGGAACTTGAAACTCTCGACCCGCTCCACTACAGCCCCGTCGATGTTAATGGGGTTCTGTTCGGCCTGCCTTTTCCTGTAGTCCACTATCCACTCCTTTGTCTTGCTCACATTAAGGGAGAGCTACAATCTATCTGCAATATTAAACCTGATATACCCCCTAAAAAATACAAATAAAATGGTCCACCACCCGTAGGGCATCCAGCCACCTATATGGGGGTGTTCCTAATGTTTGGTATATTCCGTGTATTGGTTCTGTAATTGAAATTTAATACAGTATCATGCGGCAAAGAAATATTCCCTTAGATTCACCTACAATTTACACTGCCTTTATGTAAGTAGTAAGACTAAGCACTGTGTAGCCTGTATTGAGAGTAGAGTTGGGTGATGTCCAATGACGATATTATAGCCTAGATGTGGTTGGGACACAATAATCCAGGTTTTCTAAGGTACAGCCCAATCCTCCTCAAGTATCTCTCTACCAGTTAGTGCTTACTTTACCTGGTGAGAAAATATTTTGCTGCATAAAGGAAGTTCATTACATTTAAAGTGCCTTCAGAAAGTATTCACATCCCTTGACCTTTTCTACAGTTTTGTTATGTTACAAGATGGGATTAAAATGGATTTAATTGTAATTTTTTGTCAATGATGTACACAAAATAAATAAAATAAAACACTAATATACATATATTGATTACAAAAGTATCCACACCCCTGAATCAATACATGTCAGAATCACCTTGACAGCATTTACAGCTGTGAGTCTTTCTGTGTAAGTCTCTAAGAGCTTTGCACACCTGGATTGTACAATATTTTCACATGATTCTTTTTAGAATTCTTTAAGCTCTGTCATGTTGGTTGTTGATCATTGCTAAACAGACATTGTCAAGTCTTGTCATAGATTTTCAAGCTGATTTAAGTCAAAACTAACTAGGCAATTCAGGAACATTCAATGTCATCTTGGTGTATATTTGGCCTTGTGTTTTAGGTGATTTTCCCAGTGAAAGGTGAACTTGTCTCCCAGTGTCTGTTGGAAAGCATACAACCAGGTTTTCTTCTAGTTTTTGCCTGTGCTTAGCTCTATTCCGTTTCTTTCTATCCTAAAAAAACTCCATAGTCCTTGCCAATGACAAGCATACCCATAACATGATGCAGCCACCACCATGCTTGAAAATTTGAGTGTCGTGTTGGATTTGCCCCAAACATAACGCTTTGTATTCAGGACATAAAGTTAATTTCTTTGCCACATTTTTAACAGTTTTACTTTAGTGCCTTATTGCAAACAGGTTTGATGTTTTGGAATATTTTTTTAATCGTCTACAGGCTTCCTTTTCAATCTGTAATTTATGTTAGTATTGTTGAGTAATTACAATGTTTTTGATCCATCCTCAATTTTCTCCGATCACAGCCATTAAACTCTAATTGTATTAAAGACACAATTGACCCTTTTGTGAAATCCCTGAGCGGATCCTTTCATGTTTGGCAACTGAGTTAGGAAGCACACCTGTATCTTTGTAGTGACTGGGTGTATTGATACACAATCCAAAGTGTAATTAATAACTTCACATTGCTCAAAGGGATAGTCACTGTCTGCTTTTTATTTGTTTACCCATCTACCAATAGGTTCCCTTCTTTGCGAGGCATTGGAAAATCTCCCTGGTCTTTGTGGTTGAATTGGTGTTTGAAATTCTGCGCTTGACTTTGACCAGCCACATAATGTCAAAGTGGAATTACGTTTTTCAAAATGTTTACAAATTCATTAAAGGTAATCAATTTTAAATTCAGACTAACACAATAAAATGGGGGAAAAGTCAACAGGTGAGAATGTAGTGAACAGTAATATTTATCATATATGATATTATAAATGAGCTGGAAAATGTCAAGAACTTTGAAAGTTTCTTCAAGTGCAGTCGCAAAAACCATAAGGCGCCATGATGAAACTGGCTCTCATGAGGGCCGCCACAGGAAAGGAAGACCCAAAGGTACCTCTGCTGCAGAGGATAAATTCATTAGAGTTTACTGCACCTCAGATTGCAGCCCAAATAAATGCTTCACAGAGTTCAAGTAACAGACACATCTCAACAACTGTTCAGAGGAGATTGCGTGAATCAGGCCTTCATGGTCGAATTTCTGCAAAGAAACCACTATAAAGGACACCAATAATAAAAAGAAGAGACTTGCTTGGGCCAAGAAACACGAGCAATGGACATTAGACCAGTGGAAATCTGTCTTTTGGTTTGAGTCCAAATTTGAGATTTTTGGTACCAACCACACCTCCAGGCTGTGTAAGGGATATTTGACCAAGAAGAGTGATGAAATGCTGCATCAGATGACCTGGCCTCCGCAATCACCCGACCTCAACCGAATTGAGATGGTTTTGGGTGAGTTGTACCACAGAGTGAAGGAAAAGCAGCCAACAAGTGCTCAGCATATCTGGGAACTCCTTCAAGACTGTTGAAAAAGCATTCCAGGTGAAGCTGGTTGAGAGAATGCCAAGAGCGTGCTACATGATTCCATATGTGTTATTTCATAGTTTTGATGTCTTCACTATTATTCTACAATGCAGAAAATATAAAAAATAAAGAGAAACACTTGAATGAGTAGGTGTGTCCAAACTTTTGACTGGTACTGAAAACTGTAATTACTCCAAACAGCCTACCTGACCACTCGGAGGCGTCCGCATGTTCCTAAAGCATACCGTTGCCTCATTTTGTATCATATTCCAATGGTAAAACTTGGGGGTGACAGTTGAATTACAGTTCTTTGAAGAAGCCCTACTGTTGACCAATGACCGACGAAGGGGCGTAGACGTTGGCTTTGAACTTAGCTTGCCTCAAGAAAAAAATCACCTGTGCACGAACAGTCGCAAAAAAACCCTTGCCGAAGATCAAAAAACAAACAAACATCACAAAATGACCTCATAGTATATGCCCAAACTGTTTAGGATGGGAAGCACGCCTTAAGCCCTTCCCTTACTGGCTGAACTGTGAGTCGTGTAGCGGACAAGGCATAGCAATACAGGACTTCTAGTTGGGATACTATGACGAAAAAGACCAAAACATTTGACTATTCCAGAGTTATTTTTGGAGGACTGAGCAAAAATACGAAATGACGTGTGAAATGACTCATGTTGTGAAATGTGAAATGACTGTGAAATGACTCATGTTCTCGATTTCTTTTACTCTTTCTCGGGAGAGAGAGGGTGTAACGGGACAAAGAAACTGTTAGATTAGATCACAGTCTAAAAGCAGATATGGCACTTCCTTGTGTGAACTGTAGTTCGATATTAATGTTGTGTTCATGTTTTCAACATGGCAGGCTATTGCTGTGTGTGCTTTGTACTTTCTAGCAGGTGCTACAACAAGGTTCTACTTCCTTTCACAGTCACTTATGAGACACTGTTACCTTTTTTTGCCATGTTTTTCACAGTCCAGCTGTTCTCCTGTGGTCCGGGTGTTCTTTCCTCTCCGATGTGCGTCATTCGGAAGTGAGTGCCGTCAGCGTCGACCACTCCTAAGCTTCTGCCGTCATTGATTTGCAGCATCTGTAATCATAGTGGACAGGCTCGCATTCAGGCCTCACACATGGGCTGGCTCTAAAATAAAGGGAACGATTTATGTTTTGGACATGTCATTGATGGCCATAGAGAGTACAGTTGATTGGGGTGAACAATTTGTCATCTCACACCATATTCATTATTTTATAAAAATATATTTTCCATATACTTTTGGTCTTGTACTGTAGTGTGTATCATACCCTAGCATTTATTGTTGTTTGTCCCTCTTGACTCACAGTAGCAACATTTTACCCTCAAAATAGTCCAAATTAAGATAAATAAATACAACATTTGTAGAGTTCTTAGTCACGCAATTTACATATCTGTGTTTGGTGTAGTATTTTCTCAAGTAAAAAGATTTGCATGAGAGCTAGTTGTGCACTGCAGACAGTATCGAATCGTCTGCGCTCAAGACTGATTTCTGAGAACATGTCTACAACTTGTCTACAAGCTGTCAAACTATCGTAAATCAAATCAAATTTTATTGGTCACATACACATGTTTAGCAGATGTTATTGCGGATGTAGCAAAATGCTTGTGTTTCTATCTCCAACAGTGCAATTCACAACAATACACACAAACCTACAAGTAAAATAATGGAATTAAGGAAAATATGAATATTAGGATGAGCAATGTCGTAGTGGCATAGTCTAAAATACAGTAAAATAGAATACAGTATATACATATGAGATGAGTAAAGCAAAAATATGTAAACATTATTAAAGTGACTAGTGTTCCAATATTAAAGTGGCCAGTGATTTCAAGTCTATGTATATTAGGGCAGCAGCCTCTAAGGTACAAGGTTACGTAACCGGGTGGAACCGCGTAGTGATGGCTATTTAACAGTCTGATGGCCTTGAGAGAGAGAAGCTGTTTTTCAGTCTCTCGGTCCCAGGTTTGATGCACCTGTACTGACCTCGCCTTCTGGATGATAGCGGGGTGAACAGACAGTGGCTCGGGCGGTTGTTGTCCTTGATGATATTTTTGGCTTTCCTGTGACATTGGGTGCTGTAGCCGTCCTGGAGGGCAGGGAGTTTGACCCCGATGATGCGTTGGGCAGAACGCACCACCCTCTGGAGAGCCCTGCGGTTGCGGGCGGTGCAGTTGCCAGTGTTTATCAGTGCCCAAAATCACCAGCTAGTTCCATCTCTGTTTGTCAATAAGGCTAGCTAGTAGCTAGCAGGCACATTGAGTAGGCAGGCCACGTTAGCTAAATCAGCGTCTTGTTTTTTACAACTTTCTCACTACCTATTACCAGAGTGTGCGCGTCTGTCTGACAGTCTCTCATAACAAATCATGTTACATAACAGGTCGCGGTACAACACGAAGGTCTCGCAAATGGGTTTTGAACTTTGGAATATTGACAAGTGGCACTTGGGATGCAAGTGTGCATCATCTCAATTCTGGTTTTGGCTAATGTCGATGCAACGTAGGCCATTTACAACCAGATGCATCGTTCTTTGGTTCAACTGCTCTTTAATCTTTATTTGTATCCCTATTAGCTGGCGCCATGATGATAGCTATCCTTCCTGGTATGCATGATTGCACAGAATTTGCTAATTTCAATATCATTGCACCTGTTGACTCACATGACTGCATAGTGCTCAGCTGTCCGATGGGACTTATTCCCATTACAGCGCTCAGTGCTGTGATGACGCATTCAGGTGACAGAGCTGGTAACTCTAGATTGGGGATGAATCAGGACTTCCTTTATGTCAATACTGAAGTAAACTTTTTTCTCTTTTTAAAGGAGTGGGGCAGGATAGATAGGAGAGGAAAGATAAATGCTGAAAGAGCAGTGGGCCAGATTCAAACCCATGTTGCAGCGATTTATGTGTTCCAGAGACCGCAGCTTAGACCACCAGACCACCCTAGGCCACTTGAAGTGAAGCCTTGTTTTGTTTTGACCCTCAATTCAGTTCTTCCCACCTTAAGGCCATTTTTCGTTGTTTCGTCTTGTTTTCGCCTACTGACAAAAAGTCTATACTACGAATCTAGCTAGATCTACTTAAGCTTTTCTGTAACTAGCTGGTGACATCTTTCTTACGCATACCATTGCTTTCCCCCACTCCTATCGATAAAATAGTATCAAGTCATAGGAAGGTTTTACTGCATGTGAAGTTCCAAATGCATCCTGTTACATTACTAAATTTGATGTGTTATATGTATTTGACTATTACTATTTTTAACACACAAAATGAATAAAATATTTAGTCAGTTTTCTTCCTCAAACATGGTCCGGAGAATTAAGGAATGAGGACTCTTTGCGAGAGGGAGGGAATCTAATTTGATTGGTCCTCGACTCACGGCTCAAACTGTCACGCCTGCTCCCGCTCCAAACTGTCACGCCTCTGCCGGTTTTCCAGGCTCCTACGCCTCTGCCGGTTCGTCAGGTCTGCCGGTTCACCAAGCTCCTACGCCTTTGCCAGTTCGCTGGGCTCCTGCGCCCCAGCCGGCTGGTCCAGCGCCCATGCTCGGCCGGCTCGTCAGGCTAGTCCAGGTGGGACGCTGGGTGGCGCCCCTAGAGGGGGGGGTACTGTCACGACTGCTCCCGTTCTCCCTCCCTGGCACTCGAGGGCGCCGGGCTGCCCTGCATTACGCACTCCTGCTTCCATCATTACGCAAACCTGCTTCCCTCGTCACGCGCAGCAGCGGTTCATTGCACTCACCTGGACTCAATCTCCTGTGTTATTTCCTTCCCTATATCTGTCTGTTCGCCCGCTTCATCATTAATTGTCATTTTGTTACCCTGTTCTGACGCTGTTCCTGTCCTGTTCCATGTCTGCGCTATATTAAATGTTAACTCTCCATACCTGCTTCTCTACTACAGCGTCGGCTCTTACAGAATGCAGAAACCATCAAACGAAGCATCGGTGAGTGCTGGCGTTTCAGTTGGTGGTGACGTCGGGTCCGGGGGCCGCCACCGATGGAACCGGGGGTGCCTCAGCTGGCTCGAGAGGTTTCCTTGCCCCGGAAGGCACCCATCCCATGTCAGGCCTCCGCTGGATCATCAGGGT
The DNA here is from genome assembly GCF_016432855.1 of Salvelinus namaycush. Lineage (NCBI taxonomy): Eukaryota > Metazoa > Chordata > Actinopteri > Salmoniformes > Salmonidae > Salvelinus > Salvelinus namaycush. The sequence goes on along the minus strand of NC_052338.1, from coordinate 3,181,572 downwards.
TTTATGCCTCAGCCGGCTCGCCAGGCATCTACGCCTCAGCCGGCTCATCAGGCTCCCACGTCCCAGCGGGATCATCAGGCTGTCACGCTTCGACCGGTTCGACAGGCTCCTACGCCCCATGCGGCTGTTCCAGCGCCCATGCCTCGGCCGGCCCGTCAGGCTAGTACAGGTGGGACACCGGGTGGCGCACCAAGAAGGGGGGTACTGTCACGACTGCTTCCGCTCTTCCTCCCTGGCACTATTAAATGTTCACTCTCCGTACCTGCTTCTCTACTCCAGCGTTGGCTCTTACACTTCATTCAGGATAAGTGGATTTAGCTCTGAGTTAGCCTCCCCTGGAGCAGGTTTGTTCTGAAGGATTCGGTGCCATAGAAATGTACCGGACTAAAAAGTGTCCCACTTTTGTGTCGTTGGTTATCCAGAGAAGCTCAGAGTTGACAAAAGTTACCTCGCTAACTCCTCAAACCAGATTCGTAGTATTGGGCTCGTTTAGCAGCAGCCCATCAGTTCAAAGAGTGTCCTCAGCATGAACTGGGTGGTGATTACATTACAGATTTCACAACCCCACAGCCACACTGTGAAACTGTGGCACCTTGAGGATCTGTGTCACTTAGAGTGACATAATTCTGTGTCAACAATCCTCTCTTGGTAGCTTGCGGTTTTGCCGCGGTTCTGTGCTCTCCTAGTGTAGGTGTATGAGGTGTTGTCAGTAGGGCAGCAGGCATGCTGGGAGGCAATGTTTTATTTCTCCTAGCCATGTTTTGTCTAGTCACATTGAATCTCCTCTGTGGTCCTGTGTGGCTCAGTTGGTAGGGCATGGTACTTGAAAGGATCCTGGGTTTGATTCCCGCTGGGACTTATAAGTCGTTCTGAATTAAAGTGTCTGCTAAATGGCATAGATTATTATTATTATATGATATTCTCTTCCCCTCACCCATGCATCTACCAGATAACCTCTTATGCACCTATCGATCCATGAGACACCTGCATGAAAATATATGGTAAGACAGGTTTGTCTGTGTGTTGACATCAATCCTGTCTGGTAATATCATGCATATGCCTTTTGAGAAGCCTGGTGACTATCTCTTGTTTGAGATGCAATCGACAGCAGCAATGGCTGCAGACATGGCTGCTATATTATTGAATTATTAAGTCCTAGATTTTCGGGTTTACTTCCACCCTTCCATCTCTGGAGACCCTTCTGATCCAGCCTCACTTTCTCCCTGCTCCTATCATCTCTCACACACTGTCAAGATCAGTAGGCTTTATTTGTCCGTCATTCATTCATTCCCTCTCTCTCTCCCTCGCTCTCTATGCATCCTCGACCCTCCCTCTCTCTATCTGGTCATTGACGTCTGTTTTTGTTCAGTCTGTTAATGTGCTGTCATTCAGACAGACGCAGTGCTCAATAACTGCAATCAGCCCACGCAGGGTTTTTCTCTCTCTGTGTGTGTGTGTGTGTGTGTGTGTGTGTGGGAATGGAATCGGGTCTCTGCGAAATCGGGGATGCTAGCTCTGTGTTTTTTTTCTCTCCCAATGACGTCAATGAAATGTTAATGGAGGCGGAAGCTGCAGAGAATATAGGAGAAAATGAACACCTACGGGAATCTCTTAAGCACCAGCGTACTGTGCAGGCAATTAAAGTGAAGAGTTGAGTGCCAGGACCTCTCCAAAGGTAACTTTCTTTTTCATTCAAATCTCCTGGAGGCTCAACCGGAAACCTGCACCTTTGTGACACCCTGACTATGTAAGGCTTCCTCACCTACTGGGTGTCTGCTCTTCTGCAGTCTGCACAGTTACACACACACTCTCTCTCTCTCTCTCTCCCCATCTGCAGTCTCCACAGGCACATGAATTGGTTCTCTCTTCTTTTGTCTCTTAAAAGCATTCCCTTGCCTCCTTGTCTACAGTCCACATGCCAAGCCAGTCAATATAATGCATGCCATTCAGACAAAAATAAACTATTTCAATGACAACAGATATGATTACTTACTTTAATAAATGTTTTAATCACTGATATGCACGAGCACAACGTGGCACTTATCTGGTAAAGCAACTGGTTCATGCAGGTGCTGCAACTGGATGCTCTCAATCAACGAATATTCATATAGACGGGTGAGGTGTTTACCAACAAAACCCGATGTGTGCGCAACTACGAGGCAAAAACAGACAGGTTTGGCTTACAATAAAAGGATTATTGACATGTAAGCTATATTTCGTCTGCAATTGTTTATTGACAACATGAATACATTTGCCCAATAGGCAATCAAATACAGTTTACGAGTCAAACCACAACAAGAGATGGTATCAAGAACAAGATACATCTCGTTGAAAGAAGCCATCTACGATTCACCACACAGCAGCTTCTTGTCATTGTTGCCAGCTATCTTATTGTTGTCATGGAATATTCTAATCAAGTGAGAGAGACTTTGTCATTTCTTCAAACAATCATCTTTATTCAATATCAATTCATTATTGCAATGATGAGGCTGGTCGAACCCACACCCTTGAGTGTTGGACCGAGTAACCTAACCTTTACACAAATGCAGAGTACTATATATAGCTGACACTAACAATGCTCAGTCATGGTTGGTTCAACCCCTCCCATGCAGACCAAGGAGCATCATAAGCCACTCTGGGTTCATCCTGTCGTTATCTGCACGTGGGTTGTTGTCTTAACCCCACCCTGGCTTAGTCTCCCAGATACAAGGATGATTTTGAGACAATGAGGGATTGTTCTACTCCTAAGCTATCCCTAGTAAAACACATTCTTGTCTATGTAATGCAGTCGTCAACTCATTTGTCAGCTCAAGCCGTCTCTGGTGACCATACGCCCAGATTAGCTGCAGGGAACTAGTTGGAGACCATAAAAACACAGACACTAGCAGGACAGAAATGTCTTTCTATTCGTTAAGTATAAATTACTAACTAATAATATCAAACAAAATCAGGTAAATACCACATTTTTCTCTCACACCGTTCAGAAGACAACAACACACAGCCTTTTACCTCCGAGTTGCATGCACATTATTTCAATGACGTCGTCAACCCACCCGTCTATTCTTCCATTGTTTGACATATGTAACGGCTTTCCTCCTCCTCTTCATCCGAAGAGGAGGAGCAAGGATTGAACCAAAATGCAGCTTCTTGAGATGACATGATTTATTAAATTCAAGACGAAAAAACACGAAAACACTTTAACAAACTACAAAACAACAAACGACGTAGACGCACCTGAACATAAGAACTTACATGACACGAAGAACGCATGAAACAGGAACAGACTACATAAACCGAACAAACGAACAAACAAACCGAAAACAGTCCCGTGTGGCGCAACGTACATAGACACAGACACAGGAGACAACCACCCACAAACAAACAGTGTGAAAACACCTACCTTAATATGGCTCTCAATCAGAGGAAATGAAAACCACCTGCCTCTAATTGAGAGCCATATCAGGTCACCCTTAACAAACATAGAAACACACAACATAGACTACCCACCCAAACTCACGCCCTGACCGTCAAACACATACAAAATAACAGAAAACCGGTCAGGAACGTGACAACATATCCCGACTCGGTAGCAAACTGACGTCACCATGGAAAACTTTGCTCTGTACTGTAGAATGCCACTGTTAATGAACATGTATGGACCCCATTATAGCTCCTTACTCAGAATCCGTTTAATAGACCTATTGAAGTCAGAAAACTTGACAGAGCCTTTCAGATTGCAGGTGAATTATGTCTGTCAGACTTACAGTACCAGTTAAAAGTTTGGACACACCTACTCATTCAAGGGTTTTTCCTTTATTTTCACTATTTTCTACATTGTAGCATAATAGTGAAGACATCAAGACTATGAAATAACACATATGGAATCATGTAGTAACCAAACAAGTGTTGAACAAATCAAAATGTATATAAAGACCCTTGAATGAGTAGTTATTTTGACTGGTACTGTATATCGACCTGTGTAGAACAATAGGCTCTATAGTACAGTATGTATTGAGCGAACTAGAGGGAACTATAGTTTTTAAACATATCATGGATGGTGAATTGTTTCACTATCATACATGATGTGAAACTGCAGAAAATCTTCATTAATGAACTTTCACATCATGTAAAACCTCTCCCTCCGTTCTGCAAAATACTTTAATCGAGGGAGGAAGCGGTATTTCTAGTTCACATAATAAAAAGATCACAACGTCCCAGTCAACTGAAGCACCACCCACTTGGAAACTGGTTAAGGCATATTTTTGGCGACCCAAAAAATTACCTGATTGAAGTCTAATGTTTGTTTCTCTCTCCACATTTTGTTAGGTTACAGCCTTCTTCTAAAAGTGATGAAATAGTTTTTTCCCCCCTCATCAATCTACACACGCAAGGGAAAGATCATTGCCTGCCACCGAAAGCTTTGATGGTCTCTGTGAGAGTGCAACACTCTCCAAAAGTGTGGGCAGAGGGGATTAAAGTGTAATCCTAGCTCATCTTTCTTTCCTGGAAGCGGAAATGACCAAAGAGGCTCAAGGGTCACGTGGACTGTTCAGGTGCCACAGCACAAGGTCTGAGATATTCAGTGCAGATGGTGCAGAGAGTAGGAACTTGAGTTTTTGCCGACGTAACAACAGAGACCTTGAAGAGCAGGCATGTCAATACTGTGCATCGCATGTAACAAAAGGAATGTTAAGCCCCTTGGTTTTACCCTTTTGTCCTGGCAATTTTGTTAAGACAGAACATCCGCGCAAAGCCCATGAAGAAATATGACAATTTCATGGAGAGCTGTAAAAGCCTGTGCCTGTGTGCCTCCCGTGCCTGTGACTTCCCCCCCTCTCAGGGTAAGGTTATTGGTTGTTAGCGGTGGTTTGAAACTGATTCGGGGAACAGAACCAAAAACCGGAGAGAAAATATACAATTCCAACCCCCGGCTGTTAAGGAGTGCAAAAAGGACGACACGTGCAGAAGGACGACAGTGCAGTATTCAAGGACAGTGTGTGTGTGTGTGTGTGTGTGTGTGTGTGGCGTTCATTGTAGGACATCCTCGGCGTCATACCTCACCCCTTCTTGAGTCCAGCCTCACCCTTTTGTCGAGTCAACCCTCACCCTTTGTCGAGTCAACCCTCACCCTTTGTCGAGTCAACCCTCACCCTTTGTCGAGTCAACCCTCACCCTTTGTCGAGTCAACCCTCACCCTTTGTCGAGTCAACCCTCACCCTTTGTCGAGTCAACCCTCACCCTTTGTCGAGTCAACCCTCACCCTTTGTCGAGTCAACCCTCACCCTTTGTCGAGTCAATCATCACCCTATGTCGAGTCAATCATCACCCTATGAGTCAATTCCCAGCACTTTTTGATTAAATTCCTACCTATTCTTGAGTCAATGCTCCTCACCCCTTTTTGAATCAATCATCACTCTTTAGATGGATTACCACTGGGACAATACACTTGATGTATTGATCATCAGCCAATCAGTTGACCAGTGCCCCCTTCACTTCAAGATGCTACTTTCTCTGTCCTGTATGCATAGAACTAGGGAGCAATTCAGGTCAATGAAATGGCTAATGCACCCGTTAGAGCAGAGCGTGACCATTGTGTTTGAAAGAGCAGACGGTGAGTGCCTGTTCTTCCGTGTCTGGAATATTAACCAGGTACACCACCACCAAGGACAGGTTTTTATGCCGCGAAGTCATGTTAACCCAGTGTAATATCTTTCATAAGGGAAATGTGTGTAATCACTCTCTGTGGAGGGGCTTTTAATTATGTTGGTTATTAAATGAAACAGTGGCTGCACCCCAAATGGCACCCTATGCACTACATAGTGCACTACTTTTGAACAGAGCCCTATTTTGGTCGCCTATGGACTCCAAAAATAGTGTACTATATAGGAAATAGGTTGCCATGTGGGAGGCCGATAGTGGACGCCACTTCACCCATCAGTCTTTAAATGAGATAGCCCTCATAAGGCACATTAGGACTTACCATGGCTCTGTAGATGTAACTATTGCTTGTACCAATGTTTGCACCGTGATGCAAAGTTTGAACATTTTGTTTGTTATATATGCAATCTCTTACAACTGTTTCATAACTTTCCACCTGGTGCAAACCCTTCCCAAGTCCAGGCTCCAGAACTGAGAACTTGCTATGCATATATGCTATGCATTCTGAAGTTCTCTTGAAGCCCATTGCTGCCTTCTTGGCTAGGTCTTCCTTGCAAACGAAAACTGTGTCTCAAGGTGCTTCTCCTGGTTAAATAAAGGTTAAACAAATCAAAAAAAAATCAAAAATGTATTCTTTAATATTAATATTCAACACTAATCAGCATGACATGTAAGAATATAGTTTATCTTAATCTGAGGATTGATTTGGGCTCCAGTGAAATCTATAGCTCAATCTGAGCTAATGCTAATGTGCCCTATTTTTTAAGTAAAATACTGACAGTAGCATGAGGAATTAATAGATTTTAATAGAATTTTAGAAGCTGTTCATACTTTTTATTATCATTCCACAGCCACCTGTAGCGCCAAAACCGTAAAAGCCATCAACACAAAAATTCACATCCAGATTGCTTGAAAAACTATTTCTTGATACCACTCATACTTTTCACACTACAGCCATATTTACATAAATCCTAATGCATTTCAATGGCCATAGACTTCAATTGGAAACATTCTGGTCGTAAGTACTATTCCACCGTTTAAGCTACAAACGCTATTCAAACATTAAAACTTGCAGACCGGTCTGGAATAGGTTGCCTGCATGGGTCTATCTATAAATAAAAAAGGGGCCAATGTGTGACATCAGGCTCAACATTTCAAAATGGTTTGATATACATTTAAATATGATTTTCTCCCAGCTTCACATGTGTAGTACCAGGATTAAGAGTCTAGGTAGGCACAATGAGACCATAACTCCTAGCAACAACGAAACATCCACATGTCATTCAAAATGTCACACGGACACCGCATGTTTCTTTATTATGCCTAGTAGCCAGGTCTGTTTGTGCTTTAGTTCACTTCTCTATCATTTATAGCCATGCTAAACCTTCCAGAACAATGAAAAAGATAAAACAGCTTTTCTATATATATTTTTTTATAGTTGATATAATAATTTAATACAATAATATAATACAATGGGTTCTGTCAACAAAATAATTGTCCATAATAATAACCAATAACGACATCATTATAATCAGTATACCCTTCAAGCAGTGAATGTGTATGTGTGTGTGGGTGTGAACTAGACATCACATTCTTGCTCCCTCTGTCCTTGTTTCCTCCACTCCTTGCCTCTCCTTGAAAGTGCATTGGAGCCCGAGGGGAGGAACGTTGCCTCCTCCCCACTAATGTGCTTTGAGGGGGAGGTGAGGAACGGAGGAAACAAGGGGGGAATTTGAATTGCGTTTCCTTCATTCCTTACATTCTCGGTCCTCGCCTCCTTTTCAAAACTCATTGGATAAGAAGGTGAGAGGGGAGGGACTTCTGACCTTCTCAGCCAATCGGGTTTGAGAAGGAAACGAGGAGAGAGGATGCAACGAATTAAGAAAATGCAATTGAGATTTTCCCAAGGACAGAGGAAGCAAGTATTTGACCACTTTTATTTTGTATTTTGACAGTGCCAGACTGACTGACGGAGCTACCATAGCAGTCATGGCCTGTCCAGAAACAACCCCTAGCCCCTACTGCTCAGAGTCTAGACATTTGTGGAGATCGGAGAGGAATTGATGGGTGGTAACATTGTGAGATCTCCACCTTACCCTCTGATAGACTTGGTTGAATGTTGGTGTTATTTCCCAATTCTCCACAAGTGTCTAGGGGCAGGGGCCAGGGTTTGTTTCTGGACAGAACGACACTTGAGGCATCAGTTAGATGCTTATTCATTCCTTTGCTATACACACACAGATTTGAACAGGTGTAAACTGGACACAACCACGGCGCCCTAGCAGGCTGATCAGGCAAGTCTGGGTAGCTGGAGACCTGCTGTAAACAGTGAAAGGATATATTTACATGCCTACTATTCACACCCTGGCTTCATTCCAGCTAGTTAGATGTGCAACCACTGACTAACTATAGCCAGGGCATATCTGTGGTTTAACAATAGATACTGTTGTTTCTTCTGTATAACATAATTTAATAACATTACCAATGGATAACTATTTAGCTAGGCTATACCAGTCAGCTAACCGTTTACAGTAACAGCAGTTCATTAATAAGTCAATACACACTAAATCTTATGCAGAAATTTGGAAATCGTACCTCATCTCGGCACTGTGGCACGATATTAATACATTTATTAAGAGATAAGAGATGACTAGAATGGAGTTAGAAGGGTAACGTCCTACTTTGAAAGGACAGGAAGTGTTGGCTGTGCACCTGACCAGGCATTCCACATTTAACCTCACCCACATTTGGATGTCAAAATATCAAGTTGGCTGTTGTTAAATCGTGTGCAGTGTCACACAAGCTCTTTGTCACTTGACTGTCATTCAGAAAGTCCTTTCTTGAGTCGGTTGATGTTGCGTGAGAACGTCCCCACGTAACTAAACGGCGAGACAGAAAAACATGAAACAACTATTATGCGTAATTATTGAAAAAGCCCTGTTAATGACAATATCGATTTGTTTTATTAAATCATACGAAAGTTACTCTTTATGTTTGAATCATTGGATTTTGCAATCACATACATTATGGTGGATGTGTGTGCCCATTACATTGTTTTCAAACTGTAGCATAGGGAGATACGATTTGATTTAATTCATAAATGATATTGAATGTATCCATGTTACCCTTTTATATCTTAATGTATTCACATGAAGACAAATTATTATGAATGACTTTAACAGCTCCTAACAGTTGTCCACTACAGGAAATGCTCACTGGTACCCTAGTTTATAGAAAGACCCGTACACGGCTTTTTGATACCATTCATCATTTTTGAACTGTAACAGTTTTAAATGTTCATACAATCTGATTGGGATAACCCCAAATATTTGGATGTGTCACTGTTCTTGAGCTGTTAAAGCTACCAGCACCAAAACAAGACGGGCACTGGTACTGTTGATTAAAACACCATTCAAACTTTAAATGTGTAGACTGGTCTGGAATAGTGGGCTTGAGTACCAACCACACAACTACTGACCACACAACTATTGACCACAACAACACAACTACTAACCACAACTACACAATTACTGACAGATTCAACCACAAAGACCAAAAAGAAGGGCACTGATTGGTAGATGTGTAAAAAAAAAAAAAAAAAGCAGACACTGAATATCCCTTTGAGCATGGTGAAGTTACTAATTTGACTTTGGATGGTGTATCGATATACCCAGTCACTACAAAGATACAGGTGTCCTTCCTAATTACACTTTGGATGGTGTATCGATACACCCAGTCACTACAAAGACACAGGTGTCCTTCCTAACTCAGTTGCCGTAGAGGAAGGAAACTGCTCCGGGATTTCACCATGAGGCCAATGGTGATTTTCATACAGTTACAGAGTTGAATGGAAGTGATATGAGAAAACTGAGGATGGATCAACAAGCACTTACTCCACAATACTAACCTAAATGAGGGAAGAAGGAAGCCTGTACATAATCAAAATATTCCAAACATGCATCCTGTTTGCAACAATGCATCCTGTTTTCAACTTAAGTAATACTGCAAAAGAAAATTGCAACTAAAATTACTTTTTGTCCTGAGTACAAAGCATTATGTTTGACGCAAATCCAACACAACATATCACTGAGTACCACTCTTCATATTTTCAAGCATGGTGGTGGCTGCATCATGTCATGGGTATGGTTGTCCAAAGACCCCGCAACACAACCACACAACTACTGATCACACAACTATGACCACTGCTACAAACACCACCCCAACGCTGGCATAACTTAGATGCCTTCAACACAGCATTCCTACTTCATAAACAATAAAGCTTGTTATATCCCCATTCATTTCAATGGCGGAATCCAGGCTTCAACATTCAAAACTGAAATCACTGCCACAAAACTTTCAGAATGTTCAAACTAAAACATTTAGAGAGCTATATGGCTTATGATGATATAGTAATCACTCTAGCCTTCCAAGATGGCATAGCAGTTCAGACGTCATTTTGTCCTCGTATTGTCGTGTCCTGTATATATATATATTTACACCTTTCTTCGCATATCTTTTATATATTTTATTATCCAAGAACTCAACTACAAAAAGCTTTCCTGCAACCCACCTCACCAATTACAAAAAAAAAGTATTATTTACCTCAAATCTGAAAATTCACAATTGAAGCTAGCCAGAAGCTAGCCAGAAGCTAGCCAGAAACTAACCAGAAGCTAACCAGAAGCTAGCCAGAAGCTAGCCAGAAGCTAGCCAGAAGCTAACCAGAAACTAGCCAGAAGCTAACCTGAAACTACCCAGAAGTTAGCCGGTTTACTGGCTAACGTTAGTATTTCAGCTACCCACGTTTTGTGGTCATCAGCTATTCCTTTAGCTCGATAATCTATCGGCACTTTTGTACAACGCGACTCAGACCAGAACATACCGGACCTATTTTTCTCAATATCCCCGGATTTCAACCGCAAGCTCTGGACATTTACACCTTGATTTCGCAGCTAGCTAGCTGCAAACCGTGTGACTATTGGCTTACGTCGATCCCGGAGCAAACTTAAATTATTCCGGAGCTAGCCAGCTGAAGAGTTCCATCAGCCATTCCTGGGCTACAATCACCTATCCGGACCCGTTTTTTTTTACTACAAATGCGGAGCCCCACCGGGCCTTCACGACTGACTACCGACGTTATCTGCCCGAGGGAGTTATCCAACTGGCACCTCCGTCGCGACGTTACCTGAACGCTCATCTGGGGCCCGCTAATTCGTTAGCTGTCTTATCGGCTGCTATCTGAATAAGTATATCGGACAATTTTTCTTGGGTCACTATATCTATTTTGCCAATTGGATTGATCCCCTCTACCACACGGAACCCCACTAATCTACCGACGGAAACGCACGAGGTGACTAAAAATAGACCTCCATCCTATGCTATCTTGCTACCAATAGCCAGCTACCCGGCCAGCTGTCTGGATCGCCGTGACCCCAACCAACCTCTACTCACTGGACCCTTATGATCACTCGATTAAGCATGCCTCTCCTTAATGTAAATATGCCTTGTCCATTGCTGTTCTGGTTAGTGTTTATTGGCTTATTTCACTGTAGAGCCTCTAGCCCTGCTCACTATACCATATCCAACCTTTCAGTTCCACCACCCACATATGCGATGACATCACCTGGTTTCAATGATGTTTCTAGAGACAATATCTCTCTCATCATCACTCAATACCTAGGTTTACCTCCACTGTATTCACATCCTACCATACCTTTGTCTGTACATTATTCCTTGAAGCTATTTTATCGCCCCCAGAAACTTCCTTTTACTCTCTATTCTAGACGTTCTAGACGACCTCATAGCTTTTCTCATAGCTTTTAGCCGTACCCTTATCCTACTCCTCCTCTGTTCCTCTGGTGATGTAGAGGTGAATCCAGGCCCTGCAGTACCTAGCTCCACTCCTATTCCCCAGGCGCTCTTTTGATGACTTCTGTAACCGTAATAGCCTTGGTTTCATGCATGTTAACATTAGAAGCCTCCTCCCTAAGTTTGTTTTGTTCACTGCTTTAGCACACTCTGCCAACCCAGATGTTTTAGCCGTGTCTGAATCCTGGCTTAGGAAGACCACCAAAAATTCTGAAATTTTCATCCCTAACTACAAGATTTTCAGACAAGATAGAACGGCCAAAGGGGGCAGTGTTGCAATCTACTGCAAAGATTGCCTGCAGAGTTCTGTTTTACTATCCAGGTCTGTTCCCAAACAATTTGAACTTCTACTTTTAAAAATCCACCTCTCTAAAAACAAGTCTCTCACCGTTGCCGCCTGCTATAGACCACCCTCGGCCCCCAGCTGTGCTCTGGACACCATATGTGAACTGATTGCCCCCCATCTATCTTCAGAGCTCGTGCTGCTAGGCAACCTAAATTGGAACATGCTTAACACCCCAGCCATCCTACAATCTAAGCTTGATGCCCTCAATCTCACACAAATTATCAATGAACCGACCAGGTACCACCCCAATTCCGTAAACACGGGTACCCTCATAGATATCATCCTAACCAACTTGCCCTCCAAATACACCTCTGCTGTTTTCAACCAAGATCTCAGTGATCACTGCCTCATTGCCTGCATCCGTAATGGGTCAGCGGTCAAACGACCTCCACTCATCACTGTCAAACGCTCCCTGAAACACTTCAGCGAGCAGGCCTTTCTAATCGACCTGGCCGAGGTATCCTGGAAGGATATTGACCTCATCCCGTCAGTAGAGGATGCCTGGATATTTTTTTTAAATGCCTTCCTCACCATCTTGAATAAGCATGCCACATTCAAGAAATTTAGAACCAGGAACAGATATAGCCCTTGGTTCTCTCCTGACCTGACTGCCCTTAACCAACAGAAAAACATCCTATGGCGTTCTGCATTAGCATCGAACAGCCCCCGTGATATGCAACTTTTCAGGGAAGCTAGAAACCAATATACACAGGCAGTTAGAAAAGCCAAGGCTAGCTTTTTCAAGCAGAAATTTGCTTCCTGCAACACAAACTCAAAAAAGTTCTGGGACACTGTAAAGTCCATGGAGAATAAGAACACCTCCTCCCAGCTTCCAACTGCACTGAAGATAGGAAACACTGTCACCACCGACAAATCCACTATAATTGAGAATTTCAATAAGCATTTTTCTACGGCTGGCCATGCTTTCCACCTGGCTACCCCTACCCCGGTCAACAGCACTGCCCTCCCCTCTGCTACTCGCCCACGCCTTCCCCATTTCTCTTTCTCCCAAATAGTCAGCTGATGTTCTGAAAGAGCTGCAAAATCTGGACCCTTACAAATCAGCCGGGCTAGATAATCTGGACCCTTTCTTTCTAAAACTATCTGCTGAAATTGTTGCCACCCCTATTACTAGCCTTTTCAACCTCTCTTTCGTGTCGTCTGAGATTCCCAAAGATTGGAAAGCAGCTGCGGTTATCCCCCTCTTCAAAGGGGGGGACACTCTTGACCCAAACAGCTACAGACCTATATCTATCCTACCCTGCCTTTCTAAGGTCTTCGAAAGCCAAGTCAACAAACAGATTACCGACCATTTCGAATCCCACCATACCTTCTCCGCTATGCAATCTGGTTTCAGAGCTGGTCATGGGTGCACCTCAGCCACGCTCAAGGTCATAAACGATATCTTAACCGCCATCGATAGGAAACAATACTGTGCAGCCGTATTCATTGACCTGGCCAAGGCTTTTGACTCTGTCAATCACCACATCCTCATCGGCAGACTCGACAGCCTTGGTTTCTCTAATGATTGCCTCGCCTGGTTCACCAACTACTTCTCTGATCGAGTTCAGTGTGTCAAATCGGAGGGTCTGTTGTCCGGACCTCTGGCAGTCTCTATGGGGGTGCCACAGGGTTCAATTCTTGGACCGACTCTCTTCTCTGTATACATCAATGATGTCGCTCTTGCTGCTGGTGAGTCTCTGATCCACCTCTACGCAGACGACACTATTCTGTATACTTCTGGCCCTTCTTTTGACACTGTGTTAACAACCCTCCAGGCGAGCTTCAATGCCATACAACTCTCCTTCCGTGGCCTCCAATTGCTCTTAAATACAACTAAATGCATGCTCTTCAACCGATCGCTGCCTGCACCTGCCCGCCTGTCCAACATCACTACTCTGGACGGCTCTGACTTAGAATATGTGGACAACTACAAATACCTAGGTGTCTGGTTAGACTGTAAACTCTCCTTCCAGACTCACATCAAACATCTCCAATCCAAAGTTAAATCTAGAATTGGCTTCCTATTCCGCAACAAAGCATCCTTCACTCATGCTGCCAAACATACCCTTGTAAAACTGACCATCCTACCAATCCTCGACTTCGGTGATGTCATTTACAAAATAGCCTCCAAAACCCTACTCAATAAATTGGATGCAGTCTATAACAGTGCCATCCGTTTTGTCACCAAAGCCCCATATACTACCCACCACTGCGACCTGTACACTCTCGTTGGCTGGCTCTCGCTTCATACTCGTCGCCAAACCCACTGGCTCCAGGTCATCTACAAGACCCTGCTAGGTAAAGTCCCCCCTTATCTCAGCTCGCTGGTCACCATAGCAGCACCTACCTGTAGCACGCGCTCCAGCAGGTATATCTCTCTGGTCACCCCCAAAACCAATTCTTCCTTTGGCCGCCTCTCCTTCCAGTTCTCTGCTGCCAATGACTGGAACGAACTACAAAAATCTCTGAAACTGGAAACACTTATCTCCCTCACTAGCTTTAAGCACCAGCTGTCAGAGCAGCTCATAGATTACTGCACCTGTACATAGCCCATCTATAATTTAGCCCAAACAACTACCTCTTTACCTACTGTATTTATTTATTTATTTTGCTCCTTTGCACCACATTATTTCTCTCTACTTTGCACTTTCTTCCACTGCAAACCAACCATTCCAGTGTTTTTTACTTGCTATATTGTATTTACTTCGCCACCATGGCCTTTTTTATATTTTTATTTATTTATATATATATTTTGTTTGCCTTCACCTCCCTTATCTCACCTCACTTGCTCACATTGTATATAGACTTATTTTTCACTGTATTATTGACTGTATGTTTGTTTTACTCCATGTGTAACTATGTGTTGTATGTGTCGAACTGCTTTGCTTTATCTTGGCCAGGTCGCAATTGTAAATGAGAACGTGTTCTCAATTTGCCTACCTGGTTAAATAAAGGTGAAAAAAATAAAAAATAATAAAGAAACTCCAGCCTACTATGCTAGCCCACTATAACCCACTGTAATAACTCCACACATAAACCACCCCAAAATAGATCACTATAACTAACACATAGGTTATGAAAACCATATTTAGGATGAATATGTATGAACTTTCCAATTTGTAAGTCGCTCTGGATAAGAGCGTCTGCTAAATGACTTAAATGTAAATATTACTGCCATTGCTACTACTAACAATACTACTGCCGTCCCTACCACTGCTACTACTATTTCACAACCTTAAATATTTCAAGCAGACCACATTTACTTCAGTAAATGTCCTTTTCTAGTTACACATGATTATGATGAGATCTGTCTGGCCTCGTCAACATATTTGAAATATGTTGATAATTTAAAACAGTTTTGCTGTGCTCTACTTTAATTATTGCTAATTAAGTTTAAGCTTTTTGTTTGCCTGCGTTGGCTGAACAACTTTACATGTATGCAATTATAGGAGACAAATATTACCGTCAGGCAAATTTGCGACCCAATTGATTACCATTTACTGTGAATAAAACATATTGATGAATTTCTGGCGAATCTGAAGGGCTTGTAGTTTAATAAATACATTTTAACTATTTATTAATCTTGGCCTAGGTTGGGAGTTTTTGAAGTGAGCTGGTTTTCAGTTGTTCATGTAACCATATACAATGCCTTCAGAAAGTAGTCAGACCCCTTGACGTTTTGTTGTGTTCCGACTTAAAAAAAACTGAAATATCACGTTTACATAAGTATTCAGACACTTTACTCAGTACTTTGTTTTAGCACCTTTGTCAGTGATTACAGCCTCGAGTCTTCTTGGGTATGATGCTACAAGTTTGGCACACCTGTATTTGGGGAGTTTCTCCCATTCTTCTCTGCATATCCTCTCAAGCTCTGTCAAGGTTGGATGGGGAGCGTTGCTGCACAGCTATTTTCAGGTCTCTCTAGAGATGTTTGATCGGGTTTAAGCCCGGGCTCTGGCTAGGCTACTCAAGGACATTCAGAGACTTGTCTGGAAGTCACTCCTGCGTTGTCTTGGCTGTGTGCTTAGGGTCGTTGTCCTGTTGGAAGATGAACCTTTGCCCCTAGTCTGAGGTCCTGAGCACTCTGGAGCAGTTTTTCATCAAAGATCTCTCTGTACTTTGCTCCCTTAATCTTTGCCTCGACCCTGACTAGTCTCCCAGTCACTGCCGCTGAAAAACATCCCCACAGCATGATGCTGCCTCCACCATGCTTCACCGTAGGGATGGTGCTAGATGTGACGCTTGGCATTCAGGCCAAAGAGTTCAATCTTGATTTCATCAGACCAGAGAATCTTGTTTATCAGGGTCCGAGAGTCTTTAGGTGCATTTAGGCAAACACCAAGTGGGCTGCCATGTGCCTTTTACTGAGGAGTGGCTTCCCTCTGGCCACTCTACCATAAAGGCCTGATTGGTGGAGTGCTGCAGAGATGGTTCTCCTTCTGGAAGGTTCTCCTATCTCCACAGAGAAACTCCGGAGCTCTGTCAGAGTGACCATCGGGTTCTTGGTCACCTCTGATCAAGGCCCTTCTCCCCCGACTGCTTAATTTGGTGGTTCCAAACTACTTTCATTTAAGAATGATGGAGGCCACTGTGTTCTTGGGGACCTTCACTGCTGCACAAATGCTTTGGTACTCTTCCCTAGATCTGTGCGTTGACACAATCCTGTGTCGGAGCTCCACAGACAATTCCTTTGACCTCATGTCTTGGTTTTTGCTCTGACATGCACTGTCAACTGTGGGACCTTATATAGACAGGTTTTTGCCTTTCCAAATCATGTCCAATCAATTGAATTTACCAATCAAGTTGTAGAAACATCTCAAGGATGATCAATGGAAACAGGATGCACCTAAGCTCAATTTCGAGTCTCATAGCAAAAGGTCTGAATATTTATGTAAATAAGGTATTTGTTTTTTATTTTTAACACATTTGCAAACATTTCTAAAAACCTGTATTTGCGTTGTCATTATGGGATATTGTGTGTGTAGATTGCTGAGGATTTTTTTATTTAATCCAATTGAGAGTAAGGCTGTAACGTAACAAAATGTGGATAAAGTCAAATGGGTCTGAATACTTTCCGAAGGCACTGTTCATGTACATGAAATCTAGAGATGCAGTTGCACCTGCCTGAGACAGGTGAAGAGTTTATCATCTTCGGTCTTGTGTGCAAACACTGAAGGGCACCCAGGCTTCAGCATAAGCCCCAGATGCAAAATTGCAGCACCTTTCAAATCACATGGTAGTAAAGTAGGGTGAACTGACTGTAGAGGGACCTGACTTTAGTTGGACTCAGACAAACAGCACACACAGCTGGCTATCTTTTATACTGATCTCATCCCAATGTTCTTCTAAAGAGAACCATGAATGTGTCCCAAAATGGCACCCTGTTCCCTATGTAGCACACTACTTTTGACCAGGGCACATGGAGCTTTAGGTTAAAAGTGTGCACTATATTGGGAATAGAGTGCCATTTAGGACAGACCCCCGGTTTAGTGATAAACAAGAGGCAGGCAGATCAACAGTCGCATCCAGGCACAGGTACAGATGAGGAGAAAAGATATGCTCTCTTGATAGTGGTCAGTCATTGTTCTCGGTGGGGTTGTGTCTAGTTAAGACGTTTTAAGACGTGTGTCACGGTCGTCTTGAGGTGAGAGAGTGGACCAAGGCGCAGCGTGAGAAAAATACATCTTCTTTTATTAGACGAAGATGAACCACGAACTAAACACTTACAAACTAAACAAAACAACAAACAACCGTGAAGCTAATGACGTAAGTGCATACACAAGCATCAAACGTACAACATAGACAATTACCCACATTAACCTAATGCCTATGGCTGCCTTAAATATGGCTCCCAATCAGAGACAATGAATGACAGCTGTCTCTGATTGAGAACCCTTCAGGCAACCATAGACTTACCTAGACAACTACACTAGACACTGCCCCATACACATACAACACCCCTAGACACTACAAAAACACATACATTCCCCATGTCACACCCTGACCTAACTAAAATAATAAAGAAAACAAAGATAACTAAGGCCAGGGCGTGACAACGTGAGAGATCAATGGACTAATGGGAAACCGTTAAGACCATTGAGGGGCACGTTTACTAATTGGCTTTGATTTCAGATTGAAAAGCGAAATGTGTTAAAACTCTTCTGGACAGTTTCTGGACTTCCATGCAACAGCTAAGCTACTCTTACTTTTCACATAAATGCACACATTCAGACAGGTTACATATCATTAAACCAGGCCTGCTAGGAACTCAAGACCTATTGGCTACTCTTAATAGATGAGATAAAAATAGCTTTAATTAGCGAACCGTGTACTTAGTTGGGCAGGTATACTACATAGCGGACATGTGGACACATGCTTGTCGAACATATAATTCTAAAATCATGGGCATTAATATGGAGTTGGTCCCCCCCTTTGCTGCTATAACAGCCTCCACTCTTCTGGGAAGGCTTTCCACTAGATGTTGCAACATTGATGCAGGAACTTGCTTCCATCCAGCCACAAGAGCATTAGTGAGGTCGGGCACTGATGTTGGGCGATTAGGCCTGGCTCGCAGTTGGCATTCCAATTCATCCCTAAGGTGTTCGATGGGGTTGAGGTCAGGGCTCTGTGGAGGCTAGTTAAGTTCTTCCACACCGACCTTAACAAACCCTTTCTGTATGGACCTCGCTTTGTGGACGGGGGAATTATCATGCTGAAACAGGAAAGGGCCTTCCCCAAACTGTTGCCAAGCACAGAATCGTCTAGAATATCATTGTTTGCTGTAGCATTTCCCTTCACTGGAACTAAGGGGCGTAGCCCGAACCATGAAAAACAGCCCCAGACCATTATTCCTCCTCCACAAAACTTTACAGTTGGCACTATGCATTGGGGCAGGTAGCGTTCTCGTCGAATCCGCCAAACCCAGATTCATCCGTCGGACTGCCAGATGGGGTAGTGTGATTCATCACTCCAGAGAACGCGGTTGCACTGCTCTAGAGTCTAATGGCGGTGAGCTTTACAACACTCCAGCCAAAGCTTGGCATTTCGTATGGTGATCTTAGGCTTGTGTGCGGCTGCTCGGCCATGGAAAACCCATTTCAGGAAGCTCCTGACTAACAGTTATTGTGCGGATGTTGCTTCTAGAGGCAGTTTGGAACTCGGTAGTGAGTGTTGCAGAATATTTTTATGCACTACGCGCTTCAGCACTCGGCTGTCCTGTGTGGCCTACCACTTCATGGCTGGGCCGTTGTTGCTTCCACGACGCGCTAGCAGGGGAACTAACCTTCCAAAGAGTTGCATTATATTCCAGAGAACTTCTAGAGCCCCGAGTTGATTATCCCTTTTATACCATGGCAATTACATTTGCCGCTAGAAAATCTGTTCATTTCTACAGTACTTGCCTTGGTAACCAAATAAACAGACTTGCTAGTTTAGCTAACCAAACCAACAGTCCTAGCTTGCTATTATGAAAATCAAATTCAACAATGCCAATAAGGTTTTCAATTCGGCGTTTGCTTTCAAAAGCAGCTCGAACATAGAACGTGTAAGAACTAGCCATTGAATTCTACAGTGGCTGATATACCGTGCGTTATAGGGAAATAATACATGCTCTAGAATCCCCTAAAGGCAATCATAAACGAGCATCCAACAGTATCATGGTATAAAATCAATTATCAGAAGAGTAAATTTGTACTCTGCTGAGGAATGCACATTGGTGGATCATGATCATAAACGGGGAGATAATAGTGTCTGCCAAATAACAAACAGCAATCACCATCTGTAGGAGGCCTCCTAATCCTACTAAATCTATTGCGTGTTAACATTTAAAACTGTGAACTGTTTACCTGCGTGTAGAGAGTGAATCAGTAGGGGGTAGTCATGGTGACGAAGATGATGATAAATAGGCAACCTGCCGGCCCACCGTTCAACCCTCCCCACCTCAACTCCCCAAGGGTTCAGTCTACAGTGAGAATATGACGCACAGGCTTTCCCCGACACCCTCTGCCGCATATTCACCAGCAATGATCTTCTGACTGCATACAAAACAACGAGTGAGTGAGTGACATTAGCATGTTCATTTATGCAGCTCGATTAGAGTATGTTTAAGAAATAAGTGCATTTCCGGTCTCCAGCTGAATATTCCCAGAGGAGTTGTATTTCTAAGGGTGTGACTTGGGTTATTCATTTGTTGTTTATCTGTGTGTGTGTGTGTGTGTGTGTGTGTGTGTGTGTGTGTGTGTGTGTGTGTGTGTGTGTAAGTCATGTAGCCCTTTGGCTACTTCAGAGACACATTTTTCTCAATGTTGTGATTAATATTATTCAATTCTAACGTTTTGTGCAAGCTATCTGACAGATAAGAAACAGTATTCCTATAGCGCAAGCTTTTGTGGATCAGTGTATTCTTCATTTGCTGCAACTTACACTACTTTTGCACAAGACCGAGCAGGTAGCCTAGTGCAGGAGGTGGAAGAGGAGGGACAACAAACAGTCTGTGCTGCATAGGTGAGTTCAATTGCAGCCAGAACTACAGTACAATCCAATACCAACATAATAGCATACATTAGGATATCATTTTTTGGAAGCTCTTGCTGCTGAAGAAATCAATTCAGGGCTCTTGAGCGAGACAAACATCCTGTCTCAATGTGCAGTTCTGTAATGACAAGCTGCTTCAAGCACCATTATTAAATCAATCTCCATTGATCATTCAACCTCTCTTTTTCTCCCCTTGCAACTCTTCACTACCTCATTTTTGTAAATGAGAATGTGTTCTACAGATGTAGGATCTTAATTTGAGACAGTTTGCTGCATCAGGAAAATAATCTTGAAGCAACAGGAAATGTGAATTAATATGTAGATTATAATTAATAGAAATGTTTTGTGGGGGTTGATATGTTTTTCATAAGGGCAAATCAAGTCTGACAAGTGAACATTTACAGGCCTTTTTAAACGTCAAATACATTACAAGTTTGCATTTCCTGTTGTGCTGGAAAATCCTCGGCAACAAAAAAGTGATCAAAAGAAGATCCTACACCTGAAGGTGAACTTACCAGGTAAAGTACAGTGCCTTCAGAAAGTATTCACACCCCTTGACTTATTCCACATGTGTTGTGTTACAGCCTGAATTCAAAATGTATTACATTTTTTTTTTAAATCTCTCACCCATCTACACATAATACCCCATAATGACAAAGTTGTTTTTAGGCATTTTGACAAATTTATTGAAAATGAAATACTGAAATATCTAATTTACAGCCCATTTGCTATCAGACTCTAAATTGAGCTCAGGTGCATCCAATTTCCTTTGATCATACTTGAGATATCACTACAACTTGATTGGAGTCCACCTGTGGCCAACTCAATTGTTTGGACATGATTCAGAATGAAACATACCTGTTTATATAAGGTCCCAGGGACCACCCATACATCCAGGCTGTATCAAACCGGCCGTGATTGGGAGTCCCATAGGGCGGGGCACAATTGGCCCATCGTCCGGGTTTGACCGGTGTAGGCCGTCATTGTAAATAAGAATTTGTTCTTAACTGACTTGCCTAGTTAAAGGTTAAATAAAAAAATATATATATTGTTTTACATAAAATGTATGCATGCATGACTAAGTCGCTTTGGATAAAGTGTCTGCTAAATGGCATATATTATATAGAGTGTTGATAGTTTCCAAGAGCACAGTGGTCTCAATCATTGGGAAATGGACTCTGCCTAGAGCTGGCCATCTGTCCAATCTGAGCAACCGGGCAAGAAGGACCTTGGTCAGGGAGGTGACCAAGAACCCAATGACCACTCTGACAGAACTACACTCCTGAGAAAAAGGCACATGACGACATGCCTGGAGTTTGCAAAAGATTCTGTTGTCTGATGAGATAAACATTGTACTCTTTGGCCTGAATGCAAAGCGCTATAACTGGAGAAAACCAGGCACAGCTCATCACCCGTCTAACACCGTCCCTACCATGAAGCACGATGGTGGCAGCATCATGCTACGGGAATGCTTTTCAACGGTAGGGAATGGGAGACGAGTAAGGATAGAGGGAACATTGAATGGAGTCAAATATAGGCAAATCCTTAATGAGAACCTGCTTCAGAGTGCAAACGGCCTTAGACTGGGGTGAAGATGTACGTTCCAACAGGACAATGACCCCACGCATACAGCCAAAGCAATACTGGAATGGTTTCAGAACAAGAATGTGATAGTCCTTGAGTGGCCCAGCCAAATACCACACTTGAATCCCATTACAAATCTGTGGAAAGACTTGAAGACTGGTCTTCACCGCCACTCCCTATCTAACTTAACAGAGCTTGAGACATGTGCAAGGAAGAACGTGAGAAAATTCCCAAACTCAGATGTGCAAAGCTGATACAGACATACCTAAGATGACTCAAAACTAGGTGCCAAAGGTGCTTTTACAAGGTGTCGACTTAGGTATTATTGGGGGGGATACTGAATTAAGCCAATTGAGCAATTGTAAAACGCATTCCCTGGGGCAGCAGCTATCTCACTTTCTAATTCAAAAAAGCAGAATGAATACTGCTCCTCGACAATCAGTAAATTGGAGGGTTAATCACAGCCAAGTGAATATTGTGCTCTGTTATCATATTACAACAAATTTAACTAATAACCGCAAAGAAATGTAAAAGATTATGCATCCACCCTAATCAAAGGCGTGCTCACATATGTAAATATTTATGGAGCACTTATGGAATGGAAATTGGGTTAGATTTAAGATAAAATGTACCTACTTTTTATTTAAGCCTTCAGTTAATCACAAATACCATAAAGATACAATGGCGCCGGAGGAGATGGCTGCCGTTTTACGGGCTCCCAACCAATTTTGTGCGTTTTTTCGCAATGTTTGAAGCTTATTTTGTACATAATGTTTCTGCCACCTTATCTTATGAAAATAGCTTCTGGATATCAGAACAGTGATAACTCACCTCCAACTGGACGAAAAGTTTTCTTTAACGAGTCGGACGCGATTCATTAACTGCTGATACCGGACCAGGCGCAAATCCCCGTCATACACATGAAAAAGAGACGCCAATACAGTGGACGCAGGTCCAGGTGCCTTGTGAGAATTTGTCGGTGAGTGGGTAATAAGTCTCTACCATCCGTCCTATTGGCCAACGTGCAATAATTGGAGAAGAAACTGGATGAGCTCCATTCGAGACTATCCTACCAACAAGACATTAAAAACTGTAATATCTTATGTTTCACAGAGTCACATGGATAATATACAGTTGGCTGGGTTTTCCGTGCATGGGCAAGACAGAACAGCTGCCTCCGGTAAGACAAGAGGTGGTCTGTGTCTATTTGTCAATAACAGCTGGAGTGTGAAATCTAATATTAAGGAAGTCTCAAGGTTTTGCTCGCCTGATAGGCTGTAGACCACACTATTTACAGGGAGAGCTTTCATCTACGTTTTTTGTAGCTGTCTATTTACCACCACAAACCGATGCTGGCACTAAGACTGCAATCAATGAGCTGTATAAGACAATAAGCAACACATGAAAATGCTCACCCTGTGGCGGCGCTCCTAGTGGCCGGGGACTGTAATGCAAGGAAACTTAAATCTGTTTTATCTAATTTCTACCAGCATGTCACATGTGCAACCAGAGGGAAAAAAACTCTAGACCACCTTTACTCCACACACAGAGACACATACAAAGCTCTCCCTCGCCCTCCATTTGGCAAATCTAACCATAATTCTATCCTCCTAATTCCTGCCTGCAAGCAAAAACTAAAGCAGGAAGCACCAGTGACTCGCTCAATACGGAAGTGGTCAGATGACGCAGATGCTAAGCTACAGGACTGTTTTGCTAGCACAGACTGTTCTGGGATTCATCCGAGGGCATTGAGGAGTATACCACATCAGTCACCGGCTTCATCAGTAAGTGCATCGATGATGTCGTCCCCACAGTGACCGTACCTACATATCCCAACCAGAAGCCATAGATTACAGGCAACATTCGCAATGAGCTTTCAAGCAGTGGGACTCTAACCCGGACACTTAGAAGAAATCCCACTATGCCCTCCTATGAACCATCAAACAGGCAAAGGACTAAGATTGAATCCTACTACATCGGCTCTGACGCTCGTTGGATGTGGTAGGGCTTGCCAACCATTACGGACTACAAAGGGAAGCCCAACCGCGAGCTGCCCAGTGACACGAGCCTACCAGACGAGCTAAACAACTTCTATGCACGCTTCGAGGCAAGCAACACTGAAGCATGCATGAGAGCACCAGCTGTTCTGGACGACTGTGTGATCAAGCTCTTCGTAGCCGATGTGAGTAAGACCTTTAAAAAGGTCAACAAGACGGATTACCTTGACGTATACTCAGAGCATGAGCTGACCAACTGTCAAGTGTCTTGACATTTTCAACCTGTCCCTGACCGAGTCTGTAATACCTACATGTTTCAAGCAGACCACCATAGTCCCTGTGCCCAAGAACACCAAATTGACCTGCCTAAATGACTACCGACCCGTAGCACTCACGTCTGTAGCCATGAAATGCTTTGAAATGCTGGTCATGGCTCACATCAACACCATCATCCCAGAAACCCTAGACCAACTTCAATTTGCATACCGCCCCAACAGATGCACAGATGCAATCTTTATTGCACTCCACACTGCCCTTTCCCACCTTGACAAAAGGAACACCTGCGTGAGAATGCTGCTTATTGACTACAGCTCAGCGTTCAACACCATAGTACCCTCAAAGCTCATCACTAAGCTAAGAACCCTGGAACTAAACACCTCCCTTGGAGGGAGCTGAAAGTCTGTATTGCCCAGCGACAGCCCCGAAACCTGAAGGATCTGGAGAAGGTCTGTATGGAGGAGTGGGCCAAAATCCCTGCTGCAGTGTGTGCAAACCTGGTCAAGAACTACAGGAAACGTATGATCTCTGTAATTGCAAACAAAGGTTTCTGTACCAAATATTAAGTTCTGCTTTTCTGATGTATCAAATACTTATGTCATGCAATAAAATGCAAATTAATTACTTAAAAATCATACAATATGATTTTCTGGATTTTTGTTTTAGATTCCGTCTCTCACAGTTGAAGTGTACCTATGATAAAAATGACAGACCTCTACATGCTTTGTAAGTAGGAAAACCTGCAAAATCGGCAGTGTATCAAATACTTGTTCTCCCCACTGTATATATTACCTCAATTACCTCGACTAACCTGTAGCCCACACATTGACTCGGTACCGGTACACAATGTATATAGCCTCGTTATGGTTATTTTATTGTTACTCTTATGTTTTTACTTTAGTTTACTTAATAAATATTATCTTAACTTATTTTTCTTATAACTGCATTTTGGTTAATGGCTTGTAAGTAAGCATTTCATGGTAAGGTGCATGTGACAAATACAATTTGATTTGTTGATCTCGCTTTCCTAGGCCGACGTGAGTAAGGTTTTTAATCAGGTCAACACTCGCAAGGCTGCAGGCCGGACGGTATTTCAAGGCGTGTTCTCAGAGCATGCGTAGAACAGCTGGCAGACATATTCACGGTCATTTTCAATCTCTCCTTATCCCATTCTGTAATCCCCACGTCTCACGCTGACCCCCATCATTCCTGTTCCCAAGAACTTCAAAGCTATCTGCCACAAAGACTACCGCCCTGTAGCACTAAAATCTATAATCATGAAGTTATTTGAAAGGATGGTTATGGCAATTCCATCATCCTAGCATCCTAGACCCACTCCACAATTTGCACACCGCCCCAACAGATCCATAGACGACGTAATCTCAATTGCACTCCACACTGCCCGCACCCACCTAGATAAAATTAATATCTATGTGAGAATGCTGTTCATTGACTACAGCTCAGCGTTCAACAACATAATCCCCTCCAAGCTCATCACCAAGATTGGGACACTTGGACTGAACACCTCCCTTTGCAACTGGATCCTGGACTTCCTGACGGGCCGACCCCAGGAGGTGACGGTAGGCAACATCACCTCCGCCACACTGACCCTTAACACAGGGGGCCCACAGGGGTGTGTGCTTAGTCCCCTCCTGTACTCCCTGTTCCCCAAGCCACGCACGACTCCAACACCATCATCAAGTTGCACATTGTAAATATGGTATGTGCACTGACCCTGGAACTGACCTTGTATATAGCTAGCTTACTTTCTCGTGTTCTTCGTCTTTCCATTTCTTGTGTGTTTTGGTTCTACTTTACTTTATCTGCATTGTTGGGAAAGAGCTAGCAAGAAAGGCATTTCACTCTACTTGTGCACGTGACAATAAAACTTAAAGACCGCTCTGCAGGGTGCTTTAAATAAGTGACAAATATATAAAGTGTATATATACTAGAGGTCGACCGATTAATCGGAATGGCCGATTACTTAGGGCCGATTTCAAGTTTTCATAACAATCGGTAATCGGTATTTTTGGACACCGATTTGCCAATATATATATATTTTTTTACACCTTTATTTAACTAGGCAAGTCAGTTATGAACACATTCTTATTTTCAATGACGGCTTAGGAACGGTGGGTTAACTACCTTGTTCAGGGGCAGAAAGATTTTTACCTTGTCAGCTCGGGGATTCGTTTTTGCAACCTTCCGGTTACTAGTCCAACAGTCTAACCATTGCACTCCACGAGTTACGCGAGGGCAGCAAGAAGCCAAGGTAAGTTGCTAGCTAGCATTAAACTTATCTTATAAAAAACAATCAATCTTAACATAATCACTAGTTAACTACACATGGTTGATGATATTACTAGTTTATCCAGCGTGTCCTGCGTTGCATATAATCGATGCGCCTACTTCGCCAAACGGGTGGTGATTTAACAGGCGCATTTGCGAAAAAAGCACTGTCGTTGCACCAAAATACCTAACCATAAACATCAATGCCTTTCTTTAAAATCAATACACAAGTATATATTTCTAAACCTGCATATTTAGTTAATATTGCCTGCTAACATGAATTTCTTATAATTAGGGAAATTGTGTCACTTCTCTTGCGTTCCGTGCAAGCAGTCAGGGTATATGCAGCAGTTTGGGCCGCCTGGCTCATTGCGAACTGTGTGAAGTCCATTTATTCCTAACAAAGGCCGTAATTAATTTGCCAGAATTGTACATAATTATGACATAACATTGAAGGTTGTACAATGTAACAGCAATATTTAGACTTAGGGATGCCATGCGTTAGATAAAATACGGAACGGTTCCGTATTTCACTGAAAGAATAAACGTTTTGTTTTCGAAATGATAGTTTCTGGATTCGACCATTTTAATGACCAAAGGCTCGTATTTCTGTGTGTTATAATTAAGTCTATGATTTGATAGAGCAGTCTGACTGAGCGATGGTAGGCAGCAGCACGCTGGTAAGCATTCATTCAAACAGCACTTTCGTGCGTTTGCCAGCAGCTATTGCGCTGTTTATGACTTCAAGCCTATCAACTCCCGAGATTAGGCTGGTGTAACCGATGTGAAATGGCTAGCTAGTTAGCGGGGTGCGCTCTAATAGTGTTTCAAACGTCACTCGCTCTGAGACTTGGAGTAGTTGTTCCCCTTGCTCTGCATGGGTAACGCTGCTTCGAGGGTGGCTGTTGTCGATGTGTTCCTGGTTCGAGCCCAGGTAGTGGCGAGGAGAGGGACGGAAGCTATACTGTTACACTGGCAATACTAAAGTGCCTATAAGAACATCCAATAGTCAAAGGTATATGAAATACAAATCGTATAGAGAGAAATAGTCCTATAATTCCTATAATAACTACAACTTCTTACCTGGGAATATTGAAGACTCATGTTAAAAGGAACCACCAGCTTTCATATGTTCTCATGTTCTGAGCAAGGAACTTAAACGTTAGCTTTTTTACATGGCACTTTTACTTTTTTCTCCAACACTTTGTTTTTGCATTATTTAAACCAAATTGAACATGTTTCATTATTTATTTGAGGCTAAATTGATTTTATTGATGTATTATATTAAGTTAAAATAAGTGTTCATTCAGTATTGTTGTAATTGTCATAACAAATACATTGTAAATCGGTATCGGCGTTGAAAAATCATAATCGGTCGACCTCTAATATTTACAGTGCATTCGGAAAGTATTGACAGTCACCTGACTTGAAAGGGCAGAGATGTAGGCTAGCAGGTCATCGAACTGGGCATGATGACAAGGCAAGTGGTGTTTCGGCAACTTAGTTTGTGTTGATAAAAAGCAATCATGCTCTTTCCTGCTGCCTTTGGGTGGCTGGGGCCAAATTGGATGGCCACCTAGGGAAGCAATGAATCACTGTGACCCCTGACCTCTATCCTGTGCACGAGAACACGTCTGGCTGCAGTACCTTAAAAAAACTGTTAGACTGTGAGGAAGAGCCCTTCAGCTGATCCAGGGTGTCCGCACTGACGTAGGCGAGGTGAGGAGGAGAGGGTTGTGTGAGGTGTGAGGTGGGAGGGCCTCCGTCCTCGTTTGTGTTGTCGAAGATGCCCTGGTTGTGTGTGTTCAGTGTTCAGCCTCAAACCCTCACCATCCTTCTCAGGGGATTTGTTGTTGTTGCCTTAGCTCCAGCGTGGGTTATGTAAATGTGTCTTTGTATCCATGTTGGTTGGCGCTTGCCCACGTTGGACCTGGGGCTCATAGAGATCTATTAGAGGGCTGCTCCTAAGGGCCCCGTGCCTTTTGGTGGAATCCTTGAGTGTATTTAGGGAGAGAGATCCCTTAGGAACAGACACCAACTTGGGACACCAACTTGGGACACGGGTGAGTCAACTTGAAATTTGGCATAAATATTATGCGATGACATCAACGAGAGTTGAGAGTGCAGGCTTCAGATTAGGATTTAGCCCTAAGCGTGCTTAAAGGACAGTATAATGCTTGAGACTTTTGACCACCCTTCATTTAACTGAGAAATCAGTCATGAT
Organism: Salvelinus namaycush; assembly: GCF_016432855.1. NCBI lineage: Eukaryota > Metazoa > Chordata > Actinopteri > Salmoniformes > Salmonidae > Salvelinus > Salvelinus namaycush. The sequence continues at coordinate 3,152,795 of NC_052338.1, read as the reverse complement.
GTTCCAATTGTGGTCTTATCATCTGTACTAGTTTATGCCAGTCTGAGTCAAAAGTTGGGAAAGGCAAACTATAGTGTGAGCTTCAATGAACTACTCCTGCCTCTTCCTCTCAGTACTCCGCAGTAAAAAAAGAAACTCACAAGCTAACGCTCAGCAGGCTTATCAATTAAAGTGTAATTCTTAGAGGTGAATGGTTGAGGTTGGTGGTTTCCTGGTCCATGCTCTTCTCTGAATACCAGTACTCAGTAAGAGTCTATTAGGACTGGCTAATCAGGCCTAGCTGTGCTTCCAGCATGTCTGACGGCACTCTGCTCAATCATACTCACTATAGACCTACATCATACTCCATGTCAAAGTGGAATACGTTTTTTTAGATTTTTCTTTTCACAAATGAATACAAAATTAAAAGCTGAAATGTGTTGAGTCAGTAAGTAGTCAACCCGTTTGTTATGGCAAGCCTAAAGAAGTTCAGGAGTATAAATGTGCTTAACAAGTCACATAATAAGTTGCACGGACTCACTCTTTGTGCAATAATAGTGTTTAACATGATTTTTGAATGACTATCTCATCTCTGTACCCCACAGATACAATTAATTATCTGTATGGTCCCTGAGTCGAGCAGTGATTTTTAAACACAGTTTCAACTACAAAGACCAGGGAGGTTTACCAAAGAAGGGCACCTTTTGGGAAATGGGTATAAAGAATTGAATCAGACATTGAATATCGCTTTGAGCATGGTGAAGTTATTAATTACACTTTGGATGCTGTATCAATACACCCAGTCACTACAAAGATACATGCATCCTTCCCAACTCAGTTGCCGGAGAGGAAGGAAACGGCTCAGGGATTTCACCATGAGGCCAATGGTGACTTTAAAACAGTTACAGAGTTTTTAATGGCTATAATCCGAGAAAACTGAAGATGGATCAAAAACATTGTAGTTACACCACAATATGAACCTAAAGAGTGAAAAGAAGGAACCCTGTAAAGGATAAAAAATATTCCAATAGTTGGCATAAATATTCTAATGTAAAACTACAAAAAACATGGCAAAGAAATGAACTTCATGTCCTGAATACAAAGCGTTATGTTTGTGGAAAATCCAACACAACACGTCACTGAGTGCCACACTTCATATTTTCAAGCATGGTGGTGGCTGCATCATGTTATGGGTATGCTTGTCACCGGCAAAGACTAGGGAGTTCTTATTTATGGATAAAAATGTACGGAATAGAGCTAAGCACAGGCAAAAATCGTAGAATAAAACCTGGATCGGGTTGCTTTCCAACAGACACTGGGAGACAAATTCACCTTTCAGCAGAACAATAACCTAAAACACAAGGCCAAATCTACACTGGAGCTGCTTACCAAGACGACATTGAAGTTTACTTAAATCGGCTTGAAAATCTATGGCAAGACTTGATAATGGCTGTCTAGCAATGATCAACAACCAACTTGACAGAGCTTGAAGAATAAAGAAGAATAATGTCCAAATATTGTACAATCCAGGTCTGCCAAGCTCTTAGAGAAAGATTCACAGCTGTAATTGCTGCCAAAGGTGATTCTAACATGTATTGACTTAGTGGGTTGAATAGTTATTTAATGCAGATATATTAGTGTTTTTTTATTATTATTATTTTTTACACGTTAGAATTTTTCTTCCACTTTGACATTACAAGGTATTTGTGTAGATCGTTGACAAAAAAAAAGACAATTAAATCCATTTTAATCCCACCTTGTAACAGAATAACATTTTGAAAAAGTTAAGGAGTGGAAAATGTGGAAAAAGTACACGGCCAGGTAGCAGAAATGCCAAATGGAAGGAAACTGACAACCACCTACCAAATACAATTCACAGAGCTGACAAAAAAAAACATTTTTGTCAAATATTCAATTGCCTCGAAGCCTTGAAAGTGCAGGAAGCCGAGGCACACTGAAATTACCCACGTTAACTCCCTGCCACTTGTCTCTCATTTATTATTTTCTCATTACATTGTATCTTGCTCGTGCACTTGGGAATAATTGTGACTCTGAATCACTATACAAAAGACAGGCCCCAGGGGCGCAATAGATTTGTCTACTGGATCATTTATTTATATTGATCGAGGCATGTAGGAATGGTTGATTTTGGAAGTTCTTCACACTCCCTCAGGCTGAGACTGAACTGAATGGTTCGATAAACTCAATGGAGGGCTCAGTGTGGATTTGGACCATTCATAGACAGCCTTTTACCTAATGTAATTATGTTAGTGCTATTATCAAGGCCAGTTTCCCAGACACAGATTAAGCACATTGCTGGACTAAAAAGTACTTTCAAAGGATATTACTTTGTTAACAACATTTATGACATCATGATAAAATAGAAATAAGAGTGTAATAATTTGCCATAATTCAGTAAAACTCCCCTTTAGCCCTGTTGCAGTTTCAGTTGAAATCAGTGGACATTGTGAGGAGCTGTGTATAGCGTGACCAAAACACAACATTACACTCACTCTGGACTGTGACGTTTGAATCTTGAAAAACAACTTCAGCAATTCATTGAAAATACCCCTGTGGCATTTCTAAAACGTTTCTAAAAAAAAATATGACTAGTAGTTTAGGTATGTGAGTATGTGATTGAAATGTATAATCATGAATAAATACCACAGCTACAGCAGAACCAAAACAAGTCATCCCTCCTGCTGGTCTTTGGCCCTACCTCTGCTTATTCTTCATAATTAGCAACTATTTGTGTTACCATACCGTTATTGCAGTTTAAGGACAACTGCCAATCATACTAGTTCACACTTCCTTAAATAGCCCGGCTATGAATCATACTTGATTCAATGGAGACATTGTGAATCAGTCAATCAATTTATTTGTAGAAGACAAGTGAATGAGGCTGTGTTTTTTCCTCATAAATTCATGAAATAATGGTTCTCTTTTGTCCCCCCACACCCATTTTAAAATTAAGATTTTCAGAATTTTCTTTAATGTCAGTGTAAGTTGAGTTATCGCAGACATACTGAACATTGATTTTTCACACTAAACACAAAAAGAACCTCAACAAACAAAACAGTTTGAGTTTACGTTGAAATAATTGCAGCATTTTGCTTCCCAATGGATATAACATTTGAAAGCTTTTCTTGGTTCTGCTCTTTCACTTTAGTACTATTGCACAATATACACTACCGTTCAAAATTGAGGTTTTCTAATGATCAATTAGCCTTTTAAAATGATAAACGTGGATTAGCTGACACAACGTGTTATTGGAACACAGGAGTGATGGTTACTGATAATGGGCCTCTGTACGCCTACGTATGTTACGGATCCCTCCGGAACTGTCACTACTCACACCTGGTCCCTATTCCCTTTGATTAGCAATTGTATAATTGTGCCCTTGGTTTACCATTGGTTTACCATTGTCCGGTCGATTATTGTTCCAATGTCCTTTGGTCGTGTGAGTACCTGTGCTGTGTTGTTTTGGCTTTCGTGCCGCGTGTATTGCGCAGATGATTATGAGTCTCGTCCCGTGTGGTATCATTGTGCGCTTGTGTTATTTATTCGAGGTACTCCTCGCTCCTTTTGTTTGGGTCTCAACCCTGTGTTTTGTATACAGTACATGTTTGTCTGGTCTTCATTCCCGTGCCTTTACATGGCACGCTAATTTGGGTCAATAAAAACACCTATCACACATTCCTGCGCCTGTCTCCCAATCCCTTTATACCAGCGTGACAACTTCAATATTCCATTAAGAATCTGCAGTTTCCAGCTACAATAGTCATTTACAACATTAACTATGTATACTGTATTTCTGATCAATTTGATGTTATTTTAATGGACAAACATTAGCTTTTCTTTCAAAAACAAGGATATTTCTAAGTGACCCCAAACTTTTGAACGGTAGTGTACATTGTTCTGCTCGCACGGTCACACCCTGATCTGTTTCACCTGTCTTTGTGCTCGTCTCCACCCCCCTCCAGGTGTCGCCCATCTCCTCATTATCCCCAGTGTATTTATACCTGTGTGCTTTGTTTTTTGTGTTTGTCTGTTGCCAGTTCGTCTTGTCAGGTCTCACCAGTGTGTTTTCCCATCTGCGTGTTTTCCCGTCTCCCTGCTTTCTCAAGTTCTGTTTCCTAGTTTCCCCGGTTCTGACCATTCTGCCTGTCCTGACCCCGAGCCTGCCTGCTATTCTGTACCTTATTGACTCTGCCCTGGATTACGGACCTCTGCCTGCCTTTGACCTGTCTTTTTCCTGCCCCCTGTTTGGGTCAATAAACATATGGCTCTAGCTGTCTGCATCTGGGTCTTATCCCGAGTTCTGATACTCACAACGTGTGTGAGGTACAATGATTGGCAGATAGCTAACAACTTCCAAAAGACCCCGGAGGCAGGAGTACAATTTGGAATCTTAAGTGAAAGCAATTTGTAAAACTGTAAAATACAGAATAAAGTAAATATAATTAGAAAACACATTCAAAATACAAATGCATATGAATAGTTAGGAATGCAGTTAAAGGACTAAACTCCACTCCATGGTGAAGGAAGTTTCTGATGAACTTCACCAACTGCATGGAGCAGAGACCAGGCTTTGTGGAATCTAGCTCCGACGACATCGATTCTCCCAAGGTCAATACCTCAAACCTTGTACGTATTTTCCTCTGTAGTTGCGTGCCTTTCTTTGTTAGCTGAAATCAATACTTTTTCAATAAACATTAGTCAAATACAACCACCAACTGTTTGCTCATTGCTGTTGCTCTAAGATGGCAACAGCGCAAATGCACATGTGCACATTTAATCTCAACAAGCAAACAGTCGGTGGTAGTATTTGATCAACATTTATTTAAAAAGTATTAATTTCAGCAAACAAATAGTTTAGTCCGCTAGGAATACGGTATGAATATTTAAATTGATTTAACCTTTATTTAACTAGGCAAGTCAGTTACGAACAAATTCTTATTTACAATGACGGCCTAGGAACAGTGGGTTAACTGCCTTGTTCAGGGGCAGAACGACAGATTTTTACCTTGTCAGCTCAGGGATTCGATCTAGCAACCTTTCAGTTACTGGCCCAACGCTCTCACCACTCGGCTACCTGCCGCCCCATGAGTCCATACGCTAATCATCCCCTGGTTACTGGAACTGACTGACTCTGTATATACAGTAGTATAGTTTCTTGTGTTCTTCTTGTTTTATTTCTTGTGTGTTTTTGTTTTACCTTGTTATTTTTAGTATTACATTGTTATTTATCACTGCATTGTTGGGTTTAAAGCTTGCAAGAAAGGCATTTCGCTGACATTAAAACGTAACAAGATGTCCAGTAGATGGTGCCAGAGGGGATGGCTGACGTTTTATTGGCTCCAACCATGCTATTCTGTCTGCTTTTTCGCATTGTTCGTAACTTGTTTGGTACATAATGTTGCTGCTACCGTCTCTTATGACCAAAAATAGCTTCTGGACATCAGAACAGCGATTACTCACTTCGAAATTGGATGAAGAGTTTTTCTTTAATGAGTCGGACGGGAAGGATATACTCCAAACACCCGAACAGGCCCTCATCCCCGTAATTTGCTGGAGAAGGAAACAGAGATTTTGCAGAAAGAGATCGGGGTGCCTTGTGAGGATCAAGCAACAAGTAGCTAACCTGCCTTTGCCATCCATACTGCTAGCTAACATTCAATCGCTGGAAAATAAATGGGATGAACTGAAAGCACGTATATCCTACCAACGGGACATTAAAAACTGTAATATCTTATGTTTCACAGAGTTGTGTCTGAATGACGACATTAAGAACATACAGCTGGCGGGTTATACACTCTATCGGCAGGATAGAACAGCAGCCTCTGGTAAGACATGGGGAGGGGGGCCTATGCTCGCCTGAGGTAGAGTATCTCATGATAAGCTGTAGATCACACGATCTACCTAGAGCGTTTTCATCTGTACTTTTCGTAGCTGTCTACATACCACCACAGACTGATGCTGGCACTAAAACCGCACTCAATGAGCTGTATACCGTCATAAGCAAACAGGTAAAGGCTCTCCTAGTGGCTGCTCCTAGTGGCCGGGGACTTTAATGCAGGGAAACAAATTAGTTTTACCTAATTTCTATCAGCATGTTAAATGTGCAACCAGATGAAAACAAACTCTAGACCACCTTTACTCCACACACAGGGATGCATACAAAGGTCTCCCTCGTCCTCCATTTTGCAAATCTGACCATAATTCTATCCTCCTGATTCCTGCTTACAAGCAAAAATTCATGCAGAAAGCACCAGTGGTCTATAAAAAAGTGGTCAGATGAAGCAGATGCTAAACTACAGGACTGTTTTGCTAGCACAGACTGGAATATGTTCCGGGATTCTTCCGTTGGCATTGAGGAGTACACCACATCAGTCACTGGCTTCATAAGTGCATCGATGATGTCGTCCCCACACTGACTGTACGTACATACCGTTACCAGAAGCCATGGATTACAGGCAACATTCGCACTGAGCTAAAGGGTAGAGCTGCAGCTTTCAAGGAGCGGGACTCTAATCTGGAAGCTTATAAGAAATCCCGCTATACCCTCCGACGAACCATCAAACGGGCAAAGTGTCAATACGGGACCAAGATTGAATTCTACTACACCGGCTCCAACGCTCGTCGGATGTGGCAGGGTTTGCAAACTATTACAGACTACAAAGGGAAGCACAGCCGAGAGCTGCCCAGTGACACAAATCTACCAGGTGAGCTAAACAACTTCTATGCTCACTTCGAGGTAAGTAACACTGAAACATGCATGAGAGCATCAGCTGTTCCGGGCGACTGTGTGATCACGCTTTCCGCAGCCGATGAGAGTAAGGCCTTTAAACGGGTCAACATTCACAAGGCCGCAGTCCCAGACAGATTACCAGGACGTGAACTCCGAGCATTCGCTGACCTACTGTCAAGTGTCTTCACTAACATTTTCAACTTCTCCCAACTTCTCCCTGTCTGTAATACCAACATGTTTCAAGCAGACCACCATTGCCCCTGTGCCAAAGAACACTAAGGTAACCTGCCTAAATGACTACTGACCTGTAGCACTGATGTCTGTAGCCATGAAATGCTTTGAAAGGCTGGTCATCAACACCATTATCCCAGAAACCCTAGACCCACTCCAATTTGCATATCGCCCCAACAGATCCACAGATGATGCAACGATGAGACAGCCTATAGGGAGGAGGTAAGAGACCTGACCGTGTGGTGCAAGGACAACAATCTCCCTCGACGTGATCAAGACAAAGGAGATGATTGTGGACTACAGGAAAAGGAGGACAGAGCACGCCCCCATTCTCAACGAAGGGGCTGTAGTGGAGCAGGTTGAGCACTTCAAGTTCCTTGGCGTCAACATCACCAACAAACTAACATGGTCCAAGCACATCAAGACAGTCGTGAAGAGGGCACGACAAAATCTATTCCCCCTCAGGAGACTGAAAAGATTTGGCATGGGTCCTCAGATCCTCAAAAGTTTTTACAGCTGCACCATCGAGAGCATCCTGATGGGTTGCATCGCTGCCTGGTATGGCAGTTGCTCTTTCTCCAACCGCAAGGCACTACAAAGGGTAGTGCGTACGGCCCAGTACATCACCGGGACCAAGCTTCCTGCCATCTAGGACCTCTATACCAGGCAGTGTCAGAGGAAGGCCCTAAAAATTGACAGACTCCAGCCACCCTAGTCATAGACTGTTCTCTCTGCTACCGCACGGCAAGCGGTACCGGAGCGCTAGGTCCAAGAAGCTTCTAAACAGCTTCTATCCCCAAGCCATAACACTGCTGAACATCTAATCAAATGTCTACCCAGACTATTTGCATTGCCCCCCTCTACGCTGCTGCTACTCTCTATTATTATGTATACATAGTCACTTTAATAACTCTACCTACATGTACATATTACCTCAATTACCTCGACACCGGTGCCCCCGCACATTGACTTTGTACCGGTACCCCTGTATAGCCCCGCTATTGTTATTTACTGCTGCTCTTTAATTATTTGTTACTCTTTTCTCTTACTTTTTTTCTATTTTCTTAAAACTGCATTGTTGGTTAAGGGCTTGTAAGTAAGCATTTCACTGTAAGGTTGTATTCGGCGCATGTGACAAATAAAATTGAATTTTATTTAATTTTATTAGCTAGCCAATACCAAAGATGTATTGTAGAAATAGGACATTGTATAACAAAAAAGGTGCCACAAAATGATGAATACACAAACTATGCATACATGAAACATAATTACAAGGGTAAAATCTCATAACTAAAGTATAGCCAAACACTTGAATTAGCTAGATACATTACAAACACAGAAGCTAAGTTAAATAGCCAAGAAAAAGCAAACAGGCTAAAAGTCAATGCAATCCCTATGTGAATAGGTCGCACCCATTAGCACATCATCATCGCAACTTATAAGGCTAGAAATAAACATGTACATCTTTTAGAAAGCACAACTTGAATTAATGAAAGCATGTACTAATGACTCAAAAACTAAAAGGTACCTACTTAGACTTATCTTTATCCAAGATCTAGTACAGGTGTAGGCAGCCATTTTGTTTCAACTAGCCACCACAGCTGACCAACTGAGCTAATTAATCAGTTCAGTGATTGCCTAAATTCAACACACCCCTTACAAAAACGATTGCCGTTTTAAAACTGCATTAAAAAAGGGGAGTAACTTCAGTCAACTGTAATATTTTGGACTCAGTGATTGCAGAATAATTGCACTGTACTGCAGTTGAACTGCAGTTATACTGCAAACTTACTAAAGTGTTCTTTTGGATGCAGTATTTGCAGCATACTGCAGTTCAGAGGAGGCTGGTGGGAGGTGCTATAGGAGGACGGGCTTGCCTAGTTAAATAAAAGTTAAATATTAGGGGTGAAACGGTTCACAAAACTCACGGTTCGGTACGATACGGTACAGTGGTGTCACGGTTCGGTACGGCTTCGATACATCTACAAAATAAATGCCTGAGAAATATGTAATTTGTATTTCGATTTTCCATTTATTATAATAGTAAACATGGGTAGCTTGAATTCCCAGGAGCATATGGAAACAAAGGGACAACGAAAATAGTCATTTAAAACAGAACTTCAACAAGAGTGCATAGTCCAGCAGCATATATCAAAATTAACTTTTTATGGCTGCAGGGGCAGTATTGAGTAGCTCTGTTTAAGATGCCCATTTCAAACGGCCTCGTACTCAATTCTTGCTCGTACAATATGCATATTATTGTTATTATTGGATAGAAAACACTCTCTAGTTTCTATAGCCGTTGAAATTTTGTCTCTGAGTGGAACAGAACTCATTCTACAGCACTTTCCCTGACATGGAGTCAGATTTCAGACATCTTGGCCCCTGATCTGGAGTCAGTTTAAAGGTCCCTGTGAATGCTATGAGGATACAAACACTGCTTACGTCTTCCCCTGGATGTCATTACGTGGTGACGCTTTGAATGGAGTCGATTGCGCAATCAGAGCCTCTATAAAACAACACAACGTGTAGGTAGTGTCCCTTTTCCAGCTGCGCCTGATGCAAGGTGGACACGGACCTGCTCTTTTTCCAAGCTTTAGTTTAGCCAGTAATATTTCTCCGGTCATGTTTTTGCTCGTTATAGGTGTTAAAAACATCATAAGGTAGTTAATTTAAACCGTTTTATAGCAATTTATATCCGTTTAGTGCGATTTTGAGGCATTGCTTTCTGAGACACTTTGAACCTCTGGGCACGTTTCCAGTTCATGCCGAACGCAGTGGGCATTTCCACATGGCAAGAGGACAGCTTTCGACCAAAAGACGATTAGACCCAAGAAAGGATTCTTTGCCCAAGATTCTGATGGAAGAACAGCTCAAAGTAAGAACAATTTATTATGATAAATCGTGTTTCTGTCGAAAAATGTTAATCGCTTATGCCGCCATTTTGTTAGATGTAGCTTCGCTTGGCGCAACCTGTATTGAAAAGTAAGGATAATTTAAAAAATGTAATTCAGCGATTGTATTAAGAATTAAATTGTCTATCAATCGCTGTCCACCCTATATTTTTTTAGTCACGTTTATGAGTATTTATGTATAAGACTAGATCACTGTCTAATATGGCGCACGACATTTTCTGACCAGCTGGGCTACTTTTGTCATTGTCTAACCATGATTTTGGTGGCTAAATATGCACATTTTCGAACAAACTCTATATGTATGTTGTAATATGATGTTACAGGAGTGTCATCGGAAGAATTCTGAGAAGGTTAGTGAAAAAATTAATATATTTTGGCGATGATTACGTTATCGCTCTCTTTGGCTAGAATCAATGCTCTGGTAACGTTTGCACATGTGGTATGCTAATATAACGATTTATTGTGTTTTCGCTGTAAAACACTTAGAACATCTGAAATATTGTCTGAATTCACAAGATCTGTGTCTTTCCATTGCTATGTGCTGTGTATTTTTAAGAAATGTTTTATGATGAGTAAATTGGTAATACACGTTGCTCTGTGTATTTATTCTAGTCGATTTGTGATGGTGGGTGCAATTGTAAACTATGATTTATACCTGAAATATGCACATTTTTCTAACAAAACCTATCCTATACAATAAATATGTTATCAGACTGTCATCTGATGAGGTTTTTTCTTGGTTAGTGGCTATCAATATCTTAGTTTAGCCGAATTGGTGATAGCTACTGGTGTTGAGAAAAAATGGTGGACAAAGAAAAATGGTGTCTTTTGCTAACATGGTTAGCTAATAGATTTACATATTTTGTCTTCCCTGTAAAACATTTTAAAAATCTGAAATGGTGGCTTTATTCACAAGATCTGTATCTTTCATTTGGTGTCTTGGACTTGTGATTTAATGATATTTAGATGCTACTATTTAATTGTGACGCTATGCTAGCGATGCTAATCAGTGTGGGGGGGGTGGGGGATGTTGTCATAGGTGTACCGACCTCGGGCTTGCAGCCATAAGAGGTTTTAAGGTGAAATTCAGGTCATGGTCAAAGGGGAGTGAATGACGCTCTCTTTGGGTGCTTACAGTGGTCAGGGACGTCACAGACAGACACGAAGGCTTCTTAAGACACCACCTTGTTAATATGAAGGGTGTGAATTCCATCATATAAGTTGAGTGTGTATGTGGGTAGGTTATTATATCCACTATCCACTCTAATCACCCATGAAATCGGATTGAATTATTAATGTCCATGATCCTCTAGAATTCTGGTGGCAGCAGATGAGAAAGTGTGTTACAGAGTTGGTCTGAACTTGCAGTCTTTCTGTGGCGTCAATCAATCAAAGTATATTTACATTGCACATTTCTGACAATAAATGCAGTTTTTGAGTCTAGTTATTGGCTACTTTAATTGCTTCCTTTTATAATATCACAAAGCTTTCGAACATATCGATGTGGCAGAATTTTTAGGACATTTCTTTAGAGAACACTAAACCTCCGACACACACACACACACACACACACACACACACACACACACACACACACACACACACACACACACACACACACACACACACACACACACACACACACACACACACACACACACACACACACAATGCACTGTTTCTTAGTTACCTCTTGTGAGCCCATTATTGAAGCACTCTTCTGCTCTTCATGACTCATGAGCACATACAGGAACTGCATAGTACAACCTGGAGTGCCACTAGAGCCCTGTTTAGGTCAATGGTACCCAGAACATTTTGTACCTTCCATTTTCCACCCAACTGCTGACCTTGGCAGCTGGGTAGACCCCAGATGGGCAGTGCCTTCCTCTCCCCAGGGGCAATAGAGCTGTTTTTCTGGAGCCACCCACACCACCATCCCTCCCTAAGGCCTGACTGTGGCATATGTCTACAGAGGCTTGTTGCTGACCCGGTAGTAGTCTAGTAGACTCTCAAGGAGCTTATCGTCAACCTGAGCGAAGGGAATAGAGAATGGGACAGTGTGCCAAATGATCATGTGACAAAAGTGGTTGTTGCTGTAGGTGCCATGGCCATGTCCTTTGCTACAGCAGGAAAATAATCCTACAGCAACAGGAAATTTGAATTATGTGGATTATAATTAATGGACATTTTCGTAGGGGTTGATTGATTTTTCATTAGGGCAAATCAAATCTGAAATTTCAAAATGGAAATGACAAACTTTAGAAGCCTTTTTAAAACTCAAATACACTACAAATGTGCATTTCCTTCTGTGCAGAAAAATTCTCAACAACAAATAGTGATCAACTTAAGATCCTACATCAGTAACAGTTCACGTTGTTCACCTGCACATTGCAAGTTCCACTGAAGGCGACGGTGAGCTACAGTTACCATGTACACATACTTCAACTGTGAGGTTAAAAGAAGAAATCTGACAGTAGTACCTTTTTTAACCCCATCTTTTCAAGGACAACCCAAAAAATTGGTTGGGTTACGTGTGGAGAAAAATATAATGATTTTACTTTTTTGTACCATTTCCGGAGACAATATAGGCTACAGTACAAAATAATAGTTAGCTAGAGTCATTGGTGTAAAGTACTTAAGAAAAAATACTTTAAAGTACTACTTAAGTAGTTTTGGGGGTATCTGTACTTTAGTTTACTATTTATATTTGTGACAAGTTTAACTTTTACTTCACTACATTCCTAAAGAAAATACCGTACTTTTTACCCAATACATTTTCCCTGACACCCAAAAGTACTCGTTACATTTTGAATGCTCAGCGTGGCAGGAAAATGGTCCAATTCACGCACGTATCAAGAGAACATCCCTGGTCATCCCTACTGCCTCTGATCTGGCGGATTCACTAAAGACACATGCTTCGTTCGTAAATGATGTCTGAGTGTTGGAATGTGCCGATGGCTATCCGTAAATTTTAAAAACTAGAAAATTGTGCCGTCTGGTTTACTTAATAGAAGTGATTTGAAATGATTTATACTTTTACTTTTGATATTTAAGTATATTTTAGCAATTACATTTACATTCGATACTTACTGTAAGTATATTTAACAAATACTTTTAGACTTTTTTTCTGAAGTAGTATTTTACTGGGTGACTCACATTTACTTGAGTTATTTTCTATTAAGGTATCTGTACTTTTACTCAAGTATGACAATTGAGTACTTTTTCCACCGCTGGCTAGAGTCGATGGATAGAAAATATCTGTTTCCCCCCAAAAAGTCCTTAGTTGCGTTGTGAAGTTCAATATGAAAGTTCTCAGCAGTTTGTTACTCCAAGGGCATGTCCGATAAACAAAACACCTATGACCTTTCAACCACTCAATACATTAGCACTTAAACCCAAGTTAGTTTGAAATACCGCATGACATTTACAAAGCTAAGCGGTATGTATATACAGTGTCTTCGGAAAGTATTGAGGCCCCTTGACCACATTTTGTTAGGTTACAACCTTATTCTAAAATGGATTAAAATATTTTTTTCCCCTCATCAATCTACACACAATAACCCATCATGACAAAGCAAAAACAGGTTTTTGAAATATCACATTTACATAATAATTCAGACCCTTTACTCAGTACTTTGTTGAAGCACCTTTGGCAGCAATTACAGCCTCGAGTCTTCTTGGGTATGACGCTACAAGCTTGGCACACCTGTATTTGGGGAGTTTCTCCCAATCTTCTCTGCAGATCCTTTCAAGCTCTGTCAGGTTGGATGGGGAGCGTTGCTGCACAGCTACTTTCAGGTCTCTCCAGAAATGTTCGAATGGGTTCAAGTACGGGCTCTAGCTGGGCCACTCAAGGACATTCAGAGACTTGTCCGGAAGTCACTCCTGCGTTGTCTTGGCTGTGTGCTTAGGGCCGTTGTTCTGTTGGAAGGTAAACCTTTTCCCCAATCAGGTCCTAAGGTCTCTGGAGCAGGTTTTCATCAAGGGTCTCTCTGTACTTTGCTCCGTTCATCTATGCCTCGATCCAGACTAGTCTCCCAGTCCCTGCTGCTGAAAAACATCCCCACAGCATGATGCTGCCACCACCATGCTTCACCGTATGGATGGTGCCAGGTTTCCTCCAGACATGACGCTTGGCATTCAGGCCAAAGAGTTGAATCTTGGTTTCATCAGACCAGAGAATCTTGTTTCTCATGGTCTGAGAGTCTTTAGGTGCCTTTTTGGCAAACTCCAAGCAGGCAGTCGTGCCTTTTACTGAGGAGTGGCTTCCGTCTGACCACTCTACCATAAAGGTCTGATTGGTGGAGTGTTGCAGAGATGGTTGTACTTCTGGAAGGTTCTCCCATCTCCACAGAGGAACTCTAGAGCTCTGTCAGAGTGACTATTAGGTTCTTGGTAACCTCCCTGACCAAGGCCCTTCTCCCCCAATTGCTCAGTTTGGCCGGGCAGCCAGCTTTAGGAAGAGTCTTGTTGGTTCCAAACTTCTTCCATTAAAAATGATGGAGGCCACTGTGTTCTTGGGAACCTTCAATGCTGCAGACATTTTTTGGTACCCTTCCCCAGATCTGTCTCGACACAATCCTGTCTCGAAGCTCTTTGACCTCATTGCTTGGTTTTTGCTCTGACATGCACTGTCAACTGTGGGACCTTATATAGACAGGTTTTTGCCTTTCCAAATAATGTCCAATCAATTGAATTTACCACAGGTGGACTCCAGTCAAGTTGTAGAAACATCTCAAGGATGATCAATGGAAACAAGATGCACCTGAGCTCAATTTCGAGTCTCATAGCAAAGGGTCTGAATACTTTGGTAAATAAGGTATTTCTGTTTTTTATTTTTAATACATTTGCAAACAGTCTAAAAACCTGATTTCGCTTTGTGATTTTGAGGTATTGCGTGTAAATTGCTGAGGAATTTGTTTTATTTAATCCATTTTAGAATTAGGCTGTAACGTAACAAAATGGGGAAAAAGACAAGAGGTCTGAATATTTTCCGAAGGCACTGTATATTCACTTTTAATTAATTTTACAGCAACAAATGTGTAATATTTGTGTTGTGGAGAAATGACCAGGCAGGAGACAGAGTACAGTTAGTTTTCGTTTAGTCAAAACCTCTCGTGCTCTACAGTTCTCGGGCACACTCGTGCGCATGTGCATTTCCTATTAGGTGTAGTAACGTAACACTGTCGTAATAATCACTGCTTAGTAACAGCATAGTAACTAATATAAACAGATGTAGATCCCAGATACTACACTCCTCCCCCCATAGTTTTTAACTCCCAGAGAACAAGGTAAATATGTTAGGGAACTACTAATGCAATATTTGAACAATGCATTCTTAACATTTTTCAACTACTGGGTTGAAGCAGACTTTTCAGAGCCCAGCACAAATCCAGGGGATTATTCTGCCCCGAAGATGGAGTTTGTGTCCTAATAACTAACCCAGGTAATGTCCTTTTTCTTTCCTTTTATCTAGGACATATTAAAGTGTTTGTTTGTTTTATTGTCTGTTACCTTAAACAGTTCAACTCACAGGTCAAGCTTTTGAGGTGCCCTTCGCTGTCGAATAGGATATCTCCGCTCCTCCTGGGCTTCCGGTAGTGGGCCAGGTTCGGGTGGAAGGTCAGGCTCTGTCTCTCCCGTACGTCCACAGTCAGGAGAATAGTCCTGGGGGTCGTTATTGTTCTCTCGGCGTGTCTCTGCTGGGGCGTTGGACCGTAGCAGATGATCCACATGAACGTTGACATGGCGATGACCAATTTGGACTTGGTAAGTCAAAGGTCCTTTGCGTTGCAAGATCACACCTGAGTTCCACAGGCTCTTGGGGTGTCTGAAATCACGTACCATCACCCTCTCTCCCTCTTTGAATTCTCTGACAGTCTTTGAGTGTCTGTCATGAGCTTTCTTCTGCTGTAGCTGGTGCTTTGCCACAGTGCTTGACAAGTCTGGTTTCAACAATGTCAGGCGGGTACGTGGTTGGCGTCTCAGAAACAGTTCAGCTGGTGTACATTCCGTTACTGTGTGTGGTGTGTTACGGTAAGTAAACAGGAACCGGGGAAGCCTTTGGTGGGTGGGCACAGACTGAACCTCGAGTCTAGTCCAGGCCTTCTTAAAGGTTTGCACGGCTCTCTCCGCTGCTCCGTTTGATGCCGGATGGTAAGGTGGTGACAGGATGTGCCTTACTCCATTGTTCTTGAGAAACATTTCAAAATCGTTTGACGTGAAAGGAGGGCCATTGTCCGATACGAGCTCCTTGACTAGTCCAAAGGATGCGAACAGGTGTCTGAGAAGATTGATGGTCTTCTCAGCTGTGGTCAGTTGAGTAGGGAACACTTCCATCCACTTGGAATGGACATCGACGACAACAAGGAAATGTTGCTTGTCAATCTCGGCGTAATCCACATAGATGCGTTCCCAAGGTGTAGCAGCCCAGGACCATGGATGAAGAGGTGCAGCAGCAGGCTTGTTGCGAACAGCTTCACAAGGTGAGCAGTGGCCTACATGCTGTTGAATGTCCTGATCCAGTCCAGGCCACCACAGATAACTGCGAGCGAGTGCTTTCATTCGAGTGATCCCTGGATGTCCCTCATGCAGGTCAGATAGCAGTCTCCTCTGGAATTTGTGAGGTACCACCACCCTTGATCCCCACAGAACACATCCTTGATCAGTGGACAACTGGTCTTTCTTGTCGATGAATGGACGAAGGTTATCGTCATTTACGAAGTTTGGCCAACCTCCTAATGTTAAGTCCAAGACTTTGGAAAGCACTGGATCTTTCCTTGTTTCCTCTGCTATGTCTGAAGCAGATATGGGCAGTTCGTCAATGAGAGAGATCTGGAAGACTGCTCTATCATCTTCACTGTCGGAGTCACTATTGCATGGTAGTCTTGATAGTGCATCTGCATTTGCGTGATCACTGGATCGTCTGTACTCAATCTCGTAGTCGTAGGCTAACAATATCAGAGCCCAACGTTGCATTCGAAGTGCAGCAAGGGTTGGTATAGCTGATTTTGGTCCAAGGATGGCCAACAGAGGCTTATGATCTGTCAGCAGTTGGAACTTCCTTCCGTACAGGTATTTGTGAAACTTCTTCACTCCGAATATTATGCTCAGGGCTTCCTTCTCAATTTGAGCATAATTTTTCTCACTTGGTGACAGAGTCCGTGATGCAAATGCAATAGGGTGTTCTTCACCTGACGATAGAACATGTGAGATGACGGCTCCTACTCCGTATGGAGATGCATCACACGCAAGTCTCAGCTTCATCTCTGTGTTGTAGTGGGCAAGCCACTTGCTCTTTAGCAGACGCTGTTTGCAAGTCTTGAATGCTTCTTCGCATTGTGGGGACCAATTCCACTTTGTATCGGCCTGCAGCAGTTGGTGAAGCGGATGCAACAATGTGGACAAGTTTGCCACAAACTTTCCGTAATAGTTCAGGAGCCCCAAAAATGACCTCAGCTCTGAGATATTTGTGGGTGCTGGTGCGTTTACAATTGCTTCCACCTTGCTGTTGGTTGGGTGCAGGCCTTGTGCATCAATCTTGTATCCGAGATACTCCACTGAGTCCTGGAGGAACTCACACTTGCTGCGTTTCATTCTCACTCCGTATTTCTCCAGTCTTGACATCACTTTGTCCAGCACTACAAGGTGCTCTCCAATGGTTGGTGCTGACACGAGGATGTCGTCCATGAAGCACACAACGTTGTCTATACCGTCCAAGATCTGATCCATTGTGTGTTGGAATATCGCTGGAGCTGTCGAGATTCCGTAGGCCAAGCGATTGAATCTGAATAGCCCCTTGTGTGTATTGATGGTCAGATACTGTTCTGACTCCGGATCCAGCTTCAGTTGCTGATAAGCGAATGCCAGGTCCAGCTTACTGAAAACCTTCCCACCAGCTAGAGTGGCAAACAGATCTTCAGCGTTTGGTAGTGGATATTCCTCTGGTAGTATGCAGCGATTTACTGTGACCTTGTAGTCACCGCACATTCTGACGGTCTTGTCTTTCTTTGGGACTACAACAATCGGAGCGGCCCAGTCGCTCCTCGCTACTTTCGTGATTATGTTATTCTTCTGTAGGCGGTCCAGTTCCTTCTCTACTGCTTCCTTAAGAGCATAGGGAACTGGACGTGGTTTGTGAAAGATAGGCTTGGTTCCTTCTTGCACTCTGACTTTTGCTGTGAAGTCTTGTATTTCGCCGTAGCCATCATTGAAAAGTTCTTTGTGCTTCTCCAGCATGTTAGTGAGTGTAGCCTGACTCACTGGTTTGTCCTTTCTCAGACTGAAGATTTCTCCCCAGTTCAACTTGATCTTTTGTAGCCAGTTTCTGCCTAGCAAGGCTGATTTTTCTCCTTTAACAATGACAAGCGGTAGCGTCCACTCCTTCCCCTCATACCGGACTGGTACCTGGATCTGCCCTAACACAGGAATAGTGTCACCAGTGTATGAAGAAAGGCGGATGGACGCTGGCTGAAGAGGGCACTCTTTCAGTTTTTCTTTGTAGAGTCTCTCTGGAACCAGAGATACAGACGCTCCGGTGTCCAGCTGCATTTTTACCGGTTTTCCCGCTAACTCCATGTTGAGATAGATTCCATCTTTTTGTTGTTGAGCTGTGTACACTGTGGACAGTTCCAATACTGATTCAGTTGTACCTTCCTCTTCTTGTGCTGCATCTGACACTTTGTGCGCTCTTGCTGTGCGTTTTGAGGCTTTACACACTTTCTGTAAATGTCCAACCTTTCCACAATTGTGGCACTTTACATTTTGGAATCGACATTCACTGTGCTGATGATTATCTCCCCCACATCTGTAGCAACTTGGCTTAGACCTTTGAGATGTGGGCTGCTTTGTTCTTGTGTAACCTTGAGGACAGGACTGAGAAAAGTGTGACTTTTGTGAGCCTTTTTCACCACGTGCATCACTGACCTTATGAACACCTTTCTGACGTTCTGCATATCCCGATAGCTCAATAGTATCCCTGTGGGCAAGCTCGAGTCCAAGTGCGATATCACAGGCTTTCCGAAAGGTCAGGTCCTTCTCTGACAGAAGCCTTCTGTGATATGCGTCACCTGTGAGACCACATACAAACTTGTCTCGAAGAGCATCATCAAGAAATTGTGCAAACTCACATGTACTTGCCAGCCTTTTCAAAGCAAGGATGTAGTCTGCCACGGTTTCCCCTTGACTCTGGTGACGTTGGTAAAATCTGAAACGTTCTGCAATGAGAATTGGCTTAGGCTTGAAATGCCTTGAAAGAGTTTCAGTCAGTTCTGCATAGTTCAACTCCACTGCTTTTATTGGTTCAATGAGACCTTTCAGCAATCCATACTCAGTTGGACCCAAAACACTGAGAAATACGTCTGCTTTCTTTTCATCTTTGATTTCATTTGCAGCCAGCCAACGCTCAAAACGCTCCAAATAGGAATCAAAATCCTCTTTTGTAGCCTCAAACTCTGGTACTCGACCAATGGTTGCCATTTTCACAGTTAATTGTTCAGTTTCCTTATTCCTTGTATTCTTTAATTTTCATCTAATTCTTCACTTCAGAAGTTTCTGCAATTACTTCGTTCACTGCACTCATTGTAATAATGTACACACCGTGTTACGTTCCTTCTTCCTTTTTTTTTTTTCCTTCTTGACAATATTTCTCCACCGAGATCGCCTAATTTCAATGGGTTCAATGACAGTTTATTTTATTTTATTTAACCACCAGAGGGCAGTGTCGCTATTCTGGACTCCAATAGTCTTGCTACTTGGCAGCTCCTGAACACTGTATCTGCTAGCAGTGCTTAGCCGTTTTTTACTGGCGAAAGAAAATAAAAAATAACTGACGAATTACATAATTATTTTGAGTTTCATTACTCACGCAACATTCTTCCCTTCAAGCAATGTCCGTTAAAGAAGTTGAATCACCTCGTCGCCACTGTAATATTTGTGTTGTGGAGAAATGACCAGGCAGGAGACAGAGTACAGTTAGTTTTTGTTTAGTCAAAACCTCTCGTGCTCTACAGTTCTCGGGCACACTCGTGCGCATGTGCATTTCCTATTAGGTGTAGTAACGTAACACTGTCGTAATAATCACTGCTTAGTAACAGCATAGTAACTAATATAAACAGATGTAGATCCCAGATACTACAAAATGCATTTCGCTGCATCTCAAACTTCCACTCGTACACTACTCATGCTGTATCTGTTGAAGCATCAAGCTTCTGTTTAGTGCACACCTCCCACAGTTTACTACCTCTTCATAGTCTCTCTTTAACGACTAAATCATAGATTTTAAGGTGAAATTCAGGTCATGGTCAAAGGGGAGTGAATGACGCTCTCTTTGGGTGCTTACAGTGGTCAGGGACGTCACAGACAGACACGAAGGCTTCTTAAGACACCACCTTGTTAATATGAAGGGTGTGAATTCCATCATATAAGTTGAGTGTGTATGTGGGTAGGTTATTATATCCACTATCCACTCTAATCACCCATGAAATCGGATTGAATTATTAATGTCCATGATCCTCTAGAATTCTGGTGGCAGCAGATGAGAAAGTGTGTTACAGAGTTGGTCTGAACTTGCAGTCTTTCTGTGGCGTCAATCAATCAAAGTATATTTACATTGCACATTTCTGACAATAAATGCAGTTTTTGAGTCTAGTTATTGGCTACTTTAATTGCTTCCTTTTATAATATCACAAAGCTTTCGAACATATCGATGTGGCATAATTTGAAGGACATTTCTTTAGAGAACACTAAACCTCCGACACACACACACACACACACACACACACACACACACACACACACACACACACACACACACACACACACACACACACACACACACACACACACACACACACACACACACACACACACACACACACACAATGGACTGTTTCTTAGTTACCTCTTGTGAGCCCCTTATTGAAGCACTCTTCTGCTCTTCATGACTCATGAGCACATACAGGAACTGCATAGTACAACCTGGAGTGCCACTAGAGCCCTGTTTAGGTCAATGGTACCCAGAACATTTTGTACCTTCCATTTTCCACCCAACTGCTGACCTTGGCAGCTGGGTAGACCCCAGATGGGCGCAGTGCCTTCCTCTCCCCAGGGGCAATAGAGCTGTTTTTCTGGAGCCACCCACACCACCACCACCAAGGCCTGACTGTGGCATATGTCTACAGAGGCTTGTTGCTGACCCGGTAGTAGTCTAGTAGACTCTCGAGGAGCTTATTGTCAACCTGAGCGAAGGGAATAGAGAATGGGACAGTGTGCCAAATGATCATGTGACAAAAGTGGTTGTTGCTGTAGGTGCCATGGCCATGTCCTTTGCTACAGCAGGAAAATAATCCTACAGCAACAGGAAATTTGAATTATGTGGATTATAATTAATGGACATTTTCGTAGGGGTTGATTGATTTTTCATTAGGGCAAATCAAATCTGAAATTTCAAAATGGAAATGACAAACTTTAGAAGCCTTTTTAAAACTCAAATACACTACAAATGTGCATTTCCTTCTGTGCAGAAAAATTCTCAACAACAAATAGTGATCAACTTAAGATCCTACATCAGTAACAGTTCACGTTGTTCACCTGCACATTGCAAGTTCCACTGAAGGCGACGGTGAGCTACAGTTACCATGTACACATACTTCAACTGTGAGGTTAAAAGAAGAAATCTGACAGTAGTACCTTTTTTAACCCCATCTTTTCAAGGACAACCCAAAAAATTGGTTGGGTTACGTGTGGAGAAAAATATAATGATTTTACTTTTTTGTACCATTTCCGGAGACAATATAGGCTACAGTACAAAATAATAGTTAGCTAGAGTCATTGGTGTAAAGTACTTAAGAAAAAATACTTTAAAGTACTACTTAAGTAGTTTTGGGGGGTATCTGTACTTTAGTTTACTATTTATATTTGTGACAAGTTTAACTTTTACTTCACTACATTCCTAAAGAAAATACCGTACTTTTTACCCAATACATTTTCCCTGACACCCAAAAGTACTCGTTACATTTTGAATGCTCAGCGTGGCAGGAAAATGGTCCAATTCACGCACGTATCAAGAGAACATCCCTGGTCATCCCTACTGCCTCTGATCTGGCGGATTCACTAAAGACACATGCTTCGTTCGTAAATGATGTTTGAGTGTTGGAATGTGCCGATGGCTATCCGTAAATTTTAAAAACTAGAAAATTGTGCCGTCTGGTTTACTTAATAGAAGTGATTTGAAATGATTTATACTTTTACTTTTGATATTTAAGTATATTTTAGCAATTACATTTACATTCGATACTTACTGTAAGTATATTTAACAAATACTTTTAGACTTTTTTTCTGAAGTAGTATTTTACTGGGTGACTCACATTTACTTGAGTTATTTTCTATTAAGGTATCTGTACTTTTACTCAAGTATGACAATTGAGTACTTTTTCCACCGCTGGCTGGAGTCGATGGATAGAAAATATCTGTTTCCCCCCAAAAAGTCCTTAGTTGCGTTGTGAAGTTCAATATGAAAGTTCTCAGCAGTTTGTTACTCCAAGGGCATGTCCGATAAACAAAACACCTATGACCTTTCAACCACTCAATACATTAGCACTTAAACCCAAGTTAGTTTGAAATACCGCATGACATTTACAAAGCTAAGCGGTATGTATATACAGTGTCTTCGGAAAGTATTGAGGCCCCTTGACCACATTTTGTTAGGTTACAACCTTATTCTAAAATGGATTAAAATATTTTTTTCCCCTCATCAATCTACACACAATAACCCATCATGACAAAGCAAAAACAGGTTTTTGAAATATCACATTTACATAATAATTCAGACCCTTTACTCAGTACTTTGTTGAAGCACCTTTGGCAGCAATTACAGCCTCGAGTCTTCTTGGGTATGACGCTACAAGCTTGGCACACCTGTATTTGGGGAGTTTCTCCCAATCTTCTCTGCAGATCCTTTCAAGCTCTGTCAGGTTGGATGGGGAGCGTTGCTGCACAGCTACTTTCAGGTCTCTCCAGAAATGTTCGAATGGGTTCAAGTACGGGCTCTAGCTGGGCCACTCAAGGACATTCAGAGACTTGTCCGGAAGTCACTCCTGCGTTGTCTTGGCTGTGTGCTTAGGGCCGTTGTTCTGTTGGAAGGTAAACCTTTTCCCCAATCAGGTCCTAAGGTCTCTGGAGCAGGTTTTCATCAAGGGTCTCTCTGTACTTTGCTCCGTTCATCTATGCCTCGATCCAGACTAGTCTCGCAGTCCCTGCTGCTGAAAAACATCCCCACAGCATGATGCTGCCACCACCATGCTTCACCGTATGGATGGTGCCAGGTTTCCTCCAGACATGACGCTTGGCATTCAGGCCAAAGAGTTGAATCTTGGTTTCATCAGACCAGAGAATCTTGTTTCTCATGGTCTGAGAGTCTTTAGGTGCCTTTTTGGCAAACTCCAAGCAGGCAGTCGTGCCTTTTACTGAGGAGTGGCTTCCGTCTGACCACTCTACCATAAAGGTCTGATTGGTGGAGTGTTGCAGAGATGGTTGTACTTCTGGAAGGTTCTCCCATCTCCACAGAGGAACTCTAGAGCTCTGTCAGAGTGACTATTAGGTTCTTGGTAACCTCCCTGACCAAGGCCCTTCTCCCCCAATTGCTCAGTTTGGCCGGGCAGCCAGCTTTAGGAAGAGTCTTGTTGGTTCCAAACTTCTTCCATTAAAAATGATGGAGGCCACTGTGTTCTTGGGAACCTTCAATGCTGCAGACATTTTTTGGTACCCTTCCCCAGATCTGTCTCGACACAATCCTGTCTCGAAGCTCTTTGACCTCATTGCTTGGTTTTTGCTCTGACATGCACTGTCAACTGTGGGACCTTATATAGACAGGTTTTTGCCTTTCCAAATAATGTCCAATCAATTGAATTTACCACAGGTGGACTCCAGTCAAGTTGTAGAAACATCTCAAGGATGATCAATGGAAACAGGATGCACCTGAGCTCAATTTCGAGTCTCATAGCAAAGGGTCTGAATACTTTGGTAAATAAGGTATTTCTGTTTTTTATTTTTAATACATTTGCAAACAGTCTAAAAACCTGATTTCGCTTTGTGATTTTGAGGTATTGCGTGTAAATTGCTGAGGAATTTGTTTTATTTAATCCATTTTAGAATTAGGCTGTAACGTAACAAAATTGGGAAAAAGACAAGAGGTCTGAATATTTTCCGAAGGCACTGTATATTCACTTTTAATTAATTTTACAGCAACAAATGCATTTCGCTGCATCTCAAACTTCCACTCGTACACTACTCATGCTGTATCTGTTGAAGCATCAAGCTTCTGTTTAGTGCACACCTCCCACAGTTTACTACCTCTTCATAGTCTCTCTTTAACGACTAAATCATAGATTTTAAGGTGAAATTCAGGTCATGGTCAAAGGGGAGTGAATGACGCTCTCTTTGGGTGCTTACAGTGGTCAGGGACGTCACAGACAGACACGAAGGCTTCTTAAGACACCACCTTGTTAATATGAAGGGTGTGAATTCCATCATATAAGTTGAGTGTGTATGTGGGTAGGTTATTATATCCACTATCCACTCTAATCACCCATGAAATCGGATTGAATTATTAATGTCCATGATCCTCTAGAATTCTGGTGGCAGCAGATGAGAAAGTGTGTTACAGAGTTGGTCTGAACTTGCAGTCTTTCTGTGGCGTCAATCAATCAAAGTATATTTACATTGCACATTTCTGACAATAAATGCAGTTTTTGAGTCTAGTTATTGGCTACTTTAATTGCTTCCTTTTATAATATCACAAAGCTTTCGAACATATCGATGTGGCATAATTTGAAGGACATTTCTTTAGAGAACACTAAACCTCCGACACACACACACACACACACACACACACACACACACACACACACACACACACACACACACACACACACACACACACACACACACACACACACACACACACACACACACACACACACACACACACACACAATGCACTGTTTCTTAGTTACCTCTTGTGAGCCCCTTATTGAAGCACTCTTCTGCTCTTCATGACTCATGAGCACATACAGGAACTGCATAGTACAACCTGGAGTGCCACTAGAGCCCTGTTTAGGTCAATGGTACCCAGAACATTTTGTACCTTCCATTTTCCACCCAACTGCTGACCTTGGCAGCTGGGTAGACCCCAGATGGGCGCAGTGCCTTCCTCTCCCCAGGGGCAATAGAGCTGTTTTTCTGGAGCCACCCACACCACCATCCCTCCCTAAGGCCTGACTGTGGCATATGTCTACAGAGGCTTGTTGCTGACCCGGTAGTAGTCTAGTAGACTCTCGAGGAGCTTATTGTCAACCTGAGCGAAGGGAATAGAGAATGGGACAGTGTGCCAAATGATCATGTGACAAAAGTGGTTGTTGCTGTAGGTGCCATGGCCATGTCCTTTGCTACAGCAGGAAAATAATCCTACAGCAACAGGAAATTTGAATTATGTGGATTATAATTAATGGACATTTTCGTAGGGGTTGATTGATTTTTCATTAGGGCAAATCAAATCTGAAATTTCAAAATGGAAATGACAAACTTTAGAAGCCTTTTTAAAACTCAAATACACTACAAATGTGCATTTCCTTCTGTGCAGAAAAATTCTCAACAACAAATAGTGATCAACTTAAGATCCTACATCAGTAACAGTTCACGTTGTTCACCTGCACATTGCAAGTTCCACTGAAGGCGACGGTGAGCTACAGTTACCATGTACACATACTTCAACTGTGAGGTTAAAAGAAGAAATCTGACAGTAGTACCTTTTTTAACCCCATCTTTTCAAGGACAACCCAAAAAATTGGTTGGGTTACGTGTGGAGAAAAATATAATGATTTTACTTTTTTGTACCATTTCCGGAGACAATATAGGCTACAGTACAAAATAATAGTTAGCTAGAGTCATTGGTGTAAAGTACTTAAGAAAAAATACTTTAAAGTACTACTTAAGTAGTTTTGGGGGGTATCTGTACTTTAGTTTACTATTTATATTTGTGACAAGTTTAACTTTTACTTCACTACATTCCTAAAGAAAATACCGTACTTTTTACCCAATACATTTTCCCTGACACCCAAAAGTACTCGTTACATTTTGAATGCTCAGCGTGGCAGGAAAATGGTCCAATTCACTCACGTATCAAGAGAACATCCCTGGTCATCCCTACTGCCTCTGATCTGGCGGATTCACTAAAGACACATGCTTCGTTCGTAAATGATGTTTGAGTGTTGGAATGTGCCGATGGCTATCCGTAAATTTTAAAAACTAGAAAATTGTGCCGTCTGGTTTACTTAATAGAAGTGATTTGAAATGATTTATACTTTTACTTTTGATATTTAAGTATATTTTAGCAATTACATTTACATTCGATACTTACTGTAAGTATATTTAACAAATACTTTTAGACTTTTTTTCTGAAGTAGTATTTTACTGGGTGACTCACATTTACTTGAGTTATTTTCTATTAAGGTATCTGTACTTTTACTCAAGTATGACAATTGAGTACTTTTTCCACCGCTGGCTGGAGTCGATGGATAGAAAATATCTGTTTCCCCCCAAAAAGTCCTTAGTTGCGTTGTGAAGTTCAATATGAAAGTTCTCAGCAGTTTGTTAAACTAAATTACTTAATTATGGAAGGGCATTAAGTGTCCAACATACAAAACAAAACTGGCAAAGCAAATACATTCTGCTGTGTTTTATGTGTTATGCTGTATTTTTAGGCAATGGTGTTTTCTGTGTTCTTCCCAGAAATTGGAGGTGTACATTGTCCCGGTCTCCTAACAAATAGACGTATGCAATTTAGACATTTAGAAATGATCTAGTTCAGCGCTTAGTTTGGCTGGTTTCGTAACGTGGTGGAGTGACTAGTAGTAATAATCGGTTCATCCTTTACAAATGATTCTCGAGAGATTGTGAAAAGTACCCGGATGATGTGAAGTGGTTTTGGCCTAATCAGCGCTCCTTAGATACGCTTGATGGTACTTTCTTTCTTCTTTCTTTTCTTCTTCTGTCCCTGGGTTAACGTCTTCTCTCACAATAGGGTGCATGTAGACCAGTACAATTATCTAACTGCATATCGGTTTTGACCTAGTTGTCAATGCGTTTGTTTGTGCGAGCGTGCGTGTGAGAGAGAGAGAGAGAGAGAGAGAGAGAGAGAGAGAGAGAGAGAGAGAGAGAGAGAGAGAGAGAGAGAGAGAGAGAGAGAGAGAGAGAGAGAGAGAGAGAGAGAGAGAGAGAGAGAGAGAGAGAGAGAGAGAGAGAGAGAGAGAGAGAGAGAGAGAGAGAGAGAGAGAGAGAGAGAGAGAGAGAGAGAGAGAGAGAGAGAGGCTAAGGGCAGACGGAAGTGCATGTTGCTGACTATTTGAACTTGAGGGGGCAGTGAAGAGCTTGTGAATAGGCACATTTCCCTCTGACTCTAAACCCCGAGTTGCATCAGTCCTTGCAAAGATAAAGTGCACAGAAGTGGAGGTCAAAAAAAAAAAGCGAGACCAGTATCTCGCCAGCACAAGAAAAGGAAACAATAGTGACATTTCTGTAAATATGAGTAGGCCTACACCCATATCGGCTGGGCATCTAAAAGACGAAAGACACTGAAAAAAAAAAAAAAAATCACTCAAAATAAATGGGAGATTATTAATTGATCAAACCACCCAGATACTCAATAGCAATGTCAAAGACTTTCACAGCCATGAAACACTTATTCACCCAGTCACTTCAAGTCAAGGACAGTAGTGTGTAGACTTTGTACACAGTTCCACTGCAGATGGCTGCATGGGAGGGGGAAAAATGATACAGTATGAGTGGAACTGCTTTACAAACTGTGACAGGGAATGGGTTAGGATATTCCACAGGGCACATATGATAGAGACAGACAGATGGCTGAAAACTTCCAAGACATCTGTTTCGTGTGATTAATAGAGTCGATGCCCAGATGCTAATCAGACTGAGTTACTACTACCGCAAATCATCATTTTAATGTGTGCTTTTATGAAAGGCAATTATTCGACACGAAGGTCATGATGATGATTTTGCATATTTTTTGAAGAGCTGTTTTTCAGTGTCCTTCAAAGTAAGGGAAGGAACTATAGTATCCCTATCTCGCCGTCTTTCTTGGGAGAGATCTCATAAATATCTATTTGACACTCATGTCATACGAAAGCCGTTGAAATTGACTGGTTCATGTCATCAAAAATGGTCCCAGACATACAAAGTTCATTGACCATATGTTGCATGATTACTTATAAGATCTTAGAGGACGATAGTCAACTCCCGCAGATAGGATATGATAGAGGTGTCTTCCCAAACCCCTTTACAACCTTTGGTGTAATTTATTGATGGATACCCCCAAAATATAATATTGTTATTGTCCTTTTTGACCTGAGGCAGGATCATCTGTTTTTGATTCCACTGGACATTAGCACTATATGACAGACTGTGGCAGAGACTAGGGGTATTCAATTAGTCATGTAGAGACCAGAGATTTAACAAGGTTGGGCAGGGCAGGAAGTGGCGATGTTCCTGATGAGTGTGCTGATAAATAGGTTCCCTCAAGCAGTTTATCTACTGTTTACACAAGTTTATCCGGAGAGAGAAACAAATAGGCCTAACATTTTAAATGTAATTCAACTTCAAGGAAGTAAAGTTATCACATAGCCCCCAAGCTTTGAAGTTAGCTAACATTTGCTAATGCCTATTCCTCCAACTACTGGCTGCCATGACTAAACTGGTTTGTTTTGTTCATAGTGTATGTGACCATTGCAAGTGTTAAAAGTAGGTAAGAGCAAGTTACAGTCTGAGGTGAGTCATCACTGAGCAAAATACTACTTCAGTATGAAAACAACAATAGATCAATAGATGAGATGTAGTATAGACACAAACATGGCTACATTAAGTGCTACATTAAGAAATTACGGCAAATCGTCAAATTGCCTGCAAATCCACTCTTGTTGTTCTTTAAATTCAGTTTTAAATTGCAGATCAGGTCAAAATAGTTCATAAATTACAGGCACCACTTTGAATTTCAATTTGCAGAATCTATTGTGTTACTTTTATCTTGGCTGTGATTATTGGACACTAAATGGAAAACAGAATACACACAGCAGATGGACCAGCGCTTTTATAAGTGGCTCAATCCAAGAAACCAATTGTCGGTCTGTTTATCAAAGCAGAATTAAGGCGATATGCATTTAGCTACGGCATTTACGAATGCTTTCGGGGAAGAGGGACTTTGTTGACAGGTAATTGGTGGGCCAAGGAGTTTAAATCCTCTCCCATGAGCCCTGTTTTGTAAAATTAAGAATATATTTTTAGTCTGTTTAAGCCAAGGCAATAGTTGCACTAAAAGGGTTTTGAATGATCCTTAAATGGCAACATTTATGGATAATACATTATAGTCTATTTGAAGTCTTGCGTGATAAGGTCTTTCCAACTCATGAAGCCATGCTTCTTATAGCCCACACTGGCTGGTTTTAAACAGGCAGCCCAATTCTGATATTTGTTCTACTAATTGGTCTTTTGACCAATCACATCAGAGCTTTTCACATCAGAGCTTTTTCAGTGATGATCTGATTGGTCAAAATCCAATTAGTGGAAAAAATATATAAGTACCAATTGGGCTGCCTGTCTAAATGCAGCCAATGAAACTCAGCAAGCACACAGCCAATGATGTACATAAACCTTGGATTTATGATGCTCTATGTATTGGCCAATGAAAGGCTTTTAATCCGTCTGTCGGCCATATTGGCTCTCCTCAGAAGAAGCAATCCTCCATAGGAATGAATGGAAGGCTACAGTATTTCAATTAAATGTTTGAAGGCCAAAATTACAGTAGTTTTATGTTGTGGTGGGGACAGTAACATTAGATTATTATTTTTTGTTTGTTTAGTTCACATAATATAATTGAAAAGTATGTATTAAGGTGTCCGTAATAGAATAAACATGGCAAAAAACGAATGTAAACATGAATACAGTACAATTTCCTTTAATGCATTTCTATAGCTTCCAAAATATGTTTGACAGTGGTGGTGGAGTGCCAAGATGGAGGCGCAGGGGTTTTCAAAACAGCGCCCCCTGTCAGGCATGTGTTCCCAATCTTTTTTTCCCAGGGCCCCCTTTTTCACATTTCGGGTCTAAATCAATTGTTTACGAGGTTACCATGAATTGTTTACAATGTTTAATATTTGATTTGTTACATTATATAATTCAGTACTAGCTTGAAAAAATTATGTCAATCATCCATTTTTATCTGCAATAAGAAACTGCTATCCATTGGCTGCTAACCGCTGAGGACTGCTAGCTAACTGGAAAACACAAAAACAGACAACCACTTCGGGAGTACAGACCCCCAGAAATAATCCGAGTAAGAACTGCCGAAAATAAATAATCAAAGAGGAAAATAATTATTCTGTCAAGGAAGTTTTTATTTTCCCCAAATAGAGGCATACTAAGACGAAAGAAGCGTGACACAGTGTGTAAATGATAACACATTAGTGCAGGAAATTAAGAAATTGATTCAAATGCTGGAAGTGAATGCTGGAATGAAACAATGAACTATGCAAATGAGCAAAAGCTCAAATAGAAGCCTGTCTAAGCGCATGTTGTGTTCAGCGATTTAAGCAAATAAACGCCTGTGCTATTAATTGAAGTTTTACGATAATAATAATGGTAATAATAATAATAATAATGGATAAGAAAAATACATTTTAGACCCGATTTCCCCAAATGTTATTCCACTACCAAATATGTTTTATTATGATAATTTATATGAACTCTCAATGTATGTATACATATTCTCTTTTACAGAAAGTGAATAGATCATTTGATAGAGTCACACATTGTGTAAGATTACTTCCTAAGCAAAGTACCATTTTTTTGACTGCTCAACTTTAGAAGGTCGTAGCTCAGCTTCTGAATGTCAAAGAGCCAAACTATATATTCCCAATGTTCATCAGAGTCGCGTCTTCCTCTGGCATTTTGCTGCTTGTTTCTAGCCTAAAGCATCGCGGATGTAAGCATAGTTTTAGATCAGTATAAACAATTGCAAATTATATTTGTGTCCCAGACCCTAGGTTAGTAATCTCTGATGTAATGGGTATACATGTATAAATGTACACAGCATTGTCACAACAAAGACAATAGGTGGTGAAGTTGGTACCTCTGCTAATAAAATATTATGACAGCCGTTTCCCAATGTTGCCATGATATACAATTACCATTGGTGCAAACTGTGACAACTTTGTGTGTTGCAAATGAGAATACTAAAAATAGTATAGCAGTAGCTAGCTGGCTTCTTATCTTAAAAGTGAGTGTGTCCAGAAGTAAGACAATTTGTTAACCCAAGCACATTTAATCTATTCTCTTTCATATATGACATTTTTATTTTAAGTGGAAGACAACAAAACATACCACCTGGTGGCATTTTTAAAATGATGTTTTATTTAACTAGGCAAGTCAGTTAAGAACAAATTCTTATTTGTGACATCCTACCCAGTGTCGTCCAGTTTAGGGTTCGGCCGGGGTAGGCTGTCATTTTTAGCCAAACCGGGGTAGGCTAAAAATGACAGCCTACCCCGGCCAAACCCTAAACTGGACGACACTGGGCCGATTGTGTGACGCCCTATGGGGGGCACTTCCTACAATACAATACAAAAACAAAAATACAATACAAAAACAAAAAAAACTAACAATTGACCCCAAAAAAACTATGAGCAAAAGATGGACACACACTCACATTCACGAATGGTATAGCGAACTATACTAAACAGAAATATAAATGCAACATGCAATAATTTCAACGATTTTACTGAGTTACAGTTCCTATAAGGAAATCAGTCAATTGAAATTAATAAATTGGGCCCTAATCTATGGATTTCACATGACTGAGCAGGGGTGAAGCAATGAATGGGCCTGGGAGGGCATAGGCCCACCCAATTGGGAGCCAGGCCCAGCCAATCAGAATAAGTTTTCCTGCACAAAAAAAAGGTGAAGAAGCCAGATGTGGAGGTCCTGGGCTGCGTGGTTACACATGGTTTGCGGTTGTGAGGCTGGTTGGACGTACTGCCAAATTCTCTAAAACGATGTTGGAGGTGGCTTATGGTAGAGAAATGAACATTCAATTCTCTGGCAACAGCTCTGTTGGACATTCCTGTAGTCAGCATGCCAATTGCGCGCTCCCTCAGCTTGAGACATCTGTGGCATTGCGTTGTGTGACAAAACTGCACATTTTAGAGTTTCCTCCTATTGTCCCCAGAAATTCTTGTTGAAGAAATGCTCACTAACAGGGGTGTCAAACAAATGTGTGTACAACATTTGAGCTTTTTGTGCATATGGAAAATATCTGGGATCTTTATTTCAGCTCATGAAACATGGGACCAACACTTTACATGTTGCGTTTATATTTTTGACATAACATTACACATTCACACTACCTAAATGTCTTTTATATTGTACAAAATGATGCTCCCTAAACAATTTCTGAATCATAGACATGCGATATTCTTTGAAAAGAAGCTAAAATTAGAACAACAAGTTGGTGCTAAGGGGCATAAAAAATCAAAGTCCTGGCACTCATGTGGGTTTGAAAGTTAAAAAGCTTTTAATGTATGGGCTAACACATTACATACACCAACAAGTATCGGCTTAAGCCTTCATCATGATATACAGTGAAGAGACAATTAAATAGCTTTTGTCCTACCTGTGTCTGGGTTTGATCTCCTGTGTCTGGGGGATCACAAGTAGCGCTCCTGCTACTTATTTTCTTCATGATATATTATTTATTGGATGTTGTCCACCTTCAATGCTATGGTGCTATTGCTTTTTACTCTAGTAACAAAGTCTATCTGTATGGACACACATAATCTTAACCTATTTTTCCTACGCCTTTCGTCCAGGACAATACACAATGGGATAAGGAAGCAAGCAGAACTGAATGCTTCCATGGTGACCAACTCTGACACAGAGACAACAGTGTTTAATGTGTACACAGTACATATCTGCAACTTCCTCTGTGAAAGTATGGTCAGTCCTTGCATCCATAGCTCCGTCTATGAATTTGAGAGTGGTTCTATCCACTCAGCCATTTACCAAAACACTGGCCGGGTTTCTGCTTTGTTGTTGTGTAACTGCAGATTGCCGTTTTAAAGTAGCAATATCTAACTTTTTGGGTAACCAGACTAAATTCACATAGAAATATGAGATATAGATCTATCATTCTACTGGAAAGAAAGTCTAAGAATCTGTTCTATGTGAGCTACTTCTATGCTTCCACTTGTTAAGTTTTGTTTTAGCGTCTTTTACTTTCTGTACACCAGCTTCAATCAGCTGAAACAACAATATTTTTGGTTTTGGAAAATCTATTTCACAGCAGTTTAGATAGTACAATGATTCTCTACACTAAACTACCTTATTTTGTCACATAAACTGAAATTAGGTTAACTATTAGAGTTTTAGCAACCAGGAAATGGTGGAGCGATTTCTGCAAAGAGCAATTTTCAATGTAGGTTAGAGTCTGAAATGAGTTAACATGGAGCCAAATATTAGCACTTCAGTGTGTCATAGACATGAGATACTCTTTATTGGATGTTGTTATGGTGCTATTGCTTTTTGCTCTAGTAACACAATCTGTCTGTGCTCTATGGACATACATAACTTTAGTCTATTTTTAATATGCCTCTTGGTCCAGGAACATGCACAATATGGTAAGGAAGCAAACAAAGCTAAACGCTTCCACATCTGACACAGAGACAACAACTGTAACGGTTGATTTCCTCCTCTTCGTCTGAAGAGGAGGTGTAGGGATCAGACCAAGATGCAGAGTGGAAAGTGTCCATGATTTATTATGAATAAACTGAACACTAACATGAAAACAAATTAACAAATAGAATACAACCGAAAAACAGTCCCGTGTGGTACGAATACTGACACGAAAGACAAACATACACAAACACACACGTGAACCCCGGCTGCCTAAGTATGATTCTCAATCAGGGACAACGATTGACAGCTGCCTCTGATTGAGAATCATACCAGGCCGAACGCACAAAACCCCAACATAGAAAACAACACATAGACAACACACCCAACTCACGCCCTGACCATACTAAATAAATACAAAACAAGAGAAAACAGGTCAGGAACGTGACAACAACACAGAGACAAGAGAAAGTGGGTGAGAGAGAGAGAGAGAGAGAGAGAGGGTCAGAGGATGCCAGAGAGTCGAGTAATTTGCTCTTATAATGCTCCCTCCATTATAATTTGCATAAGTCCTTGCATCTGTGCAGACAAAGTCAAAGGCTTTTGAAGGCTCAGTGGTCTGCTCTCAACTCAGTCTTATGCCCGGCCTTGTGACCATCCTGCGGTTTTGTAGAGGCTATTCCTTTGGCCCAATTTCTCGTCTTGATGTGCTGTGAATATTCTGAAAGTAAATTCCCAGTAGGTTAACCCAGAACCAAATATTAAGATAGTTCAGCCAAGTTTTGGAATGGAACGCCATGTTAGCCCCTTTATTCTCAAAATTTTGGGAGATGTAGTAATACGAGAGGGCCTCCAACAATTACATTTGAAATGACCCCCCTGTAAATAAGCTAAGCAGAGCAGCGAATTTAATAGACGTTTTTTATTGAAAAGCATTGGGGATAATGCGTCCAAGTCTGTAAGGTGTTGTGGTGTCAAACAAAATCCAGATCTGCTTTCACTGGACATCTTCATAAGTTTTGAAAACTATGAGAAGTACACAGCACAACTCAAAATCATCAGTTATCATTTAGTAACGGCTATGGAGGAGAAAGTGTTGCTCTCGGAACGTTCAGAAAGAAACCGCATTGGCCTAACTCTCTATATGTATACTGTATGGGTTAACCTTACCTCCACAGTCTCTCCCCTTCACGTGCTCTTAAGTATTGAACGTTCCCGATGAGTTAACCTTAACCTGCTTCCTGGTGGCATTGGGACAACAGCAATTGGATGTGATGTGAAAGCGCATGATTAAAGGGAAACGTCAAAGCTAGACACTATTTGTGGTGTTTTTCCAGTCTCCCTAAAACCGAGAGAGTTTTTCAGACAGAATTATAGACATTTTACATTTTTCACGCCGTGAGAGTTCAACCAATGAGCAATTATGGTGGCCTTTGTGTTTTGTCGATTGCTAGCAGCGAGTAGATATGGTTGTCCTTGTTCAATAGAGGCATTGGACTTAAGAATGTTCCTATCTGCCAGGACATTGCAGGAGATCTAGGTTGACTCATTATCCCTGACTTTGTAAAGACTACAGCCTGACGGGAGCCCTATATCCTTGTTCCCACCCTCAAAGGAAGACTTCAAAATGTGGGTGGTACTTGTTTACAGGTTCACGGGAGCTATGTTACCGTGCAATGTCTATCCAAGATTGCTAAATAATTACCAAGGCTGCTTCTGGTGAGTCCTCTTTCCAAGAAGAGCTGGACAATGTAGGAACATACAGCACTTTTTATTTGAGCCTGAATACATTGAAGAGGAGTGGAGACAGCGAGAAAAATAGACCAGCAAGCAGCGGCGGCAGCCTAGACCAGCTGGACCAGGACTCAGGAGAGCAAATGACAAAAGTTGAGGGTTGCAAAAGTTGCATTCACAAGGGCTGAGAATGCACCCTTGTGGGGCCCCGGTGTTGAGGATCAGCGGGGTGGAGATGTTGTTTCCTACCCTAACCACCTGGGGGCGCCCCGTCAGAAAGTCCAGGACCCAGTTGCACAGGGCGGGGTCGAGACCCAGGGTCTCGAGCTTAATGACAAGTTTGGAGGGTACTATGGTGTTAAATGCTGAGCTGTAGTCGATGAACAGCATTCTTACATAGGTATTCCTCTTGTCCAGATGGGTTAGGGCAGTGTGCAGTGTGATTGTGATTGCGTCGTCTGTGG
The DNA here is from genome assembly GCF_016432855.1 of Salvelinus namaycush. Lineage (NCBI taxonomy): Eukaryota > Metazoa > Chordata > Actinopteri > Salmoniformes > Salmonidae > Salvelinus > Salvelinus namaycush. Next base: position 3,116,994 of record NC_052338.1, on the reverse strand, counting down.
ACCTATTGGGGCGGTAAGCAAATTGGAGTGGGTCTAGGGTGTCAGGTAGGGTGAAGGTTATATGATCCTTGACTAGTGAGTGCTACGGGGCGATAGTCGTTTAGCTCAGTTACCTTAGCTTTCTTGGGAACAGGAACAATGGTGGCCCTCTTGAAGCATGTGGGAACAGCAGACTGGGATAGGGATTGATTGAATATGTCCGTAAACACACCAGCCAGATGGTCTGCGCATGCTCTGAGGACCCGGCTACGAATGCCGTCTGGGCCGGCAGCCTTGCGAGGGTTAACACGTTTAAATGTTTTACTCACGCTGGCTGCGGTGAAGGAGAGCCTGCAGGTTTTGGTAGCGGGCCGTGGCGGTGGCACTGTATTGTCCTCAAAGCGAGCGAAGAAGTTGTTTAGTTTGTCTGGGAGCAAGACATCAGGGTCCGGGACGGGGCTGGTTTTCTTTTTGTAGTCCGTGATTGACTGTAGACCCTGCCACATTCCTCTCGTGTCTGAGCCGTTGAGTTGCGACTCTACTTTGTCTCTATACTGGCGCTTAGCTTGTTTGATTGCCTTGCGGAGGGAATAGCTACACTGTTTGTATTCGGTCATGTTTCCAGTTGCCTTGCCCTGATTAAAAGCAGTGGTTCGCGCTTTCAGTTTTGCGCAAATGCTGCCATCAATCCACGGTTTCTGGTTGGGGAAGGTTTTAATAGTCGCTGTGGGTACAACATCACCGATGCACTTGCTAATATACTCGCTCACCGAATCAGAGTATACATCAATGTTGTTGTTTGACGCTATCCGGAACATATCCCAGTCCACGTGATCGAAGCAATCTTGAAGCGTGGAATCCTGAGCACGGTTTCTTGTTTTAGTTTCTGTCTGTAGGCTGGGGGCAACAAAATGGAGTCGTGGTAAGATTTGCCGAAAGGAGGGCGAGGGATGGCTTTGTATGCATCGCGGAAGTTAGAGTAACAATGATCCAGAATTTTCCCAGCGCAGGTCGCGCATTCGATATGCTGATAAAATTTAGGGAGCCTTGTTTTCAGATTAGCCTTGTTAAAATCCCCAGCTACTATAAATGCAGCCTCAGGATATATCGTTTCCAGTTTACATAGAATCCAATTAAGTTCTTTCAGGGCCGTCGAGGTGTCTGCTTGGTGGGGATGTACACGACTGTGATTATAATCGAAGAGAATTCTCTTGGTAGATAATGCGGTCGGCATTTGATTGTAAGGAATTCTAGGTCAGGTGAACAAAAGGACTTGAGTTCCTGTATGTTGTTATGATCACACCACGACTCATTAATCATAAGGCATACACCCTCACCCTTCTTCTTACCAGAGAGATGTTTGTTTCTGTCGGTGCGATGCGTGAAGAAACCAGGTGGCTATACCGACTCTGATAATGTATCCCGAGTGAGCCATGTTTCTATGAAACAGGGAATGTTACAATCTGTGATGTCTCTCTGGAAGGCAACCCTTGCTCTGATTTCGTCTACCTTGTTGTCAAGAGACTGGACATTGGCGAGCAGTATACTCGGGAGCGGTGGGCGATGTGCCCCTTTACGGAGCCTGACCAGAAGACCGCTCTGTCTGCGGCGCCGTTGTTTTGGGTCACCTGCTGGGATCCAATCCATTGTCCTGGGTGGTGGACCAAACAGAGGATTCGCTTCGGGAAAGTCGTATTCCTGGTCGTAATGTTGGTAAGTTGACGTTGCTCTTATACCCAATAGTTCCTCCTTGCTGTATGTAATGAAACTTAAGATTTCCTGGGGTAATAGTGTAAGAAATAATACATAAAAAAACGAAATACTGCATAGTTTCCTAAGAACGTGAAGCAAGGCGGCCATCTCTGTCGGCCCCGGAAGATGTATTCACTACATCTTCCGGCGTATCTATTACATCTATATACCTCTACCAGTATGCCATCAAGCCCTAGGGTTTTTCCAGACTGAAAGGATTTAATAGCCTCAAAAAGTTGTTCCTCTGTAATTTGGCCTTCGCACTGATCTTTCTGTACATTTGTTATTTTTATATTTTTTCTATTATTTGGAAAGAATTCCTTACCGTAATCTTCATTCAGTGGGAGAGGATGGGATGGAAAAGAGAACATCTGCCTAAAATAATTAGCTTCCTCTTTTAAAATATAATTCGGAGAATCATAGATGACTACCAACCCAAACCATGCTCTGCTGACTGATATTTTTTTTCCACATGTTCCTTTCTGCTATGGTTCCAGCAACTATGATTGTTTGCACTCAAATTGTTGGGTAAATGGAATTAAATTGTGAATACCAGTATTAAGTCGAGAGCTGAAATCCAGACGGACTGTATAAGCATTATTCTTGCGTAAGCCACTTACGAGCCAATTTAAGCCATCTACCCATGAGTGCACCCATTCACGCTGAAATTCCAATGAACACATACATTGCAGAAATTCCATGTACGCTTAGAGAAATAAATGGTTGAATAGAGTGTCAGTAAAATTATAATGATTTCTCACATTGTAAGTCGTTAATATCCTTCGGGTCATTGGTTGAGGCTTCTTGGGTGCACTAGTGTACTCAGGCTCAAATAAATAGTGCTGTATGTTCCTACATCATCCAGCTCTTCTTGGAAAGAGGAACCACCAGAAGCAGTCATGGTAATTATTTAGCAATCTTGGATAGACAGTGCACGGTAACATAGCTCCCCTGAACCTGTAAACTAGTACCACCCACATTTTGAAAAGTCTTCCTTTGAGGGTGGGAACAAGGAAATAGGGCTCCCGTCAGGCTGTAGTCTTTTTACATCTACCAATGGGTGCTCTTCTTTCTCTGTGTTTGACATTCAATGCTCGACTGAGGGACCTTATAGATCATTTTGTGTGTGGTGTACAGAGATTGATCACTATTATTGCTCACAGATTGAGTCCATGCAACTTATTATGTGACTTGTTAAGCTATTTTTTACTCCTGAACTCATTTAGGCTTGCCATGACAAAGGGGTTGAAGACTCAAGACATTTCAGCTTTTCATTTTTTATTAATTTGTAAAAAATGTGAAAAACATCATTCCACTTTGACATTATGGGGTATTGTGTGTAGGCCAGTGACACTTTTCCCCCCCCAATTAATTTCTTTAAAATTCAGGCTGTAATACAACAAAATGTTGAATACTTTCTGAAGGCACTGTATCTAGATACGTATCGAACCATCTTGAAAGTGAAAGATTCACATCCCTAATATATAATTCTATAAATTCTCAACGCTAAATATTGAGAAAATTCCACCAATTTACAAACAGAGAATGTAATTGAGATGATGTGCTGTTGAAACGGATCAAAGCGCACCATTTGCGGTGAATGCATCAAGTAGCCTATATAGGCCTACCAATGGACAGTTATTTGTTGGATATAACATGTACTGTTAGATCATCAATTACATGGCTATCTAGCAACAATATCATATTTAGGGTTAGCAATCTAGTTCATATGTTTTGAGTTCCCACTTCCTCTGGTGAATTGTTGAGCACATAGCCTAGGCCAAAATGCGCAAAAACGATGCAGGCAGATGAATATCTTAAAAGCAAAAAAGAAATCTGATCAAAATGGATCCTATTTTGACATGTTGCCCATCACAACTCTGATTCATGCATTCCCTGATCATTTTACATGAAATAGCTAACTTGTTTCATGTCTTACTTGGCACTGGAAAAGTCCGTCTAGAGCCCTAATGGAAAGTAACTGTGCATAAAAAAAGATATACACCATTATACTTATCGTGATATGACTTTTTGTCCATATCGCCCAGCTCTAGGAAGAGGGTAGCCTACATTTTTGTCTGATTCTCTGTATGGTAATACTAATGATAATAATGAATTACATGTTGTAAAGTGGTTCTTTGCATCATACAACACAATTTGCAGTCACCTTTTTGGCCCGTGGTGTTACGGACCATTATTATACATTTTTTCATCTTTGAACAAGAGACTTGAGCTGTCAGACAAGTAAAAAATCTGTCCCACTTGTCCGAATGACAAGTGGCTAAAAAAGGTTAAGGTCGAGCCGTGTAGATGATTCCACCATGGTCAACGACAACTGGATACTAGAACTGAACCGATGGACATGAGGCAATGAAATTTGGTATGTAAACCTTATGTATATGTCCTTAGAAGCTGTGTGAATGTAAATTCACTGCAACATTAGATGGCTGCACCAGACCTGTTGGTGGCACTATAGATGTCATTGGCACCAGTGGCACCATAAGATATTGATTGAGAGGGCTTTGTCTGATAGCAAATGAATGTTAGATTTAAATTATGCAGACGAACAATGTTAAATATTGTTATTACTATCTGTATAATCACATATTGAAAGTGAGTTCATGAAGGACTTCAAATATGTTTCAAAAAAGGTGAAGTCAAAAAGCACAACGGATAATGAACTAAGTGTCAGAGACGGCCAAATCGATTGATAGTCCATTCCAACCAGCCACCACCACCAAGGGAGACATTCACACCAGAAGCCCTGCAGGTGGTGGCCTACCAAAATTACTTTGAGGGCCCGTGATGGGAGTTCATTCAAGGGAACCCCACACATGGCCTGTTTCTTTTGGACACAAAAGGCTCTGGTAAAAAGTAGTGAATAGGGGGCCATTTCAGAGCTGGAATTTGTGAGACCCATCCAACACTCCAACTTTTCTCCTCTCAGTGTAGACAAGAGCCCTCCACTGTGCCCAGCGAGAGTGAGCCATTTCCTGAAAGAGGCCATTAACCTGTCTGTCGGGAGTGGAACCACTGCAGTCAACATAGTCCTCGAGTCTAATTTGATTTCCCGCATCCCCTAATCAATTAAGCACAGTACAAGAGAGTGGAAGGTGTCCATGGAAAGAAAAGAGGGTGTGCAGGCAGCACCCCCACAGGCACCTCCAGTAATTTCCACTCACTCAGTATCTGTAGCAATCTGACAACAATCTGGTGATGCAGCAGGAAAGTGCATTAGTTTGAATTTCCTCACACTGTCACGTCTGCTCCCGCTCTTCCCTTCCCCTGGCGCTTGAGGGCGCCAGATTACCCTGCATCACACACTCCTGCCATCATCACTCACACCTGCCCTCCCTCGTCACTCTCTTCAGCGCTATTGGACTCACCTGGACTCACTTATCACCTGTTATTTCCTCCCCTAAATTTGTCAGTTCCCCGCTGCTGCATGTATTGTTTTTGTCTTTTGAATTTGTTTCTGACGTTGTTCCGGTCTCGTCTCTGTCCGTTATAATTAAATGTTTACTCCCCGTACCTGCTTCGTCTCTCCAGCATCATTTTGCGTGACAGAATGCAGCAGCCATCATACGAAGCATCGGGGAGTACTGGCGTTCCGGTTGGAATGGTGGCAGCAGTTCTGGGTCGCCACCGATGGAAGAGGGGATGCCTAGCCAGCTCGTCGGTCTTCCACGCCATAGCTGGCCCTCCGGTTGGCTCGGAGGGCGCCCATCCCACGTCGGGCCTCAGCCGGATCATCAGTTTTTTTTCGCCAAGCCGGTCCAGGAGTGTTTTGTTTTTTTGTATTGTGTTTTGTTGGTGACGTCGGGGTGGATTCTGCCGCCAATGGAACCGGGATGCCTAAGACAGCCCGTCGGGCTTTCACGCCCTGGCTGGCTCGAGAGGTTTTCCTGGCTCGGCGGCTTCCCATCCCACGTCACACGCCACGGGATCATTGGGCTCCCCTTCTGCTGCGGAATCGACAGGCTCTCATTGCCTCAGCCGGATCGTCAGGCTCTCATGCCTGGGCCGGCTCGCCAGGCTCTCACGGTCCTGCCGGTTCGTCGGGTTTTCACTCCCCAACCGGATTGCCCAGGTGGGAAGCCGGGTGGCGTCCCAAGAGGGAGGGGTACTGTCACGTCTGCTCCCGCTCTTCCCTTCCCCTGGCGCTTGAGGGTGCCAGATTACCCTGCATCACACACTCCTGCCATCATCACTCACACCTCCCTCGTCACTCGCATCAGCGTTATTGGACTCACCTGGACTCACTTATCACCTGTTATTTCCTCCCCTATATTTGTCAGTTCCCCGCTGCTGCATGTATTGTTGTTGTCTTTGTATTTGTTTCTGACGCTGTCCCTGTCCTGTCTCTGTCCGTTATATTAAATGTTTACTCCCTGTACCTGCTTAGGCTCTCCAGCGTCATTCCGCGTGACACACACTCTGCTTGAGGATGGGATGGAAGGAGCGAGGGGTGTAGTGGAGTGGGGTTAGGGGCGGTTTATGCTTGTATTTGATTCGTTCTCAACCTCTGAAAACCCTGACATGAGCATTGTTTAGCATTTTGATGGGGGAAACTAACGTCTTCAGATGAAGAAACGATTAGCCCAGATGGGAAACGGTTTTGAAGTGAACATCCGGTAGCCGATGAGACCAGAGATCATTCTTTCCATCACTCTACCTTGTTCTGACCACATTTCATACTTTCCATTGATATGGTCATGTATTATACAGTACATAATAGCCCTTATATATGATATTGTGTTTCGGAAATAATTGAGCAGTCAATCATCTACAGACACGCTGTCAGTTGCTCTAACCTCAATGTCTGCTGTGTTGTGGCCATTCTCTTCTGTCTCTATGCCATTTAATTGAAGTCTTTAATGCCTGCTGTGCAGTGTCTCTCTCTCTCTGTGACACAGCTGACTTCCCCACCACCACTCTGCCGTCCTTGGCATGCCTCATTCTCCCTCCTCTGCAGCCCTTCTCTCTTTCTCTCTGTCCGCCGCATTTCTATCAGCCTTTCACTAGCAACGTTTTGTCTCTCTGCCTCCTCCTCCTCTTCGCCCACAACTTCCGCTCGTTCGCTCTCTCGCTCCCTCCCTCCCTCCCTCCCTCCCTCCCTGTCTCACTCTCAATCTTTCTCTCGCGCCGCCACCGCGGGCACACCCTACTTCAGTCCCCGGCTCTCTTGTTGTGTTTTCCGCCCACACCTGAGTGGCTGTGTGCTGTTTGCACATTGCTGCCTGGTGACGAATTCCCTCTCTGCAACTGAACTGACAAGCTCATGTACGTTCAGCAGGCACCAGGAGCATCTGGAAGCTGGAGTGGAGGGAGCACACATCTTCAGCTGAGCCCCCTGGGTTCCAGAGCCTTGGCTTCTGAGGGGTTTTCTAGGTCACTGTCTGTCTGTCAATGCCCCGCTCTCATGTATGTACAAGGCCACGGGTTTTCTCTACCCTATCACCAAACAAATATGATGTGTTGCATATTTTAAATAGTTTATATTTGTGTATGTTTCAAAGGAAAACATATTAACAATAGATATTTATTGAATAGAGAGAGACGATAACAGTAGGGAAAGATAGAGGTTGTGTCAAAGGGCAGTCGGGCCGGATTTGAAACCGAAACTTTATGCCGAAACTTTAGACACGTGTGCTGCAGCATTACTGCTAGACCAGCCATGCCACATGTTTTGATATTTAATGACATTATACTACAGGTTTAATTCAACAATATGAAATATCGCTTATCATCTGAATGATTAGAAATGGCCACTAATGTGCCACGAAATACACTCTCCACATAAGTGTCTTCTAACTAGACGAATTCCCCTCTGCTTTGACGGTTTATTATGCCTTAAGTGTCTGGTAGTGCTTTGGAAGTGTTTTTAAAGCTCAGAGCCGTTGGTACACACTGTACTATCCCCAGCAACACTTAACATTACAGTTATACCCGTGTAATACTATTGTTACTAACTCCAGTAATAATTCATTCAGAGAATGGGGGATTGTGACTAATGCAGAGACCACTAAGTGGAGGTACGTGTACACTGAAAGTGTATATATTACCAAAGCATATATTACCGAAAGCAACTATAATATGGACTGTCCCTTTTTAATGAGGGTTTCAAAATATGTTTTATTCATTTCGTGAAAAAATCTCAATAATGGAGGGTTTACGTTGAGTTAGTTAACACGAAGTCATCTATATTGTTAGTAAAGAATAGAGAAAATAATCTACACTTTACCACTTTCAGTTAATGGATTCATCAAGTCTTCGTCAACATAGTTGCAGGAAAGACAATACTTGGCCCATCTGTTTTTCATCTTCTGCTAACTTATAAATGGTCCATTACAACCTGGTTGCTTTCCGGTTTCAGTTGTTTAGTTGCTGAATCGTGGCCACGAGCACCACCCTGATGCCAGGGGTTCTTTTGAATACCACAATAGTAGTTAAAAGCTTTATCTCAGTTGGAACATTGAATACTGATGTGATGTTGCCCCCTCTTCCTCTTGTCCTCGTGTTTTCGAACCACTCTTATCATGGAGCATGGCTTTTAATATAGACCTATGTGTAACGCCTGAGCCAGATCATAGTCCCTTTGCTCCGTCTGCAAAGAGTTGTTATAGTCTAATGGATCTCAACAAGCCAGAGCATCCCTAACCTACGACAGTACACCCAAACAGCACTCACCCAGGCCCAAGGCTGATGGGGAAAGGCATGGCATGTGAAGATGATACGAGGTGGAAGGCTTTTACTAGTCGGGTTGTTTTCTTAGTGAAATGCACTGAAGAGGTATTGTAATGAAGAGGATGGTTTGGGTCTTTCAGTGTATGACGTCATCTCCGTTTTAACTTATACATGTTTATTTTTATAGGGTTTCAGGGTCTTTTTCATCTGGAAAATATATTTTAGGACATTTAGGACATACTTCATTGGATGTTTCAGTCTTGAAACAGCTTCTCATTCCTTAATATAATCAATTTCCCCCAGATCTCTTCATTGTTCAGACCCCCATCATCAAGGCCCTCTCTTCCTATTAGTCACCACGAACATTATGATTGCATCCCACCATATTCTATACATTTAAAAAATATATATATTTCACCTTTATTTAACCAGGTAGGCCAGTTGAGAACAAGTTCTCATTTACAACTGTGACCTGGCCAAGATAAAGCAAAGCAGTGCGACAAAAACAACAACACAGAGTTACACATAAACAAACGTACAGTCAATAACACAACAGAAAAATCTATGTACAGTGTGTGCAAATGTAGAAGAGTAGGGAGGTAAGGCAATAAATAAGCCATAGCGGCGAAATAATTACTATTTTAGCATTAACACTGGAGTGACAGATGTGCAGATGATGATGTGCAAGTAGAGATACTGGGGTGCAAAAGAGCAAGAGGATAAATAACAATATGGGCATGAGGTAGTTGGGTGTGCTATTTACAGACTGGCTGAGTACAGGTACAGTGATCGGTAAGCTGCTCTGACAGCTGATGCTTAAAGTTAGAGAGGGAGATATAACTGGCTTCAGAGATTTTTGCAATTCGTGTTGGCTTTGGGGATGACCAGTGAAATATACCTGCTGGAGCGCGTGCTATGGGTGGGTGTTGCTATGGTGACCAGTGAGCTGAGATAATATAAGCAAAGACTTAGATGACTTAGATGACCTGGAGCCAGTGGGTTTGGCGACGAATATGTAGTGAGGGCCAGCCAACAAGATCATACAGGTCGCAATAGTGGGTAGTATATGGGGCTTTGGTGAAAAAACGGATGGCACTGTGATAGACTACATCCAGTTTGCTGAGTAGAGTGTTGGAGGCTATTTTGTAAATGACATCGCCGAATTCAAGGATCGGTAGGATGGTCAGTTTTACGAAGGTATGTTTGGCTGCATGAGTGAAGGAGGCTTTGTTGCGAAATAGGAAACCAATTCTAGATTTAATTTTGGATTGGAGATGCTTAATGTGAGTCTGGAAGGAGAGTTTACAGTCTAACCAGACACCTAGGTATTTGTAGGATATATTATAAGTCAGAACCGTCCAGAGTAGTGACGCTAGTCGGGCGGGCGGGTTGGGGCAACAATCGGTTGAAGAGCATGCATTTAGTTTTACTAGCATTTAAAAGCAGTTGGAGGCCACGGAAGGAGTGTTGTATGGCATTGAAGCTCGTTTGGAGATTTGTTAACACAGTGTCCAAAGAAGGGCCAGATGTATACAGAATGGTGTCGTCTGCGTAGAGGTGGGTCAGAGAATCACCAGCAGCAATAGCGACATCATTGATATATACAGAGAAAAGAGTCGGCCCGAGAATTGAACCCTGTGGCACCCCCATAGAGACTGCCAGAGTTCCGGACAACAGGCCCTCCGATTTGACACACTGAACTCTATCTGAGAAGTAGTTGGTGAACCAGGCGAGGCAGTCATTAGAGAAACCAAGGCTATGGAGTCTGTCAATAAGAATGCGGCGATTGACAGAGTCAAAAGCCTTGGCCGGGTCGATGAAGACGGCTACACAGTACTGTCTTTTATCGATGGTGGTTATGATATCATTTAGGACCTTGAGTGTGGCTGAGGTGCAACCATGACCAGCTCGGAAACCAGATTGCATAGTGGAGAAGGTACGGTGATTTTCAAAATGGTCGGTAATCTGTTTGTTTACTTGGCTTTCGAAGATTTTAGAAAGGCAGGGCAGGATGGATATAGGTCTATAACAGTTTGGGTCTAGAGTGTCTCCCCCTTTGAAGAGGGGGATGACTGCGGCAGCTTTCCAATCTTTAGGGAGAAATGGAGGAGGCTTGGGCAAGTTGCTGTGGGGGGCGCAGGGCTGTTGAACGGGGTAGGGGTAGCCAGGTGAAAAGCATGGCCAGCCGTAGAAAAAAGCTTATTGAAATTCTCGATTATTGTAGATTTATCGTTTCCTAGCCTCAGTGCAGTGGGCAGCTGGGAAGGGGTGCTCTTATTCTCCATGGACTTTTTGGAATTACTGCTACAGGATGCAAATTTCTGTTTGAAAAAGCTAGCCTTAGCTTTCCTAACTGACTGAGTATATTGGCTCCTGACTTCCCTGAAAAGTTGCATATAGCGAGGGCTATTCGATGCTAATGCAGAACGCCACAGGATGTTTTTGTGCTGGACAAGGGCAGTCATGTCTGCGGTGAACCAAGGGCTATATCTGTTCTTAGTTCTACATTTTTTGAATGGGGCATGCTTATTTAAGATGGTGCGGAAAGCACTTTTAAAGAGCAACCAGGCATCCTCTACTGATGGGATGAGGTCAATATCCTTCCAGGATACCCGGGCCAGGTCAATTAGAAAGGCCTGCTCACTGAAGTTTTTTAGGGAGCGTTTGACAGTGATGAGGGGTGGTCATTTGACCGCGAACCCATCACACATCACACACGCAGGCAATGTGGCGGTGATCGCTGAGATCCTGGTTGAAGACAGCAGAGGTGTATTTAGAGGGCAAGCTTGTCAGGATGATATCTAAGAGGGTGCCCATGGTTATGGATTTAGGGTTGTACCTGGTAGGTTCCTTAATAATTTGTGTGAGATTGAGGGCATCTAGCTTAGATTGTAGGACGGCCGGGGTGTTCAGCATATCCCAGTATACGTCACCTAACAGTACAAACACTGAAGATAGATGGGGGCAATCAATTCACATATGGTGTCCAGGGCACAGCTTGGGGCTGAAGGGGGTCTATAACAAGCAGCAATGGTGAGAGACTTGTTTCTGGAAAGGTGGATTTTTAAAAGTAGAAGCTTGAAATGTTTGGGCAAAGACCTGGATAGTATGACAGAACTATACAATCTATCTCTGCAGTAGATTGCAACTCCGCCCCCTTTGGCAGTTCTATCTTGTCGGAAGATGTTATGGTTAGGGATGGAAATTTCAGGATTTTTGGTGGCCTTCCTAAGCCATGATTCAGACACGGCTAGGACATCAAGGTTGGCGGAGTGTGCTAAAGCAGTGAATAAAACAAACTTACAGAAGTCAACAAATGAGAGCACCTGGGGAATGGGAGTGGTGCTGGGGGCTGCAGGGCCTGGGTTAACCTCTATATCACCAGAGGAAGAGAGGAGGAGTAGTATAAGGGTACGGCTAAAGGCTATAAGAACTGGTCGTCTAGTGCGTTCGGAACAGAGAGTAAAAGGAGCAGATTTCTGGGCGCGGAAGAATAGATTCAAGGCATAATGTACAGACAAGGGTATGGTAGGATGTGAGTACAGTGGCGGTAAACCTAGGCATTGAGTGACGATGAGAGAGGTTTTGTCTCTAGAGGCACCAGTTAAGCCAGGTGAGGTCACCCCATGTGTGGGGGGTGGAACAAAAGGGCATCTAGGGCAAAAGGGCATCTAAGGCATATTGGGCAGGGCTAGGGGCTCTACAGTGAAATACGATAATAATCACTAACCAAAACAGCAAAAGACAAGGCATATTGACATTAAGGAGAGGCATGTGTAGCCGAGGGATCATAGGGTCCAATGAGTAGCACTAGATGAGTCAGGGAGCCAATTCCGTAGTCGCCGCTATGCTAGGCGAGCTGGAGACACGGCGATTCAGACAGCTAGCAGGCCAGGGCTAACAGATGGGCTTCAGGGGGATGTTGCAACGGAAGAGCCTGTTGAGACCACCTCGGACGGTTACATCGGCAGACCAGTCATGATGAATCGGCGGGGCTCCATGTCGGCAGTAAAGGATCCAGGCCAATTGGGAAAAGAGGTATTGTAGCCCAAGAATTGGCTGGTGCTCCTCTTTGGCTAGCCGGGAGATGGGCCTAGCTCCAGGCTAGCTCCAGGCTAACTGGTGCTTGCTTCGGGACAGAGACGTTAGCCAGGAGTAGCCACTCGGATAGTAGCTAGCTAGCTGCGATGAGCCGGTGTAAAGGTTCAGAGCTTGCGGTAGGATTCCGGAGATGTGGTAGAGAAAAAGCAGTCTGATATGCTCTGGGTTGAGTGCAGACTGGCAGGAATTGACCGGGTTGAGGCTGGCTGATGTCCAAGTTAACGATGAGGACCGCTAGCAGTGGCTAACTGACTACTAGCTAGTAGCTAGTTAGCTGGCTAGCTGCTGAAGGGGGTTCTGGTTCTAAAGTATAAAAACAGCAGATCCATACCACATTGGGTGAGGCGGGTTGCAGGAGAGTATATTCAGTCCGTAGATGGAAAGTGAGATTAAAATATATGTCACGTTCCTGACCTTATTTCCTTTGTTTAGTCTTTGTTTAGTTGGTCAGGACGTGAGCTGGGTGGGCATTCTATGTTTTGTGTTTCTATGTTGGGTTTGTTGTTTGGCCTAATATGGTTCTCAATCAGAGGCAGGTGTTTGTCATTGTCTCTGATTGGGAACCATATTAAGGTAGCCTGTTTGCACTGTTGGTTTGGGGGTGATTGTTTTCTGTCTTTGTGTTCTGCACCAGATAGGACTGTTTTCGGTTTTCACATTTATTGTTTTGTAGCTTGTAGTGTTCTCGTTCTTATTCTTTATTAAACATGTTGAACACTAGCCGCGCTGCGTTTTGGTCCTCTCCTTCATCCCAGGAAGAAAGCCGTTACAATATATACGAAATATATACGAAGAAAACTATATATACATGACAGGACGGGACAAGACAAAGACACACATCTAACTGCTACGCCATCTTGGATACAGTGCCTTGCGAAAGTATTCATACCTCTTAGATTTCTTCACATTTTATTTTGTTACAAAGAGGGATAAAAATGTATTTAATTGTCATTTTTTTGTCAACAATCTGCTCAAAATGCTATGTAATGTCAAAGTGGGTGAAAAACGGCATTTTTTTTTAAAGATGAATAAAAATTGTATAACTAAAATATAGTCGTTGCATAATATTCAGCCCGTTTGTTCAGGCAAGCTTAAATTAGTTCAGGAGTAACATTTGGCTTAGCAAATCATATAATAAAAGTTACAAGGACTCATTGTCTGTGCAATAATTGGTGTTGACATGATTTTTGAATGACTAACTCTTCTTTATCCCCATACATACAACATCTGTAAGGTCCCCCAGTCAAGTATTGAATTTCAAGCACAGCTTTTTGAAAGCCTCAAAGAAGGGCAGTGATTGGTAGATGGGTAACAATAACCCCTGAACAAGACAGTTAACCCACTGTTCCCTGGTAGGCTGTCATTGTAAATAAGATTTTGCTCTTAACTGACTTGTCTAGTTAAATAAAAAATATATATAAGCATGGTCAAGTTAATAATTATGCTGTGGATTATGTATTAAACCACCCAGACACATCAAAGATACAGGAATGAAAATGCTCAGGGATGTTACCATGAGGGCATTGGTTTCATGGCTGTGATGGGAGAAAACTGAAGATGGATCAACAACATTGTAGTGACTCCACAATAATGACTTAAATGACATAGTAAAAAAAAGTATACAAATATACAGATTAAAAATATTCCAAAACATGCATCTTGTATGCAACAAGGCACTAAAGGAATACTGCAAACAAACACGGCAAAGGAATACACTTATTGGCCTAAATGCCTTATGTTTGAGGCAAATCCTACACAACACATCACTAAGTAACTGCCTCCTAATTTTCAAGCATGGTGGTGGCTGCATCATTGATCCCCAACATCTTGACAGAGCTTGAAGAATTATGAAAATAATAATGGGCTAATATTGCACAATCCAGGTCTGTAAAGCTCTTAGACTCGCCCAAAAAGACTTGCATATCTAATCGCTGCCAATGGTGTTTCTAACATGTATTGATTCAGGGGTATGAATACTTTTGCAACCACTATATTTTAGTTATTTCATTTATATTAATCTTTAAAACCTGTTAACATTTTTCTTCCACTTTGGCAATACATAGTATTTAGTGAAGATTGCTGAGAAAAAATTACAATTAAATACATTTTAATCCCACTTTGTAACAAAATAAAATGTGAAGAAATCCAAGGGGTATGAATCCTTTTGCAAGGCACTGTATGGGTCCTGGTCAAAAGTAGTGCACTATAAAGGGAATATGGTGCCATTTGTTTCCTTGGAGTAGTTGAAACGTTTGGTTGACTCACATGTTACTGAGGAATGTGATTGTCATCAGGACTTGGTATATATGATTGATCTTTTACATTTTTTTAAATCTATGACTCTTGTATGTTTCTGTAATTTAAGTGTACAGTATGTGTCTATATCAAAACATGTTTTTTTATGCTGTGTCTATGTCTGTAAGTTACAGTATGTCTGATATACAGTTGAAATTGGAAGTTTAAATACACTTAGGTTGGAGTCATTAAAACCAATTTTTCACCCACTCCACAAATTTCTTGTTAACAAACTATAGTTTTGGCAAGTCAGTTAGGACATCTACTTTGTGCATGGCACAAGTAATTTTTCCAACAATTGTTTACAAACAGATTATTTCACTTATAATTCACTGTATCACAATTCCAGTGGGTCAGAAGTTTACATACACTAAGTTGACTGTGCCTTTAAACAGCTTGGAAAATTCCAGAAAATGATTTCATGGCTTTAGAAGCTTCTGATAGGCAAATTGACATAATTTGAGTCAATTGGAGGTGTACCTGTGGATGTATTTCAAGGGCTACCTTCAAACTCAGTGCCTCTTTGCTTGACATGACAGGAAAATCAAAGAAATCAGCCAAGACCTCCGAAAAAAATGTGTAGACCTCCACAAGTCTGGTTCATCCTTGAGAGCAATTTCCAAATGCCTGAAGTTACCACGTTGATCTGTACAAACAATAGTACGCAAGTATAAACACCATGGGACCACGCAGTCATCATACCGCTCAGGAAGGAGACGTGTTCTGTCTCCGAGAGATTAACATACTTTGGTGCGAAAAGTGCAAATCAATCCTAGAACAACAGCAAAGGGCCTTGTGAAGATGCTAGAGGAAATAGGTACAAAAGTATCTTAAACGAGTCCTATTTCGACATAACCTGAAAGGCCGTTCAGCAAGGAAGAAGCCACTGCTCCAAAACCACCATAAAAAAGCCAGACTACGGTTTGCAACTGCACATGGGGACAAAGATCGCACTTTTTGTTATGTTTGGAGGAAAAAGGGGGAGGCTTACAAGCAGAAGAACATCATCCCAACCGTGAAGCACGGGGGTGACAGCATCATGTTGTGGGGGTGCTTTGCTGCAGGGGGGACTGGTGCACTTCACAAAATAGATGGCATCATAAGGTAGGAAAATTAGGTGGATATATTGAAGCAACATCTCAAGACATCAGTCAGGAAGTTAAAGCTTGGTCGCAAATGGGTCTTCCAAACGGACATTGACCCCAAGCATACTTCCAAAGTTGTGCCATCACAAAGCCCTGACCTCAATCCTATAGAACATTTGTGGGCAGAACTGAAAAAGCGTGTGCCAGCAAGGAGGCCTACAAACCTGACTCAGTTAGACCAGCTCTGTCAGGAGGAATGGGCCAAAATTCACCCAACTTATTGTGGGAAGCTTGTGGAAGGCTACCCGAAATGTTTGACCCAAGTTAAACAATTTAAAGGCAATGCTACCAAATACTAATTGAGTGTATGTAAACTTCTGACCCACTGGGAATGTGATGAAAGAAATAAAAGCTGAAATAAATAATTCTCTCTACTATTATTCTGACATTTCACATTCTTAAAATAAAATGGTGATCCTAACTGACCTAAGACAGGGAACTTTTCCTAGGATTAAATGTCAGGAATTGTGAAAACTGAGTTTAAATGTATTTGGCTAAGGTGTATGTAAACTTCCGACTTCAACTGTAGGTCTCAAACATTGTTCCCCCCTGCTGCTGTCTTGGTTGGACCAGGTCTCTTTTGAAAAAAAGATGTTATCTCAG
This sequence comes from Salvelinus namaycush, assembly GCF_016432855.1. Lineage (NCBI taxonomy): Eukaryota > Metazoa > Chordata > Actinopteri > Salmoniformes > Salmonidae > Salvelinus > Salvelinus namaycush. The sequence goes on along the minus strand of NC_052338.1, from coordinate 3,100,432 downwards.
TGAGACTGACCTTTATAAATAAATAAATACAACTTGGGACGCAGACAAAGCGTAAAATCTATTGTATGCTGGACCGAAACACATTTGTGATGGTTTGTTTGTGGTTTGTAAAAAATTGTCCACATTTCCCGTGTAAACACACTGTACATAAACTAAACAGAGCCAAACAAAAATAACAAGTACTGTACTTTTCTGCAACCTCCCACAACATGAAGTTCATCATGCTCATTTGCATGATCTCCTCACTCCCTCCTTCCTGTTAAAGTGCCCCATTACTGTGAGACCCGCAATGCTCTCTCCTCGATGGTGGGTATGTGATGGCTCTGGTGTAGATGTGTTCCTGCCAGGGGTGAGATAGACGGAGGAGGGCAGGTCTTCCAGCTCTGCTCCAGTACCAGGCGCCTGGCCTGTCTGTCTGCCAACTGTGGAGGCCGAGAAGCACGTGGGATGTGTTTATGTTCCCACCGAGCTCTCGGTAGAGCAGACCACGAGTGGTCCTCTTCTGAGTTCTCCCACTCTGCTATCCCATTCCCTACTCGGTGAGCCTGTGAAGCCCTTGACACCGGGGCTCATGCAAAATATCCTTTGAGAAAGGCTCTGATGCTGGCTCCCAGGGACACATGACTTGGAGCCAAAATGGCCTCTTGTCTGCTTAGGCCAAGGGCTTTAAAGGGGCAATCTGTGATTGGTACATCCATTTTTACATCCATTGATTCTTGAAGAATATAACTTGTGAGCTTAGTTCAACTGTCATACCCCATCAGGGCCCAACATATAAGCTTGTTTTACTCCAATGTTTGTACATTTGAAATGTTAACAAACACTGTATATAGCCTTAAACATGGATAAACAACCACAACTTTGATATAATGGATGTTCAGTCCTTGCATCCATTCCTGGAGTCAACATGGCCTCTGGTTGGAAGGGGAGATTTGATCCCTGCGCGACTGAAATTAAGCGCCCCACACTCTTGGCCTCGCACGCCAGCAGTGAAGATTTAACGCTATGTTGCATATCTCAATGCTTTTTCCATGCTCTGTGCTCTCCCGACGCCAAATAATTAACACTTCTTGAAATTAATAGAATGGATTGTGGTCAGTAAACCCATGGAATATGGTGTCAATATTTTTTCAAAAATCTATTAGCAAGTATAAATTACAAGTGCATAACTATATCGTAATTTATCATGAAGAAATATTGTTGAAAAAAGTATTTATAATTTTGTTGCAGTGTATTCATAAACCGTGTCCAATATTTGATTGGTAATAAAAAAAAGCCTGCTGTTGATGTTGGTCACATTACTGTTAACTACTGTGAGCTAGTCATGCTGCGCACACTGTGCAGTTCCAAAATAATCCAAATGGTGGCAGCCTAAACCACAAATGTATGTTTTGCGAAATCATTTTGTAGTTACGTGCAATATAGTAGGATTGGGATTTTAGACTGCCATCCTTTGGATTATGTTGGAACTGCATAAACTCACATTAGCATTAGGCTTGTACTATAACTGTAGAGTGTGAGGCGGACAACTTTTGCAGATAATATGTAAAAACGCAGGCTCCAAACACGCTTGAAAATCATGATTTTATAACATTTGTGGTAATAAATCGCAGATTCCAAGGTCAATTAGCTACAGGACAATATTTCTACCTAATGAATTACACAAAAACAAATACACCCCCTCCAACACTCTGTAGTAACAACACTTCCCAATTTTACACACATGTACATACCAGCATACAACCCTTTCGCCAACTAAATATTCACAATGTACTGGGATGTTAGTCCATCCATAAAAATATGAAATGAAACAAAATTAAACTGTAGGTGCAAACCTGTCTATGACTTCACTCTTTCCCAAGCGTGTTAGTATGTATATCTTTGTCAATTGTCATGATGCATTCTATCTTGGGTCATTGCGCTCCTAAACCAGGTATATAGATGTATTAGTGCACTGAAAGATCTCTCACAGCTGCTAACTGGGATGGTCAATGCGGCCTGTATGATTGCCTTCAGTGATGGGAACATATCAGGATCTAACTAACAATTTATACACACAGGATATGTCAGAAGAGGCATCTTTCTTGTTTGAGAGGTCATGTTTAGCATGGATTACTTCTTCTAGCATTGAGAGGAATATGCCATGTTTGTCTTGTGTGGGCCTCCCCTCTCTCTATGTTCTCCTGTGTTCTCTCTGTCCAGTCTGCTCCCCTCTCTTCCTTGCTGTCTGAAGTTCTGCTTTCTTGGATCTCCTATATTATTAGAGATGGCATAGCATCAGTGCCGTAGCAATATGGAGTTTTCTGAACAGATAAACATACAGTGAAGCAATATACGCACACACACACACAATATGAACAACAGGCAAATAATGTTAACCTGAATTGAGCTAAAGGTCAAATCTGGGATCATTTCTGGTCCTTAATGATATTAGCAGTTAACTCAATCTTAAACCTGATTAACATTCAACCGTCTTACCCTTCGCCGACCACAATACCTGTGTTCTCGCTCTGTCGCTTTAGCAACAAATTAGAAATGCGTGCAACTAATGGGGCAAAACAGATGAGGTTTGCTTAGTTTGTTAACCTGGAAGCTATATTTCGTCTACAATGTGTCACGTCTGCTCCCGCTCTTCCCCCCCCCTGGCGCTTGAGGGCGCCAGAATGCCTTGCATCACTCACTCCTGCCATCCATCACGTACACCTGCCTTTCCTCGTCACGCGCTTCAGCGTTATTGGACTCACCTGGACTCTCTTATCACCTGTTCATTTTCTCCCCTATATGTGTCAGTTCCCCAGCTCTGTTCCCCGCTTCTGCATTGATTGTTTTCTGTTTGCTAACGCTGTTTATGTCTCGTTCCATGTCCGTTATTTATTAAATGTTACTCCCCGTACCTGCTTCGTCTCTCCAGCGTCATCCTTGTGACAGAATGCAGAAGCCATCACACGAAGCATCGGGGAGTACTGGCGTTCTGGTTGGTATAGTGGCATCGGCTCTGGGTCACCACCGATGGAACCGGGGGTGCATAGCCTGCTCGTCGGGCTTCCACGCCCTAGCAGGCTCGAGAGGTTTCCTTGCCCCGGTTGGCTCGGATGGCGCCCATCCCACGTCGGGCCTCAGCTGGATCGTCAGTTCTTGTCTGCCCAGCCGGTCCAGGAGTTTTTTGTTTGTTTGTTTTTTGTTTTGTCGGTGACGTCAGGGGTGGATTCTGCCGCCGATGGAACCGGGGGTGCCTAAGCCAGCCCGTCGAGCTTTCATGCCCTGGCTGGCTCGAGAGGTTTCATTGCCTCGGTTGGCTCGGTGGCTTCCCATCCCACGTCACACTCCACCGGATCATCGGGTTTCCTCAGCGGGATCGACAGGCGTCTTGACTCAGCCGGATCGTCAGGCTCCCATGCCTCAGCCGGCTCGCCAGGCTCTCACGCTCCTGCCGGTTCGTCGGGCTTCCACGCCTCAACCGGCTTGCCCAGCGCCCATGTCTCGGCCGGTTCGCCCAGGTGGGACGCCGGGTGGCGCCCCTAGAGGGGGGGTACTGTCACGTCTGCTCCCGCTCTTCCCCCCCCCTGGCGCTTGAGGGCGCCAGAATGCCTTGCATCACTCACTCCTGCCATCCATCACGTACACCTGCCTTTCCTCGTCACGCGCTTCAGCGTTATTGGACTCACCTGGACTCTCTTATCACCTGTTCATTTTCTCCCCTATATGTGTCAGTTCCCCAGCTCTGTTCCCCGCTTCTGCATTGATTGTTTTCTGTTTGCTAACTCTGTTTATGTCTCGTTCCATGTCCGTTATTTATTAAATGTTACTCCCCGTACCTGCTTCGTCTCTCCAGCGTCATCCTTGTGACACAATGTTTATTGAAAACAAATGCATTTGCACAATGGCCACTTGTTGTTTCAAATAGATCGTTACAGTTGTTAGCTAGCTAGCTAGCGAATTTGAGCCATATTTGCATTGACATGAAATCAGTCAAAACACCTCAAAACAAGACATGGTATCAATAACATGATGAAACATGCTGAAAGAAACCACTTGATTTATGCTCCATATGGAAGAGCGCACATCGTTTTGGTGACGTCGTCAGCCAACCCATCTATGTAGCTAGATGCTAAATAATTGTATTGTAAACACACACACACACACACACACACACACACACACACACACACACACACACACACACACACACACACACACACACACACACACACACACACACACACACACACACACACACACACACTCACACAATCTATTCACTTTCTGTGTTTGCTGAGCTGAATCTTCAGTTCCATAAGGTATTCCATCTTTTATACATTGGAAAAAACATTAACCAAGATATTCAGCTTTGTTTTTCAACAGATAGGTAATTGTATTTGTATTTATTATGGATCCCCATAAGCTGCTGCCAAAGCAGCAGAAACTCTTCCTGGGGTCCAGCAAAATTAAGGGAGTTTATACAATTTTAAAACATTACAATACATTCACAGATTTCACAACACACTGTGTGCCCTCAGGCCCCTAATCCACCACTACCACATATCTACAGTACTAAATCCATATGTATGTAAAGTGTGTGTGTGTGTGTGTGTGTGTGTGTGTGTGTGTGTGTGTGTGTGTGTGTGTGTGTGTGTGTGTGTGTGTGTGTGTGTGTGTGTGTGTGTGTGTGTGTGTGTGTGTGTGTATATGCATGTGTCTGAGCCAATGTTTGTGTTTCTTCACAATCCCCGCTGTTCCATAAGGTATTTTTAAACTGTTTTTTAAATCTAATTTTACTGCTTGCGTCAGTTACTTGATGTGGAACAGAGTTCCATGTAGTCATTGCTCTATGTAGTATTGTGTGCCTCCCACAGTCTGTTCTGTACTTGGGGACTGTGAAGAGTCCTCCTGTGGCATGTATTGTGGGGTATGCATGGGTGTCTGAGCTGTGTGCCAGTAGTTTAGACAGACAGCTCGGTGCATTCAACAAGTCAATACCTCTCATAAATAAAAGTAGTGATGAAGTCAATCTCTCCTCCACTTTCAGCCAGGAGAGATTGACATGCATATTATTCATATTAGCTCTCTGTGTTCATCCAAGGGCCAGCCGTGCTGCCCTGTTCTGAGCCAATTGCAATTTTCCTAAGTCCTTTTTTGTGGCACCTGACCACACGACTGAACAGTAGTCAAGGTGCGACAAAACTAGGGCCTGTAGGACCTGCCATGTTGATAGTGTTGTTAAGAAGGCAGAGCATCGCTTTATTATAGACAGACTTCTCCCCATCTTAGCTACTACTGCATCAATATGTTTTGACCATGACAGTTTACAATCCAGGGTTACTCCAAGCAGTTTAGTCATCTCAACTTGCTCAATTTCCACATTATTTATTACAAGATTTAGTTTAGTGAGTGTTTTTTCCAAATACAATGCTTTTAGTTTTAGAAATATTTAGGGCTAACTTATTCCACCCACCCTGTAACTAACTGCAGCTCTTTGTTGAGTGTTGCAGTCATTTCAGTCGCTGTAGTAGCTGACGTGTACAGTATAGTGTTGAGTTATCCGCACACATAGACACTCTGGCTTTACTCAAAGTCAGTGGCATGTCGTTAGTAAAAATTGAAAAAAGCAAGGGGCCTAAAACAGCTACCCTGGGGAGTTCCTGATTGTAACTGGATTATTTTTGAGAGGCGTCCATTAAAGAACACCCTCTGTGTTCTGTTAGACAAGTAACTCTTTATCCACATTATAGCAGGGGGTGTAAAGCCATAACACATACGTTTTTCCAGCAGCAGACTATGATCGATAATGTCAAAAGCCACACTGAAGTCAAACAAGACAGCCCCCACAATCATTTTATCATCAATTTCTCAATTCCTCAATCATCAGTCATTTGTGTAAGTGTTTCAACGCTTGTTGAGTGTCCTTCCCTATAAGCATGCTGAAATTATGTTGTCATTTTGTTTACTGTGAAATAACATTGTATCTGGTCAAATACAATTTTTTCCAGAAGTTTACTAAGGGTTGGTAACAGGCTGATTTGTCGGCTATTTGAACCAGTAAAGGGGGCTTTACTATTCTTGGGTAACGGAATGACTTTAGCTTCCCTCCAGGCCTGAGGGCACACGCTCTCTAGTAGGCTTAAATTGAAGATGTGGCAAATAGGAGTGGCAATATTGTCTGCTATTATCCTCAGTAATTTTCCATCCAGATTGTCAGACCCCGGTGGCTTGTCATTGTTAATAGACAACAATCATTTTTTCACCTCTTCCACACCGACTTTATGGAATTCAAAAGTACAATTCTTGTCTTTCATAATTTGGTCCGCTATACTTGGATGTGTAGTGTTAGCGTTTGTTGCTGGCATGTCATCCCTAAGTTTGCTTATCTTGCCAATGAAAAAGTCATTAAAGTTGTTTGCAATATCAATGGGCTTTGTGATGAATGAGCCATCTGATTCAATGAATGTAGGAGCCGAGTTGGCTTTTTTCCCCAAAATTTCATTTAAGGTGCCCCAAAGCTTTTTACTATAATTCTTTATATGACTTTTCTTTGTTTCATAGTGTAGTTTATTTTTATTTTTATTTAGTTTAGTCACATGATTTCTTCATTTGCAGTACGTTTGCCAATCAGTTGGGCTGCCAGACTTAATTGCCATACCTTTTGCCTCATCCGTCTCAACCATACAATTTTTCAATTCCTCATCAATCCAAAAGGAATTAAACCATTTTTACAGTCATTTTCTTAATGTGTGCGTGCTTATTAGTAACTGGAATAAGTAGTTTCATAAATGCGTCAAGTGCAGCGTCTGGTTGCTCCTCATTACAGACCAGCAAATATTCTTTACATCATCAACATATGAATCACAACAAAACTTATTGTATGACCTCTTACACAATTTATTAGGCACAGCCTTTGGAACTTTTGATTTCCTAGATATGGGTATTATATTGTGATCACTACATCCTATGGATTTGGATACTGCTTTAAAACAAATATCTGCAGCGTTAGTAAAGATGTGATCAATACAAGTTCATGATTTAATTCCTGTGCTGTTTGTAACTACCCTGGTAGGTTGACTGACAACCTGATCCAGGTTGCAGGCACTGGTTACAGTTTCACGTCTTTTCCTGAGTGGGCAGCTTGATGATAGCCAGTCAATATTTAAATCACCCAAAAAATATACTTCTCTGTTGATATCACATACATTATCAAGCATTTCACACATATTATCCAGATACTGACTGTTAGCACTTGATGGTCGGCTATTTGGATGGTCGGCTAAATGTAAATGGTCTATAGCAGCTTCCCACAAGAATGGGCTTTAGCTGAGGCAGATAAACCTGTAGCCATATTACTTCAACAGTATTTAGCATTAGATCGTCTCTAAGCTTTAGAGGAATGTGGTTCTGAATATAGACCACAACACCACCTCCGTTGGCATTTCTGTCTTTTCGGTAGATGTTATAACCATGTATTGCTACCACTGTACCATCAAAGGTATTATCTAAGTGAGTTTCAGAGATAGTCAGAATATGAATGTCATCTGTTACAAACAAGTTATTGACTTCATGGACCTTGTTTCTTAGGCTACATATGTTAATATGGGCTATTTTTAGCACTTTTCTGGGTTGCTTGATTGTTTTTACTGGGAAGCTTGTCAGAAGTAGACTTACTCATGTTATTTACATTGGAGATGATAGTGCAGGGTGAGCTGCATAAAGTGGTCTTCCTACTATTGCTGACGTTACCAAAAGTAGCTAAGGTCATGTTAGCCATGCTAGCCTTAAGTTAGTTAAGTTAAGTTAGTAATTTTTTGCATATTTGGACAATATTTGATTAGACAGTAATTGGTTAGTTAGTGATACTTTGTCGGATGGTGAACAGAGCTCCAGCAGTTGGATTCAGTGTCCAGATAGCTAATCTGTACTGTACTGTACTGTACTGTCACAACCCTGCTCATGAAATTTGCTAGGATGCTAATGAAGCAGCACTGCTAGCTAGACTGAGTAGTCCCTCACGTTAGTTAGTTAGCTTAATTAACGTTATCTGTCAGTGCAGCTTTTGAGTCAACATGTTGAAATGTAAGTTACTAGAATGTGGCTTACTGTGAGGTCAATAGCTGTGAATAACATCATCATGGGCTAACAAACTGTGCTATAGTAATAGCAAGCTAACAAAGTTTATCTCTGGTTTCCTTCCCATCTTTGCGCTCACTCCCTCAGAGAATGAACAGTCACTCGCGCTCGCCGAAATATATATTTTTGGGGGACTAATCAGAAATTACTTTGGAAAACCACTTTGACTCCGTACATAGAAATGCTGGTTTTAGGCAGCACTAAAAAGGCAAGGCAGTCCAGGGCTCATGTTTGGAGTATTCATTGCAGTGTGTAATGCAGTGTAGCCTAGCTTGTTTCACACCATCCCAGCAGGGCAAAAGACTCGGGTTGAGACAAAATCATTCGGGGCTGAAGCCCCAAAAGCCGGGGCTGGTGATATCAATGATATGCACACACAATGCACACAATGGAATTATAACAGAGTGATTATGATACTTGGGTATTGTCATGTAATGGGATTACAATATATAATGGGTGTGATGGAATATTAAACATGCATATACTAAACATAGAGGTAACTGACAAAATAAAGGAAATACCTACATAAAGTGTTTTAATAGGGAGTTGGTCCATCATGAGCCGCCAGAACAGTTTCAATGTGCCTTGGCATAGATTCTACAAGTGTTTGGAACTCTATTGGAGGGATGCGACACCATTCCTTCTTGAGAAGAAGTCTCCCAGACGACAATACAAACTGTGTTGTCTTCCGGGAGATTTCTCAAGGCTTTCCTTTCTGTTCCACACGATTGGTTTAGGAACCTTCTCACCTCAATGCATTATGTGTACATCTGTTAATTGCATATTGCCCCATTTAGAAGTTTTGATGGATAGATGGATGGACGGATGAATGAGTTGTGATGGATGGATGGAGGGGTAGATGTGTAGATCTCCTGACTTTGTTAGCGCTGGAAACATACAGGAGTTTTCTCGCCTCAACACCTGGGTGAGTCAGGACTGTGGAGAAAGAAAGCAATTCCAGAGAGCCCTCCAGCAGGCTTTTCTTTCATTACCTAGTGCTCTGTGTGTCTCTCTGGACAGCATTTCTCTGTGGTCGGTCGATAACATTTAGCCATTGGAAACAGCATCCGTAGTCTCACTTTGTTTACTGATTCAGACTCTTTTATTCCGACTCCCACATACAGATGAAAGTGACAAGCATTTATTTAGATAAAGCAAGCATAACTAACACCGGGCAGGATGACTAATACTGTACATGAATTCACATGTTTTAAACTCGCATTGCGATAAACAGAAGGCGTATCTCACATAGTTGTAGAGTAGTTATTTGCCATCAGTTGTTAGTCCGACTTTCTGTTTACTTTGCTGAGTGAAGGGGGACACTAGATTGGTACTAGAATAGAGGATGGACAGGTTAACACAAGAGGGACTGCAAAATGATGAATGAAGGTGAGAGAAATAGGGGTAAGATACAAAGGCTACATGAAAGTGAATTTTCCTGAGAAAGATCAGATCGGTTCAGGTATGATACAGGTATGATTAACTGTATCATGAAACATGCTTTCTGCACTTGTACTGTGAAGACTACTGAATTTAGATAAATGCATGATTGATACATGATGGAACTGAACTTTTGCCTCTTCACAGGGATGAATGACTGTATCATGAAACATGCTTTCTGCACTTGACCTGTGAGGAGTTACTCATCGGGAGCAGACTGTGCAAGGGGGAAGTGTGTTTGTGTGTGCATGTGTGCTTGTGGGCGTGCACAAACACATTGGGGTACTGCATGTGTGTACACTTCAAACATAAATGCACCTGTACACTGTTTAACTCTGCAACAACACTGTGCATGAGTGTGTGTGTGTTTGTATGTCTTTGAGGTTTGTCATTATGAGTTGTGCACGTTGCATAGCTCTCTCCCAGCTGCAGCCTCAGATGCTGGTCTTAAAGACCCAGATGGCTGGGGGACAGGTAATCTCCCATTGACCCACAGGAATCGTGACAAACATGTAGCGAACCAACACTGAATAAAAAAACAACTCTATAGGCCAGACTGGTAGGAAGTCAATCTGCTTGCATAATTTCTAGTGGAAAATATTAGAATTTGTATCCAAATATTTTGAGTTAATTATGTCACACCCTGATCTGTTTCACCTGTCTTTGTGCTAGTTTCCACCCCCCTCCAGGAGTAGCCTATCTTCCCCATTATCCCAAGTGCATTTTTACCTGTGTTCTCTGTTTGTCTGTTGCCAGTGCGGCTTGTCTCGTCAAGCCTACCAGCGTGTTTTTCGTACTCCTGTTTTCTTGAACCCCTGTTTTCTAGTTTGCTCATTCTGCCACCCTCCCTGAGCCTGCCTGCCGTTCTGTACCTTACGGACTCTGCCCTGGACTATCGACCTCTGCCTGCCCTTGACCTGTCGTTTGTCTGCCCCCTGTTTTATAGATAAACATCTGTTATTCGAACTGTCTGCATCTGGGTCTTATCCTGAGCCGTGATAGTACGAACTGTCCATGACGGACCCAGCAGACTCGGACCAGCTCCGCAACGCCATCTCCTCCCAAGGAGCCACCATTGGGGGGCACGAGGAGTTGCTTCGTGGTCTTATGGAAGGTTCGTGGTCTTATCAGAACGCCATGACCGTGCGTTGAATACATTGCTGGAACAATTCCGCCGATTGTCTGTTAGGCAGCCTACCACGACGGTAACCTCCCAGTCCCCCAGTAACCCAGCTGTCAGCAGTACGTCTCTCCCTGCTTCCCGAGAACCCCGCCTACCTCCCCTGGAACGCTTCGCTGGCGAGTCGGGAACCTGTCTGGCGTTTCACTCTCAGTGTTCCCTCACCTTCGAGCTGTAGCCCTCCTCCTTCCCCTCGGACCACTCGAAGATAGCGTACCTCATCACGCGGCTGTCTGGGAAGGCTCTCGCCTGGGCTACGGCAGTGTGGGTACAACAACCTGCCGTGTGCTTCAGCCTGGAGGAGTTCAGGGCTGAGGTGAAGAAGGTTTTCGAATCTCCGTTGTCCGGGAGAGAGGCTGCCCGGAAGTTACTCCAGCTTCGGCAAGCCTTGCCACTGTTATAGCCTCACTACTGTATATAGCCTCGCTACTGTTATTATTCACTGTCTTTTTACTGTTGTTTTTTATTTCCTTACTTATCTATTGTTCATCTAATACCTATTTTTTACGTAAAAATTGCACTGTTGGTTAGGGCCTGTAGTTAAGCATTTCACTTTAAGGTTTACACCTGTTGTATTCGGCGCACGTGACAAATAAACTTTGATTTGCAGACCGTTTTTGAAATTATATGTTCCTCCTCCACCAAACTCTGTGACAGGTAGCATCTCCTGGCATCTGCCAAACCTAGATTCGTCCATCGGACTGCCAGATATTGACTGCTCCAGAGCTTTACACCCCTCCAGCCGACGCTTGGCATTGCGCATGGTGATCTTAGGCTTGTGTGTGGCTGCTCGGCCATGAAAACACATTACATATAGTTCCAGACGAACAGCTATTGTGCTGAAATTGCTTCAAGAGTCCGTTTGGAACTCGGTAGTGAGTGTTGCAACCGAGGACAGGCAATTTTTACGCGCTACGTGCTACAGCACTCGGCGGTCCCGTTCTGTGCACTGTGTGGCCTACCAATTTGCGTCTGAGCCGTTGTTGCTCCTAGATGTTTCCACTTCACAATAACAGCACTTACAGTTGACCGGCGCAGCTCTAGCAGGGAGGGTAGTAATTTCCAAAACTGACTTGTCGTAAAGGTGGCATACTATAACGGTGCCAAGTTGAAAGTCACTGAGCTCTTCAGGACGGGCCATTCTACTGCCAATGTTTGTCTATGGAGATTGCATGGCGGTGTGCTCAATTTTATACACCTGTCAGTGGCTGAAATAGCTGAATCCACTCATTTGAAAAGGGTGTCCATATACCTTTGGCTACACCACTCCCCATTGATGCATCTATAACATGCTATTGGAGCAAGCTCTGTCAATCAGTCCCATATACTCAATCATACATATTCATTCAATTTCATAACAGTATATCCATTACCTACGTAGCCTATATTTTCCTTTGATGACCTTTTGGAGGGGGTGACAGGAACAAAAAAAACCCTAGCTAAAAAATGATCTTCCCACCATTTTGGGTAAAGTGATCTTACCCATGATACTGAAAGTGGGAAAATGGTACTCAGGCTTCACAGCATAATATGTCCACTTGTACTGAACTTACAAAACAACCAGTATAGGTTCAGTGATTGAGTCCACCTTTTTAGCTTCCGGGGTAAAACGGCTCCCAGAACTCCCCACTTTATCATGGTTGTAATCACAATACTTCATGCTGTCACGTGTGCTCCCTCTCCGGGCCTCTAGGTCACCAGGCTGCTCGTTATGGCGCACACCTGTCACCATCTTTAAGCACACCTGCGTGTCATTAGACTCACCTGGACTTCATCACTTCCCTGATTACCTTCCATATATATGTCATTCCCTTTGGTTCCTTTACCAGGCGTCATCGTTTCTGTTTTCATGTCTGTGCGTTGTTCGTGTTTCTTGTTTTGTATTATGTTTTAATTTATTAATGAAATGATTCACTCCCTGAACTTGCTTCCCGACTCCCAGCGCACACGTTACACATGCCCACGTTTTTGCTATCTCTTTTGCATAAGGTACCTTATAAACAACTTAGATCAGTCTTGGTTTCTATGGAAACTAATTAGTGAAATTGAGTGTGTGGGTGTTTCAGGAAATCACGTTTTGTTTGACTTGGTGAATCTCTGACGGAATATTGTCTTTTTTTGACTAGGACATCAGCATTAAGTCCAAAGATATATTTATATCACAGTCATCAACTGTAAATATAGAATAGTCTTCTTTGTAGACTTCACTTAACTCTTTACTCTCATGGGAATTGACTTATATGGATAGGAATAAATTGAAATGTTTCTCACAGAAGAAATATGAAATGCATTAGCATGTTAGCAATTGAAAGGGAACCGTTTGGAGATTATGTGGAAAATCATTAGACCAACAGTTCACCTGTCACAAGACTGAATTCAAACTTTTCTACTGTTGATTTTATGTGCATTTTACATTTACTGTACTTTTAGACACATTTGTTGATAACGAAAATCTGGAAATACTATGGATACATTCAGTAACATGATAAGAATATTCCTGGAAATGTTGGGTAGGTGCAACTTAAGACAATAGCTCAAGAAAATAGCAAGGGTTTTGAATGAGAGTGTCTCCAAGTGTCTGGTGTCTCCAAGTGGCCACACACCTCTCCAAAGTGTGCACAGTTCCGAAATAATTTCATTGCACTTTTATGACTCAAAGAAGTCTTCAACTATATATTTTTTAGCTCTCCTACAGTAGCTGTGCCGTTGAGGAACTAGAGCAAGCACACTTACCTCTGTTGTTTGCCCAATACAAAAACGGCCAATTGTGAATCGCAATCTGGGTCAGGTGGGCATCATTTGAATTCTTGTTCTATTGCCAAATAGATACGACCTTACAGTGTTAGGCTTTCACAAGGCAATTCAGAGAAACATATCGTATTTCTGGTGTGAATAGAAAGGAGTCATGGGTGCATTCGGGTTCGTGTTCTGAGGCAAATGTTCTTCATTCTGAGCCTGTTTGTCTATTGAACAGCACAGGATATGGTGCCATGTCATCTTGTAACTGCACATCACACATTGACACTGAATATGACATGAGTTTTATTATATGGAAATGTAAAGTGCACATTTGGACTCACGGGTGTTTGGCTTGCTTGTATGACATCAAGGCGGCATTTATTACAATCCTCAACGTTTCATCTTTCAAATTACGTGGAGTCATCTTTAATAACAGTATTTTCCTCACTCAGATAACAAAACATTTGCAAAGGTTGTCTAATTAGCTGGAGGGATGGGGACAACTCCTTGTCATGTGCGGTGCTCAAGTTCAGAACGGCTGACAGTCAAAACCTATACTTTGCTGGGAAGTGAAGAACCTGCGCTCTGGCGTCATTTATATTATGTTACTGTACAGCTACTGAGTCACAATTTGGAGCTTATCAATGTCCAAATCTGCCATTTTCAACCTGTATACGGGTACAAGTGTAAAGGGCTACATCCATTTTTGGACTTCAAAATTAATAATATGTACCCATTGATTCTTGAAGAATATAACTTCTAAATGAGCTTAGTTCAACTGTCGTACAACATCAGAACCCAAAATATAAGCTTATTGTACTACAACATTTGTAGACAAAGTAAATTTAAACAAACACTATGTAGCCTCAAAACATGCTTAACTCTAATGTTGATATCATGGATGGTCAGTCCTTGCATCCATAGCTCTGTCTATGGATTTGAGAGTGGTTGCATTTCTCCAGCCCATCTCTCACCCTTCTACCGAAACAGGGGCGGGGAGTTCGCTTTTGTTATTGTTTGATCGGTGGATTGCCCCTTTATGCATGAAAACGTTTATCTACATATTGTACACAAGTCATATTTAAAGCATCAGGCAAGATTTGAATTCGTTTTCAGTTCATTCCCTTTTTGTTGCCCCCTGTAAACATTGTTCACACATGAATACATGAATCACATCAGACATTCTTGCAGCACAAAAAAAATGTTGTTTCTTCCTCAATCTGCTGCTGAAACCTGCCGAGTTTATATAAATGGGGAGTATGATTAACTCTAGTCTCATATACTGCCTTTCTGACAAATAAATACATCTGATCAAATGGACCAATCTTTCATTTATATAACTACAGTGGCTTCAGGAAGTATTCACACCCCTTGACTTATTCCACATGTTGTTGTGTTACAGCCTCAATTCAAAATTGATCAAATATTTTTCACAAACTGAAAACATGTTTTAGACATTTTTGCAAAATTATGGAAAATTAAATACAAAAATATCTCATTTACAGAAGTATTCACATCCCTGGGTCATTACATGTTAGAATCAGCTTTGCAAGCAAATACAGCTGTGAGTCTTTCAGTGTAAGTACGTCTCTAAGAGCTTTGCCCATTATTCTTTTCAAAATTCTTCAAGCTCTGTCAAATTGGTTGTTGATCATTGCTAAACAACCATTTTCAAGTCTTGACATAGATTTTCAAGCAGATTTAAGTCAAAACTGTAACTCGGCCACTCAGTAACATTCACTGTCTTCTTGGTAATCAACGCCAGTGTGGATTTGGCCTTGTGTTTTAGGTTATTGTCCTGCTGAAATTGTCTGTTGGAAAGCAGACTGAACCAGGTTTTCCTCTAGGATTTTGCCTGTGCTTAGCTCCATACCGTTTCTTTTTTATCCTGAAAAACTCCCCAGTCATTAACAATTACAAGCATACCCATAACATGATGCAGCCACCACTATACTTGA